>NC_133617.1:139078033-139781401 GCF_048593235.1 Sminthopsis crassicaudata | reverse complement strand
TTTTACAGATGAAGAAACTGAGATAAAAAAGGGTTAAGTGACTTGTCCGGGGACATATAGCTAATAAGTGTCTGAAGCTGGATTTGAACAAATGAAGATGAATCTTCCTGCCTCTCAGTCTAGCACTCTAACCACTGCACCATATAGTTGCCCTAAATATAGGATTATGGTTACTAAGAAAGACAATTCTATTGAAAGATAATTTTCAAAATATTTTTTGGGTCTGAACACCATATTCCAAGAAGATAAATAATAAAGAAAAGAACCTATATGGACAAAAAATACATATAGCAGCACTTTTGTGATAGCAAAGAATTGGAAACTAAAGGGATACTCATCAGCTGGAGAATGGGTGAACAATTTATGCTATATGAATGTGATGGGATATTTATTGTGCTGCAAAAAATAATGAAGGGATGGTTTCAAAAAAATCTGGGAAGACTTAGATGAATTGATTCAAAATAAAGAACCAGGAGAACAATTTATACAGTAACAATAACATTGTAAAGATGTTGGTATTGTATGTCCTTAATTTTTGAAGAAAACCTATGAAATTTTTTAAAAGTAAAAAAAGGTAAATGACAGATCTCAGAATCCCTTTCTAGAGATAGAACAACAAAAGTGTTGACTGAAAGAATGATTGTTCATCAAAAGATATGAACAAAGATTTTTAAGATGATGAAATTAAAGTTATTTATGGTCATATGAAAAAATGCTTTAAATCACTATTGATTAGAGAAATCCAAATCAAAGCAACTTTGAGGTACTATCTCATGCCTCTCAGATTGACCGAAATGACAGAAAAAGATAATGATAAAAGTTGGAAGGGTTGTGGGAAAACTGGGACACTAATGCATTGTTGATAGAGAGTGAAATGATACAACCATTCTGGAGAGCCATTTGGAACTGTGCTCAAAGGGCCATCAAACTGTGCATACCCTTTGATCCAGCAGTCTAGTCTCACTACTGGCTCTGTATCCTAAGGAAATCATAAAGGAGGGAAAAGGACCCACATATACAAAGATGTTTGTAGTAGCTTTTTTTGTGGTGGCAAAGAATTGGAGATTGAGTGGATGGCTATCAATAGGGGATTGGCTGAATAAATTATGGTATATGAAAGTAATGGAATATTATTGTTCTATAAGAAATAATGAACAAGCTAACTTTAGAAAAGCCTGGAAAGATTTATACAAATTGATGCTGAGCAAACAAGCAGAACCAAGAATACATTGCACATAGTAACAGCAAAATTGTGCAATGATCAACTATGACAGATTTGATTCTTTTCAGTGGTTCAGTAATCCAAGGCAATCCTGAAAAATTTTGGATGGAAAATGCCAAGTACATCCAAGAGAGAACTATGGAGACTGAATGTAAATCAATATATGCTATGCTCATTTTTTTCTTTTTCTTCTGTTTTTTTTTTCTTGTGGTTTTTCACTTTTGTTCTGATTTTTTTCTCCCAAAATTATTCATAAATGTGCATTAAAATTAATGTAAAATGATACAATATAAAAAAGAATGATTATTCAAATTGTCCATACCCTCTGACCCAGTGATACCAAAACTTCACATTTTATTCATATAAGAGTGATGGAGGAAAAAAGATCTATTTGAACCAAAATATTCCTAGCATAGGATGCTTGGGATATGGCTAGACAAATTGTGATATATCCATGCAATATTATTATACACCATAAGAATTCACATTCTGACTCCCGTTTTGTTACTACTACTACCACTACTACTACTACCACCACCACCACCACCACTAGCAACAAAATCCAGAAAAATATATCCAAGAAACAAGTTTAAGTTCAGGAAATAAATAGGATAATTCTGGAACTTGCTTATTAAAGGCAATATACATACTTTTAAAGAAAAGAAATTATAAATAATGAAAGTTTATAACTTCATGTCCAATTAAAATTTATATTTATTTATTTGAATATCTATGTTTGTTGATGGCTGCTAAATTTATAATTTGGGAGGCCTAGCAGATATGGGAAATTCCTGACACTGAAACTTTTTCTGAAAGATTTTTGATCTCCTCAGCTGCTCATGCTTTCCCCCAAACATTTAATTCTGCATTTATGTTGTGTGTGCATATATTTTGCATATGTTTATATAAAACACATACATACAAACATACATGCATACATGTTGTCTCCTAAGACTATAGACTCCTTCAGAGCAAAAGGTATTTCCTTTTTTCTTTATATCTCTATAATTAACAAGTATCTAGTACATAATAGGTGCTTAATAAATTCTTGCTAATTGATTAGTGAGAGCAACAACATATCTATAGCTTAAAGTCATAAATTTTCTAAGGGCATTGAGACTTACCTCTTCAACACACAGTTAAATATGTGTCATAAGAACTTGAACTCAGATTTTCTGGACTCCAAGGCTAAGACTCTCAAGCCATGTTAGCTGTATGACCATGGCCAAGTCAATTAATCCTATCTAACTCAGTTTCCTCCTCTGTAAAATGAACTGGAGGAGGACAAGGAAAATCACCTCAGTATCTTTGTCAGATTTAGCTGAAAAATGACTAAACAATAGCAACAACAAAAATGGGAAGAGTAACAGATATGCAGGAGAACTTCTACCAACATTTATTGTAACCCATCTGACATAGTAGTTAAATTCTAGGGTTGTGTGACCTATGCAGGGCCCCACAAGTAGGCCACAAAGCTAGGATTTAAATTGAAATCTATGAATTCCATCCACTTTCACCTTGCTTTCATATGTTGACTCAGATGGACTCTAAGACCTCTTTCAGGGGCAGCTAGGTGGCGCAGTGGATAGAGCACTAACCTTGAATTCAGGAGGACCTGAGTTCAAATTTGGTCTCAGACACTTAATGCTTCCTACCTGTGTGACCCTGGGCAAGTCACTTAACCCCTGCCTCAAAAACAAACAAACAAAAAAAAGACCTCTTTCAGCTTTGTTTATGATAAATGATATATGATTTTCATGTATAAAAATATGTATAAAAATAAAGAAATATAAAAAAATAAGGGTTTTTAAAAATAAGGCTTGGTTTTCCTTCTTGGACTATTCTTTTTGGATAAATTGATGTTGAAATCATCCAATATTTTTTTTTGCAGGTAACAACTATTGTATATGAAAGGTCAGCTAAGGCACACATGTTATAGAATCTAGTGGGGTTTCTCATTTTAACTTGATTTTATGTTAATTCCCAATGCTTTAAAAAAAAAAAAAATTAGCATTGTTAAAAGACTCCAACAACACAGCTCAATAAATTCCTTCTCAATCCATCTCCTTGCATAAACCATTTATGGACAAACAAGGTTAAGTGACTTGTCCAGGGTCACATAGCTACAAACTTTCTGGAATGGGAACTTGCTGGGCATGTGGATAGTTTGATTACTGTGCAGAAAAAAAAAAAAAAAAGAGTTGCAACAACTATTTCTGGTTTTAAAAGGAGTGCAAAATGCAGCAGAATTCAAAATAAAATTTTTTAAGCATTTGGAGTTGACATGAGTCCACGCTAAACTGAGAAACCCCAATAGGCATTAGTAGATTCTAGAACATTTGTGCCTTAACTACCCCTTCATACACAACATTCATCTGGGAATTCAAGTGATAAGCAAATGTTTTCAGTAAAAGGATGCTTCACATTTTGGTCAGCAGGTGGCAGTATTGTGTCATAAAGAACATAGTGTTTAAAGTCAGAGACACAAGAGTGGGCAGAGGAAACTGGATGCTATTTCCATATGTGATGCAGTCATTTGGGGCAAACTTGTGCCCTCAAAATTGACCACCCTGAGTCAGTTTTCACATAAAAAGATAACTTTGGGCACCCACCTTCTTTCTAAAAAACGATCATTAGAATTAAATTGTTCCCTTTTCAGAGCTCAAAGAGAAAAAATTAGACCACCCATTCTTCACTCATTCAAAGAGGTTTCTGGCTAATAAGCAGGACACATGACATCTAAAAGACTCAAAACACTTGGCAGACACTAGTCATAGAACCTTAACAGAGAGATCATAGGGTTTGTAGCAAGAAGAAACTTTAGATATATTTTACATTTGAGAAAATGGAGGAAATCTAGAGAATATATGAAACAACCTGCTCAGTGTCACACAGAACTGCTCCTCCTAACACCAAAATGTGTTTTTCTCTTTGTAATTACTTCCTGTGACTAAGGTAGATATTACAGAGATTTATCTTGAATTTATTAATTGGATCCATGCAACACAAGAACACATCTGAAAAAAAAATTACAAAAGCTGACAATTTATAATTGGCATTACTTCATTTGGTCCTCACAATAATCTTGTATGGCAGTAAAAGTATTATCATCCTTAAATATTATTTTATGACCCAAGATGAAGCTCAGAATGGCTGAGTAACTTTCCCAAAAGCACACAGTTGGTAAATGGCAGAGCTAGAATGTGCCCCGATGCAAACAATTTGAATATAAACTTCTTATGGTCAGGAGAATTTGTCTTTATCATTGTTAGTCCCTGTACTGAGAACAATGGTTGGCATATAGTAGGTACTTAATAAATGCACATTGCTTGATAACATCAAGCATAAAGTAATCTTAAATTGGGAAATTTAACTTGCAAACCAATTTCAGACAATTCCTTATGCTACAAAAAGATCCATCCCATGTTTCCTTATTACTGTGACTGTGACTACGACTAGACACTTCATTATTTCACTTTAATGTTGGTTTAGCAATTATAACCAAGACAAAGATGAGATGAAGTAGAGCTTTTATGTCTCTTTTCCCAGTGTGGTCATGTCCTCCTCCTCCTTCTAATTTGCTATGGCCTGGAAAATGATATAAACTAATCTTTATTAATAGTCTTTACTAGTAGTAAAAAGGCTCAACAGGAGGAGCTGTTTTTTAGCTTTTTTTTTTTTTTAGCTTTTTAGTTTTCAGTTTTCACTTCAGTTTTAGCTTCACTAAAACACATGAACATGTGTGGACACCTATGGCTTTGATTTTGGCTGTTCAAAGACCCAAATCTAGAGCTAGAAGAGATGTTAAAGGTCATGGAGTCCAACCTTTTCATCTTACAGAAAAGGAAACTGAGATTAAGTCACTCCCTTACTATCTAGAGGTGGTTGAGAGACATAATGAATAGAGAGCTGTATGTAGAGTCAAGAAATGGAAAGAATTTTGGATTCTGGATGGATGAGTTCAAATATTGCTTCATATCAGACACTTACTGGGTCTGTATGAATATAATCAAGTTATTTAATCTGTCTGCTTTAATTTTCTCATCTGTAAAATGGGATAACAATAGCACTGACCTCATAAGATTTGTGAGAATCAAATGAGATAGCACAGGTACTAGCTTTTCAAACTTAAAAACTCTTATGTAAATGTTATCTAGTATTAATTCTTACCTTGTGCCATTAGCAAATTACTATTCAGTTTTCTTCTCTCTAAAATAATATAATTGGGACTAGAGGACTTTTAAGTTCCTCTCCAGATTTTAAATGTTAGAGATTTTAAAATGTTAGAGAAAGGCAAGTCTGGAAATTATTTTAATGAGCTTGCAAATACGGGTCTTTTTGTTTTTCTCCAAGTGTAGGAAGGCAGTAGGGCATAGTTGATGGAGAATCGACATTGCAGTTGGTTGTGTGACTTTGGAAAAGTTCCTTAATCCCTGAGTGCTCCAAACAAGACTGAAAATTGCAGAATGCTGATTTGCTTCCATAGTGGAGTTCCCTCTTGCAATGAAATCTCAGGTCTGGTCCCTTCATCTTTAGCAGCATGGTTTTGGGGACATTTGTTTTGCATTCCTTCCTTTCTAACCATCTCCTCCCCCCTGGAGGGGGAGGGTACCAGACTTTCTGGTGCTCCTGAGGCAGCCCAGTTAGCCCTTCCCATAATCCGTCAACAGTCCGCTATTTTCCCTTCATTTGCATTCTTATATATAAATTCCTCCCCTCTACAAAAGCGTGCATTTCCTGGTGAGGAGCAGGTGAATGCATGAATGCAACCCTGCCAAGCTTGCAAAAACTTGGCGGGAGATAAGGAGAGAGTGACCCGGGTAGGGGCCCCGGCTCTCCAGTTCTCTCAGTCCCATTACAAAGAGAGGCATGGCTCCCCGATCCCGGCCCGCTCCGCTCTGGCACCACGCTCTAGTCCCGGCCCGGGGCTCTTCCTTGTCTCAGAGCTAGACTGTTTCCGAGGGTCAGAAATCCGTTTGGTTTCTTTGCGCCATAAAGTTTTGTGTCTCGGCGAGCGTTGGCGGCCGGTGCGCTCTGCTGCAGCCTTTTCAGTGCCCATCGCCCCTTCCTTTCTCCTGATGTATCACACTTCTGCAGAACAGATCCAGGCCCCGCTGGGATTCTTCGCTGCAAGCATGAGAAGAGACCGAAGGCCTGAGCAGTTTGGGACGGGCGCAGCGGACTTCCCCGGGTAGCTGGCGCACGAGCCACAGAACTATAGCCAACTGGTCTGGAGCCCGTGGACGCTTTCTGCAGGCGGCTAGGCAGGCCGGGGTGTGTGCTTTAGGAATTGAGAAGGGCTGAATCCGGGGCCAAGCCTCCCTGCAGAGGGAAGCTGCTGTTTTGTCTGCATTGGGGGGCTGTTTGGTGGTGAAATGATTGGAATTCAAAACCCACAGGTGAACACCATCCGAGACAGTTTGTCACTGTGCCTGATTCATGCATTATCCTCTCTCTTGGAGGCCAATTTGGATGGAATTAATTGTTCCTACAAGGTTTCTTGAGAGGGAGGGGAGGACTGGAAAGTTCATTTGTGAGACTTTGGGACCAAAGGGTGAAGTGGACGGAGGCCTGGGCTGGCCCGAGGATCTGGAAGCCCTAGATTCAGACCCTGACTTGGGTGCACAGTAGGTGGGTGATTCTGGATCCTCTGTCAGCTCCAATTTTCTTATCTGTAAAGGAGGATAACAACAACAATAATAATGTCTACTCGAAAGAATTGCCGTGAGGATTAAATGACATATTATAAAGTACTATTTGTAAATCTGAGCTGTGATTGTTGAATGCTCCAGATAGGAGTGTTTGGAGGGAGGAGACAGTGGACTAATGGAGTCACAAGGTGTGTACTCTCACTGTCACCTAATAGTTGTGCCACCTTGGACAGATTAATTCTGTTTCATCTGTAAAAGGGGGATATTAATCAGCAAAGTCCATCTCTACAGATTATAAAGTTCAAATGAAATAATTTCCAAATATTCAACATATGGTCCATATAGTTTAGATGAGGATAGGGTCATCCCCTTGACTGAGATAATTAGCCATAAACAAAGCAAAGCTAAAAAAACCTTATAAATAGCACGTGACCCAGCGATCAGTAAGGACTCACCAGCTGCCAGCCATTATCATTGTACAACTGACTGCCTCCAGGTGTCATGCTTGCAAGCTTTTATCAATGAGTAACTGTAATTCAAACTGAATATAATTAATTGCATAATTAAATTCATGCAACTTGAACACAGATGAATTTCTGACTATATGGCTTACTATTTTAAAATTTGGCTGAGCCCCAGAGAGTACATGGGTGTTTCTCTTGCTAACTGTTTTAGAACTATGTCTAAACCTCAGGTTTTTATATTTAAGATTAATATAGGTAACTGGGATTAACTTTTTGAACTATCTCCATGAAAAATATGCCCCAGATTATGAGCTTGGGAGAATTTCCATCTGTCATTTTCTTCCACTTACCTGAGGAAGTAAGGTTAATTACAAAGAAATCAAATAGATTGAAAGTTTAGGTCCAAAACTGGAACAAAATGAGACACTTGCTAATCCATCTAACAAGTTAACAAAAGGAGTTTTAGTTTGCCAGAGTAGAAGCATATTTACCATATGGAAGGATGAGGATGTATTCAGGATAAAGCACTGAGCAGCTACCTATTTTTATTTATGCTGCGGGTCTGGGAAGCCTTAGTGGTGGGGCTGTTTTGTACTCATATGAGAACCAAGAAACTTTCTAAGTCTGTAGCACAAGCCTTGGTCCTCGGAGCCAACCAAATTTCCTGCAGTAACAATACCTTTTAAGGAAAAAAAACAAAACAAAACAAAACAAAAAAACCCAGCCTAGCTTATCATGGAGATAGTGGTTGAATTGAGGGGAAGTAGAATTATATCTTTCTTCCATTATGCATGTCCTAATCCTATTTGCCCCAGGCAGAAGTGATTTTTTTCTTTGAATTTTTTTAGAGCACTATGCCTTCATCCCTCCTTTATACTTATCATATTGTCTCTTGTGAAATAACTGAATGGATATTGCCTCAGACAAAGTGAGATCTATTAAAGACCTTAGCTTAAAAAGGCAAAGTTTCTCATTGCATCTCGGATCATCTCCAGTCATCCTGACCCATGTCTTGCCACTGATGCTGGAGGAGAGATTGAGGCTGATGACTTTGCATAGCCCTGCCTCTATTAAATCCAATTTACTTGCAACTCCTTTACATCATAATTACCTATAGATGTTTTGCTACTCTCCTTTGCCCCCTTTTCCCCCAGTCAGATTACACATTCTCTGAGAACAAGGTTGTGGGCATTTTTTTTTTTTAATTGGCTGTTAGCTAGGAGGCAACTAGGTGGCCTGTTGGATAGAATGTTATCTGGAGTTAAGAAGACTGCTGTTCAAATATGGCTTCAGACACTTACTAGCTGTGTGATTCTGGGGATTACTCTGGAGAAGGAAATAACAAACCACCCCAATATCTTTGCCAAGAAAACTTGGTGGACATTGTAGTATTGATTAATGTGCTGTGGTCCACAGAATTATGCAAAGTCATGACTGAAGGACTGAAAAACAACAAAATAAGGCATTAGTTTTTGTATCCCCAGTAGAGAGCATCATCCTTCATTCACAATATGTTTAATGTTGCTGGTGTCTGTCTTCACCCAACTCTTTACCTATGGTTCGAAGAAACTGTAGTAGGGGACACCTTCCATTAAACCATTTGGGCAGACAAGCTAAACTAGGTTGAGGGTAACCAAGATGTCTCAAATTATGGTGAATTAGGGGGATGTCTGTCCTAAGCATGGGAAGACTTTCCCCAGCAGAATGGAAGAATCAGAACAATACTGTTTGAATGGCCATGAAAGAGGCTGAAACGGGGACTGTGGTCAGACATTAAAGTTGCATCCTGGACCATCCTCTTGACTTTTGTCTTGCCATTGGATTTCAGTGACTCTGGAAAAGTGAGGTTGTTTGTTGACTCAGTGCAACTCTGTCTGACTTTGATCCAATTCACATGCAAATCAATGTCAAGTCAATTTTAGAGTGATATCATTGGTCCTTAGAAAACAAACAACAAACAGCAACTTGATGATGAATGAATACATTGATGAATGAATGAATTTGGATACCTTCCTTTCAGAAGCAATTTACCTCTAAACTATGATACAGTTGTGCTGTTTCACATCCCAAGTGAAAGGGAGCCTTGGGGAGTCAGGGTGTAAAGACTGAGAGCTTTTGGTACTGAAGGAAGGTGCCAAAATGAGGGAGGAAGTAATGAAAGAAAGGGGAGGTGGAGGATGAAGACAAATCTCACTAATTTCCCAGTGGTTTGCCCTACTCTAGGAGTAGTCATTTGATTAGTTATATTTTCAAATTCAATAACGTTTCAGACAAAACCCAAGTAGCATCCCTGTCCCTGAAACTGAGCCTGAGTGGGTTAGAAAAAGACAGTTTGTGTTTGAACATGTATACATATATTTTATTTAATTTATACTTTAACACATGTAACATGTATTTGTCAACCTGCCATGGGGTGGGGGGAGGAGGGGAAAAATTGGAACAAAAGGCTTGGCAATCGTCAGTGCTGTAAAATTACCCATGCATATATCTAGCAAATAAAAAGCTATTTAAAAAAAAAAAAAAAAAAAGACAATTTGGGATAGGAAAGGCTTTCTCCTCCAAAGTAAAAAAATAAAAAAGCTGATTTTGCCTATATCTTCTAAAGGTAAAACTTTTCTTTAAGCAAGTATGTCAGAATAATCTAGCCTCTCTGATTATTGCCTGCTAAGTTAGCACATAATACCAACTTACTGACTGTGATTTCCCACTATCATTAATCACTATCATGATCATATCAAAAACATATACTTGAAAGGCTTGATTTTTAATATGGAATAGCTAAAAAAATATTGTCCAGGAATAGAATAAACCCTTCTGATATCTGATCTATCAAAAATAGATAGGCCCTTTAATTATCTATTGGGCAGGGATTACCTAAAATGGATTTTTTTTTAAAAAATCAAATTATTACCTGATCAATTGACTAATTGGGCCAATTTGCCTTTTCCCACCAGAATTTAGATTTGAAAGGCCAGATTTTTCTACCATGCTATTTGGTTATCATTTAAAAATCTTCCTTTTCAGGGCTTTATTTAAGGACCAGCTCCTTCTTACAGCCTTCCATGACCCCTTCAGCTAACAATATTCACTCCTTTCTCAAAGTTTCCTAGAGTGCTTTATGTTCTTTGTCCCCATCATGCCCTATTTTATGTTATGCCTATTGAACCATTTTCTCTGATGCCAGCTTCCTAATAGAGGGCAGGGAATGTGCCAATTTCAACTTTGTAGCTCCAGTGGTTTACGGGCAGTGAGTACCTAATTATTTTTTAGTTGAATTGAAGTAGTAGAAAGAGGCAGAAGAGCTAGGTTCAAATTCTGCTTCTTTTACTTATTATCTAAGTCATTGTCCCTTCATATTAATAAAGCATTTGTTTTCAGATAATATCTTTTTCCTATTCTTGAGTGATAGTATGGTGCAATGGAAAGAGACTGGATTTTGAATCAGGGGACCTGGCTTAGATTCTTAACTCTACCTCTTGCTATCTATGTGATTTTGGGAAAGTCAGTTTCCTCACCCACTAAATAAACAGCTCAAGTTTATAATTAAATATAGTACCCACCTCCTGAGAAAGGTGATTAGACTCAGGAGGCATATCAAGACAATTTTTGGAATCAAGCAAATTGGAATTTGTTTTGCTCAAACATGTATATGTGGTATGAGGATTTTATTTTTATTTTTTCTTTTTAGTTGAGGGCAAAGATGGGATAGGAAAAAGAAAAAAGAGATTTTTGTTCATTGAAAAAATAAAATTTTCAAAAATGAGCCAGACTTACATGATGGCCTAATTTCCCTTCCAGTTCTAAATCTCTGAGTCTATGAACTGATCTGAACTCTGGTTGTTTTTGCCAATGAGACAAAAATAACCATGTTATGCTACAATCTGAGCTTTCCTCCCAGGGATTTATTTTGCTATGGTCTTTGGCATATGGCCTTTTATTTGTTTCTAGTATACCTATTTATTATCATCAGTATTATTCAGAATTGAATGATGTAACATTTTATTTAAGCCAGATTCTCTTTACTCCAGAGCATCTCATTGTCCTAAATCAGTCAGGTAGTTAATAAAAATTGATTAATCACCTAGTGGATATGAGGCACTGCACTAAGTGCTGGGGATGCAAAGAAAGCAAAAGATAATCTTGGCTCTTAAGGAGTTTAGGAATTTCTACAATTTATTCATTTTCTTTTAGGCCAATAATATCTCATTTATATCTCCCTTTTCAAAGATCTCTCTCATACACACATGGATAGATAGATAGAGAGACAGATAGATATACATATAATCCCATTTGATCCTTCCAAATGGGGGGGTAAGTAGGGGAAGTGTTATTATCCCCAGTTCACAGAAGGGGAAATCGAGGCTCAGAGAAATGAAGTGTCGCCAAATTTTCATAACTAGTAGGCAGAGCCAGATGTCTTATTATTATAACATTTTGCCTTATTATTAGTGAGCAAATTGTTCTGTATACCAGGTAGTATCCTGGTAGACTTGAATTCTGCCATTGATTAATAATGAGTATTTTTCAGAACAAGGAAAAACCCACTCTGCTCAAGGCCAGAATAAAAACATTTGAAATTTACAAGGGACTTCAGCTACTATCTAGTATATAAAATTGGTCATCCAGCTTCTATTAGAAAATGTCTAAAGAGAGGAGATTGAACTCTTCTCAAAGCAAGCCATTCCACTTTTAAGCAGTTCTAATTATCAAGAAGTTTTTCCTGGCTTCAAGTTTCTTTACATCAAAGTTTTTTGTAAAATCATTTCTTTGTGACTTCTATTGGCCTGGATCTATCCTCTGGTACTATAGAGATCAAGCCTGATTTCTTTTCCACTTGTCAGGCCTTCAAATGATCCTCATCTGAGATTAATTCACCATCCTAATATTCTTCCTCTGGACACTTTTCCATTTATTGATGTCTTTTTTCAAATATGGTGCCTTACCGTCCCCCAAGTGAGGTCCAATGAGAGTCAAGTACAAAAGAATGATTTCTATTCCTGAAAGCTCTGCTACTTTCTTAATGTAGCCTAAGATCACATTAGATTTTTTGTTTGCTATCTCACAATGGCAACTTGTATGGAGCATAGAGTCCCCATCTCATATTTATAAAGTTGATTTTTTTGGTAACTAAATTAAAACTTCACCTTTATTCCAATCAAATTTTATTTTATTCATCTCAGTTTCTCTAGCCTGTCAAACTCTTTTTAGATCTTGGTTTTCTCATCCATTATGTTAAGTATCTCTCCTAGCTTCATACCATTTTGTAATCCAACTCATTGGAAAAAAAAACATTGAGCAGCATAACTTAACACAATTCCTTGGCAGTACTCCATGGGTGTCCTCCTCCTACATTGACATTAAACTATTAACTATTCTTTGAGAGAGCTCATTCAGTTAGTTCTAAACATAACTTATTATTTTATCTTCTAGTGTACATATTTCCATTTCTTTGTGAAGGAATAGTATAAAATACTTTATCAAAAGCTTTGCCAACACTGAGTTAAATTACATCTAACACTCCCTGATCCACAAGTCTAATAACCTTTATAATCTTATGGATTTCATCTTATACATTTAAAAACATTATTCAAAATGGACTTTTCCTTAAAATAATCAGTAGCATCTATTTAAAACTATCAGCAAAAATCATATATAATGGGGACAAACTAGAACCAGTACCAATAAGATCAGAAGTGAAACAAGGTTGCCCACTATCACCATTATTATTCAATAGTGTATTAGAAATGTTAACTTTGGCAATAAGAGAAGAAAAAGAGATTAAGGGAATTAGAATAGGTAATGAGGGAACCAAATTATCACTCTTTGCAGATGATATGATGGTATACTTAGATAATCAACTAAAAAACTACTAGAAATAATTCACAACTTTAGCAAAGTTTCAGGATACAAAATAAATCAGCATTTTTATATATTACTGACAAAGTTCAGCAGCAAGAGACACAAAAAGAAATTCTACTCAAAATAATTGTCAATAATATAAAATATTTGGGAATCTATCTGCCAAGGAAAAGTCAGGAGCTATATGAACACAACTACAAAACACTTTCCACGCAATAAAGTCAGATCTAATCAGTTGGAAAAATATCAAGTGCTCATGGGTAAGGCCTAGAGAATATAATAAAAATTATAATACTACCTAAATTAATCTACTTATTTAGTGCCATACCAATCAAATTCCCAAGAAATTATTTTAGAAACCTTAGAAAAAATAATAACAAAGTTCATCTGGAAGAACAAAAGGTCAAGAATTTCAAGGGAATTAATTTTAAAAATGCCAGTGAAAATGGCCTACTTGTGCCAGACCGAAAACTATATTATAAATCAGTGGTCATCAAAACCATTTGGTACTGGCTAAGAAATAGAGCAATTGTTCAGTGGAATAGGTTAGAATCACAGGACAAAATAATCAATACTTATAGGAATCTAGTGTTTGACAAACCCAAAGACCCCAGCTTTTGGGATAAAAATTCACTATTTAACAAAAACTGCTGAGAAAATTAGAAACTAATATGGAAGAAACTAAGCACTGACTCACACCTAACATCATATACCAAGATAAGGTTGAAATGGGTTCATGATTTAGACATAAATAGTGATTATTATAAACTAATTAGAAGAATGTAGGATAATTTACCTCCCAGGTCTGTGCAGAAGGAAAGAATTTGTGTCCAAAGAAGAAATGGAAATCATAATTGAACATCAAATAGATAATTTTGATTATATTAAGTTAAAAAGTTTTTGTACAAACAAAACTAATGCAGACAAGATTAAAAGGGAAGTAATAAATAGGAAAACATTTTTACATTTAAGGGTTCTGATAAAGGCTTAATTTCTAAAATATATAGAAAATTGACTCAAATTTATAAGAATTCAAGCCATTCTTCAATTGATAAGTGGTCAAAGAATATTAACAATTTTCAGATGAAGTAATTAAAACCATTTCTAACCATATGAAAAGATGCTCTAAATCACTATTGATCAGAAAAATGCAAATTAAGACAACTCTGAGATACCACTATGCACCTCTGAGATTGGCTAAGATGATAAGAAAAGATAATGATGAATGTTGGAGGGGATGTGGGAAAATTGAGATATTAATACATTGTTGGTGGAACTGTGAATGGATCCAGCCATTCTGGAGAGTAATTTGGAACTATGCTCAAAAAAGTGTTTTTACTGGGTTTATATCCCAAAAAGATCTTAAAGAAGGGAAAGGGACTCACATGTGCAAAAACGTTTGTGGCAGCTCTTTTCATAGTAACATGAAACTGGTGAGTGAGTGGATGCCCATCAATTGGAGAATGGCTGAATAAATTATGGCATATGAATGTTATGGACTATTATTGTTCTATAAAAAATGATCAGCAGAGATGCCTGGAGAGACTTACATGAACTGATGCTAAGTGAAATGAACAGAACCAGGAGATCATTGTACATGATTAATTCTGATGGACATGACTCTCCAACAATGAGATTATTCAGGTCAGTTCCAATGATCTTGTGGTGAAGAGAGCCATTTACATCCAGAGAGAGGACTATGGGAACTGAATGTGAATCACAACATAACATTCTCACTCTATTTGATGTTGTTTGCTTGCATTTTGTTTTCTTAGTCATTTTCTTTCCTTTTTGATCTGATTTTTCTTTGTAACAAGAGAATTGTATAAATGTTTACACATATTGGATTTAACATATATTTTTAACATGTATAACATATATTGGATTGCTTGCCATGTAGGGGAGGCCATGGGGGGAAGGAGGAGAAAATCTGAAATACAAGGCTATGCAAAGGTCAATGTTGAAAATTTATCCATGCATATGTTTTGAAAATAAAAAGCTTTAAAAAAAACATTATTCAGAGAGGAGTGGAGGGGATGCATAGGCTTCAATAGTCTGACCAAGAGGTCCATGACACCAGGCTAGTTAAACACTCCTAGTTTAAAGAGAGGGGAGCAATCAGAGGAAGCTTCATGGAGAAAATAAAGCCTGAGAACAGCCTTGAAGAAGGAAAATTCCGAAGATGAATATTCCTTAGGCAGAGGTAGGAGATGACCTTCCAGTTTCAGACAATAGCTAGTAGTCTAATTTGCCTGAAATTTATAGACTATCAAGTTGATCAATGTGACATAAGACTAGAAAGGTAAGATGGTATCATATTGTCCTGGTCCTTAATTGCCAGACTCATGAGATTCTGTTTTATTATATCATCAAAAGGTAGCTGCTCAAGTTCTGAAATTTGATGCTTGTGAGTCATTTCATAACAAATGAAAATAAATCAAGGAGCTGTCTATGTGGCAAGAATTCCAAATAAAGAACAATGTATGTCATTAACAATGGAGAAACAGAATGATAATAATGGAAAGAATATTTTATTCAGAAGAATTTGGAAAAATAATAATCCCTTTCTTCCCTTACATATAAGATGAGGGAGGTTAGATGACCTGTTAGGTCCCTTCCAACTCCAATCCATGATTCACTAAGACAAATTGTTGCATGGCTACTTATTCAAGAATTCCAAGGCATTCCTAGAGATATATACTTCATACTTAGAAATTAGTCTGTGTGTGTAGGCTGACTGCTAATCCTGCCCAAGTGTGGAGGAATACTTTGTTCCACTAAAAATGTTAATGTTATGGCCTCTAAAGCATATAAATTTGTGTGTATGCATATAAATGTGTATATATGCACAAATGCATATATATATGAATGCAGCATAAATACAACCCTGTACAAGTGAGAATTTCCTTTTAATTTTATAAATATCTATTATGTTCAAAGTGTTGATTTAGTTCCAGAATCATTTATAAGATCATAGAGTTGTAAGTACCTTTAGAAGCGAAGTCAACCCCTCTCTTTTTGTTGTTCAGTAATTTTTTGTCATGTCTGATTCTTTGTGATTCCATTTGGGGGGGGGGGTGCATCTTGGTAAAGATACTGGAATGGTTTGCCATTTCCTTCTCCAGCTCATTTCATAGATGAGACAACTGAGGCAAACAGTATAAAGTCCAGGGTCACACTGCTAGTAAGTGTCTAAGGCAAGATTTGAATTCAGAAAGATGAGATTTTCTGATGCCAGGCCCAACACTCTATAAACTGCATCAAATAAGTTCATGACTGTATAGTCATGAAACAATTACACGCCAAGCTCTATCCAAGCCTCTGGGATACAAAAAAAGACCAGCATCCAGCTGTCATGGAGCTTATAATCTTATAATATTATGGGGGAGATAACATGCAAACAACTATGTTCAAAAAAGAGCTGACTAGCTTATTCATTATGATTGGTCTTTCAATGCTTGAAAGAGAAGATGAAGGTAATTATTTAGGATGGATTTGGATAATCCAAGGCAGACTCTGGAAATAAATGATTTACAATAATTCTGGGAGGCAAGTGCTTTCATTATCTCTATTTCTGGTAGATAAGGAAACTGAGGCATGATAAATTCAGGGTCATAGAGGTAGCAAATATCTGAAGCAATGCAACATCTGAACACAGATTTGAACTGATGTTCACCCAACTCTTAGTCCAGTGCTCTATTTACTTAGATCTCCAGTCATAATACATATACATACATTAAACTTCAATTATTTGACATTGTTGGAAAATAAGATGCTCCATAAAAATGGATTTTTCTAGAAAATTAAAATTGTCTAGAAAATTGCCCTTTTCAACATAATTTATTTTTTAATCATCTTAATGAAGTTTCTAAAATTACATTTTAAATCAAATTAAAATCTGCATTTCCCTGAATTTGTATACAGAGTAATCTGACCATAATGTAATTTAGTTTTTTCATGGCATGTCAAAGTCATATTTAAGAGTATCATTTGTTGTACTGTGCTGTAATTAACACAGTAATGCCCCTATGTTGAATTTTGTATTCCTATATTAATTGTCCCCAGACTCTCCTGATTTTCTAGGATTGAAGTATCTTCCTTTCCTACCAAATCATTATTCCTCATTGTTGTCAATTTATCTCTTGATGTTGAAATCTGGGAAACCAGGTAATCAGGTTATTAGAATGACATGTATCGGGTTTTAATGGAGACCTTATTGCTTTTCAAAAATGTATGGGCTTTAATGCATACTTTTTAATTTTTTTCTATTTCAGTAAGGAGAATAGGCTTTCCATTTTCATACTCATTGATTCACTAAGAAATCTCCTACCAACTTCTGGGGTTAGAGTCAAAAGAGTGGAGTAGAAAATACACTCAGTTGAGCTCTCCAAACATCCTCCTTCAAACAACTTTGTAAATAATACTTCAGATTGAATGCTGGAATGACAAAGTCAGAGTGAGACTTTCTTCTAGCCCAATAGAACTTGAGACCAGAAGGAAAGATCTGTAATGTGAGAGTAGAGGCTGGTCCAGAACCCACAGGGATTAAAAACAGAAAACAATGATGGGACTAGAGGGAGTGACAAAAACAACAGTCTAGAGACACTAAGGGGACCTGGCAACTAGTCAGAAAGAGACTATGGAGATTCTTGTGCTAGCACTGGATGTAGGAACAGATGTTACTTGGAAAATACATTGCCTAAATAACAAGACTATATAATGATCAATTCCGATGGAAGTGGCTCTCTTCAATATTGAGATGATTCAAACCAGTTCCACTTGTGCAATGACAAAGAGAGTCATATATATACCCAGAGAGAGAACTGTGGGAACAGAGTGTGGACCACAACATAGCCTTCTTACTCTCTCTGTCATTTGCTTGCATTTTTTTTTCTTTCTCAGTTTTTCTTTTTCTTCCTTCTTGATCTGATTTTTCTTGCACAACAAGATAATTGTATAAATATGTATTCATATATTGGATCTAACATGTATTTCAACATATTTAACTTGTATTGGACTACCTGACATCTAGGGGAAAGGGTAAGGGAAGGAGGGGAAAATTTGGAACACAAGGTTATGCAAAGGTCAATATTGGGAAAATTATCCATGCATATGCTTTGTAAATTAAAAACTTCATAGTTAAAATAAATCAATAGAATAAAATTTTAAAAATATATTGCTTATACCCACTTTTAGGGGTAGAGAGGAGCTCTGTCACTCATGAGGCTATAGAAACCTTGAGGGCTTAATATCACTTATTGTTCCAGAGGATCAAGGACCATATCACTTCCAATCCCAAAGGAGCAGGGATCCTGAGGAGCAGTATCAATTACAATCCCAAGGGATCAGAGGTCCTTCCAAGGTAAGAACCTTAGTGCTTATCAAAAATGTAGTGACTCCTCTCCCCAGAATTCACCATCTTAGAAACAATGAAAAATTTTCAAATTCCTAGAACTAGCTCTGAAATAGCAATGCAGAAAAAAAAAATATGAAGCTTGAAACAGTGCCATTCTCTTCCTACCCCACACTGAGATCAGAGCTCGAAATTAACATAAAGCTCCAACTCAAAAAGTAGGATGAAAAAATAAGTAAATGATAACAAAAAAAGAATCTGACCATAAAAAGCTACTATGGCCTCAGGGGAGATCAAGATATAAACTCAGAAGAAGATAATGGAATTGAAAATAGCTACAAGTAAAACCTCAAGTCAAAATGGGAATTGTCCATAAGCCCAACAAAAATTCCTAAAAGAGCTTTTAAAAAAGATTTTCAAAATAAAATAAAAGTATTAGAGGAAAAATTAGAGAAAGAAATAAAAGCAAAGGGAGAAAATATGAAAAGACAATTAATATCTTAGTAAAATACATAAAAATATTAAAATAAAATAATACCTTAAAAATAAGAATAGTCAAAAGGAAAAAGAAGCACAAAAATCCCCTGATGAAATTAACTCACTAAAAAGTAGAATTGGCTAAATGAGAAAAAGGTACAAAAGCTCACTGAAGGAAATAATTACTTAAAATTTAAAATTGGACAAATGCAAGTTAAATGACTATGAGACATCAAGAAACAATAAAACAAGGTCAAAATAGAAGAAAATGTGAAATATTTTGTTGGAAAAATAATTGACCCATAAAATAGATACAGGAGAGATAATTTAAGAATTATCAGACTACCTGAAAATCATGATGAAAGAATAAACCTAGACATCATGTTTCTGGAAATTAAGAAGGAAAACTATTTTTATATCCTTGAATCCAATAGCAAAATAGAAATTGAAAGAATCTACCAAACACCACTTAGACATCCTAAAAATGAAAGTTACAGGAAATATTACAGCCAAATTCCAGAGTTCTAAATCAAACAAAAAGTACTTTAAGCATTCAGAAAGAAACCATTCAAAAACCATGGAGCCACAATTAGTATCACACAAAAAGTAACAAACATTATGGTAAAGGAGTTGTGGGATTGATTATGTTCTGATTCTGGAGGGCAAAAACAGTTAAGATTACAACCAAGAATAACCTGCCCAGCAAAACAGTATAATTATTCAGGGGGAATGTATATTCAATGAAGTAGAGGACTTCCAGGCATTCTGATGAAAAAACCAGAATTGAATAAATAATTTGACTTTCAAATGCAAGACTCAAGAGAAGCATAACAAGGTAAACGTGAATGATAAATCGCAAGGGGCTTAATTGTCTTTCTATATGGGAAGATGATAAATGTGATGATAAATGTATCTTCTAAAAATGTTATCATTATTAGAGCAGTTGAATTTTATAGAGAAAGAAGGCGTGAATTGATTGTGTCAGAAAGATACACAATATACAGTAGCAAATAATCATTTTAATCTTATGTTTAATAGATTTTGGGATTAGTATTCACCACTTGACAAAAATTATTGTGAAAACTAGAAAGCAGTTTGATGGAAACTAGGCATAGGTTAACATCTCATATTATGTACCAAGATAAGGTCAAAACTAATAAATGATTTAGACATAAAGGGGGATATCATAAGTCAATTTGAGGAGCATGGAAAAATGTACCTTTCAGATTTATGGATAAAGGAAAGGTTTATAACCACACAAGGAATAGATCATAGAAAGTCAAAATGGAACATTTTGATTACATAAAATTAAAAGGTTTTTGCACAAAGTTAATACATCCAGAATTAAAAGGAAAACTGGAAACTGAGTAAAAACTATTACAGCAAATATTTCATTGTTAAAGACTTCATTTATTAAATATATAGAAAACAAACCAAATTTGTATATATGAGTTATTCCCTAATTGATAAATAGCATCTGAACAAGCAGTTTTTAGAAGAAGAAATAAGTTATCAATATATATATGAAAAAATGTTCTAACTCACTACTAATCAGAGAAATGCAAATTAAAACAACTTTGAGATATTACGTCAGATAATACCTTTAGATTGGCTAACATAACAGAATAGGTAAATGACAAATGCTGGAGGGGATCTGAAAAAATCAAGACACTAATGAATTGTTGATGAAGTCATGTAATCGTCCAACTTTTCTGGGGAACAATTTGGAACTAAACCCAGAGAATCACCATATCCTTTGACTAAGCAATACTACTCCTAAGTCTATATCTCAAAAAGTTCAAGAAAAGGGGAAAAGCACATATTTATACAAAAATATTTGTGGCAGCTCTTTTTGTGGTAGGAAAGAATTGGAAACTGAGGGGATGTCCATCTATTGGGGAATAACAGAACAAGTTATGATATATAATTGTAATGGAATACTATTGTATTATAAGAAATGATTAGCAGAATAGTTTCAGATAAAGCTGGGATTTTATCAAGACAACAATCCAAGAGGACTTATAATTCTGTCCACCTCTAGAGAGAGAACTGATGGACTCTAAATGCATATCAAAGCATATTTGTTTTAAACTTTATTTTATTAACAGATTACTTTCTGTCTTGGGGAGGGGGGAAGTAAGAAGAGGGAGGAAAAAATTCAGAACTCAAAATCTTACAAAAATGAATGTTAAAAACTATCTTTACTTGTAATTGGAAAAAATAGAATACTATTGAAATTTTCTAAAACATGAGCAAGTGTGTCACCTCCTTGCTGCTATCACATGGCAGAGGGAACAATCAAGGGGCCAGTCAAAATTTATCACACCATTCTAAAGTACTTAAAAGACTCTTCAGCAATGGCACCCCCAATAATCAAAAATGTTTCCAAAGAACCTTGAGTCACACTGAAGGTTACTGCAGTGTGGAAGCTATTTCAATTTTCCACACTCTCGAATTAGAAGCACAATTCTATTTCTATGCCATACTCAGAAGCAGGGAAGGGAACTATAGCTATAACAATTTAAAATCACATTTCTGGATAAGAGAAATATTAGTATATATATATATGTATATGTATATGTTTGCATATATGTGTGTTATTTGTATTTCCCTCTATGAAAGAGAGCATGATCAGGTCTCTTTTTATCATTGGAGATATGTGGTAGAAACTTCCCAACATTAGGGAGCTCTCTGTTGGCCAACTTCCCTCATCCTGGCCATGATTTCAGAGCATCTAGTTGCCAGTGATCCCTTAACTCTTTCTTTGTTTAGGTGGTACCAAGTTCACCTCTGTCTAGGGACTTTTGCTTATATTTCCACCAACTTATTTGGCTCAGACCCTCATTCTCCTAGTCACCTCATTTCAATCCATCCCTGATGTGTATTATTAACTCTCCTTTATTAAGTATATTAGAAATAATAAAGCATTCATCAGATTGGTTTTAAAAAAAAAAGCATAATATATTAATGCCAAGTCTCCCAGATTACAAAACTCATTCAGTCTCTGCTCAAATTCCCCAAGCAGCTGGGGTGGTAAAAACCTGGAAGTTTGATTCTTGGCACTACTCCCAGTTTAGAGCTGAGTAAATGGGCTTTGCTGACAAATTGGGTGACTGCTGGAATTGAGCCAGTGAGTGCAGGAACCCACGGTGTGCTCAGTATCACTTCCAAAAGCCAGATATGCTAACGCAAGCACTGAGATAGCCCAAATTGATTTTTCCCCCTCAGCTATAATGATCTCAGTTGTATCAATCATTCCCCTACTAGGAGATCAGACACAAGAGTAGGTTAATACATATCCCCCATCTCTTTATTTCTGGATCCAATCTGCAGGATTTCTCCACAGGGAGGTAGTATTGCCTACTATTAGAATCTCTCCAAAGGCAAATGACATGAGGTAGATTGCTGAGCCATGATCTCTTCCAAGGCAACAGTGATCTGCCTGGGTATGTGTCTCTAGTAAGGTAAGGCCACGTGTGTTAACCTGAATTTCCCTTCTAGAGGCTAGAAAGAAATAAAATTTATTTAAAGTACTTAAGAAACAAATTTTGAGAAGGAAACTTAAAAATCATACCATTCAATTCCCTCAGTTTGCATTCCCTCATTTAGAGAGCAAGTAAGGACCAGTGAGATTCATTGACTTGAACAATTGGATTCATTCCAACAGATCCTTTTATGGGGTTAGTTGATCCCAATACCTATAGGGCAATATTTTTTCTACAATGGAATAGAGTAGGAAAGTTGAATAGAATAGAATTGGGTCATTGTCCTGACTCTGTTGCTTACTAGCTATGTTACCATGGGTAAACCATGTAACATTACTTGTACCACTCACCTCATAAGGTTGCTGTGGGAAGATCCGTGTGAACAATGTATTAAGCCTTATATAGGACAGCTAGGAGGTACAGTGTAGATAGAGTGCTAATTGTGAAGACAGAAAAATTTACTTACCTGAGTTCAAACCTGTCATCCGATATTAGCTGTGTGACCCTGGGCAAGTCACTTAATCCTGTTTGCCTCAGTTTCCTCATCTGTAAAATGAGCTGGAGAAGGAAATGTCAAGTATCTTTGTCAAGAAAATCCCAAAAAGGGTAGTGAAAAGTACTGAAACAACTCAACTATAGAAATGTATAAGAGTCAGTGTGATATTGGGGATAGAGAACTGAGTTAAATTTCTACTTCTGACACATACAAATTACATGACCCTGAATAAGTCACTAAACTTTTCCTTGCTCCAAGCAATGATCTAAGAAAATAGTTTCAGAAAAGGTGCCAACCTGCACTTTAAGAAGGAATTTCCTCACCTTGGAGTTCCCTATACGGATGAAATGGCAGGTTTAGTCCTATCCCCTATAAATGTGAACTATAATTATTACCACTTAGGCTAGTACTCACACATCCTTTGCCAGGTAGAATTATCCTCTGCTCCTTCCCATTCCTTCCCTCCCCACCCTACCTCCCCCAGCAGTATTTGTGAAGTATCTCTTTGTAGGATTATAAGTCTTCTGCTCCTTTGTATTGGAAGAGAATTGGACTCAATGGGACTCTTTTAAATGGGTTTTCATTCCAAACCATACCCTTCTTGTGCTTTGCCTTAGAAAGGCTTGCTACCACCAGCATCTTTTATTTCCTTAGAAAAGGAACTGGTGGCTGACTTGTGCTTCTTTTCTTTGCACTCACAGAATCAGAGCTAAAAAAATCATTACCACTTTAATAACTATTGATCCCATGGGCTTAAAAGTAAAAATTGTCTCACTGATGGGAGAGGGCCCACAGCAGATGAGAAAATCAAGTTGATCAAATTTCATCCAGTTTCCATCTGTTTGTGAAGGTATGTTCCACTAGGAATAAATGGGGTTGATAACCTTTATCTTCTTCCCTGGGCTTCCCAAGGCATAGGAACCACAAAAACAAACAAACAAATAAAAAAACAATAATAACAATCTGCCATCCTACATTTACATAATCCTTTACAATTTATGTTATGCTTTGTTATGTCCACATCTCCTTGACACTGTTTAGGTCTTTACCAATGAAAAAGTGCCAAGGATTGTGTGGGCAACAGCCAGAGGGTAGACCATGGAGATGGCAAGGAGAAGGATCCCTGCACTTACCTTCATCATCATACTGGAAAATCAACTCATAGGCAGTACAGGTGCTGGCAAGTCCAGTTTGAGGAGTTCAGTACATGGGAAGATGCAAGCTGGGACCTGTCACCTCTGGGAGCTGCATTTCTGCATTACCAGTAATGCTACTTTATACTGACAGAGCATAATATAGGGAATCTTAAAAGTATAAGCCATAAAGGCAAGAAAAGTCTTCCCAGGTCAGTGAAGTTACAGAACAACTTTACCAGATAAAGGCAAATCATCATCTTTAAGCACCATCATATTCAGGCATTAGAAGGTCTAGAATAGCAGAGGGATTTTAAAATATATTGTGTGCTGCTCTTAGACTGTTAATTTTTTAATATTATCTATTAACTTTCTATGCATATGCAACCAATTTCCTCCATCAGGTCCTAAGCATTTTGAAAGCAGAACTGTTTACACATTCATTTATATGTAGCCCATGTTCTCTCTCACCCTCCATTCACACTTTTAGTCTAGGCTCCCAGAACAAGGCTGCTACCATACCCCTAAGTCTCTATGGTTAGGCTTTAGCGAGTGACCATGTTTTTTATTTTGTTTTGTTTTGTTTTTTTGTTTTTTCATTTTTTTCCCCCTCCTAGTACTGTGGATTATGGGCTTCTACCAGTGTGTTTCTCTCAACTAAAAACTAACAGTTAATAACAACTAGTTGACTACACTTAATTAACTTTAAGAAAAAAAATTTGCTAAAATGACAATAGCAATTGTAATTGGTACAAAACATTCCTCAAAAGATCTGTGACACTTACAAATATATACAGGATACCGTCCAGAGGAAAGCAGACTTAAGCTTGGAACACACATGTAACAGCAGGGATAACTCTCTGGAAGTTCTTTTTTCTCCTTTATTGAAGGGAACTTCTCATAAAACTCTTTTTTGGCATGGGATAGGCTTCTTCTATGCTCCTTTTAGACTCTTTAACATTGCTTTTCCTCAATGTATCTAGTTTGTCCATGGCTCCTGAAGCCTAGAATGGTCCTAGGAGGAGGGAAAAATAGAAATGACAGGCAGTTTGAGAGTTCAGTGGTTAGAGTGAAAGACCTGGAGTCAGCAAGACCTGTTTTCAAATATAACCTCTGATACTTACTGTGTGAATTTGAGCAAGTCACTTACTCTCTATCTACCTCAATTTCCTCATCTATAAAATAGGTATTATAATAGCCTCTATCCCAGGCTTGTTGTGAAGATTAAATGAAATAGCATTTATAAATTGCTTTGCAAAACTTAAAGCATTATATGAATGCTAGCTATTATGATGGCCTATGTGAAGAAGACATGGTTTAAAGATGGCTGAGAATGAATCTTTTCTTTGTTTTCCCAGATGTCCTTTCTCATGAGAAAAACTAGATAATTACAAGGTTTCAAATGAAAATGGACTTTATAATAATAACTGACATCTATATAATATTTTAAAGTTTGTAGATTTATTGCACAAGGGCAGAGCTCTAAAGGAAAAAATGAGAAAAGCAATCAAGGATATAGAAAAAATATTTTGAAAGGGAGATAACTTGGAATAAAAGGCACAAAACCTTACACAACAGTGAATGATCAAATAGAAACTAGTGACTCCATGAGACAAAAAAAATATTAAACCAAAAGACTGAAAAAAATGTTATAGTAAAAACAGAATTGAGACCCAGAATATAGTTCAAAATTTTTAAATTATTAAAAATATGTAAATGCCATAATGCCCTCAATAGACTCATTATTATATTTCAAGAAACCAAGAAAATGAATTTCCTAAATATCTTAGATCAAGAAATAGAAAGGAAAAGAAAAAAATAAACCATCAGATAATTTGATTTTTAAAAGAAGAAAAAATAAAATGAAATTACATATCAAAAATGAAAAAAGTGAATTCACAACCAATTAAGAAATAAGTATATTTAAAGTAGAAAATGGCAGCTTCTTAAAGTCATTCTTAAAATAATACTGCAATTGTCATATACAATGTTCTCTTAGTTCTGCTCACTTCATTCTTCATCCTTTCATGTAAGTTTTCTCATGATTTTCTAAGATCAGTGACCTCATCATTGCTTACAGCACAACATCTATCACAACCAAATACTACAACTTCTTTAGCCATTCCCCAGTTGAGGGGCAATTCTGTAATTTCCAGTTCTTTGCTACCAAAAAGCATTCATTTATTTCAGAAGCAAAGAAGAAGTGAATCTTTCAGAGCTATAGTCAGGGGTCAAGTTAATGACCAAAAAAGAGAAAGAAAAGTTCATAGAATGTAAAATGAACAATTTTGATGATATAAAATTGAAGTTTTTGTATAAATAAAACCAACATTGTTAAAATTAGAAGAGAAGCAGATAAGTGGGGAGGAATTTTGTATCAACTTTCTCTAAATGTCTTTTTTTTAAGATATAGAGGGAACAAATGGAAATTTATAAGAATAAGAAACATTTTTTAAATTGATGAATGATCAAGGATATGAACAGGGAGTTTGCAAAGAAAGAATCTAAGCTGTCAATACCATATTTTTTAAAAAAGGCTCTAAATAACCAATACTTAGATAAATGCAAATTAAAACATCTCATATCCCTCATATTGACTTAGATTATAAAAAAAGAAAATTACAAATATTGAAGAAGCTACAAGAAAAATAGATATATTGATGCATTGGTATGCATTGTGGCTTGATGTCAAGTGAGGTTAGCAGAATGAGGAAAACAATTTATATAATAACAATAATATTATAAAGAGAATCTACTTTTAAAGACTTAGAAATTCCAGTAATTAAAATCATAGAAGCCTCATGTTGAAACCCATCTCCTAACAGAGTGGTGGTGAACCCAGAACATAGATTTAAATATGAATTTTAGACATGGCCAAAGTGGGGATTTGTTTTGCTTAACTATATGTGCTTGTAACCAGGGTTTTCTTTTTCTTTCTTTCTTGGGAGAAGAAAAAAGCCAGATTTGTATTTGAAAAAAGGTCTATTTTTTAAAAAAAGCAGACTATTAGATTAAAGGCTAGAATTAGAATAACTAAGATTAATAAAAGGAAACAATTTTTAACAATTAGAACTGTCGAAAAATGGAATGAGCTTCCTCATGAATTAGTGGCCTCCTATCCTTAGATGTCTTCAAGCAAAGCCATGTTTCCCCCTATTTGAAATGTTGTGGTGGAGATTCTTATTTAAATATGGATTGGATTAGGAGATTCTGGATTATTTCCTAACTCTGTGAACACATCCCAATATATCACATGTCTTTTTGTTGATCTTCTCCTACTGCATGAATAATGGAGAATGAATTGAATTGTGAGTATGAGAGTATGTGTGTATGGCCCATTGACACAATACAATGATATTGATGAAGAGAATACTTTCAACATTTTTTCCCAGGCAGAGCCAGTGTTTCCAATCTGAGTATTCTAGTGTGGGCAGAGACAGAGCTAGAAATTCCTTTTATTCCTTTCCCCTATAATTTTTGAATGTCACTGTTTTTGGGTGGTGATTACTTTAGTCTCTTCCAGCTGGTCTGTATGGCATTAAAATAGACACCAAGACTAAGGTCTGAAAATGAAGAATTTAGTGCTTTCATAATATTTATCTTCCTGTTGAGGTTGAGTCTATTTAGAAGTTTATTCCTTCTTCACTTCAGAATCTTGTAAAACTTGATAACTCTCTATTTCCACTTCTAGTTAGGGCAAAAAGATCTTTCTATGAAGTATTTGATTCATGTCAAAATAATCCATTTCCATATTTTGTTATTACCCAAATTCAGTTTGTACATTGTATAATAAATGTTCATGATTGCATATATGGTATTTACTCACCTGAGAGAAGTGCATAGATTCATCTGGACAAAATAAGGACTTAAAATTGAGACAAGTCTATAGGATTCTTAATCTGGTCCCTTTTGGAAGATGCTGACATTCTCATTTTCACGGGTGGTAAGGTTATACAACTAGTAAGTGACTTAATCTAGATTTGAACTCATATCTTCTTGATTCCAAACTCAGCTCTCTATCCACTGCAATACTTGTAGTTTCTGTTCAGTCATTTTTAGTTGTGTTCAATTCTTCATGACTTCATTTGTTCTTGAAGTAGTTTGTCATTTCCTTCTCCAACTCATGTTTCAGATGAGGAAACTAGGTTAAATGATTTGCTCAGGTTTCTACAGCTAGTAAGTATCTAAGGCCATTCTTGAACTCAGAAAGATGTCTTCCTGAATTTAGGTCCAGTGAACTATACACTGCCCCTACTATACAATCTAGCTGCTCCTTATGAATAAAATTCATGATTTTGGATGAAGAATGTATGGATGCAGGAGGATAAAAAGGAAAAATCCCCTTCAGTGCTTTTCCCCTCCCTTCCTTGTGATTGCCCTCTCTACACTAAGTCCCTTAGTTTCATCATTTGAAAAATTGTGGCAAATTAATCTACAGTAATGTGTTAACCATAGAATCTTTCATTTAAAAGGGATCTCAGGGGTCCCCCATTTCAACCAATACCTCAACAAAAATTCCCTCAACATCCCCAACAAGTGTTGGTGTAATAACCAAAGAGAAGAATTTGGCATGGGGGATTTTGTGACATTGGATGGTTTTCTCATCTGTAAAATTATTTGGACTCAGTGACTTCTAAGGTCTACTTCCAGGGCAAAATTCATAATCCTTTGATCTTACAGATGCTGCATAAAGGCTTGCTGTAAAAGAAAAGCTATTCTTTCCTGAGCAGCGCAATTTTTTCCATGATATTATTAGGAAGCTTTTACTTCTATGAACACAACATTCAAGAAGTGGACTGACTTGGGCAGAATATAGTAACTCTCATTCTGGACCCACTGTTTTAGTGAGAAACATGTTGATGTTGATGAATACCAAGCTAGCAGTTCTGTAAAGCTCAGATACTTTTTTTTCCTATACCTCACCCTATCAAGTCATTTTCTGATATGTTACTCTTCTTAGGTATATTTGTTTTTAATAGGAAACAGTAACTTGATACAAAGAAAGAAAAAAAAAGCTAATGATAAATTTTAGACCCTAACATAGTCAAGCGGAAGGCTTATTTTTGGTTATGTAGGAGTCTTCCCTTCACACCATATAGGCAGCTTCCTAATTCTATTTATGCATAGAGCTCAATTACACATAAAAAGTCATACATCCCTGATATTGGGGCATTCCTAGTCAGGGACCCTAGAGGCCTGAAGGAATCCAAATGAGTGGGTTGATTCTAGGATCTCCTTAAGTGAACAGATTGGTACCATATCATACTTAATTTCCTTAAGATCCTTGAGCTCTTCAGAGGGATAATTCTGTGTAAGGGCTGGAAAAAAATCCTAGGAGTACAAAGAAACAAGCTTCCTGATACTGCCTTAAAGTAACTTAAGTAGTATTAAAAAGTAGATGACTATTAGTGGTACCCCAGGGAGTGCTGAGATATTGGCTTGTGTTTGTTGGGAACCTAAAAAATTCAGTCTTTACTGGGATTAAATGCTGATCTCAAGAAAAAGGGTGTCTAGATTCTATTCACAGAGAATACCACTGCCAGGGATGCTTTAGATCTTCTGTAGAGCTATGATTTCATTGATGGGAATTCTCTTCTATACACAGAAAACATTTAATAAATGTTGCTTGAATTGATGTTGTTAATTTGGCATTCAGTTATCATCTATCTGCTGTATATGTGTTAATTTGTCTCCCCAACTTTATGATAAGTTCTTTGGAGCATTCACAATGAATAGTTATTGATTACACAGTATAATTTAGGACAATAAAAGATCCAATTATCCAATAAAGAATTCCTCACCAGCCTGTCAGTCCATCTAAAATTCCAAGCTGCACAATCAGTGCTAGTAGGACTTCTGGAGCCTTGTGATTTTTTCTTGGGTTGAGACAAGGGAGTTTCTCATAAAGTATATAGCATGGAAAGGTTCACATAGTTATCTACTTAGATCCAAATGGGACTTGAGAGGTCACCTAGTTTAGCTCCCTTACTTTTTTTTAAGAAGAGGAAACTGAACTAGAAGTGACATGATTCACATAAAGAATAAGTGGCAGAATCAGAATTTGAATATAGGTCCTCTGACTACAATGCTTTCTTCACTATAGCATGTTAATACTATCTCAGCCAATGCCATCATTTTGGAGATGAGGGAACTTAGGTCAAAAGAAAATTTATATCTTGTCCAAGGTCATACAAATAGTGAGAAGCAAAGGGAGGATTTGAATTCAGGTCCTTTACCTCCAAATCTAGAGTTTATTCCTCTATACCATATTCAACACCACCCCCACTCTCGTAAAACTTACCACCACAATAGGTAGCTAAATGACAATGAATAGAATGCTAGATCTGGAATCAGTAAGACCTGAGTTCAAATGTGGGTATGAGATTTTTAGCAAATCACTTAATCTGTTTGCTTTAGTTTCCTCAACTTTAAAATGAGAATAGTAATATTATTTACCTCCTAAGGTTGATGTGAGGATCAAATAGATATCATCTTATCATGCTCATGTACCATAATTTGTTTAGCTGCTTTGTTTCCAATTATTTGCTAACAAAAAAAATGCTTCTATAAATACTTTGATATCTATGGAGACTTTTTTTTCTTTTCAATGGCCTCCTTCAAATATAATGATAATAATGAAATCTCTAGGTTAAAAGGTATGTGGCATTTTAGTAACTTGCTTAGTATAATTACATGATTACATTGGCTTTCCAAAATGACTACACTGAGTCACAGCATCATCAACAATGCACTCATGTGCTTGTACTGTCTTTCCACAACTACTCCAACATTGATCTTCATTTTTCATTTTTTCCCATTTTTAGGGTATGAGATGAAACCTCTAATTTGTTTTGGTTTGCTTTTGTCTTGCTATTAGTGATTTAGAGTATTCTTTCATATGATTGTAATTTTTCTTTCAAGAATTGATTGTTTGTATACTTTCCAGTTTCTTAAACTGTGATTCATAACTTTACATAGGCTCTCATAACTGAATGTGGGGGTTGCAAAATTATGATTTATTATCAGTAAATATTTGATGTATATATGTATTTTACATGCCTACATACCCAGGGTCATGTGAAAATCTCTTAGATGAAAAGGGGTCACAAGTGGGAAAAGTTCAGGAATCCCTAAATGGAAAAAAATTCAAGAAGCCTTGGTATAACTTATCTATTGGGAATGGTTTTTGTACAGATCAGGTTTTTTTTTCTCCTGAGGCTGGGGTTAAGTGACTTGCCCAGGGTCACACAGCTAGAAAGTGTGAACTCGGGTTCTCCTGAATTCAGGGCTGGTGCTCTATCCACTGCACCACCTAGCCGCCCCTGTACAGATCAGTTTTCAAAGAGAGTAGGAGAAAGAGAGAAAAGTAGGAAAAGGAAAGTATATGGCTCACCATCCAAATTTGTAGAGCATTAAAGTATAGAAAGATGAAATATTGGGGCTTGGGGGTTGGGCAGTGTAAGGGCATTGGGTGTTTAGGAAAGACAGAGAGGTATCAATATGGAATAGATAGGTACCAGGTGCACAGCCTGGACTTTAAAAAAAAACCTCCTGGGATGGACATGAGGAAAAATATCTAATATATTTTCTTTATCTTTCATTTCATTTAAGGTCCCATTAAGCATATCCATACTGGGGAACAAAGGATATCATATAGTTCTAGGAAAGTAGCTTAAAGAATATTTGTTTTGGGAGAAGTTCTGGGGGGAGAGCCAAGATGCCACAATGAAGCCAGGAAATTGCTTGAGCTTTCCCAATTTCAGTTGAAAACTATATGAAACCAAGAACCGAGTCTGGAATAATACAGCCTATGAAGAGATGGAATGAAACACCAGCTCAAGATACATTGGAAAGACTTCAAGAAAGTTCAGTCTCACTGGAGTTGTCCAGCTCAGAAAGTATCAAGGAAAGCCAGTGGGAGGCTATTAATTGCAACAGATCAGCAATCAAGAATCTTTATCCTGCCTCAGTAGAACAGTAGCAGAGCAGACCAGTGAAGTAGCCTCCAGTCCCAGTACAGAAAACAAATTACCAGCCTAGGAAACAAGGTAACAACATGCAGGACTTGGTCAAACTACCTCGGGCTGTGAGCAAGATACCAAACACAAGGGGTTCCTATGCTTAAAGCCAAGACTCAAAGCTGCAAAACTTGAAACAGTGTTTCCCTTCATCCCAAGAGCAGAGTTTGACTTTAAACATCACAGAATAAGAAAAGGAAAGAAAAACATGAGTAAGAAACAGAAAAGAACTTTAACCATAAAAAGCTACTGTGGTGACAGGGAACACCAAAATACCAACTAGAAAAGAACAAAATGTCCACATGTGAAATCTCAAAGAGGAATATGAAAAATTGGGAAAAGAAATGAGACATATGCAAGAGAGAGTCAACAACTTGGAAAAGGAAAATAAATCCTCAAAAAATACATTTGGTCAAATGCAAAAAAAAAAAAAAAATCCACTGAAGAAAACAACACTTTAAAAAATAGAATTAATTAAATATAAAAGAAAAATAAAACCTAACTGAAGAAAATCATACATTAAAAACTAGATATCAATAATCAATCAAACTAAAAAGAATGAAGAAATGAAGAAAATGTAAAATACCTCATTGAAAAAAACAGCTGACCTTGAAAACAGATCCAGGAGAGACAATCTAAAAATTATTGGACTACCTAAGGGCTATGACTTTATAAAGAGCCTAGGGCACACTCTTCAAGAGATCATCAAAGAAAATTGTCCTGATATACTAGAAGCAGAGGGCAAAAGTGTCATTGAAAAAAAAATCCATTAATCCTTTGGAAAGAAATCCCACAAGGAAACATCCAAGAAATATTGTTTCCAAATTCAAGAACTATAATCTCAAAATAAAAATAGGCTGCCAAAAAATAATGCAAGTAACAAGGAGCCACAATCAGGATTACCCAGGATTTGGAAACTTCTTGGTTGCTTGTTGTCCTTCATTCTTGAAAAGGACCAAAATGATATTACCACGTCAGAGTCAAGTTATAATGTGTCTGATTGTGACTGAAAACACCAATATGAACTTGAAATGCTCAGCCACAGGTTAGATAAAAATAATTCCTATGAACATTTGGAGTGGACTCTAACTTTGCACATCTGTCATTTCTTCTGAGCAAACTCAATTCTACTTTATTCATAGAGCACAACATTTTCTATCTTGAGGGCATGTCATGCTGGGTGGTCCTGTGCCAATGTCTCCTATAGCATATAATCAATTCTAACTTCAGATTTCCCTTGTATTACTTTATTTGAACACCTTGGGAGCACTTTCCTTGTCAGCTTCTATAATAAAGGATAAAAGGGCCTCAAGTACCATATTCCAGAAGGCAAAGGACCTTGGATTACAAACAAGAATTAACTACTCAGCAAGACTAAGCATCATCTTTCAGGAGAAGAGATGGATCTTCAATGAAGTTGGGGACTTTTCATCATTTCTATTGAAAATATTAGCACTAAACAGAAAACTTGATCTAAAAATACAGTACTCAAAAGAAAAAATAGAAAAGTAAACATGAAAGAAAAAGTAAACATTATTTAAAGATTAAAGTATTTACATCCCTACATGGGAAGATGATACTTGTAACTCTTGAGAAGTATGTATCTTTTATTAGGAGAGTGAAAGGGGCACTTAGAGCAGGGCATAAACTGACTCTGATGTGATAATATTAAAGAAAAACACATTAAGGGGTGGAAAAGGAGTATATTAAAGAAGAGAAAATAGGAGGTAAAATGGGGATAAATTACATCACATTAAGAGGCACAAAAGACCTATTACAATAGAAGGAAAGACAAGAAGGGGATGATCTGAAGATTAATCTCATCAATTTTGGCTCAAAGAGGGAATAATGTACATACACAGTTGGCTACAGAAATTTATCTTTCCCTATAGAGAAGTGAGAGGAGAAAGGGGAAATAAAAGGGAGGGCTGGACAGAAGGGAAGTCCTTCTAGGAAAAAGGGTTAAGAGAAGCAGGGAGTTCTATAAAGAAAAAAAAAATCAATACCCAGATTAAAAAAAAAATCATAGTCTTAGGATTTTGTGAGGCAGGCGTTCTATAAAGAAAAAAAAATTAATACCCAGATTTAAAAAAAAAAAAAAAAGAAGCAGGGAGGATGATAGCAAGGAGGGCAGATTGAGGGAAGGTTTGTTCAGAAACAAAACACTAGTAAGGAGGGACAGAGTGGAAAGAGAGAAAAAAAGTATATATAGAGGAGAAAATAGGAGGGAGGGAAATATACAACTAATAATCATAACTATGGATGTGAATGGAATGAATTCCCCCTTAAAATGGAAGCGGATAGCAAAATGGATTAAAAACCAGAATCTACGTTGTTTTAATAGAAAGACATTTGAAACAGAGAGATACATACAGAGTAAGGGTAAAAGGCTAGAGCAGAATATATTAAGCTTCAGCTTAAGAAAAAAAAAAAGTAGAGATAGCAATTTTGATCTTAGACAATGCAAAAGAAAAATTGATCTAATTAAAAGAGAAAAGGGAGGAAGCTACTTCTTGTTAAAAGGTACCACAGAAAATGAAGTAATATCAATAGTAAAAATATATGCATCAAGTGGTACAACATCTAAATTCTTAGAGAAATTAAGTCTGTTACAGGAATAGAGAGCAAAACTATATTAGTGGGGGGACCTCACCTTTCCCCTCTCAGAAGTAGATGCATCTAGCCACAGAATAAACAAGAAAGAAATTATAGAGGTCAATAGAATCTTAGAAAACTTAGACATGATAGACCTCTGGAGAAAACTGAATGGTAATAAAAAGGAATATACCTTTTTCTCAGCAGATGGTACCTATACAAAAGTTGACCATGTATTAGGTCACAAAATCCTCACAATCAAATGCAGAAAGGCAGAAATAGTAAATGTGTCCTTTTCAAATCATGATGTGATAAAAATTACATTCAATAAAAGGCCAGGGAAATGTAGACTAAAAATCAATTGGAAATTAAATAATCTAATCCTAAAAATAAATAGGTCAAACAACAAATCATAGAAACAATCAATAATGTCATTCAAGAGAATGACAATAATGAGACAACATACTAAAACTTATGGGATGCAGACAAAGCAATTTTTAGGGAAATTTAATATTTCTAAATATTTATTAAAATAGAGACTAAAATAGAGGAAGAGGAGATCAATAAATTGGGTATCTAATTAAAAAGCTAAAAGAAAGAGCAAATTAAAACCCCTGATTAAATACTAAATTAGAAATTCTGAAACTAATAAAATTGAAACTAATAAAACCATTAAGTTGATTAATAAAATCAAGAATTGGTCATAAAAAAGCAACAAAATAGGTAAACCTTTGGTTAATCTGATCAGAAAAAAAAAGATATTCAAATTATCAGCATCAAAAATGAAAAGGGTGAACTTACCACCAATGAAGAGGAAATGCAAGCAATAATTAGGAACTATTTGCTCCACTGTAGGCCAACAAATCTGACAATCCAACTGTAATGAATAAATATTAACAGAAGAAGAAATAAAATACTTAAATAACTTAATTTTCGGAAAAGAAATTGGATAAGCCATCAATGAACTCCTTAAAAAAATCTTCAGAGTCAGATGGATTTACAAGTGAATTCTGCCAAAAATTTAAAGAACAAATAATTCAAATGATATGTAAATTATTTAGAAAAATAGTCAAAGAAGGAGTCGTACCAAATTCTTTTTATGAAACAATGATGCTGATAACCTAAATCAGAAAGAGCCAAAACATAAAGAGAAAATTATAGACCAGTCTCCCTAATGAATATTGACACAAATATTTTAAATAAGATGTTAGCAGATTGCAACAATTTACCAGCATACACTATGACTAGGTGGAATTTATACCAGGAATGTGAGGCTGGTTCTATATAAGGAAAATTATCAACATAATTGACCATATCAATAACAAAAGTAACAGAAATCATATGACAATATCAATAGATGTAGAAAATTTTTTTAAAATATGGAACACATTATTATTAAACACATAAGAGAGCATAGGAATAAATGAGTTTTGCTCAAAAATCATCAGCAAGCATAAAAACTAGATGCATTCTCAATAAGACTAGGGGTGAAACAAGGATGCCCTTTATCCTCATTATTATTTAGTATTGTACTAGAAATGTTTGCCCTAACAGGAAGAAAAGAAAAAGAAAAAGAAGTAATTAGAGTAGGCAATGAAGAAATAGAAGTATCATTCTTTGCAGATAATATGATGGTATACTTAGAGAATCCCAGAGAATGAACCAAAAAAATCATTTGAAATAATTAACAACTTTAGCAAAGATTCAGGATTATAAAATAAACCCATATAATTCACCTTCATTTCTATATATCACCAACAAATCCCAATAGCAAAAGGTAGAAAGAGAAATTCCATTTAAAATAATTGTAGATAATATAAAATATTTGGGTGTCTACCTGTCAAGACAAATGCAGGAATCATATGAATACAATTGCAAAACACTTTTTACACAAATAAAGTCAGATCTAAACAATTGGAAAAATATCAATTACTTATTGATAGGTAGAACTAATAATAAAAATGACAATTCTACCTAAATTGGTTTATTTATTCAGTGCCATTCCAATAAAACTGCCAAAAATTATTTTATAAAGCTAAAAAAAAATTAAGAAAATTCATCTGGAAAAAGAAAATGTCAACAATATCAAGGGAATTAAATGAAAAAAATGCAAAGGATGGTCGCCTTCAGACCTAAATTTATTATATCAGACCTAAAATTATTATAAAGCAGCAGTCATCCAAGCCATCCAAGTATTGGCTAAGAAACAGAATGGTGGATCAGTGGAATAGGTTAGGAGCACAAAACATAATAATCAATGACTATAGAAATCTACTGTTTGACAAAGCCAGAGATTCTAGCTTCTGGACAAAAATTGCTGAGAATACTGGAAAATAACATGTCAGAAACTTGGTATAGACCTATATCTCCCACCTCATACCAAAATAAGGTCAAAATGAGTCCATGAATTAGGCATAAAGGATGATACTATAAATGAATTAAGAGACCAAAGGATAGTTTATCTATCAGATCTTTGGAGGAATTTATGATCAAACAAGAAATGGAGAATATTATGAAAATGCAAAATAGATAATTTTGATTACTTAAAATTAAAAAGGTTTTGCACAAACAAACCAATGCAGAGAAGGGTAACTGAAAGGCAGAAAATAATTTTTACAGTTGTATTTCCTATAAAGGCCTCATTTCTAAAATATATAGAGAACTGAGTAAAATTTATGGGGAACAAGTCATTCCCCAAATGATAAATGGTCAATCAATATGAAGACAATTTTCAGATGAAGAAATTAAAACCATTTATAGTTATAGGAAAAATAATTTAAATCACTATTGATTAGAAAAATACACATTGAAACAACTCTGAGGTACTACCTCACACCTATCAGATTGAATACTTTGACAGAAAACGATAGTGATAAATCCTTAGGGAGGACATTATTGCATTCCTGGTGGAGTTGTGAAATGATCCAACCACTCTGGACAACAATTTGGAACCAGGTCTGTATCTCAAAGAGATCATAAAAGAAGGAAAAGGATCCTTTTATGGAAGAATATTTTTGAGAGCTCTTTCTGTGGTGACAAAGAAATGAAAAATGAATAGTTGCCCATCAATTGGGGAATGGCTGAATAAGTTCTGGTATATGAAAATAATGAAATATTGTTGTTTTATTAAAAATGATGAACAGGCTGATTTTAGAAAATCCTGTAAAGATTTACATGAACTGATGCTGAGTGGAGCAAGCAGAACAAGGAAAGCACTGTATACAGCAACAAGATAGTGTGATGATCAATTATGATAGACATGGTTCTTTTCAGCAGTTGAGTCATCCAAGGCAATCTTAATAAACTTTGAATAGAAAAAGTCACTCACATCCAGGAAGAGAATTATGGAGATTGAATGTGTATCAACACATACCATTTTCACCTTTTTTCCCTTCTGGTTTTTTTCTCATGGTTTTCCCCTTTTATTCAGATTGTTCTTTCCCAACACAACTCTTATGAAAATATGTTTTTAAAATTAATATACATGTATAATAATAATAATAAAGAATATTGTTGTTGTTCAGTCTTATCCAACTTTTTGTGACTCCATTTGTTTGTTTTTGTTTTTTTGTTTTTTGTTTTTTTGGCAAAAACGCTGGAGTGGTTTGTCATTTCCTTCTCCTGCTCATTTTAAATATGAGGAAACTGAAGCAATCGGGGTTTAGTGATTTGATTAGGGTCACACAAGTAGTATGAGTTTAAAATTAGAATTGAACTCAGAAAGATGTTTTGCTGACTTCAGACCCAGGCATTCTATCCACTGCACCACCTAGCTGCCCTCAAAGAATATTTAGGCAAGTGTTTTTTTTGCTTTTCTATAAGTTAGGAGTCAGTTTGCCTCCAATCATCATCTAGTAGCTAGAGTGATCTTCTCCAACCAAAAGGCCCCTCTAGTAATTACAAAACCAACCTGTTATCTGACCATTCAGCTCCATTCAGTTTTTTTCTCCTCTCTTTTGTGAGAAGTTTCCTTTGATGGCTTCTAATCACAGCTTCTTCTAATTGCTCCTGAAATTTTCCTCACTACCTATATTCTACTGTCTCAATCAGGACTTCCTTGTGTTTTGTGACTCATTTCTGCTTTATGATGAAAATTTTTTTTTAAATTAATCTATCAAACATGACCTCAACAGACCTTGTGTGATCATCCTATATGCCCCAAATTATTACTTACTTTATAATTTTAAAATTATATCCTTCAAAACCTTGAAAATAGTCACATATAAATGGACTTTTGGACATTCATGTTTTGTAGCTATCCCACCTTCAATCTCAACTTTTGCTTCTGAATGATATTTTTTTCTGGTATTCTTCAAAACAATATGTCATTCCTTAAGCATTTTTATGTGATGGGTTGTGCTTTTTCTTAAGCTGATTTTGCTAGTTACATACACACACACACACACACACACACACACACACACACACACACACACACACAAATGTTCTTTTTCTGCCCCTTTCAGAAATCAAAATGTCCACAAGGATCTACCTGTCTTCCTTTCAAATTGTAAGTTTCTAGAGAATAGGGTCCCTGTCATCTCTATCTGTATCTTCAGTGCCAGATACAGTTCATTGCATGAGCTTAATAAATGAATGAATGTCAATATGTGATATGACAACCATATCAGTAGTGTTACTTTGTTACTCCTCCATGGAAAAAACTGAGAAAACCTAATTCAATCAGAAAATGGCTTTTAGGGTAGATGAGAAGAATCAGAAGAAAATTTCCCAGGACATCAAAAGAAAAGTCCAAAATGGTTGGAATCATGTATCTATCCCCTTCCCCTTCCTCCATAAAAATAACTATAGTACAGATGAGTTTCAAGCTTTCTTTCTTTCTTTTTTGTTAAATATTTTATTTTTTCCAATTACATATAGAAAAAATTAATATTCATTTAAAGAAAATTTTTGTGTTCCAAATTCTCTCCGTCCCTCCCCCTTCGTTACAAAGGCAAGCAATTTGATATAGGTTATTGTCGCAAGCATTCTAAAAGGAAAAGACCCTCCTCCAATTTTAGCATGTTTCATTGAAGATTTCATGTTGCTAAGCAACTGTCTTAAAGAAGTTTTGCCCCAGATTTACTGTTCCCTGAGGTATGAGATAAAACCAGAATTCAGAATCAAGAAGCTGTCTATTTATCTAAGGAACTGACCCTGCAGTGTGAAATTCTGCCTCCAAGATGAGGGAATTGTCATCATTTCATTCTTCTGTCATAATGTGCTGGTTTCCAGACTTACACACCAGCCTGGGCAATTAGAAATTAAGGAAAGAAGGAAGGAAGTCTGGGGACTGTGTAGGAGGACTTGGATGGAATACTAAGGTCACTTGAGTCACCATCAGGGTCAGACTATGCCAAAGGGAAATTAAGAATTCAGTCGGTAGAATAACCTGTACTTTTAGCATTTTCCCAGGAAGTTAAAGAAAGAAAGGTATGGTCCCCACATACACCAAAATTCTACCAGCAGTCTGATATCGTGAGGTTGCATCTAGCTTGCTTTATAGAAGTCATCCTGAGATGCAGGGGAGGTGTGGGAGAAAGGTCATGAATACAGAAAGAGGAAAAAATTAAGGGCAGTGGATTTGATGATCTCTGAAGCCATTTCCAGTTCTAAATCTATAATCCCATGAATTTAAATGAAGGCTGAGTTCAAATTTCACCTCTCAGCTGCCTTTACTTGAAATTCAACATATCCATGTATAGATATATTCAAAATTGATTAGAAGGCACAAGAGTGCACCCGAAGAGATCAGATAAATTCTAAGGTAGAAAGTAGTGCTTGAAGTGAGAACAGCAAGATGGCACTTTGGGTTTGGAGTTCGGGAGCATTTGAGTTGAAATCTGACCTCAGACACTAGCTGTGTGATCCTGATCAAATCACTTAATCCTTTCCCTCAGTTTCTTCATCTGTAAAATGAGCTATGGAAGGAAATGAAAAATCACTCTAATACCTTTGCTAAGAAAACCTCAAAAATGGGGTTATGGAGAGTTATACAAGATTTTAAAAATGACTAAACAACAGTAAAAGTGCATAAAAGAGCTTGGGCTGAACCTTGAAGGCAACAAAGATCTCTAAAAGATGAAAGGGGAAGAGGGAGTGAATTCCAGGCATTAGGAACAATCATTGTGAAGGCATAGAAGTGGGAGGTGATGAGTTGTGAAAGAAGAACAGTAAGAAGACCAGTTTGGTTGGACTGCAGAGAGGGAAAGTCTGATAAAATTGGGAAAGATACTGGGAGAGGTTATCAAGGGCTTCTAGACCTTGAGTTAGCAAGAAGCCACTGGAATATAATGATCAGGGGAGTTAGCTAATCCAGTCTATGCTATAGGAAAACCACTTTGGCAGCTGTGTGGAGGGTGCTCTGGAGTATGCAGAATTCACCAAAGTTTGGCCCCTTCTTGACATGTGAAGCTTGATGTGTAAATATGGGTGTTTGACTTAAAACTAATACCTTCATTTCATAGAAAGCTGACTTTCCTAACATTAAACACATGAGCATTTTGACAATCAAGGGAATGCCCATCAATTGGGAAGTCTGAACAAATTGTGGTGTTTGAATATAATAGAATGCTGGAACTCTGTCTTCCCAGAAATCAGCTGGAGTCAGAATAATCAAAAGTCTTTATTCTTGGTCTTTTGAAGTCCCTGTCGGGGGATTAGATCTAGCATTCTCCACACCTCCTTCCTCTCTCTCCACCACCAGGAGAATGCCTCAATTTCCTCTTCCTACTCCACCCACACATGTCACTTCCCCTTCTTTCTCCACACCCACCAATCGAGCCAGCACAGAATAGTTGGGGAGGATCATCCTTCAAACATGTTAATAGAGAATTGTCCAATTGGCAATTAGTCTCACATGCTCCATTATCCAAGTGCATCTGCTCAGTTCTAGCCCTTTACAATAGAATATTACTGTTCTATAAGAATTAATGAGCAGTTCTTCTCAAGGCAAAAAAAAAAAAAAAAAAAAAGGAAATTGAGGGAATACCCATCAATTGGATAATGGCTCAATAAACTGTGGTATATATTTGTGATGGAATATTGTTGTTCTATGGGAAATGATAAGAAGATTATTCTCAGAAAAAAAACTAAAATACAAACAACCTAGAAAGTCCTCCATGAGCTCAAACAAAATGAAATGTACTGTATGCAAAATAATTGCAATATTCTAGGATGACCAACTGTAAATGACCTTGCTATTCTCAGTAGTACAATTATCCATGATTACTCTGAAGGATTTATGATGAAAAATCCTATCCATACATAGAGAAGGAACTGATTGTGTTTGAATATAGAAGAAAGCATTTTCTCTTTCTCTCTCTATCTCTTTTTAACTTAAATTTTCTTGAAGGTTTTTATTTTCATTAGAGTAGGAGATCTATGTTTTCTTTCACAGCTTGACTTTTGTGGAAATGTTTTACATAAATTCACATATGGTTTTTTTAATTGGGGGTGGGGATAAGGGAGAGAACCTAGAGCTCAAAAATTTTAAAAACAAATGTAAAACATTTTTTGTTTTGAAGATAACTGGGGGAGGTATTAAATAAATAAATAAAGAGAAACGATGAACAGGTAGATTTCAGAAAAAAATCTAGAAAGACTTACATGAACTGATGCTGAGGAAAGTGAGCAGGAGAACATTGTATACAGCAACAGCAACATTGTGCAATAATCAACTATGATAGACTTACTTTTTTTTCAGCAATACAGTAATTCAAGACAATTCAAAATTCATGAGGGACTCATGATGGAAAATGTTATCCATAGCCAGAGAAAGTATTACAGAGTCTGACTGCAGATTGTAGCATAATTTTCACTTTTTCTTGTTATCTTTCCCTTTTGTTCTGATTTTTCTTTCACAACATGACTGATGTGGAATAATATGCATAATGTATGTATAACCTTTATCAGATTGATTGGCATCTTGGGGGAGGGAGGAAGAAAAATGGAACTCAAAATTTTATCAAAGTAAATGTCAAAAACTAATAAATAAAAAATTTAAAACATGAGCATTTATAAAAGTATTCATGTTACCCTTTGTTAGGATTACTAAGTGAGAACTTGGGTTGTCTGGATAGTGACAAGGTGAGAATTCAGGTTGACTTGATAGAAGGAGCAAGCTCATTGGCTGAAGCGGTTCTTCCCAGAAGCCCTTGCATTATCCCACGCCCATTCTCTGGGAGGATAAAAGAGAGGACAGCCAGAAATAGAAGAAGACTCTGCATTGCATCAGGCTTGACGGGGCTCTCTGCAGGAAGGGAAGTCACTTCTCTGGACAAGAGTTAACAGCAACTGCCTGGAGACAACGGTTCGTTACAGGAAGAAGAATCTGTCGGAGAGATTTGAGTAGAAGACACAGCAGATCTCTTCCCAGAGAGCGATCCAGCAGCTTCTGGAGACGACAGCTCGCTACAATTGGCGCCCAACGTGGGGCAAGGACTTTTGCTTATCTTGACAAGAGGAGCTAGACCAGACCTTCGCTTGCGGCCTTCTCTAAGTCCTTGGAATTCCCCAGTATTTGTGGTGAAAAAGAAATCTGGAAAATGGAGGATGTTAACTGATCTAAGAAGAGTAAATGAACAGATGGAAACTATGGGAACTCTTCAGCCTGGACTTCCATCTCCTACTCAGTTGCCAAGAGAATGGCCTCTATGGGTTATAGAAATTAAGGATTGTTTTTATTCCATCCCTCTAGATAAGGAGGATATGAAAAGATTTGCTTTTTCAGTGCCTAGTGTTAATTTGGCTGAGCCTTATAAAAGATATGAATGGACAGTTTTGCCACAGGAAATGAAAAACAGCCCTACTATGTGCCAAATGTATGTTGCTGCTGCTCTTGCTCCAGTAAGAAAAGCCTTTCCAAAAGTAAGATTGTTACATTATATGGATGATATTTTGGGATGTGCACTTGAGGAACAAATGTTAGAAGCATGTCTACAAAAGACCATGGAAACACTAAAGTACTACAAACTGCATATAGCTACAGAAAAAATTCAAAGACATGCTCCTTTTCAATATTTAGGATATGAAGTATATCCAAAGACACTCACAGTACAAAAGCTTTCTTTAAGAACAGAGAAGTTGAACACCTTAAATGACTTTCAAAAATTAATAGGAGATATCCAATGGATGCGTCCAGTGTTAGGCTTAACTACCAATCAACTACAACCTCTATATGACATTTTAAGGGGAGACAGTGCTTTAAATTCACCACACCAGCTTACAAAAGAAGCACAAAAGGCTTTGAGAGAAGTTGAACTGGCTTTATCCAATGTGGTTGAAAGAGTCACTCAAAAACCCTTGGAAATATCAGTTTTTGCTACAAAAGAGGCACCCACAGCAGTCCTTCATCAAGGAGACAGAGTGATTGAGTGGGTGAACCTCCCAGCACAACCAGAACAAAGCCTTACACCTTACCCAGTGCTTGTGGCTAGGATTTTATTAAAGGCTATTAAGAGAGTAACACAATTATCTGGAATAAGTCCTGAAAAAATATACACATTCTATACTAACGCACAAATTAATGTATGCTGTGAGACCATCCCAGAATGGCAAATTTTATTGGCCACCGCTCCAAATTTTGCACATGGATCTCCATTAAAGATTACCCGGCTACTACATAATTGGCGATGGATTTTTGAAGAAAAGGTTTCTAAGGTTCCTCTTAAAGGACCAACAATCTTTACAGATGCCTCCAAAGAAAATATTTGTGCCATATACTCTCATGATTTAACCATAAAGAGAGTAATCAGGACTCCTTTTCAATCCACTCAACAGAATGAATTATTTGCTATCATGCTAGCTCTCACTTATTACCCAGGAGACGTAAATATAATTACTGATTCAGCCTATTCAGTAGGTGTAGTACAAAGAATTGCCACAGCCCAAATAAAATTTGCAGCCTCCAATATTTATCAGCTCTTTAAGGAACTTCAAGAGCAAGTGAGAAAACATCCAGGCAAGATTTATATCTTGCATGTCCACTCACATAGTGGACTTCCAGGTCCCATTTTTGATGGAAATTCAAAGGTAGATAGCCTTCTAACCATGTTAGCCAGTAGTCCTTTATTTCAGGAAGCACAAGAATCTCATTCTAAATATCATCAGGCTGCTCGAGCTTTACGTTTACAATTTGGAATCACAAGAGAGGAAGCTAGGAGCATAGTAAAAAGCTGTACAGCTTGTCTTCCTTTCCATGCTCCTACACTCCCTCCAGGGAAGAATCCTCGTGGTTTGAGACCCAATGAAATCTGGCAAATGGATGTGACCCATTATAAATCTTTTGGTCGTCTATCTTTTATTCATGTCGTGGTAGACACCTTTTCAGGATTCACATTTGCAATGCCAGCAGCAAAAGAGACAACCCGAGTTCTCACTTAGTAATCCTAACAACCCTTGTTGAGTATCACTCCCCAGCTCCTACATGGTATATCTTGGGCAATAGTCTATTTCACCATATTATTGTGAAGCTGAAGTGAACTTCTGATATGTAGATATAAGGCATTATTGTTCTCCATAGTGTGGGGTCTCTTATCCTCTCAGTGGAACGTCTGTAGAAATTAGTTGAGAATAAAATTCACTTGGAAATTAGATATACATTTTGTGACATTCCTTTCCATTAATAGAACTCACAGAGCCTATCTGAAATTCTAATGAGACAAAGAGATAGTGCAGGAGATAAAATACTGGACTTAGAATCATGAAAATTTGAGCTCAAATCTTACTTATTGTGTGATCTTGGACAAGTCATTTAATTTCTCTGTGCCTCAGTTTCCTCATCTATAAAATGGAGAGGTGAGTGAATTTTAAAGTCCCTTTCAGCTTTAAATCTTTCATTGCATTTTTTGTTTGTTTATTTATGGGATGTGGAAGGTGTTCAGAAGGACTAACACCTCTGATATGAGAGTTTGAGAGTCAAGTTCTTTTCTGGGATATCATCCTCCCTTAGTGCCCATCTTCACCAAACTCTCCCCTGTGGCTGCAAGAAGTTGTAGTATGCATGGCAGGCACTACCCCTCGATGGGCTAAATCAAGTTCGGGGTAACCAACAGGTCTCCAACCCAAGGGTGAGTTAGCGGGATATCTATCCTAAACATAGGAAAACTTTCCTTAGTGGAATAATTTGTCATGAAGAAAGTGCTTTGAAGTTTAATGAGAGACTGAAAATACTCAGGTCAATCATTGCATCCCTGATCATTGTTAGTCATCTTGACATTTGTCCTGTCACTAGACTTTGATGATTCTGGAAGAGAGAGTAAAGCTTTAGGACTTTGTGCAACTCTGACTCATTTAAATCCATTTCATGAGTGAGTCAAGCCACCACCCCATGATGTCATTGGTCCTCTTCAAAAACAAGGGACAAAAACAGTAACATATGATTTCTGCATGTATGTTTTTATCTTTCCCTTACCAGACTGTAAGCTCCATAAAAACAAGGATTCTTCAGCTACACCCAGAGAAGGAACACTGGGAAATGAGTGTAAACTGTTTGCATTTTTATTTTTCTTCCCAGGTTATTTTTACCTTCTGAATCCAATTCTTCCTGTGCAACAAGAAATTCGGTTCTGTACACATATTGTATCTAGGATATACTATAACACATTTAACATGTATGGGACTGTGTGCCATCTAGGGAAGGGGGTGGAGGGAAGGAGAGGAAAATTCGGAATAGAAGCGAGTGCAAGGGATAATGTAAAAAAATTACCCATGCATATGTACTGTCAAAAAAAAAGTTATAATTATAAAATTAATTTTAAAATAAAGTATAAAAAATAACAAGGATTCTTTGTAATCCCTATGGCACCTATACCTATGCAGGAAAGAGAGCTTTTTTTTTTTTCTTCCTCTACACATTATGACTGATCTCTTGCCTCTCTTAGAGTCTTTGGATCCCTTATTCTTGATTTGCTTTTATATCTTGCCACAGATGGTAAGTCAGATTACTGTGATTAAAGTAGATCTATGAAGTTTCTGGGGGAGCCTAATTTTTTTTTCTTGTGATATAAGTATAGGCATAGACTTCTGGAATAGGGTATTATGAAAATTAATCTTCAGATTTAATTATACAGTGATTATTAATGGCTGCAAAACATTTCAAAATGAAGACTGTGTGTATATGTGTGTGTATGTGTGTATACACAGAGAACCTCAAAAGTCTTAATTATTAAAGTTTAAATCTGCACTAAAACTTTTAGGACACACTTCCTACACATACACATTTGTATAATATATATGTATATATGCATATAGTGTGTGTGAAAGCATGTTTTAGAACAGACCTGCAATTTTATTGGTATACAAACCTCTCAATACACACACATACATATCTCTCTCTCTCTCTCTCTCTCTCTCTCTCTCTCTCTCTCTCTCTCTCTCTCTCTCTATATATATATATATATATATATATATATATATATGTATGTATGTATATGTATATATATACATATATATATATATATAGATAGATAGATATAGATATAGATATACACTATATGTAGAGAGAGTATATATGCATATGTATATATGTGTATATGCGTGTCTATATATGTATATGTATGCATAAGAGAGAGGGAAGAGAGGTAGATGGGAGAGAGGGAAGGAGGGAAGAGAAGGAGATGGGGGGGGGAGAGAGAGAGAGAGAGAGAGAAAGAGAGAGGCATGAAGAGAGAGGAGAGGGGGAGAGAAAGAAAGGAAGGGAGAAGAGAAAAAGGTAAAGAGATGAGAGAGAGAGAAAGAGAAGGAGAGATATTGAAGGAGAAAGAGAGAGAAACAGAGACAAAATGATGAGACAAGTGAAGATATGATGACTGGGGGCTCTATTATTTCTCTTGAGCTAATTGCTTTAGGATAAAGATCTGAACAAAAATCTGAAGAGTAGCACTCATGGGTTGGGTAGGCAATCTCCAGTTTAGGCTTTTCTGGAGTCAGAAAGAATTAGAGAACCATGTCTCCCCTTATTAAAACACTCTTCACTTAAAAGCTTTAACCACAGCTCAGAGTTTTTCCCAATGGCAGTAATAACTATTATTTATGAGTTTGTGGCTCATAAATCTTTTGTGTCCAGGTAAGTGATTTGTGTGCTAATGAGCTGAAGACCCTGCAAGACCAAATGCATAGATCATGAAGTACCTTGCACAATAATTTTTTGGTTTAGCATACACAATACTTCTGTTTAACACATAGTAGGGAAGGAGTGAATAATTATTTATTAAGTAGCTACTATGTATCAGAAACTATACTAAATACTTCACAAATATCTCATTTGAGCCTCATAATATCTCTGATATATAGGTACTATCATTATTTATAATTTATAATTGTACAATTGTAAATATACAATTGAAAAAACTGTGTTAGAAAGAAGTTAAATGACCTATACAGAGACACATAACTAAATTAAGTGTCTGAGAATGAATTTCAATTCAGTCTCTCCCAATATTTGGATCATTTAACTGCACCATATAGTTCCTGACACACAGCATTTAATAAATACTTGTTATCTATAGCCTGCCTGATATAAGCTGTCAGTAAATGATGTCTGCTAACCAAAAGGCAGGCAGAATTCTGAGAAAGTGAAGGTTTGGGAGGATTTTGTAAAGTTCTTTTAGTGTTTCATTACTATTGTGCCTCTCTTGTGCCTTTATTTATAGGATTTAGTAGTGTTTTATAAGGTAATATTGCGAACAACAATTACCACTTGATGATGGTTATTGTTCAGTTGTTTCAATCATGATACATCATGACCCCATTTGTGGATTTCTTGGCAAAGATAGTGCAATACTTTGTCTTTTCTTTCTCCAACTCCAACTTTTCATTTTACAGATGGGGAAACTGAGGTAAATAGGATTGTCCTGGGTCACAGAGCTAATAAGTGTCTGAAGCCAGATTTGAATTTAGGAATATGAGCCTTCCTGTCTTGAGGTCTGACACTATCTACTATACCACCTAGCCATCCCATTCCCATGCTCAAATAAGAAAGCAAAGACACAGAAATTCAAAATAACTGAAAAAGCATGATCCTGTGGTATTATATAAAAATTCTGGATCAATAGCCAGAGTAGGGCTTGTATCTTAATCCTGACAGTCACTCACTGTGTTACCTGGATAAGTCTTCTTACTTCTTGGAACCTCAGTTTCTTCATTTATTTTTGATCATTTGATGAATTGCTCTCTTATTTATTTATTTATTAATGATTAATTTCCTGAGGCCTCGTCCACTTCCAGTGTATTGCCCTCAGGGCCTGCTGTTTAATGATTCAGGGAAGTTGGCTTGTAAATGCTTATTTCATTCAGGCCAAACCTCAGCCCCTGGAGCTCTGTCTTTTCTGGGATCCTCTCAAGTTGTTTTAGGAAAACAACTGATTTATCCCTTTGTTTTTGCTGCTGTACATTCATTTTGTGGTAGTTTTCAGTGAATGAAATCTGGAGAGCCTAGAAATTTCTGACCTACTGCATCATCTTTCCAGAATCCCCATGCAGACCTAATGATTTCTGTGATTCTATCCAGATCTATGATTTTGTGGATCAGGAGGAGAATGAAATTAAATTCCAAGTTATTTCATTTAAATCTCTTACTTAGAGTCTCCCGCCTGTCATTCATTCTCCTGCAAGCTAGATTTCAACTCAATTCAATAACCATTTATTAAATGCTGACTATGTGCCAGACATTGTGCTAAGCAGGGGATACATATAAGACAGTCCCTTCTCTCAAGAAGCTTATAATCTAATTGTGGCTAACCTCTTGAGAAACAAAGATGACCAGGAGAAAGTATTCTAGATGGGAAAAATTGATCATTATTTTAATCCCATGTGTGATTGATATAACACTGGTGAATGTGGAACTTGAGCAAATCAGTGCAGATTAGTCTTAATTTATCTACAGGGCTATTATTTGAAATAAACCCAATTTTCCCAGAAGAAGATTAATCATATTTTCTAGTTGACTCCAGAGAACAGATCTAAAAGAAATAGGTTGAAGTCACAGGGGAAACATGATTTTAGCTTTATGAAAGGAAGAATATCAATTTGAAATCTACAAAAATAAAATGGGTTGCCTTAGAAAGTAGTGAGTTCCCCAGTACTGGAAATGTTCAATTGAAGATTCAATGATTATTTGTGAGGAAAGTTATAGAGGAAATTCATGTTTTGGGTCCAGACCAGAATACATGTTCATTTTCTTCCTGTCAGAAACATCCATAATCAGTTTTCTCTTCTCTAAACATATTCAATTCTTTCAATTAGCACTTATATGGTATGGTATGCAGCTCTTGCCATTCTAGTTACCATCCTCTAGATCAGCTCTAGCTTGTCAACATCTGTCCTACAGTATGGGGCCTAGAACTAAATGTGGTATTCAAAACATGATATGATCAGGATTTAGTTCAGCAGAATTACTAATTCCTTATTCCTAGACCCTCTGCTTCTCCTATTAGAGTTTATGGTTACATTAACTCATTTTGGCTGGTTTGTCACACTATTGACATGGGATATAATTCAATTAAACCTTAACTCAAACATTTACTTGTTGGGTGACCTTATACATTTATCTGTAAGATAGTGGGTAGGGGGGGCAGCTAGGTGGCGCAGTGGATAGAGCACCAGCCCTGAATTCAGGAGGACCCTAGTTCAAATCTGGTCTTAGACACATAACACTTCCTGGCTGTGTGACCCTGGGCAAGTCACTTAACCCCAGCCTCAAAAAATAAATAAACAAATAAATAAATAAATAAGATAGTGGGTAGGAAGGGATAGATTAAATTAGGTCTATTTAAGATCCTTAATTATATCCTATATTAAGAGCCTTTCAGATCTATTTTTGCTTTTAATCTATGATAATAGTGAATTTGCAATTCACTAAAACCCCCAAATTTTCTCATACAAGTCTTGTCCAAGGTCATTCAGCAATGTAGAATAAAAATGATTATTAGAATATGTCTCCATTGTTACAACCTATTGCTTTTACTTCTATATCATCACGCCTAGAACATGTATATACTTTCTTTTATATCCTTCAAAAATGTCATAAATGACAATGGTTCCCACACTGGACATAAAGAAAGACCAAGTTTTTTTTGTTTTGTTTTGTTTTGTTTTTTTTTTTACTTTTCGTAAGAATAGAGCCATTTGCTTATAGAAGTCATTGATGGATTTTTTTTTTCTCACTTGAAATCTTCAAGCAGTCTTCCACTATTATGATATTTTTGTATAAGAGATTTCTGATTGCAGGACTAGTTGGTCTGAATAATATCTGAGGTTCTTTCCAAAACTCAATGACAGCTCCTCATCTCTTCATCTTCTTAGCTGTTCCCTGACAAAATAAAGCCAAAACAACTAACTTTATTTGCTTAGATGGTCATAAACATCGGTATTGAGTTTTTTTCTTATTTACCAAAGCTTATTAAAGAACACATTGATTTACTAGATATTTCAGAGCCAAAAGTTCAAGCAGTAGATTTATAGATGATAATTTATTCAAATAAAATCTCAGTAACAGGAATATGACAGACTCAAAATGATTTACTGAGGAACAACTATAGTATATTTGTGTATTTTGGGGTATTGTTGCTACTGTTGCTTGCTGACATTTTTCTTGCTTTTCATTGAATAGTGATTCTGAAACTCTCTCTGAAATAAAAGCAAACACATGGTTCATAGCAAAATGTCTCTAAGCATTCCTCACAGGATTGTAGATTCAGAGTAAAAAAAATCTTGGATATCTGAACCTCTTTCCCTAATCTTATTTACGTATGAGGTGACTGAGTTCCAGAGGGCTAAGTAACTTGTCAAAATCACACAAGTAAAAAGTAATAGAGTCTGGATTTGAAGCAGGTACTCCAAATCAAAACCCAGCATTCTGTTACTGTATACAGTACTATCTTAATTCTCTTCATTTCATTCTTCATTATTTTATGCAAATCTTTCCATGCTTTTCTAAGATCAGTAGCATTCTATCACAGTATTCCATCTAATCACATACCACAACTTGTTCAACCAATCCTTAATTGGTAGGCATCCCTGCGATTTCCAGTCATTTGCCATAATAAAGAGAGCTGCTAAAAATAAATCACATGAAGAAAGATACTATCTACCTCTATAAAAAGAATTAATAACTAGGAGCAGATGTAGAATAATTATATATATATATAAAGAAATATAATGGGAATCAAATCAAGTAAGGACACTTAGAAGGAACATATGTCAAAAATTTTTTCCTCATCGAAAAGTGCTATTCATTCAATGATTTCTTGTCATATGTATCCTTAGTCATAACCCCTACCACCAAGTGTGACTTACTTGGTGCCAGTCATGGCAGTTAATTCATTAGATAAGCTATATCTGTATTGTCAGCCTAAAACCATACTAAGGAATGTATATAAACATTTCATTTGAAGTAGTTAAATTCCTTATCCATACTCACATTCCATTTTTGGTCTTACTTCTGTTTGGATAGGGCAATATTGGGAGAAGAGAGGAGATCTTATTCTTCCATGTTCAGGAGGTTGTACCCCCCCAGGAGTAGGACCTCTAGAGCTTGAATAGAGAGAAATAAATCCACTAGTTCTAAACATTACAAAAAAGTTTAGAAGTTTTTCTTCTTTACTTTTTGTCCTTGGCTCCTAGCTCAGTGTCCAGCATAGAGCAGATGCTAATAAATGACTCTTGTTAAATTTTCATACAGTAGTATTTTGTGTGTGTGTGTGTGTGTGTGTGTGTGTGTGTATCCATTTAGTTATTAACAAAATTCCTATGGCGGATTTTATTATCTCTGTTTTGTCCGTGAGTGAAATGGGATAGGGAAAAGTTAGTTCAGAAAACCTTAGTAGTGCCACTGTGAGTTAATGATTAAAGTCCAAGTCAGAACTTATACTCCGTCCCTCACGTTTCTGTAATCAAATTACTAAGCCAAGCAACATCTAAGATGAAATGTTATAAGAGAAAGAATGCTGTATTTTGAATCAGAGCATGTTTTGCTATTTCCTACTCATGAACATTAGGACAAGTCATCTTCCTGCACCTCAGTTTTAACTTTGTTAAATGATAAAATTGGCTAGATCAGGGCTTCTTAAACTTTTTCCACTCACAACTGCTTTTCCCCAGAGGAAAAAAAATTTTTTTATGACATCAGGTATATATAGGTACATAAAATAGGTATACAAATAGAACATTAATTGATAATAAGTCACAAAGCAATTTTAAAGCAATTCCTTCATATATATCTAATTTTACCATTTACTAAAGATGAAGGCAAATTTGCATACTAATGAGATAGATGTGCTAAATTTTTACATAAAGAATGAAATGTTGGCAGAATATTGATACTTTTTATTGTTGAAAAATTTTTGTGACCCTCCACATCCAATTACATGATCCCATAAGGGAATGTGGCCCATAATTTAAGATGTTTTAAGTTATATGACTCTCTGGGTATCTAGGTGGCACAGTAGAGAGAGTACCAAGTTTGGAGTCAGGAAGCCCTCAGACTCTTACTAGTTGTGTCCCTGAGCAGGTCACTTAACCTTATTTAGCACAGGGCCCTTATCTCTAAAATGAGTTGGAGAAGGAAATGACAAGCCACTCTAGTATCTTTGCTAAGAAAATTCCAAATATGGTAGAAAGTGTCAGACACGACTGAAAAAATGACTGAATCAATGACCTCTAATGTTTCTGCTGGTTCTAAATATCTGGTCAATTTTGTATGTAAATTTTTGTATGTAAAATGAAATTCATTGAGGTAAATATGTCAGTGAACTGGAACTTGCTCCATTGAAGGTTATATTTTATTATAAATCAATGGAAATTAGAGAATAGCTGGACAAACTGTGCTGCATGAAAGTGAAGAAATATAATTGTGCCATAAGAAATATAATGAATAAGAGGAATTCAAAGAAAGAGGAGAAGACATATCTAAAGTGATAGCAAGTGAAACAAGAACCAGGAAAACAATGTATACAAGAATTACTATTGTGGTATTATATGTAAACAAAAAGAACAATCAAATGAAATTGAATCATGTATAAGAATAATGACTAATCTTGATTTTAGAGAAGAAATGGAGAAATATTGAAGATGAGGACAATAATACACATCCCATGGAATGGGATGATTTTGTCTGCTGGTTTTCTTTATTATTTTTGTTACATGAGAAGTCCTTCTTAGGTAAGTAGAGAGAGGGTGAAGAATGCTAGATGAATATCCAGAAATGACTTTGGAATTGATTTTTAAAAAATTTGATCAATTAAAAGTATGGTCTTTTCTTACTTCAGAAAGGCTGGAATTGGTCACTCCTAGGATAAGGGAGTACTATTTCGTAATTATTGACTATTGAAGAGCAGTAATGAATTGAACCAGCTACACTCAGTGAAAGAACTCTGGGAGATGACTATGAACCACTACATAGAATTTCCAATACCTCTAATTTTGTCCACCTGCATTTTTGATTTCCTTCACAGGCTAATTGTACACTATTTCAAAGTCCAATTTTTTTTTTGTTCAGCAAAACAACTGTTTAGTTATGTATACATATATTGTATTTAATTTATACTCTAACATATTTAACATGTATTGGTCAACCTGCCATCTGGAGGGGGGGGAAAAGAGGAGAAAAATTGGAACAAATGGTTTGGCAATTGTCAATGTTGTAAAATTATCCATGCAAATATCTGGTAAATAAAAACTATAAAAAAAATTGACTATTGAAATGCTTGCTAAGATCAGAGACTTGTCTATGGATTCATGGCTTTTTAATTTTACCATCAAGACAGCAAAATCCATAATGAAAGAAATACCCTTTAATAATCAAAAAAAAAAAGTGACCTTTTTCTGGATCACAGAATGCGATCTGTCTGTCAACCTGGTTACCTTTAGTATTCAGTTGGCAATCAATGATAGGCTCTTTTAGAATTCTTTGTGTGGATATATAGGAGTTCTTTGTATTATTATTTGCTTCATAAATTTATGCCTCTCTCCCTAGCTAGATTTCCTACTTGCTTGGGGGTGGGGAAGAGGAGAGGAGAAGGGCAGCAGTACAGAGCAAAGACTGGTTTTACAAATACTATCAGTTAGAAGGGAGTTCAGAAGTAACTAATCCAAACCATTTCTAAATAAGATTTTATTCTACAACATGCACCAAAGTAGTCACCTAGCCCAGAGCTTCTTAAATTTTTCCCACTCATGACCCCTTTTTGCCCAAGAAATTTTTATGCATCCCCATCTGGAATCTGAACTGAAGTGTTTCTGGCAGTATTCATGCATGTGCAGTGCAAAGTGCAAAGTGTTCAGAACCAAGGCTGCAATGAAGTCATGCAATGCGGTATAGGCAAGTGCTGCCAGAAACACCTCTGATTCATTACATTTGATTTTGAATTAATTTCATTAACCTTTTACTGTTGCTAAATTTTTTGTAATCCCCACATTCAGTTACTCAACCCCTTATGGGGTTTTGATCCACAGTTTAAGAAACTGATCTAGACTTTGCTTAAAGAACTGCCTTTTTCTTTTCAGCTTAAAACCCTTTTAATTAGTTTTACTAAAATCCAGGTAAATATAGTCTTGTTGTCAGGTGTTTTAGTCATGTTCCATTCTTCGTGACTCCATTTGATGTTTTCTTGGCAAAGATAATGACTGGTTTGCTATATCTTTCTCCAGCTCATTTTACAGATGAGATACTGAGTCAAATAGGATTAAGTGATTTGCTCAGGGTCATATAGCTAATATATATCTGAGGTCAGATTTGAACTCAGATCTTCATGATTCCAGACCTAATACTATATCCACTGTGCTATTCATTTCCTCCCCAAATTACAGGCTTACCAGTTCTCATTAGATACATTCAATACACCTTGACCAAGAGCCTGTCATTGCAATATTTTAAGCCATGGTCCAGCAATGCAAATTCCATATATTACATTTTTAGCCAGATGTTCAATAACCAAAACTGCTTCTCTCTTTCTGAATTCCTTGCTTTTGCTCAAAATCAGTGATTTAAAAAAATCTTCTTGTTTTAAAAGATTTTTCATCTATATCAATCAATAAACATTTATGAAGCACCTACTATGTGCCAAGCACAGAGGACCAAAAGAAAGGTAAAAGATAGTCCTTGAGAAGCTCACAATCTATATGCAAATAACTATATATAAACAAAATATATATAAGTTATATTAGTGAGGATAGCACAAATAAGTAAATAAATAAATCAATGAATAAACTACAGGCTGTAAGGAGAATTCCAAAGGACAAGTTTGTTTCACTAAAGGGCTACTATTTTGGAATGGATATACAATAAGTGTCCCATGATTGATTGCTTTAATGGAACAACATTTATTTTGAAGTATTCTTTAACCTTTTAGTGATTTATATCTTCTTCTCTGACTTATCTATATTCTCCTTGGCTCCTGGTCCATTGCTTAGCATCTACCTGGTACATTATGAATGTTTGTAGGTAGTATTGAATTAGACTGGCTTGATTTTACTGTTCCAGACAGTTCTAGGAAAGTTCACCATATCTGAAGCATAAACCTAGTCACCATTTACTGATTAAGATATGTCTCTGTGGATAAACCAAGAAGGAACTTAAATCTGGCTTCAGACACATATTAGTTGTGTGACTCTGAGCAAATCATTTAATCTTTGTCTGACTCTTTACTTATCTGTAAAAGAGTATAATAACAGCACTTACCTCCTAAAGTTGTTGTGAGCATCAAATAAGATAATCATTTGTGAAAAAAATATCGTAAAACCTTATGGTAATATCTATAAATTCTGGCTATTAGTTCATATCACTATCAAGTATCTTTGTCTTCATTTGGCCTCAGTTTCTGAGAATACATGAATTTAAGCCCTTCACATGTAATCTGTCATTTCTAGGTAACATTCAGATGCTGAATATGGATAAAGGTTTACAGATTAAATTCTATCTTTCTCCCCACACTTCCACCACATACCCCTAGCAGATAATTAACACATTTCTGTATTCTGTTTGAAGTCTGACATTAGTTCTGCGTTCCTTTCCCAGAAGATTCCATCATTATTGTTTATTAATTTGCTCAGAATTAGACAAACAAGCTTCCATCATTTCCTATGCTAATCTAAACCCATCTGAGGGAACACATAATACAATAACAGTAATTACTCAGAGAAACATACTCAGAAGACTTTATTGGTCATATTTTCCAAGATGCAGATTGCTGACTTCCTCAGAGGAAGAAGTTGGTTAGCCATCTCTAGATGGGAGATGGGGCAAAGAGAAGAAAAATGAGAGACATTTACATGATGAGAGACATTTACATGATGAGAGACATTTACATGCTTTATCATATATTCTAAAGGAATAGCAAATTGTTCATAATAAATTTTCAATTTCATGTGCAATCATCTTTTTATTATGCTCTGTCATGGAAGTGCTTATTTTATTCCATAATTTAAAAAAATAAAAATTAAATTTAAAAAAGGAGTGGCAGGATGGAAGGAGTATATGCTTATAGTCATATAACCTGGAATTGAGTCTGGATTTATCTGAAGCTCAGTTTCCATCTCTAAGATGAGAATAATAATTCTTTCATCAAATTGTAAAACAAAGGACATATTGCTAAAAATAGGCAGAAGACTGGATTTCAAGCCCAACCTCTGAGACTTATTAGCTATATGAATATTGGTGAACTCTAAGTTCTTTGACTTTCCTCCCCAGCCAGAGAATTAATAATTTTTGGACAAGCTATTCCATGGGGATATTGTAAGAAAGGAGATTTTCTCTTTCTCAAGGCAAAGGGATGCCCATCAATTGGGGAGTGGCTGAATTAATTGTGGCATGTGATTATTCTGGAATACTACTGTTTTATAAGAAATGATGAGCAGGATGCTCTCAGAAAAACCTGCTAAGTCCTCTATGAACTCATGCAAAATAAAATATACTGTGTACAAAATAATAGCAATGTTGTGGGATGATCAACTGTGAATAACTTTGCTCAACAACACAGTGATCTGAGACTACTCTGAATGACCTGTGATGAAAAATACTAGTCATATCCAGAAAAGGACTGATTGTGTCTTAATACAGATTGAACATACTTTTTTAAACTTAAGGTTTTTTTTTGGGGGGGAGATCTATGTTTTCAAAGGGAGAGATGAGAAGGAAGGAAGAAAAAGAATTTGGAACTTAAAATTTAAAAACAAATGTTTAAATTGTTTTACATGTAATTGGGGAGGGGGAGATAAAATATTAAGTAAAAAGATGGAAAGGAGGATTTTTTTACTTTAAACTTTATAGAAATGTGAATTGATCTTATAATTATCTATTTCATAGAAGTGTCAAAATGAAAAGAATGAGGGAAGCACTTTGAATCTAGAAAGTGTTAGGGGAAAGTGAATTGTTGATTTTATAAGGCCCCTCTGTGTGGACCACTCTAGGACAAAAAAATGAAAAAACATGTGGACTAATTTTTATTGGCACATGAGTTAGTAGCTGCTGTGTCTTTCTCTCTACCTAAAGAGAAAGTGGTGTGTGCTGCCCTCTCATTTAAGAATCAGAAACCAACATAACTCTTCAAGTCCTATAATTTTGGGTCTGGGGCTTAAGCAAATACCTGTTCTACTCCAGGAAGCCTCTCCCTTACAAATTGAAGTTGTGGGGTTTCATTTGGAAATAGAACTTAGAAAAGATCAAATTTGTGAGCGCATGATTATTGTCTTCAAAGAATAAATTAACCCACAAGCATTTATTAAATGCCTACTGTGTGCCAAGCACAGCACTAGGTACTAGGACTTAAATTAAAATAATGGTCACTGGGCTCAAGGAGCCTCACAGTCATTTTATTAATTATTTTAAGTCTTATTAAGTGGAAGAGGGACTAGTCTTATTTTGCTTGGTCATAGAGAACACAATGTTGGACCAAAGGGTGGAATTTGCAAAAAGACATATTTCTGTTTGAAGTAAAGGACATTTTCCTAATAATTTTAATGCATTCCATTGCAAATTATTTTTGCTCTTAGCATAGAATAATTCTTTACTGTGAGCACTTGCAGCACCCTCTAGAAGAGTCAGTAATGGCTTTGGGGTCCTCCTAACTATTAGGTATTTTAGAGACAGAATTATTATTTAGGTGTGGATTGGAATAAATGGCCTCTGATGTACCTTACTCCTCTGAAATTCTGTGAATCTGTAAATCCAGCACATTAGAGGGAAATTGGTCAGAATTCTGACATAACACAGACAAGCAATGATGGGTACTAGTGAACAAAATTCTGACCTTGCAGTCAAGAATACTTGTCTTAGGTAAATGGTCAAAGTATATGACTTGACAGTGTGCAGATGAAGAAATTAAAGCTATCTGTAGTCATATATAAAAATGCTCTAAATTAGTATTGATTAGAGAAATGCAAATTAAAACAATTTTTAGGAACCACTTTACACTTATCAGAATGACTAACATGACAGAAAAGAACAGTGACAAATGTTGGAGAAAATATGAGAAAATTGGAACACTTATGCATTGTGGTAGAGTTGTGAACTGATTCAACCATTCTGGAAAGCAAATTAGAACTATGCCCAAAGGGCTATAAAACTATGCATACCATTTGACCCAGCGATTCCATTATTAGGTCTGTATCCCTAAGAGATCATAAAAAAGGGAAAAAAGATCCTCGTGTACAAAAATATTTTATAATACCTCTTTTTGTGGTAGCAAAGAATTGGAAATTGAGGGGATGCTCATTAACCAGGGGAATGACTGAATAAGTTGTGGTATATGAATGTATTGGAAGACCACTGTGATATAAAAAAATGGGGAGCAGGTGAATTTCAGAAAAATCTGGGAAGACTTATATGAATTAATGCTGAGTGAAGTGAGCAGAACCTGGAGAACATTGTATACAATAACAGGAAGATTGTCTTTTGATCTATTATAATAGACTTAGCTTTTCTCAGCAATATAATGATTCAAGACAATTAAAAAAAAGACTCCTGCTGGAAAATGCTTTCCACATCCAGAGAAGGAACTATGGAGTCTGAATGTGGATCAAAGTATACTATTTCCACTTTTTTTGGGGGGGGTAGTTTTCCTTCTCATGGTTTTCCCTTTTTATTCTGATTTTTCTTTCACAATATGACTAATGTGGAAATATGTTTATTGTGATTACATATGTATAACCTATTAAAAACCTGTATTCATGTGCCATCTCTGACATTTATTTATTAACTATATAATCTTGGATAAGTCATTTAATTGATCTGAGATTCACCTCTCTTATCTTTAAAATGAGAATAATAATGTTTTTATTACCTATCTCATAGGGTTGTCATGAGACTCAATGACAAAATACACTTTGCAAGCTTTAGAGTGTCAAATATTTGTTAGTTATTGGTTGAAGAAGGAGATTGTTGAGACAGTTAGAATAGGGAACAGTGATATACTCATCCTTTTAATCTTCCTTAATCTATTCATGCAATAGAGATAGAAGCATGATTGATAGCATGCATAGCAAAGTTGGAATGATTGTTTTAATAAGTATGAATCAGCTAAGAATAATAAAATAACCATTCTAATTTAAGAGGGAATTTGTGATTATATATTTTCTACTCTCAACCAAATCAATTGATTTGGGGTATGGGATGGAAGGAAAGAAGGAAGAAAAGGAAGGAAGAAAGGAAGGAAGGAAGGAAGGAAGGAAGGAAGGAAGGAAGGAAGGAAGGAAGGAAGGAAGGAAGGAAGGAAGGAAGGAAGGAAGGAAGGAAGGAAGGAAGGAAGGAAGGAAGGAAGGAAGGAAGGAGGGAGGGAGGGAGGGAGGGAGGGAGGGAAGGAAGGAAGGAAGGAAGGAAGGAAGGAAGGAAGGAAGGAAGGAAGGAAGGAAGGAAGGAAGGAGGGAGAAAAAGAAACTCACACAAGCAGTCAGCACAAGTTCCCACTTTAGTTGTGTTCAGAAATGCAGTTCTATCACAGCTGATCATTTGGTTGATCAGAGTTGTTAAGTCTTTTTTTTTTTTTTTTTTTTTTAATTTTATTTTATAATTATAACATTTTTTGACAGTACATATGCATGGGTAATTTTTTACAACATTATCCCTTGCACTTACTTTTATTCAGATTTTTTCCCTTCCTCCCCCAAGCCCCTCCCCCAGATGGCAAGCAGTCTTATATATGTTAAATATATTACAGTATAATTTAGATACAATATATGTGTGTAGAACCGAATTTTTTGTTGCACAGGAAGAATTGGATTCAGAAGGTAAAAATAACAGTTTACATTCATTTCCCATTGTTCCTTTTTCTGGATGTAGCTGGTTCTTTCCATCATTAATCAATTGGAATTGGATTAGCTCTTCTCTATGTTGAAGAAATCCACTTCCATCAGCATACATCCTCGTACAGTATCATTGTTGAAGTGTATAATGATCTTCTGGTTCTGCTCGTTTCACTCAGCATCAGTTGATGTAAGTCTCTCCAAGCCTCTCTATATTTCTCCTGTTGGTCATTTCTTATAGAACAATAATATTCCATAACATTCATATACCATAGTTTACCCAACCATTCTCCAATTGATGGACATCCATTCATCTTCCAGCTTCTAGCCACTATGAAAAGGGCTGCCACAAACATTTTGGCACATACAGGACCCTTTCCCTTCTCTAGTAGTTCCTTGGGGTATAAGCCCAGTAGTAGTATGGCTGGGTCAAAGGGTATGCACATTTTGATAACTTTTTGGGCATAATTCCAGATTGCTCTCCAGAATGGTTGGATTCTTTCACAACTCCACCAACAATGCATCAGTGTCCCAGTTTTCCCACAGCCCCTCCAACATTCATCGTTATTTGTTCCTGTCATCTTAGCCAATCTGACAGGTGTGTAATGATACCTCAGAGTTGTCTTAATTTGCATTTCTCTGATCAATAGTGATTTGGAACACTCTTTCATATGAGTGGAAATAGTTTTAATTTCATCATCTGAAAATTGTCTGTTCATATCCTTTGACCATTTATCAATTGGAGAATGGCTTGATTTCTTATAGATTAAAGTCAATTCTCTGTATATTTTGGAGATGAGGCCTTTATCAGAACCTTTAACTGTAAAAATTTTTTCCCAATTTGTTACTTCCCTTCTAATCTTGTTTGCATTAGTTTTGTTTGTGCAGAAACTTTTTAATTTGGTGTAATCAAAATGTTCTATTTTGTGATCAATAATGGTCTCTAGTTCTCCCTTGGACACAAACTCCTTCCTCCTCCACAAGTCTGAGAGGTAAACCATCCCATGTTCCTCCAATTTATTTATGATTTCGTTCTTTATGCCTAAATCTTGGACCCATTTTGATCTAATCTTAGTATGTGGTGTTAAATGTGGGTCCATGCCTAGTTTCTGCCATACTAATTTCCAGTTTTCCCAGCAGTTTTTGTTAAATAATGAATTCTTATCCCAAAATTTGGGATCTTTGGGTTTGTCAAAGATTAGATTGCTATTTTTATTCACTATCTTGTCCTGTGAACCTAACCTATGCCACTGATCAACTAGTCTATTTCTTAGCCAATACCAAATGGTTTTGGTGACTGTTGCTTTATAATATAGCTTTAAATCAGGTACACTTAGACCACCTTCCTCTGACTTTTTTTTCATTAGTTCCCTTGCAATTCTCGACCTTTTATTCTTCCATATGAATTTTGTTGTTATTTTTTCTAGGTCATTAAAATAGTTTCTTGGGAGTCTGATTGGTATAGCACTAAATAAATAGATTAGTTTGGGGAGTATTGTCATCTTTATTATATTCGCTCGGCCTATCCAAGAACATTGAATGTCTTTCCAATTATTTAAATCTGACTTTATTTTTGTGGCAAGTGTTTTGTAATTTTGCTCATATAATTCCTGACTCTCCTTTGGTAGATATATTCCCAAATATTTGATACTATCGACTGTTATTTTGAATGGAATTTCTCTTTGTATCTCTTGCTGTTGGATTGTGTTGGTAATGTATAAAAATGCTGAGGATTTATGTGGATTTATTTTGTATCCTGCGACTTTGCTAAAATTCTGAATTATTTCTAATAGCTTTTTAGCAGAGTCTTTGGGGTTCTCTAAGTATACCATCATGTCATCTGCGAAAAGTGACAATTTGATTTCTTCATTTCCTACTCTAATTCCTTGGATCTCTTTCTCGGCTCTTATTGCCAAGGCTAGAGTTTCTAGTACTATATTGAATAGTAATGGTGATAGTGGGCAACCTTGTTTCACTCCTGATCTAACAGGGAAAGGTTCTAGTTTATCACCATTACATATGATGTTTACTGAAGGTTTTAAATATATGCTCCTTATTATTTTAAGGAATAGTCCATTTATTCCTATACTCTCAAGCGTTTTTAGTAGGAATGGATGTTGGATTTTATCAAATGCCTTTTCTGCATCTATTGAGATGATCATATGGTTTTTATTAATTTGATTATTAATATGGTCAATTATACTAATAGTTTTCCTAATATTAAACCAGCCCTGCATTCCTGGTATAAATCCCACTTGGTCATAGTGTATTATCCTGGGGATGATTTTCTGAAGTCTATTTGCTAATATCTTATTTAAGATTTTAGCATCAATATTCATTAAGGAAATTGGTCTATAGTTTTCTTTCTCAGTTTTCGATCTACCTGGTTTAAGTATCAGTACCATGTCTGTGTCATAAAAGGAATTTGGTAGGACTCCTTCAATCCCTATTTTTTCAAATAGTTTACATAGCATTGGAGTTAGTTGTTCTTTAAATGTTTGGTAGAATTCACCTGTAAATCCATCTGGTCCTGGGGACTTTTTCTTAGGAAGTTGGTTAATAGCTTGGTCTATTTCTTTTTCTGAGATGGGACTATTTAGACTACTTACTTCTTCCTCTGTTAATCTGGGCAAGCTATATTTTTGAAGGTATTCTTCCATTTCATTTAAGTTATCAAATTTATCGGCATAAAGTTGAGCAAAGTAGCTCCTAACTATTGTTCTAATTTCCTCTTCATTAGTGGTGAGTTCACCCTTTTCATTTTCAAGACTATCAATTTGCTTTTTCTCTTTCCTTTTTTTAATCAGGTTTACTAAGGGTTTGTCTATTTTGTTGGTTTTTTCATAAAACCAACTCTTAGTTTTATTAATTAATTCAATAGTTTTTTTACTTTCAATTTTATTAATCTCACCTTTTATTTTTTGAATTTCAAGTTTTGTGTTTGTCTGGGGGTTTTTAATTTGTTCCTTTTCTAGCAATTTTAGTTGTAAACCCAATTCGTTGGCCCTCTCTTTCTCTATTTTATGCAGGTAGGCCTGTAGAGATATAAAACTTCCCCTAATTACTGCTTTGGCTGTATCCCACACATTTTGGTATGATGTCTCATTATTGTCATTTTCTTGGGTGAAGTTATTAATTATGTCTATGATTTGCTGTTTTACCCAATCATTCTTTAGTATAAGATTATTTAGTTTCCAATTATTTTTTGGTCTATTTTCCCCTGGCTTTTTATTAAATGTTATTTTGATTGCATTATGGTCTGAAAAGGATGCATTTACTATTTCTGCCTTACTGCATTTGATTTTGAGGTTTTTATGCCCTAGTATATGATCAATTTTTGTATAGGTTCCATGAACTGCTGAGAAGAAAGTATATTCCTTTCTGTCTCCATTTAGCTTTCGCCAAAGATCTATCATATCAAACTTTTCTAGTATTCTATTTACCTCTTTGACTTCTTTCTTATTTATTTTGTGGTTTGATTTATCTAATTCTGATAGTGCAAGGTTGAGATCTCCCGCTATTATAGTTTTGCTATCTATTTCCTCTTGCAGCTCTCTTAATTTCTCTTTTAAGAATTTAGATGCTGCACCACTTGGTGCATACATGTTTAATATTGATACTGCTTCACTATTGATGCTTCCCTTTAGCAGGATATAATGCCCTTCCTTATCTCTTTTAATTAGATCAATTTTTGTTTTTGCTTGATCTGAGATGAGGATGGCTACTCCTGCTTTTTTGGTTTTGCCTGAAGCATAATAGATTCTGCTCCACCCTTTTACTTTTAGTTTGAATGTCTCATCCTGTTTCAGGTGTGTTTCCTGTAAACAACATATAGTAGGATTCTGACTTTTAATCCAGTCTGCTAACTGCTTCCTCTTTATGAGGCAGTTTGCCCCATTCACATTTATGGTTAGAAGGACTAATTCTATATTGCTTGCCATCCTATTAACCCCTGCTTATGCTTTTCCCCTTTCCTTCCCTTTTACCCTCCTATCCAGTATTAAACTGGTAAACACCACTTGCTTTTCACAGCCCTCCCTTTTTAGGATCCCTCCCCCACCTTAAAGATCCTCCCCTTATTTTATCCCTTTTCCTCGAAATTACTGTATTCCCTTCCCCTTAGCTTACTCCTTCCCTTTCACTTTTCAATGAAGTGGAAGAAGTTTCACCATAAATCGAATATGTCTATTGATACACGCTATGTTCATCTCCCTCCTTTCTTTCTCTCATATATAATAGGTTACCTTTGCCTCTTCATGAGATGTAGTACCACCACTTTATATTTTTTTATGATATAATCTCCTTTCCACCTCTAGTTTCTAAGACAAATTGTACATATGTTCTTTACATATTTTTTGACAGAAGTATAGTTCTCAAGATTTCTTTTTACCTTTTTTAGAAGTCTCTTGAGTTCTGTATTTGAAGATCAAACCTTTTATGTAGGTCTGGTTTTTTCATCAAAAATAGATGGAATTCATTTATTTCGTTAAATGTCCATCTTCTTCCCTGGAAAATGATGCTCATTCTTGCTGGGTAAGTTATTCTTGGCTGCATACCAAGTTCCTTAGCCTTTCGGAATATCATGTTCCAGGCCCTGCGTTCTTTTAATGTGGACGCTGCTAGATCCTGTGTTATCCTTATTGTGGATCCTCCATATCTGAATTGTTTTTTTCTAGCAGCTTCCAATATCTTTTCCTTTGTCTGATGGTTCTTGAACTTGGCCACTATATTTCTTGGAGTTTTGATTTTAGGGTCCCTTTCAGTAGGTGATCGATGAATTTTCTCAATGTCTATTTTACCCTCTGTTTCCAAAATGTCTGGGCAGTTCTCTTTGATAATTTCCTCGAAAATGGTGTCCAAGCTCTTTTTTTCCTCCCATTTTTCAGGGAGTCCGATTATTCTCAAATTGTCTCTCCTGGATCTGTTTTCCAGGTCTGTTGTCTTTCTGGTAAGGTACTTGACAGTCTTTTCAATTGTCTCATTTCTCTGGTTTTGCTTGACTCCCTCTTGGTTTCTCCTTGAGTCATTCATTTCTACTTGTTCCAGTCTAATTTTCAATGATGTATTTTCTTCACTCACTTTTTTTATATCTCTTTGTAATTGTCCAATTGAGTTTTTATCTTCTATGGAATTTTTTTCCATTGTATTTTTTAGAGAGCTGATTTCTTTTTCCAGCTCTCTAATCCTGTTTTCCTTGGAGTTGTTTACCTTTTCCAGCTCACTAATCCTGTTTCTCAATGATTTGATTTCTTTATCCATTCTGTCTTTGAATGCATGGGATGACTTCTCCAGGCTCTCTTGCCAAGCTTCCCTTTCCTTTTCCCATTTCTCTTCCAGCTCTCTTGTGAGAGCCTTTTTGATTTCCTCTATGAGGTTCTTTTGTATTGAGGAGCAGCTTATATCCCTCCCAGGGGATACATCTGGGGACAGTCTGTTCCTAGTCTCCTCAGCATTTGAAGTCTGCTCCCTCTCCACACAGAAGCTGTCAATGGTTAGAGCCCTTTTGAATTTTTTGTTCATTTTGTCAGAGTAGGAATCAAAGAAAACAAACTGACAAGAGAAACAATTGGTCTGTTTTGCGGGGGATGGGGCTGGATGGTATTAATGGGCTTCCTCTACAGACTGGGGGTAGGGCAGCAGAGAGCCACTAACAGAACAGCAATGACTGTACTGAGTCTGTGCTCTGAGGCTCCGAGAACGCACCAAGTCAGTCCAGGTGGGGGTTGGGGGTGGCCAGGCTCTGAGAGACGCTGGCTTTCTGGGGTTTTAATCTTCACCTCCAGTGTTTACACCCTCTCCACCGCTCCTGGCTTGCTGCCAAGACGGAGCATCCACACTGGGGCAAAAGCCCTTTCACAGAAACGGCAGAGATCACACCCCTCCCCCTTTGGTCTGAGCTGTGTGAGCTGCCTGTTTTGCTCTGGCTGTCTGCCCTCAGTCTGCGCCCAGTCTGATTGACCCTCCCCCGAACAAACACAGACCTTTTCTGGCGACTTTCAAGGATGTCTTCTCTTGGTGATAATTTGTGGATTTCTTTCTGGGTCAAGCATTAAGTCAGAGGCTTGTCATGAAGTAAGTTCTGAGAGAAGACGAGGAGCTCAAGCAGCTGTCTGCCTCCACGCCGCCATCTTGGCCGGAAGTCCAGAGTTGTTAAGTCTTAACATGATAAATAGAACATATCTAAGATCCAGAGACAGCATTATGTATAATAAAGATAAATTAGGATCATTTCCAATAAGATCAAGAATGAACCAAGAATGTTTTTCTTCCTTCTTTTCTTCTTTCTTTTCTTCCTTCCTTCCTTCCCTTCTCCCTCCCTCCCTTCTTCCCTTCCTCTTATTCCCTGTCTTTCTTCTCCTTTCCCTCAATCCTTTCCTACTTTCCTCCCTGGCCTGTTTCTTCCTTCTTCCCTCTTTCTATTTTTTTCTTTCCTCCCTCTTCTTCTTCCTTCCTCCTTCCCACCCTTCCTTTCTCCTTCTCTCCCTTTCTTTCTTCCTTCTTCCCTGCTTTTTCCCCTTCTTTCTTTCTTCCCTTTCTTCCTGCCTCCCTCCTTCCCACTTTTCCTCCCTTCCATTCTATCTTCCTTTATTCTTTCTTTCCTTCCTTGCTTGCTTCCTTCCTTTCTAGATCTCTTTCTCTTCCTCTTTTTCCTTTTCAGTGGTGGAAATGTAAGGAGAAAACAATGAATGCTGAATAGTGTCAAAAAAAAGTAACAATTTTAAAAACAAAGCAAATAAGATAGACATACTCTACAACTGTTTAACCAAGCTGACATGGAAAACTAAATGAAAATATATCTATGGAACAAATCTATGATTTCACCACTGTAGGAAACTCTCAGGCAAAGAAACGCACTCTATCAATTCTAATTGGCATCTTCTCTGCAACTTATAAATCTTAGAGAGCTAGTAAGAACACAAAGAATGAGCAATTTGTCCACATTTATAGGGCTAATATGTGTCAGACACTTGAAATCCTGTCATACTCCTGGCTTTGATGCTAGTTCTTTATTCACTAACTCTATCTGCCACAAAGAAGAAATGCCAATTTAAAGCAAAACAAAAAGGGTTTTTACTGGAATATCTTTAAAAGTGATCTAGCCATGACTGTTTTTTTATTTGTTTTTAGCAGGGAAGGAAAAAGTTTGGATTTTTTCCATTCACTATCCTTCTAGAAGGCTCCCTCAGGTGAGATTGGTACCAATAGGAAAATAATCTATATAGCAAACTCTCTAATTGATTTTTAGTTATCTGGAGTATCCTCTTAGGCCTTCAGGCCTCTGAACCTCCTCTCCTTCGCTGCTCTGTAGCAAGTCTATGCTGAAAGGGAAAGAAAGTGGGTACTTTTGTTGTTTAGTTATTTCAGTAATATCTGGCTCTTTGTGACCTCTTTGGAGTTTTCTTGGCAAAGACATTAGAGTGGTCTGCCATTTCCTTCTCCAGCTCATTTTATAGATGAGGAAACTGAGGCAAACTGGTATAAATTACTTGCTTTGGATAACACAGATAGTAAGTGTATGAGGTCATATTTGAACACAAGACTTTCTGACTCCAGTCATTTCCCTCTATCCATTGCACCACCTCACTGGGAACAGAAAGTGTAAAGAAAAAAATGGGATCCAGGCAAGAGTAAGAGTCCCCATGTTTGCATGTGTGACTACAGCCAAAATAACAAAAGAAGTAAAAAATACCTATTTGTATCATCTTGGAAAAAGACAAGATGCTTTGCTACTATCAAGTGACAGATATTCTTGAAGCAGTCTAAGACTACATGTTTACTGTCCAGAAATATTTTCCCTTGGTGTTATTACTTCTGTTTATTTGAATTCTGATCCCTATGTTCCCAGTTTTGTTTGACACCATTTAAACAAAACATAGAGGATGATGGATCAAATATACTTAAGAAAGTTGCACAGACACAATAATATCTAAAAATGCTGTAGTTTTGTATCCTTTTTGTCCTAACAGAAAAGAACCAACATATTTGTCTTTTTATGAGACAAGAATCCAATTTCTTTTCTCACTAAATTGCCCTTTTATTTACTCAAACTAGTAATTTAATTTTATAAACATTTGAAAAAATAATCACTTTTTAAAATCCCCAGTTCAGAAATATCTGGAGATGTTTTCTCCTCCTTTTGTTAGTTTGGCAGTGCTGACAGTTGGGAGGAGAGAAAATGACAGCCTTTAATTAAATAAGGCTTGAATATTTGGGAAAAAACATCCTCAGTTTACCTCCCAACATTTTAAATGCAGCCAGCTTTGCCAACTGCAACCAGTATTGTCTCTGGGGAAGAGAACTCCCAATCCCAGAACTTATTAAATGCAAAATGCCTCGTTGAGGAAATGTTAAAGCTGAAAATGTCAACTCTAAAAATGTCAAGAAATATAGAGGTTCTCATAACTCTGCTAATTTGCTCTTCCTGTGTGTCATTTTCCTATTTGTGAACATGCCTTTAACAGATTGAACATTTGTTGGGGGTAGGAGGTAGCATGCCATGGCTTCTAGGTGATATTGCCTACACATTAACTTAATAAAATGACCAGGATGTTTACATTTATTTACTGGACTCAAAATGTATAAACAGTTAAAGTGATGAACAAGAAAAAAAAGGTACTTTTTGATCCTGAGCAGGAGAAATCTATGACAGAGAAATGCAAATAGAAAAGACATGAACAGCATAATTTGGTCAGGATGACTTAATTAAGAGATAAGGGGAATTTTGTAGATATAATTTATATAGATTTTAGCAAAGCTTTTTTGTATTCACTAATGAAAATTTCAGTTGAGGACTCCAGTTGAAGCCAAAAGCTGGAAGTAGAGAAGCCCCATAAGAAATATCTGAAGACAACCATGAACAAATAAGGCAGCAAGGAGCCAGTATTATTCCCAACAGATGCTAAATGCCATACTCATACAACTGGTAGAAATTCTATATATAGCAGAGTACAACATACTAAATGAGATTAATGGATATGGAGTAGGCCTGGAAGAAATAGCAAAATTATGTCATCAAAAGATATTCATAGAGCATTAGCTCTTAAGTCAGGAGGAGCTGAATTCAAATCTGGTCTCATTCACTTAACACTTCCTGGCTGTGTGAGCCTGGGCAAGTCACTTAACACCAATTGCCTAAGGGGAAAAAAAAAAGAAGATATTCAATGTACATTGCTACTCCATATAAGTCTACATGCACATGTTATCTATGTGCATATCTTTACATATATTCTCTCCTGTTTGTCTTACCTTCCCTTCAATTATGTGTTTGGTGGAAAGTTTTATTATATTTATTATTATAATGTATTATTCAGTTGGGGAAACGATACCTATTTTATTACTCCTTTTCTTACTATATCATCAAATGCCTTTGCTTTGAACTAATTGGGTCTTTTTGGTTGACTGGTTAGACAAATGTTTTATGCAAGAAAGTTTTTGAATGATAATTTTGAGTATACATGAATCTACAGAGAACCTGCATCCTGGGGTAGTTTTGTCATGGAGTCCTATTATATGAATGCAGTGGCAGAGAAGGGTATGTTTCCCAGATGCTACAATAAAAATCCCAATTTAAATAATGTTTTATCTTCACAATCCTGTCAGGGAAATAATATTACTAGTCTTACCATTTTACAGATGGAAAAAATGAAGAATAAGTGTTTGTCAGGTCATACAATTAGAAAGTATTCGAGCAGGGAATGAAATACAGCTCTTCTGACTCCCAATTCAATGGCTTTTCCACTACCCTTTCTCAGGAACACATAGAGCATTCTTGAAGGAAAATTCATGATCACTAAGCAGCCTTGAGTTGTGGGAATAGATTGAGTCAGGAAAATGTTCATCTGCAGCAGACAAGCTGTGATGCATTTCTCCTTGTCTAGTCTCAGCATCATACTGTCTCATCCCTTTATTTTTTTGACTCAAATTCATTCCTACTCAAAAGGGCAACCTTATTCCAAGACAGCATGTCATAAAGATTGTAGCTCAGACAAGTTACCTATAGGAGAGCTCTGAGATCTGAGGTCTGAGGTCTGAGCTCTCATTTCACGTCTAACACACTACTCAGGGGACTCTTAGCTCCCTCTGATTGAAGAGAGTGGAGGATGAACTGTGAAAATGCCTCCCACATTCTCCATTTAAGGAGAGTCACCTCATCATTTCCACTCAGCTGCATGTGTCTGGACTTCATAATTTCTGGGGCAGGGTCCCCTCCCTCACCTTTTTGCTTTTTACTTACTTATGTGTTTTTATCCCATCAGAATGTGAACTTCTTGATATAAGGGGCTGTTGTTTGCCTTTCTTTGTATCCTCAGTACTTAGCACAGGGCAGGACAAATAGTAGGTACTTAATAAATGTTTATTGACTGGCTGACACGGTGGCAGGTTTGGACTAGCTTTAGCTATAGACAGCAGAAGTATTTGCCAGTATGATATGATTTCACAAACAACTGGACATTTCTCCCTATTTTCCAAAATCTTCCCCCCCCTCCCCTCCAGTTGATTTTAACATCATCCTGAAACACTGCTTGAAATTCTGTTAGGGAAAGGGAAAAGGAACGAACATTTTTAAAGCACCTACCACATGCCAGGCACTATGCTAAGAACTTTTATAAATACTATTTTATTTGATCCTTACACAACCCTGGGAGGTAGGAGTTATCATTATCCCCATTTTACAGTTGAGGAAACTGGGGAGGCAGGAGTTAAGAGACTTGTTCAAAGTCAAACAGTCTGTAAGAAAAAAAAATCCTCTTTTAAAGTATAATTAATCATCCCTCCCCTAAGCTGAACTATTAGTTATTCACAACTTGGAGACAATTAACAACCACCTGAAAAATTAGGTACTTGCTATCTACTGGGCTCAATGTATTAATGGGCAACATGTATTTTATTGGAGTGAAAGTTAGGGGAAAATTCATTTTAAAATATTCGGTCCTGGGGAAAGTATATGACTATAGAGATTTATTGTGGTTAACAAGGATGACTAAGTAGGGGGCACAAGAAAGGTACTAAAGAAAGGAGAGGGAGAGGGAGAGAGGAGGGAGGAGGGGGGAGGGAGAAGAAAAGAGGCAGAAAGGGAGGGAGAGGAAGGGGGAGGGAGGAGGAGGAAAAGGGGGAAGGGGAGAGAGAAAAAGAAGGGAAAGAGAAGGGAGAAAAGAAGGGAAGGGAGAGGGCAGAGGGAGGAAGAGAGAGGGAAAGATAGAGACAGAGACAGAAATAAATGGACGGATGGGTGAATAGAGAGAGAAACAAGAGGATGTATGTATGTATAGATACATAAATGGATGAATTGATTGACAGTTTAATTATTAGCTGGCTAGAGATCAATAGCTGGATATACACACACACACACACATATATATATAGGATGGGTGTAGAGAGAAAGAGAAAAAGAAAAAAGAAAGAAGGAAGGAAGGAAGGAAGAAAGAGAGAGACGGCTGGCTGAATGGTTGGATGGATGGATGAGTGAGTGGATGGATAGATAGATAGACAAATAGACAGACAGATGTAGATAGTTAAAGGGATGGATAGATGAATAGAGAGATATGGGTAGATTAAAAAGATAGATAATAGAGAAGTAGATAATTGGAGAAAGCATTTATTAAGTTCTAGATTTGTGCCAAGCACAATCTAAACACTAGGGATAGAAATATAAGGAAACAAGATGGGCCTTGCCTTTAAGTATGCAACATAACTATCAAAAAAGGAGAAGTCCACAATATCAAGCAGAACATAGCTGGGACACCCTCTTGAAAAAGTGATCTGGGTAGGGAATCTCTATCTAGGAGAAGGAACTCCAGTGCACAACCATTTTCAGGGTTCATGAAGGAAAGGAGGAGGATAAGATAATTTGGAGAGTCAAGATGGATATGGAAAAATATATGTATATAACATACACATATATCTATGTATGCATTTTCCTATACACATATATAAAATTTCAGTATTTTGATATTTCAATTAATCTGTTTTCATAAATATAGGTGCTCTCTTCAGTGATGCAGTTCATAACCCATCTATATGAGGTCCAATGAAATTCTTGTCCTTGTCTTTTCATGTTCATAGAGGATCTAGCCAAAGTGTGATAGTAGTGTATTCCTCCAAATCCTTTATCACTTTAACAATGTAGCTCTTGGGGAAGCTAGGTGGTGTAGTAGATAGAGCACCAGCTCTGAAGTCAGAAGGTCCTGAGTTTAAATCTGTTCTCAGACATTTAACACTTCCTGGTTGTGTGACACTGGGCAAGTCACTTAACCCCAATTGCCTCAGCACAACAACAAGAAGAACAACAACAGCAAGAACAACAACAACAAAACAAAACAAAAAAACCAATGTAGGTCTTAATTTATCTAAGTTTTCTCTTGATCTTGATCCTGGAACATGACAATGCATATGCTTCCTCGGTGATTTCTTTAACAATACACGTTAATGTGGTATAACCTATTTTCACTCACCAAGTATCTCTTCATTGACCAGGGGATCCCCCACAATTACGATTCTTTAGAGAATTTAGTGTTCCACAATATGTGGACATGTAGTGTTACCTGGAGAACACTGATATTAAGATGAGTTTTCACATGGACTGATGCTAAGTGAAATGAGCAGAACCAGAAGATCATTATACATGGCAATAACAATTCTATATGATGATTAATTCTAATGGACATGGTTCTCTTCAACAATGAGGTGATTCAGGCAAGTTCCAATGATCTTGTGATGGAGAAAGCCCACTGTACTCAGAGAGAGGACTGTGGGAACAGAGTGTGGATCACAACATAGCATTCTCACTCTTTTTGTTGTTGTCTACTTGCATTTTATTTTCTTTATCATTTTTTCCTATTTGATTTGATTTTTCTTATGCAGCAAGGTAATTATATAAATACTTATGCACATATTAGATTTAACATATATTCCTACTATGTTTAACATGTATTGAATTACTTGCCATCTAGAGGAGGAGGTGGGGGAAGAGGGGAAATTGGAACATAAGGTTTTCTAAGTGTTAATGTTTAAAAATTATCCATACTTATGTTTTTAAAATAAAAAAGCTTTAAGTAGATAAAGAAAAAAGAACATAAGCTATTTGAGGGCAGGAACTGCTTTTCTTTGGTGTTTGTATCCCCAGAGTTTAGTTCTGTGCCTGATAATTAATAAGTGCTTAATAAATGCTTACTGGATTACTTGGAATGTTGGACTCTTTGGAGGGAATTGCTGGCTGGCCTCCAAACTAAGAAGTAGGTTCAAGTTTCATCTCTGACACACATACTGGGAATGACTTCATCATGTGTCAGGAAGCTCATTATTGGAATAAACCATGTAAAATTTAGTGACTTTTCTAGTCCATTTATAAAATGGTATTTTCTAGTCCTTCTATAAAATGGCTATTAGGGCATCTTCTGTAAAATGAGAAAGCTTTAATAGAAGAAAGCACAAATGACTCACGTGATATGAGGGCAGAGTTAGGATATGATTCCAATTCCTCTGACTCCAAACCCAGCAAGTATTTCCTTCTAACCTTGATTTTTTTCCTCAAGCCGTTTCCTAACCTTAGCTGAAGAATACCAGAACATGATCCCAAGCTCTCTCAGACCTGCTCCTTGTCACCCAGCTTTCCCGGCTCAGTCCCGGAATTTCTGCCTGGGACACTTTACACACCAATGGAGAGATTTGATGAGGCTCATATACATTTTACAGGGGACTATCCACAGTCTCCCCTGCTGGGGTCAGTGCAATTGTTCTACAGACAGACCACACCTAGGTTAGCCCAGGGCCATAATGGAGCAGCCTTCTGCACTAAAGACCAAAGGTAAACAAAGACATTTGCCCCAGGAGGTTGGCTCAGATTTAATAGAGGATGTTTGCAGGCTTTCAGTCCTGCTCAGCCCATAAGGTTTAACCGCTGTACAAACTGAATTAGAACACTAAAGCTCAACTGTTTGTTTAGTTTGATTATTTACTTAATCCTGTTTCTAAGGCAGGTGGCCTCTTTCCGTCACCAAATCATGGCTCTGACCCTCCTCACGTTGCTTCTGCTGGTCAGTCTTCTTAATCAGAGTTGGGGGGAGAAGGGAGAAAAAAAAGAAAAAAGGGGAGGCCTTGAAAACTAGAACCAGGAACTCTAACTTCCATGTGTGTTGTTTTGTTATTAAGGACCATAATTATTCTAATTGTCATTTTCAGTGATTGCATAAGGACTCTTTTCCACTTTCCTCTTGTAAATGCAGAGTTTGAATTCCATAAGTGAGCAAACTGTGTGCACTGCTTAAGCTATTGACATCCTCAGGGAGACAGTGGAGAAAAGTGGAGAGGAATTGGTAAATGGAATGCCCAAGAAGGCAGAAATGTCTCTAAGAAAAATACTGAAAATAATGTTGAAATTGGTTCTTCTATTGCTTAATTCTGATGCACTGTCTTTGTTTTGTTTTGTTTTTTATTCAATAAACTCCAGATTAAACTTTTTCAATAAATCAAAAAGTGACTCCAGGAGCAAATATAAAATGTTCTGCTTAGTGTTTAAAGCCCCTTATAACCTAGCTCCTTCCTATTTGCTCCCCAAACACATACTCTTATTTAGCAACATTTGCCTCCTTGTTGCTCCATAAAAAGACACTCCATCTCTTAAGAGGCTTTGGACATTCTCTTTTCCTTTCTCTCATGTCTAAAATACCCTCCCCTCCTCTGCTGGAACTTCTAACTTCCTTGGCTTCCTTTAAAACCCAATTAAAATTATACCTTCTACAGAAAGCTTTCCCCAATTCCATTTAATTCTAGTCACGTCTTTCAATTATTTCCTATATATTGCTTGTTTTCTTTGTATATACAGCTAGTTCTCACTTTATATAAGTTTCAAGGAGGGATTGGATTCTCCAGAAATCCCAGAAAGGGTGGGAAAGGTTTGCAAAATGGCACACTTATGTTAACAGAGAACTGGCTATGTTTGTTTAAATGTTGTCTCCCCATATTAAGATCCTTGCCTTTTTCTGGTGTCCTCAGCACATAGCACAATGGCTGGCACATTGTAGGTCCTTGATCAATGTTTATTAATTGATTGATAGATTTTCAATTTGTTATTCTTTATTGTGGGAAGTAACATTGACATAGAGGTTGGAAAGTTGGTCTCCACTAAGAACGGGGCTGAAATTTTGCTTCTGAAAAAACAAACAAACAAAAAAACCCCGAAACAACAAAAAAGAAATTTCACCCTGACTAATTTCTCCAACATACCGAAAGAACCTCATTACTGGAGTAATTTCCATATCTTGTGAGATTTTATCAGCCTTGATTCTTTCCATACCTTCTGCCTCTGACTGAAGGATGAAGACATGAATTCAAAACTTTCATCTAAGAAGGTAACTCAATTTCTCAGATCTCTTTTCTCACATGGCTGTACTAGTCTGAGATTTTTGCCTCTCCTCAGCATAGTGCTTGGCACACACTAGGTGCTTAATAAATGTTTATTAATTGATTAACTGAATCACTGGATGAATCACTTAGTTTTTTAGTACTTGAGGACTCCAGACTAGACTACTCTTTGATTATAAATAGGAAAAAAAATGCTGATTTTTATTGATAGATGAAGTTTCCTCACCTGGGAATTCTTTATACCAATGATAATCACAGAGAGATTTTTTTCCCCTCTCCATCCAGTTATTATGGTGGAAGTTCAGCTGCTATCTTTGTATCATACTTTCTCATAAGACTTTCAAAGTTAAGAAATTCCCCACCAAGAAACTGAAAGAATTCTGTTTCTCAATGGATTCTGAATGAAAATGGGCAGTTAAAATCAGGTACAAATCAAAGAGCAGACTCTAGAGAAGGACCAAGCTGGGTTTATAAAAAGTGGCCAGCATATTGACATACAAATTTATTCTAATACCAAATCCAAATTTTTTCTCATACCATTCATCTATCATCCCTGATAAGAAGTAAATGCTGCTGCTCTCAAGCAGCCAAGATGTACAAAAGCTGAGCTTGGACAGAACCAAGAAAATGTACACAATAACAATAGCATTATGTGATGATCAACTTTGATGGGCTTGGCTCTTTTCAACAATGAGGTGATCCAAGACAATTCCAATAGACTTTGATTGCAGTGTGACAAATAAGATTTTTTTTTTTCTTAGACAATTGGGCTTCAGTGACTTATGCAAGGTCACATAGCTAGGAACAATTAAGTGTCTGAGGCTGGATTTGAACTCAAGCCCTCCTGACTTCAGAGTGGTACTCTATCCACTGTGCCATCTAGCTTCCCCTATGAAAATATTTTTTAGAAAAATTGTTTAACCTATATCAGATTGCTTGCTGTCTTGAGGAGGAAGGAGGGAAAGAAGGTAAAAATGTGGAACACAAGGTTTTGCAAAGGTGAATATTGAAAACTATCTTTGCATGTATTTGGAAAAATAAAATCCTATAAAATAAAATCTTGCTTTCTATAAGGAAAAATGAATATGTTCTTTGAAGGCAGGAAATGAATTTTTTTAGCATATTTGTTAGCACAGTCAGCTGAGTGCATAGTAAGTATTTAATAAATGCTTATTGAATGATTGACTTAAAAAAAAAAAAAGGCTGAGCTTAGAATCAGAAAATCCTGAGTTCAAAACCATCCTCAGACACTTGTCTCTGTAACTATGGACATCACTTAATCTCTGTTTATCCAATTTTCCCTGGTATAAAAATGGGATAATAATAGCATTATATTTTTTCTTAAGACTTTCAGAGTTAAAAATTTTCTTAGAATAGTTTTGAGGTTCAAATGAGATATTTGTAATGCATTTAACACAGTTCTTGGAATATGGTAGGCACTATGTAAGTGCTTATTATTTGAATTTCAGAATGCAAATCTGGACTCAGATCCCTACTCTGGACAAGTCATTTAATCCTCTTTGCCTCAATGGTAAAATGAGCTGGAGAACGAGATCATTATACATGGCAACAAAAAGACTATGCTATGATCAATTCTGATGGACTTGGCGCTCTTCAACAATGAGATGATTCAAACCAGTTCCAGTTCTTCAGTGATGAAGAGAGCCATCTGCACCCAGAGAGGGGACTGTAGGAACTGAGTGGACCACAACATAGCATTTTCATTCTACCGTGTTTCCCCGATAATAAGACACTGTCTTATTATTTTTTTGGGACTAAAAAACACCAGAGGGCTTATTTTCAGGGGAGGGCTTATTTTATCCTCCATCATGCCCCTTTTATCCTCCATCATGCCTATTTTAGCCTCCATCATGCCCCTTTTATCCTCCATCATGCCCATTTTAGCCTCCATCATGCCCCTTTTAGCCTCCATCATGCCCCCTGAGTGCTTATTTTATTCTCCATCGCTTACTGAACTTACCGAGTTTTTAGATGGTCCTGTCTCAGCTCTACTCCGCGGCGCTGCTCTCAGTAGCGCCAGCAAGCAAATCACCAGGGAAGAAGAGGATGACGCGCTCACTGCTGCAGCTCTGATTGGATGCAGCTCGGAGCGCGACGTGCGTTTCACCCGGGAGGGGAGGGTGGCGCTGCTTACTGAAGGTACCGCTACGCAGCATATAGCGCAGGGGATCACCATGATGACCGTTTTCATAGTAAGTTCGATAGGGCTTATTTTCGGGGGAGGGCTTATTTTAGCGGAATATTAAAGAGTATGTGGGTGTCTTATTTTCAGGATAGGTCTTATTATCGGGGAAACACAGGTATCTATTATTGTTTGCTTGCATTTTGTTTTCTTTCTCAGTTTTTTTTTCTTCTTGATCTGATTTTTCCTGTGCAGCAAGATAACTATATAAATATTTGTACACATATTGGATGTAACATATATTTTAACATATTTAACATGTATTAGACTACCTGCCATTTAGGGAAGGGAGAAGGGGGGGCGAAGGAGGGGAAAATTTGGAAAAGAAGGTTTTGCAATGTTGAAAAATTAACCATGTGTATGTTTTGTAAATAAAAAGCTTTAATATTTTTTAAAATTTTGATACTGAAAAAAAGAATTATAATTGCATAAGCAATTTATTCCTTTACTTATTAGCCATAATATAAGAATTTGAATTTAATAATTCAATCCTTACAAGTCTCTGTGAACATAGAAACTGATAATTTTGTTGACAAAGACTGGCCAGACTAAAACTCTTATTTTGTTGCAGTTTTATTTTTCTTTGATATTGATGAGGTTTGGCACAGGGCAGAGAGTTGAGGGAACTAACTTCCTTCTGGTTGGCGCAGGTCCTTCATAAGTGAATTTATAAACCCAAAAAGTTAGACTTGCAAAAGTTTACTGGCACTTGGCATTGGGAAGTTAGCCTTTGCTAGGAAGACTGACTTCCAAGTAGCAAAGTCCCAACAGAGAAATAAAGCTCTAGCAGAGAAAGAGAAAGTTTCTACCAGAGAAATCCCGATAGAGAGGTAAAGAAGGGTATAGTGTTAGGGAAATGTGTAAGAGGGAAATGTGTTAGGAAAATTCAGTGAAATGCTGAAAAGAGAATGTCTTTTCAGTGGGCAAATAGTCCATCTCAGGCATTATGCCAAGGGAGGTCCTTTGGCCTGGCATAATTCCTGCTTTTGCCCTCCACAAGGAGTTGAGCTGAAGGAAGCTTGTTATATGGGTAGCTCTTGGTGGGGGCTGGGAGCAATCTTCCAATTGAATGAGTGTCCCTGGATTAATCTCCAACTCCATAGAGGTCAATATCTAGATCTCCAGCTCCGACTAAGTAGGATTGGTCCTGGACTCAACTAGTCCCCCTGAGAAGAACAGAATGAAACAACCTTATCTCGATTCCCTGGGGCTCTCCTGGGAGAGCTTCTCTGAGGGAGTTTCTCAAGCATTTTCCCCCAAGTCTGAGAGAGAGTTTCTGGGCTTCCTTCGTTAATATGACCAATGTCACTTTTTTGACAATAGAAGTTTCTTGAGGGAATTTTTTTCCCCATTTCATTTATATGCTTAGCACTGTGCTGGGCATAGAGTAGATACTTAATAAATGCTCATTGGATTATATTGAATTGAATTGCCATTACTTTAGCTTGTTGACCACTTTAGATTTCCTATTGTTTCTTAGTTTTCCTCAGTTTCCAATGGAGAGTGAGTCTACTTCTGTTTCTAGCTTTGGAATCTAGACATTAGCTTTTTCCCTCTTTAATCTTTGTGATACCATACTTTAAATTCACAGGGGCCATTTCTTCATGCTTCTCTTCCCTTACCACAACCTACATGAGAAGTAGGTGATGTTCCCTTCATTTTTTGTACCCTTTCTTAAATAGGGATTCATCTCAAAAGCACAAGTTATTTTAGCTTTCCTACTTTAGTTATACAAAACACACATTTCTTGAGAGGCTAAATATGAAAGATAATGTTTTATTAGATTAGAAATTACCAGTTCCTTTTTTATTATTAATTTTATAATTATAATTTTTTGACAGTACATATACATGAGTAATTTTTTTACAACATTATCCCTTGTATTCATTCTTCCAAATTTTCCTCTCCCTCCCTCTACTCCCTCCCCTAGATGACAGGTAATCCCATACATATTAAATGTGTTACAGTATAACCTAGATACAATATATGTGTGTAAATCCAATTTTCTTGTTGCATGGTAAGAATTGGATTCCAAAGGTATAAGTAACCTGGGTAGATAGGCAGTAGTGCTAACAATTTACATTCACTTCCCAGTATTCCTTCTCTGTATATAGCTGTTTCTGTCCATCATTGATCAACTGGAAGTGAGTTGGATCTTCTTTATGTTGAAGATATCCACTTCCATCAGAATACATCTTCATACAGTATTGTTGTTGAAGTGTATAGTGATCTCCTGGTTCTGCTCATTTCACTCAGCATCAGATCATGTAAGTCTCTCCAAGCCTCTCTGTATTCCTCCTGCTGATCATTTCTTACTGAGCAATAATATTCCATAACCTTCATATACCATAATTTACCCAACCGTTCTCTAATTGATGGACATCCATTCATTTTCCAGTTTCTAGGCACTACAAAAAGGGCTGCCACAAACATACACATCCCACATACAGATCCCTTTCCCCTCCTCAGTATTTCTTTGGGATATAAGCCCAGTAGTAGCACTACTGGATCAAAGGGTATGCACAGGTTGATAACTTTTTGAGCATAATTCCAGATTGCTCTCCAGAATGGTTGGATTTATTTTTGACTCCACTAACAATGCATCAATATCCCAGTTTTCCACCCCTCCAACATTCATCATTATTTGTTCCTGTCATCTTAGCCAATCTGACAGGTGTGTAGTGGTATCTCAGAGTTGTCTTAATTTGCATTTCTTTGATCAGTAGTGATTTGGAACACTCTTTCATATGAGTGGATATAGTTTCAATTTCATCATCTGAAAATTGTCTGTTCATATCCTTTGACCATTTGTCAATTGGAGAATGGTTTGATTTCTTATAAATTAGAATCAGTTCTATATATATTTTGGAAATGAGGCCTTTATCATAACCTTTAACTGTAAAAATATTTTCCCACTTTGTTACTTCCTTTCTAATCTTGTTTGCATTAGTTTTGTTTGTATAAAACTTTTTAATTTGATGTAATCAAAATCTTTTATTTTATGATCAATAATGATCTCTAGTTCTCCTTTGGTCATAAATTCCTTCCTCCTCCACAGGTCTGAGAGGTAGACTATTCTCTGTTCCTTTAATCTATTTATGATCTCATTCTTTATGCCTAAATCATGGACCCATTTTGATCTTATCTTGGTATATGGTGTTAAGTGTGGGTTCATGTGGGTCCATATCTAATTTCTGCCATACTAATTTCCAGTTTTCCCAACAGTTTTTTTTTTTCAAATAATGAATTCTTATCCCAAATGTTGGTGTCTTTGGGTTTATCAAACACTAGATTGCTATAGTTGTACCCTATTTTGTCCTGTGTACCTAATCTGTTCCACTGAGCAACTAGTCTATTTCTTAGCCAATACCAAATAGTTTTGTTGACTGCTGCTTTATAATATAGCTTTAGATCAGGTACAGTTAGACCACCTTCATCTGACTTTTTTTTTTCATTAATTCCCTTGAAATTCTCTACCTTTTATTCTTCCATATGAATTTTGTTGTATTTTTTCTAGGTCATTAAAATAGTTTTTTGGGAATCTGACTAGTATAGCACTAAATAAATAGATTAGCTTGGGGAGTATTGTCATCTTTATTATATTCACTCAGCCTATCCAAGAGCACTTAATGTCTTTCCAATTATTTAAATCTGACTTTATTAGTTCCTTTTTCTTTCAAAATCAGATGATCAAATATCCTAAACAACTTTCTGTTGTGAAGTGCTACATATCATAGAGGCTTACAGACTCACAAGCATCCCATCAAATATATGGTCTATCTAGTGGTGATCATTTTACTGATGAAGAGATAAAGGCTAGGAAAAGCTATTATTTTTGCCATCATCAACAATAATAATCATTGATATTTAGATAGTATTTTAAAGTTCACAAAACACTTTACATGAGACTATCTTGTCTCATCCTTACCACCTGCTAGTGAGGTGATTGCTAATATTATCCTTATTTACAGATGAAGAAACTGAATCTGAAAGGGGTTAAGTGGCTTGACTTCAGTAATAGTCTGAATCAAGATTTGAACTTGGATCTTCTTGACTGCAGAGCTGGCTCTCTTTTCTCCATAATAACTAATTGTACTGATTAAAGGACTTAGTCACCGTTACACAGATTGGAAATTGTTGAACTTAATTCTTTTTCTTTTTCCACACTTCCTCTTACATTGGAATGAAAGGATGAGGGGAAGGCACCAGACTGAGCTCCCATGACAGCCTTGTATAGTTAAGCTTTAAGAGTCAACTTTTATTTTCTGCACATTTGTTACAGAAAACCTGAGGCAGATGGCTAGTGAAGCAACACTGCTCTCTGAATTCCATTTAAGGAACATTTTTAAGTAAACAGAAAATTATTTTAGTTAAGCTTCTACTTCTTCCATTATCTCAGAAAAGTAAAGTGTGGCTGAATTATTTTGGTCTGTTGGCAATTTCTGTGATAAACTCATTGGGAAGAAGCTACTTTCTCTTCATTGTATGTGTATAGTAAAAGATAGAAAGCTGGAGAGACATTGTCCATAGGTCACAGAGTATGTTCCTTTCCCAAATCTCTTTAAAAATTTATCAATAAAAGCAATTTTCCATGGTGAGAATCAATTATGTCTTGGGTATCATTTCTGAAACATCTCTCTGGGACACTTGAACAATAAATAATAACAACAAAGTTGATAAAGAATAGACAAAGAAAAGAAATAGTTGTCTCACTAGCAAGACAACAATCAGGCTAATGGGTATATAGAGCCAGAAACTTGGAGACCACCATGGCCATTTGAAGGAAAGGAAATGGATATGCAAAGAAGATAAGAGGTTTGCACCAGGGTTACTCAGGTGATGTTAGGAAAAGATTTAAACCAGGTTCTTCTAACATGGAGTCTACTGCCAATCAATGAATAAATATTTATGGAGCATCTATCATATGCCAGATCCTAATCCAAGTGCTACCCTATCCATTATGCCATAGTGCCTCATGATGTGGAAATATGCAGGACAGATCAGTACAAAGGCATTCCCTCCCAATGCCTGTTGCCAATTGCAGTTATTTGGCAAAGATTTTATTTTGAGAAAATATTTCTTTCATCTATATTTTTCTCTTTTTTCTCCCTTCTGACCCATTGCCTTATCATAACTTGCACTGAGCTTGGGTTTTTTTTTGGGGGGGGGTCTTTTTAGGAGGGGAGGATTAGTTGAGGCAGCAGGTGTAGTGGAAAGAGCAGTTAAATTCTGGAGACCTGGGCTTGCATAGTGCTAGTATCACTAGCAGAATTATAAAAAGGCAATACCACTGAAGTTCTAATGGCCAGCAACATTATTACTCCTTTGCCTATCACATCTCAGCTACTGTTTCATTGATTCAATTCTGAGAGAGACCCAGAAGTCATCCAGTTCAATTCGTTCATCTTATAGGTGAGGATACTAAAGCCAAGGAAAGGGATTGATTTTGCTAATTTCTTATAGGTAGAAATTTCAGAGATTGAATTTCTAGATCATCTTAATGTAGGTATTCTAATACAATAGTTTATCTGGGGTGTATTTTTAATAACATCATACTAGGCTAGCCTTAAAAGGGAGATAGACATCAGGCATTTACAATGTACCTATTGTAGCTTAGACAATGTGCTAAATATTTGACAAATATCTCATTTTATACTCACAACAACCCTGGGAAGTAGGTGCTATAATTATGCCCATTTTATAGATAAGGAAACTGAGGCAAATAGCAGTAAAGTAACAATATCACATAGCTAGTCAGTGAAACCAGATTTTAATTTAAATCTTCTTGATTTTAAGTCCACGTTTCTATGTTCTTCTGTACCTAGTTGATTCTGATAGACAATGCCAGTCATTATTCATGAGTATGATTTAAGATGTTCTAAGAAATCATCCTTTCCCTCAAAAGCATCTATTCCAAATATCTGACATTGTACCAGGAGAGAGTCCTTCCTTTGGGTCTCTGGCTTTAAAAAAAATAGTACCAGTTCCCTCTAAAAATTCAAATACTCAAAATGTTCTATCTCTTTGCTTTCCAATTGTTATAGCTAGTTGAATATAAGGTCCTTTAGGAATGGGTCACAGGATAGATATTTGTGAGTAAAAAAAAAAAGGGAAGCAGAGAAAGAAAAGATAATATAAAAGAAGAATTGGGACAGGGAGATGTCAAAGACAAACTCCCCCTTTTGATTTAAGCTACATTTGTTATTCCAGAAAATGATTTCCATGCCAATATTATGTTTACTTTGCTGGCACATATATCTGCAAATACTCTAAAGAATAAACATGTTTTGAATTTTTAAAATACTGATGAATAATTCACTTGTATACAATTGAGGATCTGCAGTAAGTCTTCCCTTCTCTTAAATTATGTCACCTGAATCTATTTTCCAGGTCAGTTGTTTTTCCAAAGAGGTATTTTACGTTACATTTTCTTCTATTTTTTTCATTGATTTTGGTGGTGTTTGACTGATTCTTATTTTCTCATTAAGTCATTCACTTCTATTTGTTCAATTCTTATTTTTAGAGAATTATTTCCTTCAGTTAGTTCTTTTTTTTAACCTCCTTTTGCATTTGGTTAATTGTGCTTTTTTTTTTTTTTTCTTCACTCACTTTTTTATATCTCTTTGTAATTGTCCAATTGAGTTTTTATCTTCCATGGAATTTTTTTCCATTTTATCCATTTTATTTTTTAGAGAGCTGTTTACTTTTTCCAGCTCACTAATTCTGTTTTCCTTGGAATTGTTTACCTTTTCCAGCTCACTAATCTTGTTTCTCAATGATTTGATTTCTTTATCCACTCTGTCTTTGAATGCATGGGATGACTTCTCCAGGCTCTCTTGCCAAGCTTCCCTTTCCTTTTCCCATCTCTCTTCCAGCTCTCTTGTGAGAGTCCTCTTGATCTCCTCTATGAGATTCTTTTGTATTGAGGAGCAGCTCATATCCCTCTTAGGGGATTCATCTGGGGACAGTCTGTTTTTAGTCTCCTCAGTGTTTGAAGTCTGCTCCCTCTCCACACAGAAGCTGTCAATGGTTAGAGCCCTTTTGAATTTTTTGTTCATTTTGTCAGAGCGGGAATCAGAGAAAACAAACTGACAAGAGAAACAATTGGTCTGTTTTGAGGGGGATGGGGCTGGTTGGTATTAATGGGCTTCCTCTACAGACTGGGGGTAGGGCAGCAGAGAGCCACTAACAGAACAGCAATGACTGTACTGAGTCTGCACTCTGAGGCTCCGAGAACGCACCGAGTCAGTCCAGGTGGGGGTTGGAGGTGGCCGGGTTCGGAGAGACGCTAGCTTTCTGGGGTTTTAATCCTCACCTCGGTGTTTACACCCTCTCTGATGCTCCTAGCTTGCTGCCAAGACAGACTATCCACACTGGGGAAAAAGTCTTTTAGCAGAAACGGCAGAGATCATACCCCTCCCCCTTTGGTCTGAGCTGTGTGAGCTGCCTGTCTCGCTCTGGCTGCCTGCCCTCAGTCTGCGCCCAGTCTGATTGACCCTCCCCCGAGCAAACACAGACCTTTTCTGGCGACTTTCAAGGATGTCTTCTCTTGGTGATTATTTGTGAATTTCTTTCTGTGACAAGCATTAACTCTGGGGCTTGTCATGAAGTAAGTTCTGAGAGAAAACGAGGAGCTCAAGCAGTTGTCTGCCTCCACGCTGCCATCTTGGCCGGAAGTCGGTTAATTGTGCTTTTAAAGGAGTTATTTTGTTCATTGGATTTTTTTCCCACTTTACCAATTCTATTTTTTATGGAGTTGTTTTTTTTCCATTTCACCAATTCTGTTTTTAAGAAATTGTTCTCTTCAGTATATATATATTTTTCATTTCAGCAAATGTGTTTTTGAGGAGTTGTTTTCTTCAGTCAATTTCTGTGTTTCCTTTTCCAAACTCTCCTGTAAAGTTCTCATTTGCTTTCTTCATTTTTCTTTTAACTCTCTTTTAAGATTCTGTTTGAATTCTTTCAAGAGAGCCTTTTGAGTTGGAGGCTCTTTGAGGCTTCAAATGAAGGTGTTTGGCTTTTAGTGACCTCAGGGTTTGTGGTCTGTTTTTCCTTTTCTCCACAACAGCTATCTAGGGTCAGAGCTCTTTTTTTCTTTTTTGCTCATTTTTAAAGGTTGAGATCTGTTTCTAGGGCACAGGGGAGATTGTTCTGAAGTTTCTCTACAGGGTGATGTACTGGTGCTGCGATTTTCCCTCCTATGCTGGGGAGACCTGGCCAAATCCTGCCTGTTATGTTGGGATTCACAGCTCACTATTTGCCTTCTGTTGTTACATTGGAGGTCTCACACCTATTATGCTTATCCATCGGTCTTCTGAACCAAGACAGAGTAGTCAATGCTGCTGTGTTTTGGCTAAGAACCTCCCACTACATTCCCTGAGCAGGGCCTCTTCATTCTAAGCCTCCCTACACCACACCAGCACTAAGCTGCATCCCCACTTGTTCAATTGAGACAGATCTTCTTTAAAGTCCTTTCAAGATATCTTCTGCTGGGAACCAGAAGATCACTATACACTTCAACACAATGCTGTATGAAGATGTATTCTGATGGAAGTGGATATCTTCAACATAAAGAAGATCCAACTCACTTCCAGTTGATCAATGATGGACAGAAACAATTACACCCAGAGAAGGAACACTGGGAAGTGAATATAAATTGTTAGCACTACTCTCTATCTACCCAGGTTACTTATACCTTCGGAATCCACTACTTAACGTGCCACAAGAAAATTGGATTTACACACATATATTGTATCTAGGTTATACTGTATCACATGTAAAATGTATGGGATTGCCTGTCATCTAGGGGAGGGAGTAGAGGGAGGGAGGGGAAATTTGGAAAAATGAATACAAGGATAATGTTATAAAAAATTACTCATGCGTATATACTGTCAAAAATTTTATAATTATAAAATTAATAAAAAAAAAAAAAGAAGATATCTTCTGCTGGAAATTTGTTACACTCCAAGTATTCTGTCATTCTGTAATCTGTTCAGAGGCTTGATCTAGTTTCTGAAGAAAACCAGGAAAAGCTTAGGTAAAGTCTCTGCCAAACTGGCTCTGCCCCCCAGGTCTTTCCTTCTCAAACATAAATTGTAACATCTCTGAGACTTAGTGGGCCATCTTTGAGAGATCCAGTGATGAACTTTTCAAGGAAACTCTCTTGAAAACCCTCTAATCACAGATGTACAATTCATCATAGAGGCCATATCTGGGTCCTCCATAGCTCTGATGGAAGATTATTCTAGGACTCATAAAGTAAATATATATATATATATTTGTGTGTGTACTATATGTGTATATGTGTATGTGTGTATATATATGTATATATATACTCGTACACATACATATACATATATAGTACACATATACTGTTTCTATGTATAGTACATCTACATAACTATGTAGTATATGTATATATAGTATGTATATATGTATGTATTTGTCACATGCAGATGAGCTAAAGAATAACAATGCTCTACAACTTCAGTCATTTATCATCCCTCAAACTCACCCAGTCATCTCAGTTGTACAAGATCTACTGTCTATCTCAGCCTAATAAACCTGTGTATGTTTTTAATACTGTAACAGAAAGCCTGTTCCTCTTATACACATATATTTTCTCAGGTATTTAGCCATAAATGTTCTTCTTCTACTCCTTTCAGCCTGAGCTATTCAGAAAATTCCCTTGCATCTTTCACAATTTGATCATAACTTTTCTTTCCTTACACTACTTTTTTTTTCTGCCTCTTAATTTGGTCACATAGGAAAGTGTACTATGATGGCTGAGTTAGCACCCTGGATGCCCCAGAATCAGCCTGAGTCAGGATAAGCAAAAGTCCTTGGTTTTTATTCTTGGTCTTTAGGGGTAGAAATGAAGAGGATGGACGCAGGATCTCCATGAACTCTCCTCTCCTCTCCTTCATCTACCACCAAAAGTGACTCTGGCTTGTCTTACTCCACCCCCTAGTCCTTCCTACAGTTCTCTGTATACACCAAAGGATCGAACCAGCACAGAATAATGGGAAGGGCCATTTTCCAAACATATTCTAATAGAGTATTGTCCAATCAGTAATTAGCCTTAAGTGCTTGGTTGTCCAACCTCAGTGCATCAACTCAGAGTTTCAGCCCTTTACAATGTATCTTAGCCATACTTTTGGACAAGACACATATGTCTTGTCCAGAGTCTGAGTATGATCTCTCTTATTATCTTCCTTTTTATAATAGTCCTTCTTTACCATATTTCTTCTCATCACCAAAAGACTTCCTGACCACTCCTATTTAACTATGGCAGTTGAAAAACAAAGTAATAAATTCCTGCTGAGATATTAAGATAAGAATACCACTAAAGGTGCCTTCTGCCCTGAGGTATCTGCTATAAACTTTGGCAGGTCCTCTCAAACTGGAAAGACTCTACATTCCATTCCATTGGCTATGTGTCCATTGGCTGAGAAATAAATCAATTAAATTCCTTCCTTCCTTCCTTACTTCCTTCTTTTCTTCCCTTTTCCTTCTTCCTCTTTTGCTCCCTTCTTTTCCTCTCTTTTTTCCTCCCTTTCTCTATATCTTTTTTCCTTCCTTCCTTCTTTCCTTCCTTCTTTCCTTCTTTCCTTCTTTCCTTCCTTTCTTCCTTCCTTTCCTTCTTCTCTTCATCTTTCTTTCCTTTCCTTCCTCCTTCCCTCCCTTGCTTTCTTCTAATCAGGCTCTTTTTTTTTTTACCCCCCAGAATTTATCACCATGCCTCAATGGCCATGAAAATTCCTTAACCTTCTTTGTCCTCCATCTTAAAACATATTTTTATTACTGTGAAGTAATTCTCATCCTGAAACATCCTTCTGCCTTTTCTTTTCCCACTGAGAGAACCTCCATGAACCTCCATTTTGAGGGAGGAGCTAGGCCAGGGACCTTTCATTTCTCTCTTAGCACTGTCCCAATGTGGACTTCCTCCTCCTCCTTCCCCCTACTGTTCAGCTCTCTTTTATGTATAGTTTTCCCTCATTAGAAAGCCAGCTCCCAGAGGCCAGGAACAATCTTTTTTGCTCATATTTTATTCCTTGTACTTAATACAATGCCTGGTATATTATAAATCCTTTACACTCCTTTTTGCCTTGACTCAACTCTACTGTTATTCTTTGTGACAAATGATGTTTTTCTGGGTAGGATAGGAGAGAGAGATTTATTTGGAAATGAAGTTAATGTAAAAAAACAAATTATATCAATATAAAATTTAATATATGTGTGTATATGAGATTTAGTGGATTGTAAATTTCATAATCAACAATGTGATGTGGAAAGCCAAAAATGCTAATAATATCCTCTGTTTCATTAAAAGAGTCACACTGTCTGGAACAAGGGAGGTAATATTTGCATTGCACTCTAATCTGACCTGATCATATCTAGACTACTGTTTTCATTTTCATAAACTACATTTTAGGTCACCAAATATTAGGAAAAGCATAGACAAATGGAATGTGTCCAGAAGAGGAAAGCCAGGATAATAAGAGAACTAGATTTAGTGACAAAAGAATAATTTGAGGATCTGAGGATGCTTAAATCTGAAGAGAATAAGATAGTTACTTATATACAAGTATATGAAAGGTTGCCAAATGGAAGAAGGAAAGAAAAGAAAAAAGAAAGGGAGGGAGAGAGGAAGGAAGGGAGGGAGGGAGACAGGGAGGATTCAAGCTCTTAATAAATGCTAGGGTACAGGGATTTAATACTTGTTTTCTTCCTACCTTCTTTCTTTTCTTTCTTCCTTCTTTCTTTTTCCTTTCTTCCTTTGTTTCCTTCCATTCTAATGAAATTACAAATCATTGAAGCATGGAAGTGTATATATGTTTAGACAAGCCAAGGAACACAAATTATATATTGCATCAATTCCTTAACAGTACCCTATAAATAGTTGTCCTCTTATATTAATGGCACTCAAACATTTCAAAGCCTCCATCAAATAATATGGGAATACTCTTTCATCCTAATAAGGCTTTGTGACTCTCAGGAGTAATGCTGGGTGCTCAAAAGCTACAATCACTTTTAGGTCAATTTACTTCCATGTGCCAAGGTCATCAATGGATTTACGTCCAGTCTTAGCCCCATGAATCTACTCTGGAAATGAGGGGTGCTTTGTAAGAAGGACATCAATTCATTGAACTAACAATGATTGTGATTTGGCTCTCATCAAATCTCATCTGAAGGATTGTTTTTAATTCTGGGCTTCACAGGATTTTGTGATAAGCTGGAGAATGTTCGAGGGGGTGCAGGACCTTGAATCTATGTGATTTGAGAATTAGTTGAAGGGATACTGAGTCTGGAGAAGAGCAGACTCTGGGGAACACATGATAATTGTTATTAATTATCAAATATCTCTTACAGGAAAAACCAGAAGACATGATTGGAAATCAACAATAGGCAAATATAGAATTGATGCCAGGAAAAAAATTCCCAACAATTACATCCAGAAGTATATTGTACCCACTTCAAATAGGCTTATGGAGCCAACTGTTAAATTTTCAGTATGAGCATTTACACCTTTGAAATTGGTGTTCAATTAAATCAAGGCTTGACTGATTCATTGCTTAGTTTTAAGAATGAAGGAGATAATGTTATTATTGCAAATTAACTTAAATAATGGGTTTTCATAGAGTGGGCTGTTAAATTTCCATAGAGTGGGTTGTTAAATATTTTACGTATACACAGATCACAACTGTCTAAAAGTGAACTGCTCTTGCTAGAGAGATAGAGGAACTTCTCCAGCAAAAGCTGGATGCCTATTTGTAAGTGGTCTAGTTAGATGACCAGCTAGAGTGGGGATTAATCTCATCAATAGGTTGGACTATTTCATCCATTGAGATCCTTTCCAATTGACCATATAGGTATGAAATTTGTGCTAAGCCTAGCGGCATGTCCCACAGTGAAGACTCAAAGCTTCCAATATACACATACAGAAGGTATAATTTTCAGGGGGAGGGACATGCAGTTTTCACACACTGCCTAGAAAGAATTTATGACTTTTCTTGGCTCTTCCAGTTTGATAGAAAGAGCCATCTCTGGAGCTAAAGAACCTGGATTCATGCATATCTTTAAATTATATTGGATTGCTTGCTGTCTTATGTGGGTGGGGAGGCAGGAGAAGAGAGAGAGGGAGAAAAATTTGGAACACAAGGTTTTGTAGAGGTGAATGTTGAAAACCATTTTTGCATGTATTTGAAAAAATAAAATACTTTTGGAAAAATAAAATTAAAAAGGAAAAAACCTATATTCAGATCATGAGCTCTCCCACTTACTACTAAATTATTATAAAATTAAGGTTTCTTGGGCTTTGGTTTTCTCCAATTGTAAAATGATCAGGGCACAACCTGACTTCCACTGTCATTAGGAAATTGCTTTGCTTCCATGATGTTACAGGGAATGAGAAGAGGCAGGGGTTAGTTAAGTAGGGGACAGTTCTCTCCTATTTGGTGTTTTAAGAAACATGGATTTCAAGTAGAAAGGGCCCTTAAAGGCCTTAAAGTCCAACCCTCTTATTTTATGTGAGGAAATTGAGACATAAAGAGGTTAAATAGCTTATGTTCCCATAACCCCTATTTTCCTCAAAGTAAGAATTAGAAAGACTCTTCCAGCTTGGTTGATTGTGAAGGGGATGAGGAAGGGTCCTTAGGCAAGAGATGGATGTTTCATGTTTCAGTGATTGTATAAATCCATCCAGTAACAACAAAGACACAGTATAAACAAGCAAATTAAATTAAATGATAAGGTATGAGAAGGAGGTTTCAACAAGACCGTCTTTCAAATTAGGCACTTGGATTCAGAGTTTGGATTTAGATAAGGATCACAACAAGTGGGACTTATATAGATTTTGAAGTTTGCAAAGGACTTTTCATTTGAGTACCACGGTAGTTACTACAAATATTCTTTTAGCCATTTTACAATTAAAGAAATTGAGAGGAGAAATGACTGATACAATATTATTGCTCAATCGTTTCAGACACTTTGAATTCCATTTGGGGTTTTCTTGGCAGTTATTGAATAGTTTGCCATTTTCTTCTCCAATCCATTTAACAGATGAGGAAACTCAAGCAAATGGGGTTAAGTGACTTGTTCAGGATCACACAATTAATGTCTGAGAATTCCTTACTCCAGGCCAACATTCTATTCACTGTGCCACCTTACAGCCCTGATGAAACATTACATATTTCTTAATCTGAAAAGAATTCTGCTGAATAGGCATTCTCATCATAAGGTGACTTTTCTATTTGAACAAAATTGTTCAGCCTTTTATACCCTGCTGTTTCTTCAGCATCTTGTTTCCTTTAGGAGATGATTCCAAAATCCTGTGATTTTGCTTTCTAAATTTGGAAGCTTTATAGTGAAAAGGACACACTATGCTTCTTACAGTCAAGAACTGAGTGTTGTTCATGGTGTATTCATATGCACAGTTTTCTTTTGAAGAATTCAAAATATTCAGGTTGGAAGGTGGGATTTTATATTGAGAGATGGGGAATCCTGAATTCCACTGTCATTAGGAAACTGCTTTGCTTCTGTGACATTACAGGGAATGAGAAGAGGCAGGAGTTATTTAAGAAGGGGATAAAGTTCTCCCCTATTTGGGTATTTTAAGGAACATGGATATCAAGTAAAGAGGGATCTTAGAGGCCTTAAAGTCCAACTCTCTTATTTTATGTGAGGAAATTGAGACATAAAGAGGTTAAATAGCTTTCTCAGGTTCATATATCTAGTACATATCTAAGGAAGGTTTATAATCCAGATCTCTTCAACTCATAATCCAGTTCCCTATCCATATTACCATATATCTTCTCAACTGACAGCTACTAATTATATAGTGCCTACTATGCTCCAGGCATTGTGCTAACCTCTTCATGGTTATTATTTTATTTAATCTTCACAACAACCCTGGGAAATTGTGGCTATTATTATCCTTGTTTTAGAGTTAAGGAAACTGGAGAAAACAGAAGTTAAATGACTTTTCTAAGGTGACACAGCTAATAAGTGTCTAAATCTGGATTTGAACTCAGGTCTTCCTGATTCCAAACCTGGTGCTCTAAACCTAAGAATATTAAAAAATTGACTAGAGTTTAAAGCAATTACTTTTCTAATCCCCTCTCATTTTTCTTTTTGGTCTTCTTAGAATGATCTGAGTTACTTTTAGGAAGCAAGAAAATATTGATGATGCTTTTTACAAGCCTCAGAAAGATATGCAAAAAGTTTATGTGAAGCCTCTTCTCAAAGTTAAGCAAAGAACCATTATCATTCAGGCCTTTATTTCAGAGCATGCTGCAAATTTCAGAAGCTCAGCTCCTGAGACCCCAGAACAGCCATGCCTTCCTAATTCCACTGAATAGCCTTTAGTCCTGCTCTAAAGATATACGTAAAGCCCATAAGACCTAATATACTTTGTCTAGAGCAGTGGGGTCAAACTCAAATAGAAATAAATACCTGCTTGCTACATATTGACTTAGAAAACCACAAATGAACATTATCTATGTTTTATTGTATTTTTATTAATTTCATTAAACATTTCTCAATTATATTTTAATCTATTTAAGACCAGTTTGATACCTCTGGTTTGCAGAACAGATTGCTCCAAAAACCACCTTTAGGAAGTTTTGAAGATTACAATTCTCTCCAGGAAGTTCTGGATTCAAATCCTATTTCTGATGTGTCCTGCTGTTCATCCCTGGATAAATCATAATCACCCTGTGGTTCAGTCTGCTTTTCTGTTCAATGATAAGGTTAGGCTTTTGTGGTCTCTTCCACACCTATGAATGTTCATAAAAACCATTGTGTCATACAATTCTAGATTTAGAACTGAAAGGTACCTTAAAAGGTCATTTAGTCCAAGATCCTTATTATAAAAATGAGTAAAATGACAACCAAGAGATGAAAGTGATTAAAATCTGCATTTTCAATATTGCAGTAGAATTGAAAGGATTTTGAGAAATAAGTTGAAAGGAAATATAAGCAACAAGACAGCATACAAATGACTATATTGTTGAGGAGGGGGAAGAGTAAGGAGGGAAGGAGGAAAATTTGGGAATCAAAGTCTTATAAAAGTAAATGTTGAAAAAAAAACAAACAAATGGTGGTTATGTCTTAAATGCTAAATTTGTTGGTAAATTTAGAAACTTGATTCAGAAATAGCTGCAGTAAATTTAAAAAACAACAGAGTGTGAAACAATCATAGCATTTTATTTAGCAAACAGTTCAACCATGAGTATGGGGTGGAGTGGTGGAAAAGCAACTGATTTGGAGATGGGAGCCTTTGGTTCAGATACCTTGCTCTGTCACTTACCAGGTGAGTGATCTTGAGTCATCATTTTTTCCAAGTCTCAGTTCCTCCATTTATAAAATGAGGAAGAGATTGAATCAGTCCAGCTCTAAGCTTGCCCTTGAATGTTCTATTATCATATGGTATATTATGGTTTCAGAAGAAGTTTGTTTAATAGTGATATTACTCCACAAAATTATCAAATGATCTGTTCTATCAAACAATATTCAAGGCAGTGGCACAGATCTACTATTAAGTTAAAAATAAAAAGCTAGACATAGTTAACCCATATCAGATTGCTTGCTATCTTGAGGAAGGGAGAGGGAGTGGGGAAAGGAGAAAAATTTCAAACACTAGGTCTTACAAAAATGAATGTTGAAAACTATCTTTAAATACATTGGAAAAATAAAATATTATTGAGAAGAAACAATCCAGATAAAACTAAATAACAACAAAAATAATAAGCTGGGTAAAATAGAGGATAGAATATTGAACTCAGGTCACAAAGAGCTGAGTTTAAATCTTAACTTAGATATTTAATAGCTGGGTAACTCTAGGTGGGTCTCTTAAACCTCTGTCTCAGTTTCTTTATTTGTAAAAATAGAGATAATAATAGCACTTACTTCCAAGGGTTGTTGTGAGGATCAAATGAGATAATAATTATAATGTATTTAATGAACCTTAAAACACTATATAAATGCTTATGTTGTTATTACCATTATTATTCTAGACTCAGAGATGACAGACATATGGTATTTATAGGAAAAACATGTCTGACTATTACAAGATATTCTCAGGCCAAATATTTTTTTCTGAGAAACTGGACAGAATGCACAGTCACTGGAGCATTTAACTTGAATCACTCCACTGATTTATATCACTGTTAAAAATAACAATAATCTAGCCATGCTTTTATATGGTATTATTTTCATATTTGAATCTGGAAAAAAAATCAACATGACCTCAAGGCACTTTATATGTATTTGCTTCTTTGATTTTCACATTAGCTCCTTTTATGGATGAGGAAATCATTTATGTATCACCCAAGATCAAAAAAGCTAATGAAGGACTGGGATTTTCACTCCTATTTCTCCTAACCTGGGACAGCTGGGCAGTGCGATAAAGCGCCATGTCTGGAAATAGGAAAACTAGAATTCAAATCTGAACTCAGATCCTTACTATGTAACTCTGAACAAGTTATTTAACCCTATTTGCCTCAATGGTAAAATGAATTGGAGAAGGAAATGGCAAACCACTCTGTTATCTCTGCCCAGAAAACGCCAAATGGGATAAGGAAGAATCAGACATTATTGAAATGACTCAACAATAATAAACTCTTTTGCTTCAGTTTCTTCATCTGTAAAAGAAGGAAATGACAAAGCACTCCAGTATCTCTGTCCAGAAAACCCCAGATAGGGTGAAGAAGAGTCAGACATGATCAAAATGACTTAACAACTCTCCTAAATCTAGGTCCAGGGAACTTGTTGCTATACCTCATAAGTTTTGAAAGAGCCTATGTACCCAATTAAACTTTTAAATATTTCTTCAGTGTTGGTTTCTTAAAAAGCCATGATATAAAAAAAAGAAAAGAAGGAGGGGGGGTTTCTTTCACTTAGGAGCCTTAAAAAACCACTCAGTTCTTTATTGCTAACCATAATGAAAGTTTTGAGTATACAATGTTCCCAGGCAGAGACAGCTGGTTTAGATGCCAGATAGAAAGATGCTAAAGCACTTGCCAACCAGCCTGAGAAACCAGACTTTCTGCTCAGGTGTTGCTAAAAATACCCGCCCCCTACACAGAGGCTAGACAATTGAAATACTTCCAGGCTGCACAGAGATCTGGGTAGATGAACAAATTCTACCTATCCAACTAAATTAGATAACACCCATTTGTATGTGTCCGCTAACAAATCTTCAAGAGCTAACAGAAAAAGCCAGTTAAAACCAGGATAGAAAGTAGGCAATGAAAAGGGAATCAGATACTTTGCTAAGGGATAGAATTAATTGAAAGGCATCAGTCCTAGAAGTAAAGGAAAGAGTGCTGGATTTGGATCTTGCCTTGAACATATTAGCTGTGCAACTTGGGCAAGCAAGTTACTTAATCTTTTCCAATCCATTTCCTCCTTTGAAGAATGGGAAGAATAACAGCAACTCCCACTTGGGTTTATGTTGAAGATAGAATTAGATACATAAATAAATTACTTTATAAACATTATATACAGAGGTGTGCTGGGAAATGTTTAACAACCAGATCTCTTAAAAAAAATCCAACACAACAATGTTGGACAATTTTAAAGATTAATTTGTATTATTAACATTGTCTTCATCACATCCTTGTCTATTAAATTGACAAAGCAATAAATTGAGTCCTAACTTGTGGCATTTGCCATTTTCAGAGGTATAAACTCTAGTACTAAAAATTTAACAATCTGTTCTAGCAAGCTGGTTCAAGTTTGATCCAGCGTACCCCTGATTACATAAATACTAGCTATTGTTAGCTATTGGAAAAAATATCTATAAGTCACTATTAAAGGAATCTGTTATAAATTTTAAAATTCAAAATTAGAAATGTGTAGTAACTCACCAAAAAAAAAAAAAAGAAATGTGTAGTAAGACAACAGTCTCAATGAAAGCCAACTGTCTGAGGGAAATGACAATTTTTTTTTTTTTTGGCTACACTAATAGAAGTATTGATTTAGCTAATAATGCAATAAACAGAGCTCCAAGTCTGGAATTAAGAAGGTCTGAGTTCAAATCCAGCATCAGAAACTTATTAACAGTGTGATTCTTGAACACAGCAAATAAAAATATAATGTACAGCAGCAATACTCAAACTTTTTGGTCTCTTTGTACTCTTAAAAATTTTTTTTGAGGAGGGAACCTCAGGATACTTCCCAAGAGTTTTTGTTAATAGGTTACATATTTATGAATATTTTTACCATATTAAAAATTAAGGTGTCTTTATATCATGATGAAAATAGTTTTGACTTCCTGGATCCCCTGAAAGGGTGTTGGAGAACAATTTGTATACAGAACAAGGAAAATGATGAATCAAACTTGGATAAGCCTATAGTATTGTGCTATGGATACTGCATTTTAATAATGAGAGACAGTTTGGAGTAAGTTGAGGAGAGTGGAGAGGAAATACATTATGTGAGGGTCATTTAGAGGAACTGGGAATGTTCAGAGTACACAAAGAATTTAAAAGATACAGAGCAATTTTTTCCAGATAATTGAAAGGATACTACAAAGAAGAGGATTAGACATGTTCTGCTTGGACGCAGAGAGCAAAACAAGGAGTATGGATAGTAACTTGTACAATGCAGATTTTAGCTGAACATCAATTTAAAGGTGGTGGTGATTTTTTTTCTGGAGTGAGGAATGGAAGATGATCATCTCCTTAATGAGTTAGGAGGATGTTTACTTCAACCATGTGAAGATTTCCCTCATGTAATGAGTAAATGAAAATAATTCCTTCCAGTATCCAAGGAGTGCTTAAAGCTTGGTTAGAAATTGAAGATACCAAGGTCCTCCACTGTTTCCCAGGGTATTGCCACTTGTTGTTACTTTTGTCTTACCATTGGACTTAGATGACTCTGGAAGAGAAAATGAGGTTGATGAATTTGTGCTACTCTGTCTCACTTGAATCCTAATCACTGAAGTCCTAACCTATCTCAGATTGTTTGCTATCTAGGAGAGAGGGAAAAAATGTGAAATTCAAAATCTTGTTAAAAATGAATGCTAATGGAACCTTAATGCATTTTTGATGGAGTTGCGAACTGATCCAATTATTCTGGAGAGCATTTTGGAACTGTGCCTACAGCTATCAGGTTGGGCATACCCTTTGATCCAGCAGTGTCTCTACTGGGTCTGTACTCCAAAGCAAGCATAAAAAAGAAAAAAGGACCCATATGTGCAAAAATATTTATGGCAGCCCTTTTTATAGTGGCAAGGAACTAGAAAGTGAGTGAATGCTTATCAGTTGGAGAATGGCTAAATAAGTTATAGTGTATGAATGTTATAGAAATATTATTATTCTTTAAGAAACGACCAGCAGGATGATTTCAGAAAGGCCTGGAGATATTTATGTGAACTGAGTAAAAGTAAAGTGAAGTGAGTAAAAACAGAAGAACACTGAACAAGATTATGTGATGATCAATTCTGATAGATGTATTTCTTTTCAATAATGAAATGATTCAGGTTAATTCCAATAGACTTATGATGAAAAAAACCATCTGTATCCTGAGAGAAGATTGTGGGGACTAAATGTGGATCACAACATAGTATTTTCACTTTTTTTGTTGTTGTTTGCTTGCCTTTTTTTTCTTTTTCATTTTTTTCCTTTTTGAACTGATGTTTTTTGTGCAGCATATCAAATGTGGAAATATATTTAGAAGAATTACACATCTTTAACCTATAATAGATTACTTGCTATTTAGGGGAGAGGGAAGTAGGGAAAGAGAGAGAAAAATTTGGAACACAAGGTTTTGCAAGAATGAATGTTGAAAACTATTTTTGCATATATGTTGAAAATAAAAAAGCTATTAATTTTTAAAATATATATGTTAAAAACTATCTTTAAGTATAATTAGAAAAAATAAAATACTATTTACCAAAAAATGGCCAAATGTAAAAATAAAATAATAAGAGAAACAATTCATATGTAAGTCAAGATATCACCAGTGATGTCACTGGTCCTCTTTGAAAACAAAGGGATGATAAATAACATCTACCTTGAAGGGTTGTTGTGAAGATCAAATGAGAAACTGATTGTAAAGCACTTCACAGAGTACTTGGCATATAATAAGTTCAATATAAATATTAGCTATCAGTCAAGAAGACAGAGGCTCTACTCTTATTTTTGATCCATCCAGTCCTTTTTAAGCACTCAAGTCTAATCCTTTATGACTTGAGATTTTCTTGGCAGATACTGCGTGGTTTGCCATTTTCTTTTCCAACTCATTTTAGAGGTGAGGAAACTGAGGCAAACAGTGTAAAGTGACTTGTCCAGGATCACACAGCTAGTAAATGTCTGAGGTCATTTACTCCTCTTCCTGATTCCAGTCTCTAAAAAGAGACTAATTATATGCTTATTGACTTGGATTGGATCATGGAGTTAGAACTAGAAGTGACTGCAAAGATTATATGGATTTTATAGATGGGAAAATGGAAGCCCAGAGAGATTAGAGTTCAAAGACTTTCAGGTAGTAAATGACAGAAGACTTGATTCTAAGCCCAAAGCTTTTTCCATAACTACAAAAAAGACCAAAGACTTCCTGCAGCAGGGTGAGGAATAATTCCCCTGTAAATAACTAATAAGACAAGGGGGAACAAACAATCGAAGAACATGAAAGCAAAAGGTGGTTGGCTAGGTAATGAAAAAACAAGCCATAAATTCTAAAGTCATTTGTCCAGGAAATAGTTAACAGCTTAATTAAATTCAACAATATTACATGCCTACTGTACACAGAACACTAGGCTAGATACAAGAGGAGATATAGAGATAAAGATGTAGTCCTGACTGTCTCAGAACTTATCATCTTATCATATTGCTGTGGAATTTTTGTTCTAATATAGTTTTAAGTTTCACAGATGTAGGGAGACAGAAAGGTTCTGCACTGGACAAAACATATTGCTATTGTTGTTGTTGCTGTTGCTATTGCTGTTGTTATTGGCAGCCATGGGTAATGGAAATAGGGAAGGGAACAAAAAGAGGGAGGGTAATGCAGTTTGGAATTTTCCTTTAGCTTTTGTTCTCCCTCAGCTTCATTTTCATGCTAATCAAAAAGATGGCCTGTGAAGTGCAAAGTTCTAGACAACTCCAGTGAATTATTTTTATGTTTCCAAAATGGATTTGGTATAGGGCACAGGATCTCTTACAGGGGTTAAATGGAAATTACAGGAAATTTCTAATCCCAAAACAGAAAATAGTATGGACTCCTAGAGTTTAAATCAATATTAGATGTTGGGTTTTTTATTATTATTTTCAATCATGTCTGACTCTGTGACTCCATTTGGAGTTTTCTTGGAAAAGATACTGAGGTGGTTTCCCCTTTCCTTTTCTAGTTCACTTTACATGTGAAGAAACTGAGGCAAACAGGATTAAGTAATTTGTTTAGAGTCCCACCGCTAATAAATGTTTGAAGCTAGATTTGAATTCAAAAAGATGAGTTATCCTAACTCTAGGTCAGGCACTCTATCTACTGAGCCACCTTGTGCCACTTGTACTGGTATAAGAATTCAAAGGAAAAGATTTACTCTTAGGCTGAAGCACTCTGATTTCTTGGTTGCCCTTTCCTACGTGCAGGCTATAGTCTAAGAGCTATCAGCTTGCCTTAAATAAATAAAGGCTTTCTAGTCACTGTACCACAGAAGAAGAAAAGAGAGGGAGGAGAAAGTCCAGTAGAGATCCTGAGGAATTGAAGTCCAGTAGATTTTAATGAAGGACAGTTTGTCAATCACTTACTCAATAGAAATTTCCTGGTGATGATGAAATGGACAGTGGGGATAACATGCCCAGCAGACAGTGTATCCCATTTAAATGATCCATCCAATGAATGGGAAAGATGCAATATCCAGAAAAAAGCAGCATAAAGTAGTGTCACGTCAGCTTGAGATGACATTAGTGGATCTATCATGTCAGACATCTGAGTTGCCCCAGTCACACATATGTTGGCCATACAGACATAGATGTCCCTGTCAGCATATTGTATGTGTGATTAAGGGTATGTGTGCATTCTTGCTCTCCACAAATTGTGTAGTAACCGGCCAAGAGAGTATACCCCATATGTATATAGATGGGCAGATCCTTTCTTGTCATTTTATTTGCTCTATTGTTTGATTAAATGGCTTTTAATTTTAATTGATATGTCCGCTGGCTGACTGCTAAAAGTAGACAAATCAGTGAGAGCTCATTAACTATGGTTTTCAATGGAACTTGACCTCCAAGCCTGGAAATTGCTTTTCTGGGGGGCACAAATGCCTAGAATACAATAGAATAGTAGAGTAAAATAGTCCTTAAACCCCATTTCCCCCAAATTCTATCATAATAAGTGTCCTAGCTTGCTTTAAGCAGGTAGTGTCCATCTATAAAAAAGCAAGCTTTCAAACTTCCTTGTATATAACTGCTTACCAAAGCAAAAGTCAGTTTATGTCTTAGGCTATGATGGTATATTCTTTCCTTTGACATTCATTACAAATACCCCCCATCTGTTACACTTGAACAGGTCCTAAAGGAATGCTCAAGAAGCAAACAATTTTTAAAAGAGTGGCTGGTCATTAGGTTTACTACAAGAATCAAAAATCAGTCATCCATAAAATAGTTTGAAGGCTCCTTCATAAAAATATTTTCTTCCTTAATTTTCCTTGTGATTCCATTGCCATTTTATTTATCATCACAGAAATGTACAGAACACTGGGGATTCATTAAACAACAACAAAACAAAGTAGACATTCATTATCAAAGCAAAGGTAACTGATCAGTGAGAAAGGTAAGGTTTGACTCCAGTCCATTTTGTTTTTCTCTATTAAAAACAAAGAAGTAAGAGCAGGTAGATGTCATAGTGGATACAGCACTGGCTCTGGAGTCAGGAGGACCTGAGTTCAAATCCAATCTCAAACACTAACACTTCCTAGATATATGACACTGTGGAATTGACCCCAGTTGCTTATAAAAATTAAATACAGAGAAGATTCTAATCCAAAATGTTGTCCCCTTTCAATTCATTATTCAGTAGCATGAAGAGGGCTACAAGTATTTGTGGAGGAAATAAGACAGTCATAGTCTTCATTTTGCATCAATAAGAATATTGGTGGAGTTTTTTTTTGTTTTTTGTTTTTTGTTTTTTTTTACTATTATCAAAGATGGAGAACAAGAATATATTTTCACAGAGGGAGACTTTTCTTTTATATTTGCTCATAATAGCCTTTCCTAACTCTTTTAAGTTCTAGTGCCTTCTCTTAATTATTTCTTATTTGGCCAAATTTGAATGAAAAATAAATTTGATTCTTTGTATATGTTTAATTGCTTGTTGTTATTTCCATTAGACTGTAAGCTCCTTGAGGGCAGGGACTATCTTTTGTCACATTAGTATAGGGTCTGAAAAAGTAGTAGGCATTTAATAAATGTTTATTGATTAATTAATTTTCTTCTGTGGGGGTGCAAATATGGGTGTTTGTCCAAGTTCACTTTTTGACATCTTCACCTTTGACTGTGGTTTCCCTGGAGTTGCAAGGGAAGAGAGATAGCTTCATTTCTCCTTATTCATACATTGTACACCTGCTCTGTGCCTGGCAATAGTTCTCTCCTTGAAAGGATCTCTAAGCAGTATAATAGATGAAGCACCAGACCTGAAATCAGGAAGATTCATCCAGCTTCAGACATTTACTAATGAACAAGTCGTTTACCCTGTTTGCCTCAGCTTTCTCATCTATAATATGAGCTGCAGAAGAAAATAGCTAGCTACTCCAGTAAATTTGCCAAGAAAACCCTAAATGAAGTCTTCAACATGACCAAAAACAAAAACAAAAACAACAACAAAAAAATAGCTAACCAGCAATTCCCTTTGAAAAATGTAAGATAAGGTAACAAATGTAAAATATTATGGTTCTTACTGATACTTACTATTGTATTCATTGCTGTATGAGAGAATATATTTAAAGTGCTTTGCAAATCTATTTGCACTATATTAGCTGTCATTGTTATAATTAATAATTGTTATTGTTATTATCATTACTTCTTTTCAGTTATAAAGAAAGCCAGCCAAAAAAAATCTTTGAGCAAGTTTTTCTAATATTGTGCATAGTTGTGGATTTTATAGAACTCTTTCTTCTAAGCAACTCTGGAGGTAAGCAGTACAAGTATCATTATTCCATTTTACACATAGGAAATTGAGAATCAGAAGTGAAGTGACTTGATGTGATTTAGGAGAGCAATTTCTTAGTTCCAAATGATACCTTTGGGATTTAGCACTAAATGATGAGATTCATGGAGTTAGAAAATGTTAAGGTTTGGTCATGTGAAGAATTCACAATATCCATTCTCTTTGGCAAAACATAGATTTATTTAGGAAAAAAGGTTATTGACAAAATGAAGAGATATCATAGGCACACCAGAAATGGTAAATATGAAATAGAGTTGGGAGAGCATATAGTTAGCAAAGAAAGGAGTTTTAACAATTAATGATGGAAAAGACAAATTCTCGAGTGGAACCCACGTTTAACCAGGAGAAAGGTAATACCCCATCAGGTTAAAGTATGCCCTTAGCTGGCAGGCTGAATTCTAAATGGAATTTAACACCCTAAAAGAGTTAGTTAACTATAAGAAGAAAGAATAGAGGCATGGTGGGGGATGAGAGGAGGCATGAGGAAGGGGTAAGGAGAAAGACACCATGAGGAAGAGTGCCATAGCAGGGGTAACCCAAAGAGGTTCAGCAGAGATAGTGTGAGCCATAGTTTCATAGGAAATTTAACATCAGGAGTTTGACATAATTCAAATTTCTGATTGAACATAGCAGAGTGGGACTGCCCACGACTTCCACCAAGGGTGGGACTTTAAGATTGAGCTGATCCCTATCAGTGCCCTTCCCTTTTTGCTTCAGGGAGTAATTCCATCAATATTTCAGTCTTTTTTTGCCAACCCCACCTAGTTACTCAGGACTTCATCATTACCCAGGGGCACTTAGCTTCACCCCAATTTTTTAAATTTCAGGATTCTTTCCTCTATACCAACTGTCTTTCATGGCCTAATAAAGACACTAGCTTACATATTGTGGTACTTTAAAATTTTAATTCAATTCCATTTTTGATTCAACAATCACTTATTAAGTGTCTACTACATGGGAGCATATACTAGACACTGGAGCTACAAAGAAAAAATAATAATTCTTGCCCCATAGGAACTTACATTCTATAAGGCAGAAGTTTTTAATCTTGTGTGTGTGTGCGTGTGTGTGTGTGTGTGTGTGTGTGTGTATGTGTGTGTGCCATAACTGTGTATGGCAGTCTATGAATTGTCTTTCATTTTTGTAACTACTGATTTGGGGTTTTTTCCTTTCACTTTATAAAATTAAATTGATTAATGGTTAATGTATTCTTTTTTTTTTTAATAGCTCCAGATTTTATTGATTTAATTTGGGGAGGGATGGTCTCTTTCAATTTTCTTAACCTTTTCTTGATTTTCAGAATTTTTATTTTGATATTTAATTAGGGAGTGGGGTTAATTTGTTCATGTTCTAGGTATTTTTTTAATTGTATGCCCAATTCATTGATTTGTTCTTTCTGTCTTCCAAATGAAAGTGTTAAAACATGAAATTTCCCTTAAGAACTGCCTTGGGTATATTTCCAAATTTTTAGAATGCTATCTAATTATTGTCTTTATTTTTAATGAAATAATATATTGTTTCTTTAGAATTAAGTGATTTCATCTTCAATTCATTTTTACTTCTTTTTCCAATGGCAGTAAAGTTGAGGGAAAACACATCATTCATACAGCTCAAAGAGAGTCTCCAGAGTCAAATCTTAAATTTTCAGTGTAAGCACTTTGAAATTAGCAAATGCTACAAATTAGGAATTAATCTATTGTTTTATTGATTGCCTAAACATAAAAAAGGACGGAAAAATGTTAACAATGCAGATAAAATTTCAAAGTGTATCATGTCAACTATGAAAGATTTACATACTCTGCTCAATCCAATAATCCAAGACATTTACAAAGAATTTATGATGAAAAATGCATCCACCTCTGGAGAGAGAACTGATGAACTCTGAGTATAGATTGAAGCGTAATTTTCCACTTTCTCTATTTTTCTTGCTTTTTTGCAACAAGGCTACTATGGAATTATATTTTGCATGATTTCATATGTACGATTGATTTCACATTGCTTGCCTTCTCAATGGATGGAGGAAGGCAGAAAGGAAGAAGAGAATTCAGAATGTAACAATTTTTTTTTTAATGAGGGTTAAAAATAATTAAAAAAAAACAAACAAACATGTATCCCTTCAGATGGCTGTGCTACTTTTGTTCTGTCATTTTGCTTAATTTCTATAGTTCAGTTGGTTTTACTTAAATGACTCATGTTTAAAGGGGGGGCGGAGATAAAGTTTTGTTTCTATTCCTCCAGGAAATAAAGAAAATAAGCACTTTAAAAAAGTGTATCATGTGTATTTCCTCCCTCTCCTCCTCCCCCCAGAGCTGGTTGTTAAACATTTCACCTGCATAGTAATGATCATTATCCCATTATAGGACAATGGGAAAAGTACTGAATTTAGAGAATTTGAATCCCACTAGTCATTTAATTATGTGGATGAAGTTGAGCATTCCCTCAAATTCCATGGGTCTTAGTTTCCTCCTCTGGGAGGTGAGTTTTTTTTTTTCTTTGTTCTGTTTTGTTTTGTTGTTTTTAGGTAAAGAAGAAAAATTACAACATCCTTAAGCATCCTGAATACTACTGACTCCACTTTTCTTGGTAATCAAGCTGCTAAACCTGGACAAATAATCCTCTGCCCAGGTGGCATCTTTCAATGTAGTGAATACTAAGATTATTTGTTTTAGCAGTTTTATCAGATGTTTCAATGGTAGTTTGTTTCCCAAAGCTCAGAGCTCTAAAATCTAGAGACAGCCCCTGAGAGTTTGAAGGAGGAAAGTCTAGGAAATTTTATTTATTTATTTATTTTGCCATGTGCAATCATGTAAAACATATTGCCATATTAGTCATGTTTGTGGAAGAAAATGAACCCAAAAAATGAAAGAAAGGGAAAATAATATGTTTCAGTCTGTATTCAGATGCCATTATTTTTTTTTCTGAAGGCAAAAAAGAATTTTTTATCTTAAGTTCTTTGAGATTGTAGGACATATTTTACAAAATAACAACAACTTATCTTGAGAGCTACAAGGAAAATCTAGTACTCATTGAACTCAATTCCAGCTTTTAATATAAGAGAAAACTAAGATCTAGAATATTAGAGTCACTATGAATTGATTTAACCTATCACATAGCAAATTAGCGGAAAAGTCAAAATTAGAGCTCTAGGCTTCCTGATGATCATTGCTGTTACCATGAATCATACCAGTTTCTTGTTGGTATTCCTTACCAAGCATGTCCTGAAATGAAAAAATAGAAGAGAACGTGAAACATAAGAAAAACAATAAATCTCAGGAACAGATCAAGAAGAGAAAACATAAGGACTACCTGAAAGCTATGACAAAAAAAAAAAAAAACTCCAAAAACAAACCAAGGCACAATATTACATGAAATAATTAAAGAAAACTGTCCTGAAGTGATAGAACAAGAGAGGAAAGTAGAAATAGAAAAAACTCTACTAATCACCACCTCAAAAAGATCTTACAAGGAAAACATATAGTAATATCATTGTTAAATTTTGAAACTTCCAGATCAAAAAGAAAATTTTATAAGAAAAAACATTCAAATAGGCTGGAACTATAATAAGAATTGTTCAGTATTTATCAGTGGCTACAATAAAAGACCACAGATCCTGGAATATAATATATGATACTTTTGACTGAAACCCAAATCAAAAGAACTAGGGTTGCAGCCAAAATATTAAATCTAGCAAAAGTAAGTATAATATTTAATGAAAAAAATGGACATTTAACAAACTATCATTTTTAGGATTTTGTTTTAAACAAACCTGAACTCAATAAAAAATATAACATATAAGAACTAATATCAAAGACCAATTTCAAAGGACTCAATAATGACAAATTGACAAATTGTTTATGTTTTATATATGGATATGTAAATCATATGTCTAAGACTAATATTAATAATTGGGTAGTTCAAAAGAAAAATTGGAATAAAGATGATTATGATATGACTCTGAAAAGCAAAACCAACTAGGAAAAGGTAAAAATAGTAATTATGCTCTATGAATGAGATGCAAGAGTAAAGCAACACAGAGAAATTACATGAAATTATAGTTCTGAAAACCTACTCACACTGGGATTGGATTAAATAGGGGATAGTGCATACACACACTTGAATACACACACACACACACACACACACACACACACACACACACACACACAATGAAGAGCATAACATCCTCCAAAATCTAAAATCTATAAAGAATAAAGTGGGAGGGAACAGGATTGGGTAGGATATAGAAAGGTGTATAGATTTATGGGAGTAGGATAAACTGTGTAGATTAATGAAAAAGAGATAAAGAGGGAAGGAAAGGATGGTACAGGATAAGTTAGGGTACAAAAGGGTATTTAGATTAATAGGAATGGGATAAAAGGGGGGAAAGTAGAGAGAGAAGAGAAGGGAGGGGATCCATGGCAGGAGGGGGAGGCACCAATAAGAAGGTTAGATAATAGCAGGGCAAGTTAACATATAGAAGTAAAGTACAAGAGTTAGCAGGAATAAGAAATAAAAGAAATTCATGAATAAAATAAGAATGATCAACAGTGGAATTTATTAGGAAAATAACTAAGGGTAATAATCATTGATCTCAAAGTCAGACGTAAAAAAGATTCAATCAAGGAAGAGATCTATATTATACCATATAAAATTATCTTAGATGTACATATGTATATGGGTATACAAGTATATATGTGTATGTATGTATATATATATCTATATATGTAGGTGTGTATATATGCATATGAGTGTGTGTCTGTGTGTGCAGGTATGTATGTATATATGTGTGTATATGTGTAATACATATGTATTCATTCATATATATGTATGTGTATATATGTAATACTATTTATTCATTCATATATATGTATATGTGTGTGCGTGTGTGTGTGTACATATATATCTATATATATATACATATATATATATATATATATATCCTACTTGGGAAGATGGGGGGAGGAAAGGGGAAAAAAGAATAAAGTAGAAAGTGCAAAGCAAACAACAAAAGAAAACCTACAAGGAAGCAACGAAAAGATGAACAACTATGAAAACAATGTCTTCTATTATTATATATGTTTTCTTGAAATGAAAATTTATTGTTACATATTTTGAATCCTCCAAGAAGTTTTGCTTGGCACACGACAATTTTTTTTTAATTTGTTTTTTTTTCTGCCTTTCTTTTTCTATTTTTTTCTGATTCCCCATTTGTTTCAAATAAATACCTCCTTCACATCCTCCACATTTCTTTCACAGCCACCTCTGCAATTCAGCTATTGCCTCCTCATCCCATCTCCTATCCCTTTCCCCTTTAACTAACACTCATCCTTAAGGGAATAGCTAAGAGTCACTTACAGAACTCATCACACAAAGAGGTGATAAGGGCTGAACATAATTTCAGCAATGAAGGAGATGAATTCCTAAATATTGGATGCCCATGGCTATAAAGTTCAAGATCATTTCCTTGATCTTTCAAAGCTGATGTTGGAGGAGACATCCATGTTCTTCCATGACAGTGCTGGTCATGCAGGTGAACATGCAGGTCAGAGAGAGAATTTCACAGTTGGTTAGACCAAGACTCTCACTTGTATCAGTCATTCAATAAATATTTGTTAAGCACCTACTATGTGCCAAAAGTCAAGTCAAGGAAGTCAGGAGATGGATAAGGACAGAAAGGATTCTATACATGGAAGATAGCCAGAAAAAATGTCTAAAGTATGCAAGTATGCAAGATTTAGGACTATAAAGGAGGAGGTTAAGAAAGGTTATTCCTCTGATTGAATACCAAGCATTTCTTTGACTCTGGAATTGATAGAGAACCACCGCAGCTTATTGAGTAGGGAGAGATGGGGTACATGATCAGATCTTTGTGATTAGGAAGATTATTTTTATCTCCCTATGGCATCGGTGAGTAAAAACTAAGACTACCCCACCTTTATGGGAGGGATGGAGGCAGAGAGGAAAAAATCTTATATCAACTAAGCAGAAAGTATTCAAATACCAGCTCCAGATAACATGGCTTTGCTGTAACTACCCCAAGAATGGAAGAACATTATAAAGTTAACTTGGAACAGCTGACTATTCTAAGGGAACATCCTGTGTTTCTCTGCTGTCTCCTGGCAAAAGACTTGTTCAGTATCTGCTCTGGGGAAAGCTTAACATGGCTTAGAGCAAATCTTCAAACCATGGACAATGCTGTTTACCTTTCCTGAGCCATCAGGAATCTTGATGGTCGCAGAATTCTGAGTCTGATCAGTCTCCTTCCTTTCTACATTGGGTCTTGGTTATGTACCACTAAAAAGAGAAAACATTCATAAATTTTTTGAGGTCTGCACATATTTAAAAAGATATGTGCCACACTAGATTCAGCATAGAGTTCAGATTTAAGAAAGCCTGAGTTCAAATTCAGTTGTATATACTAGCACATTGTGTGAGTCAGGTAAAGCACTTAACCTCTATCTGCCCCAGTTTCCTCAATTGTAAAAACGGGGTGGGGGGGGGAACCAATAGCATACAATCACATTTAGCATTGTATGTATTATATAGTATATTTGTTTTTTAAAACTAATTTCCAGTTATATTTTAACCTAGTTTGGGTCACTTGGGAGTGTTGTAGGCAGCATTGTACCCAGGTCTCATATTTGACACTGCTGGGATAGTAGATAAAACACAGGACTTGGAATCAGGAAGATCTGAGTTCAAATCCTTACGTGGACTTTTTTTTTTTTTTTTAATCTGTGTGATACTGGACAAGTTGTTTTACTTCCCTCAGCTCCAGTTTTTCCTTTTGGAAAAGGAAGATAACAATAACATCAATCTCCCAGTGTCTTTGTGAGGATTGGATGATCCTCAACCCAATCTTTATTCTAGTACCTTATTTCCTATTTATCCTGTACATAATTTGCTTTGTATACATTTGTTTGCATGTTATCTCCTCCATGAGATTGTAAGCTCCTTGAGGATAGGAACTATTTTTTTCCCTCTTTTTGTGTCATGAATACTTAGCACAGTGTCTGGCACATATACATACTTAGTAAATTCATATTACTGAGTCAAATTATTGAGTGATTAAGATGAGATAAAACATATAAGGGTTTTGCAAATCTTAAAGTGTTAAGTAAACACGAATTATTTGTAATACATCTACTTTTTGTGAGTTCTTGAACTAGGGACTGGATGGTTTTTAAGATCACTTCCAGCTTTAACATTCTGTGAATCTATGATGACATGGACTTATTTCCATAAAAGCTACTAATTACTTAATTCTTCTCTGAGCCCAGAGTAACATCGTACTTCAAGGGAACAGCACAAGAAAGTTAGGTATTTCTCTCTTACAGAGAAAGCATAACCAGTTCTCAATTGTACAAAGGGCAGGCATCAATTCCTTAAAAGAAATTTAGGGGAAGCCACACCACTTTTCTCTCTCTCTCTCTGCACGTGCACCCACCTGTGTGTGTGTGTGTGTGTGTGTGTGTGTGTGTGTGTGTGTGCTCTTAATCATATGCTAATGGTATTTTACAACCTGTTCTTGTAATTCCTTGATCTCCAAGATAAACTCCACTGGTTTTTGTTTTTGTTATTTGGGATGTATGTGTGTGTGTGTATGTGTGTGTGTGTGTGTGTGTATTTAGGAAGTTATTACAAGGCAACTCCAAAGATGGGGGCAATGAGCAATAGAAGAAGCAGGTCTTTCAGGTTCAAAAACTCTCAAAGCTGGTCATTTAATCTGGATCATATCAGAGAAGTAAATAAAACTGGGCAAGGAAAAAACATCAGTGCCACACTATCAGAGACTGTGAACAGGATGGTTTATCAAAGTACTTATTCAGGTCTTGGGGTTCTCATTCTTATTTTTAATGAAATAGATAAATACAATGGTCCCTAGGCACAATGCTTCTGGTAATCCTGACATGAGAATAGCTTCAAGATGCAGACCTGTAGAAGTTCAAGAAGAAGGGGACAAAGAGGAGAGAAGAAGCTTTAAAGCTTTCATCTAGAGGATAACACAGATTCTTTCTCCTGTTCCCAACTCTCAGTGGAATATAAACTTAATGTAAACTTGTCGAGGGCAGGTACTCTGTCCTTTTGTCTTGGTATATGCAGCATCTATCGTAGTACACCACACAGAGTAGAAATGTGACAGAAAAAAAATAACTTGCTAACAATTAGAGTTTTCCAAAGATATATTGGACTGTCTTGGATGTAGTGGGTTTCCTCTTACTAAAGGAATTCTGGTGAAGGTTATAAGAAGATTTTTTTCAATATATTATAGTAGAGATTCCTTTCTGGGTATAGTTAGATTAGATTAGAGATTTTTAACCTGGAGTCCCCAATCTTGTTTTGAAAAAATATTTTGATAACTGTATTTCCATTTCCATTGTAATCATATATATATTCTGGTTTATATATTTTAAATATTATTTTGCATAGTTTTCACCAGATAGCCAAAGGAGTCCATGATCCCCCCAAAAGGTTAAGAATCTTTTGGATCTGAGTTCAAATCTGGTCTCAGACACTTAACACTTCCTAGCTGTGTGACCCTGGGCAAGTCACTCAGCCCCAATTGCCTTAGCAAAAAAAAAAAAAAATCCCTAAACTAGATGTCTTTAGAAGTTCCTGACAACTCTGAAATTCTGTGATTCTGTAATATGGTTTTGTTTTAATTTCTCTCCAAGCTTCACTTCTGACTGATTGAACTCTCTCTCATTGCACAGAATATCTGTACCATTGCATCCAGGGCCATCTTCAGTTGTCCTGATCTGTATCTGCCCAGTGCACCCAGATGGCTCTGGAGGAGAAATTAAGGTATATATCTTGCATAGTCCTCCCTCACTTAAATCCAATTCACTTGTATATCATGGCATCACTTCCCTTATGTCATGGTCCTCTTTGAGAACAAAGAACATAGAATAACCTCTGCCTTGGAAGCTCACTGTAACCTGGACTTTACACATTAAAGTCTTCATCTTCCCTGTGACCTCTTCGTCCGTCTTATTGATTCCTCCCAAGAACTTCCATTTTGAGAAGACCACCATACCCTTTTCATCTTTTGTTTGTGTTGTGTTTCCCTGTTCGAATATAAACTCCTTGCAGCATTTAGCACAGTTCAATACATAGTGAGTATTTAACAAGTGCTCCTTGGCTTGATTTGTTGACTAGAACAGATCTCTAAACTCATTTTTATTGTTGTTCAGTCATTTTGTATATGTTTACCTCTTTGTGTGACCCTATCTAAGATTTTTTTGGCCAACATTCTGTAGCCATTTTCCATTTTATTTTCTAGCTCACATTACACTAAACTGAGGCAAACATGGTTAAGTCATTCACCCAAAATCACACAGCTTGTAACTGCCTGAAACCCAATTTGAATTATCCCTAACCTCATTATTTTCGGCAAAAACTTCACTCTCCCACTTAGAACATTTTCATCCCTTCTAGTTCAGAGTCATCCTAGACTCTTAATTTTGTCTTCCTCCACATGTCCACCCTTATGGCCACAATCTTAGTTCAGACCAGAACTATTATTGTAATTTCCTAATTGTTCTCTCTACTTCAAATCCTTCTGTCTTTCAAATTCATCCTCCTCATAACTGCCAAGTACATACACCTAAAGTGCATGGCTGATGAGGTTCCTTTCCTACTCAAGAAGCTTCCATGGGTCCCTTTTATCTTCAAGATAAAATATAGACTCTTCTGTCTGACATTTTAATTCCTACACAATCTGATTCCAACCTATCTTTACAGATTTAATTAATGCCACTCCCTCATAAACTCTAAGTGAAATTGAATTAAGTTCCTGGTTGTTCCCTCCACTTGACAGTCCATGCTTTTGTAAAGGTTTTCCTCCATATATGAAATTCTCTCCCTCCCCACCTCTAATTCTTAAAATCTTAAGCCTTCTTCAAAGTTCAGTTCAAGTTCCACCTCCAACATGAGGCTATCCTGATTCCCCTAATAGCTTGCCCTTCCCTAAATACTTTTTATTTCTTTTCAATATTTTTTTCACTTATCACACATTTATGTCTATATATTTTCCTTATAGGTATCTGTATGACTTCCTCTAATAGAATGTTAGATATTCAGAGAAAGTTTCTTTTTGTGTTTGCACCACCTAGAACAATGCATGGTACATTGGGGAGATTCTTAAAAGGGGAAGTTCAGCTTTCTTCACCCCAAAAAAAGAATCACATTCTGGGGAAACTCTATATGCTAAGAGATGAAGAAATAGAGACTCAGGAAGGTTAATCAACAACCACAAGAAAATCACAGCCTCCCTTAGTCTTTCCTCTTACCTATGTTAAGTCTACTCAGAGTGAATGATTTCTTTTTGGGGTAAAAGAAGCTAAATCTCCTATTTTGTCTCTATTTACGGTACCTCCCTCCAATGGTACTATAATTTATGATGCTTTTCTTTATCCTGAACCATGTTGACTCTCCCAGTAGATGGATTCCCTTTCTGTTTGATGTATTTGCTACCAGCCATCAGTGATTGAAAGCAAACATGACTCTTACTCCATAAAATTAGGAAGGATATCTTTGCCCCTAACATTGCACTTTGTCTAAACCTTCCTAAAGCTAGTTAGTTTCCAGCTCAGTGCTCATTCTGCCAGTTTATCCTCCTTCCTCTTAGCCTTCTTAGGGGCCAAACTTCTGAAAACAATGCTGGCTGCTTCAGGACATGTTTCCATTCCCGGAATTGATATTGAGTGTTTTTTCCCCCAACAATAGACCTCAATCTGACTAGACTGAAGGTCCAAAAGTGCCCCTGGCTCCTTTTCCCCCAGACACAGCATTACATTACATTTTCTAGTCCTTGGGGGACTTCTTTCATGCTTTTGAAAGGACCCACCAAAGCGTCTCTAATTTCTATCCCCATTTCCTTCAGCATGTGTGTGTGTGTGTGTGTGTGTGTGTGTGTGTGTGTGTGTGTGTGTGTGTGTGCACGTGCACGTACACAAGTGTATGTTTTCTGGAGATCATATCAATTTTTCAAATCTCAAAGTTCATTTAGCCATTTTTGATATTATCGATGTTGTCCCTTGCTCCTCCTCATCAATTCATTGTAATTTGATCCTGGATTAAGAAAATATCAGTTCTTTAGTACACGTGAATGCACAGTCCCTGTAGAGTTTAATATTTTCCTTGTTCTTATCTCTTATATCACATTACCCTTTAACATTTAAGGAAGAAATTAACATTGGCTGCCTTTATCTGCTGCTCATTGTTAATTGTTTGTGTTAATTCAAATGCTTCAAATTGGCCATTTTCATCTTTGTTCCTGCATCAGGGCTTTATGTTCATGAAGCATGACCTCGAGTCAATTCCATCCCTTTCTTGAATCACAGCTTTATTTATCTTGTTAAATTAAACTCCAGAAGTGACATGACACAGTCGATAGAGAACTGGGATCTGAACCAGGAAGACCTATGCTCAAGTCCCACTTTTGACTCATATTGGCTGGTTGACTAGGAAAAGTGTGATATATGAGAGAATCAAAAGACCTGTTTTCAAATTGTATCTCTTACTAACAACTAGCGTTTGTATGGTGTTTTAAAATTTATAGAGTAATTATGATAATGATGATGTTATTTGACCCTGGGAAATAGGTTATTTTATAGATAAAGAAACTGAAGTAGACACAGATTAAGTAACTTGGCCAAGATCATACAGTAAGGAAATATTTGAGGCTGGCTTTGAACTCAGGTTTTTCTGACTCTGTGGCCAGTGCTCTGTCCAATGCACCTAGCTGCCTATATTTATCTAGCTTACCTATTCTTGTATCTGGGTGAGCTGGAGCAAGTCACTTAACCCTCTTGGATCTTCTAGGTATCTTCTCACTTTATATCTATGATCCTTGCCTTCCTATTGTTCCCAAAACTTTCTAAAAGTAAATTGTAAAATAATTGACAATTTGTATTAGCAAAAGGAGTTTTCTCCTTGGGAGTGCCCTATAATAATGACATCATCATAGGTTAAGACAAAAAGAAATTGATCAAGATGGAAAGAAATGGATCAAGACAGAAAAAAATGGATGGGAGTGATTGTCAAGTTCCCTTTCATTTTCAACATTCTTTATTTACATTTTTGTGATAGTAGGTCTATTAGGAAGCCTTTTAATGATGTTGAGAAAGCAGGCATATATTAGGTCATTGTTGGCAGAGTTGTGAAATGGTTTAATTTGGAATAACAGAAAAGTCACTAAATGTCACATAGACTTTGACTCAGTCACCCTACTAGTGGGCACATATGAAGGAATATAATAATAATATAATATGATGTAATTATTATAATATATATGAGAATATGATATGATATAATATTATACATAATATAATAATATGTTAAAGGTAGAAAGAAAAGTCCCTCTAGAACACAATATTTGTAGTGGGATTTTTTTATGGCAGAAAAAAAGCTGGAAACAAAGTAAGTATCCATCCACTGGAGAAATGACTGAACAAGTTACAGTTATGAATGAAGGGATATATTGTCATACCCTGAGAATGGCAAATATAAGGAATTCAGTAAAATCTGCTACAACATATAATAATAACTAGTTATTATTTATATAATGTGTTAGGATTACTAAGTGAGAACTGAGGTTGTCTGGACAGTGACAAGGTGAGAATTCAGGTTTTCTGGGCCGGCCTTAGCTCAGCGGTTCCTTCGACTCCACTCGTGCACCACGATTTCTGATCGTCTCGCCAGGGGTTCAAATCCCGAGGTGATCCGAGACCCGCGGGCGCTTCCCGGTCCTTCACATTTGCAATGCCAGCAGCAAAAGAGACAGCCCGAGTGGTCACTGAATTCCTTATACAGGCTTTTGCAATTATGGGTGTGCCACAAGCAATAAAAACAGACAATGGACCTGCATATACGTCCAAACATTTTACACACTTTTGTGCACAGTATAAGATTTTACATACCACGGGCATACCCTTTAATCCTCAAGGGCAGGCAATAGTAGAGAGAAGAAACAGAGATATTAAGACACTCCTCCAAAAACAAAAGAAAGGGGGAGCCACAGGTAGCCCTAGGGAACTTCTAAATTTAGTTCTCTATACCATTAATTTTCTAATTTTTGACAAAGATGCGCTGGCTCCAGCAGACAGGTTTTATAACCCACCAGAAGGGCAGTGTCCAGTGAGAGCATCTCCACTGTCCTTAGATAATCGCCAGGTGATGTGGAGAGATCCAGAAAGTGGTGAATGGAAGGGACCAGATAGGTTAACTGCCTGGGGGAGAGGGTTTGCTTGTATTTCTTCAGCAGGAGAAGGAATCAGATGGGTGCCAACGAGTCATATTCGCCTTGTCCATCAGAGAGAGACAGAAAAAGAGAAAGGCCTCAAAATAAAGGAGAAGATCTAAGAAACATCTGACACTGAAAGAGCATGGATAATAAGAAGACTGTTAAAGAACTTTAAAAACCAGCAGGAATCATTGGACTTCCTCACACAAGATGAGACTAATGGACAATGGACTTATGGACATTTATAAATTTTCAATTTATGATTATTTGATTATGTTATATACTTCTAGCATGCGTTATGTTACTATGTTACTATATGCTTATGTAATTTATGTAATTATCTGTAATACTTCCCATATTGATGGATTTATGTTTCAAGGTCATTTATGTAATTATCTGTAATACTTCCCATATTGATGGATTTATGTTTCAAGGTCATGACTGTCCTATGTTCTAAATCAAAAGAAAGGGGGAGATGTTAGGATTACTAAGTGAGAACTGAGGTTGTCTGGACAGTGACAAGGTGAGAATTCAGGTTTTCTGGACAATTACAAGGTGAGAACTCAGGTTGACTTGATAGAGGGGGCAAGCTCATTGGCTGGGGTGGTTCTTCCCAGAAGCCCTTGCATTATCCCACGCCCATTCTCTGGGAGAATAAAAGAGAGGACTCTCAGAGAAAGAAGAAGACTCTGAATTGCATCAGGCTTGACGGGGCTCTCTGCAGGAAGGGAAGTCACTTCTAAGGACAAGAGTTAACAGCAACTGCCTGGAGACAACGGTTCATTACAGGAAGAAGAATCTGTCTGAGAGATTTGAGTAGACACAGCAGATCTCTTCCCAGAGAGTGATCCGGCAGCTTCTGGAGACGACAGCTCGCTACATTAATGCTTTATAGTTTGCAAAGCATTTAAAAATATTTTATGTCATCCTCTCAATAACCTTAGAAGGTAGGTGTTATTATTATCCTTGCCTTACAGATGAGCAAATTAAGGCAAACAGAGGTCAAATGACTTGTTTGAGGTCACAAAGGTAGTAAATGGCTAAGGTTGGATTTGAACTCAGATCCTCCTGAGCCTAATCCAACATTCTATGCACCATACTACTCTTCAGGTCTTCTTGAATCCAAGACCAGCAATCTATGCCCTGTACTACCTAGCTGTCTAAACCAACAGAAAGTGATAAAAGAAAATCCTGTAGAATAATATACAAAATGATTATGATATTATAATATATATATATAATATTATGCAACTCTAAAGGGTAATTGAACTCAGATTAACTGCAGTGATGAATCTTAGTTCCAGACAACAATGAATCATAAATGAATCATACTTCCCTCCCCAAGTAAAGAACTAGTGGATTATGGATATGGAATAATGCCCACATTGTCAGTTGCAGTCATTGAGTCTCTTGAATTTGTGCTTTTCTTTATCATAAGGGAGAATTCTATGTGATAGAATGGAAAATGATTATAACACTTTTTTAAAAGTAAGAAAAAAGCTAGTAATTTGAAGTTCATACTTAAAATATTCAAGATTGTCAGATCTGTCCATTTAAACATGGACGTTCCTAGTCTTCTATTAATTTGCTGTGTATAAATTAAAATGTTGAGTGCTTGGATACCTGCTTCCACTTGATCTGAAATAGAATTTTACTAGCTGTGTTCCAACCAGTCCCCACAGCCATCATGAAAGAGCAATCCTTGTGTGTCTGTCATTTTCCACATCACCAATGTGCAGATAAATCCAAGAACTCTGGGAATCACAGTGCCCCACCCCAGACTATCAACTCTGCAATTAGCCCAGACCTTGAAGCCATTACAGGAAACAATAACTACAACATAAAAACTGACAATCATCTATAATCTAGCACCCACAATATTTCTAACTCTCCATTTTTAATGTGGTAAAAAATGCAGAGTGGGGGAATAAATATACATTGTGACCTTAAAATATGGTTTTATTTATGAAAATGACATTTAAAACATGCATTATCATCTGTTTGCCACTGTACCCTAAGGACCACTTGGCCTTTCAGTCTGACTTGCTGCTGAAGCGTTATTTATGTTGTCCTTTTTAAACTATAAGCTTCTTGATAGCAGAGATTGTCTTGCTTTTCTCTTTGCATCCTCAGCAAATGCAAGCACTTTGACTCATTCATAGATAGAGAAAAGCAGGGAGAAGGATTGAAGAAGTAATTTCATGAAGGTGAGAGCATGGCTTTTATAATAATACATTTTCTTCCCTTCCAGAAAAATGGCCATATAGCTAGCATGCTTGTAAGATAGAAATTGATCATAAAGAGCTTAAACCTTAACACAGAGTTAAAAGAAGCTAGACTCTTCAAAATTGTGCAAGTTTGACCTGTCATTCATGGATCACAACCTAATGGGATAAAACATCCCTCTTTCCTTCTCCGTGGAAATTCTTCTGACTTTAAAGAAGATACATAAATGCTCTATAATAATATTTTGTGCAACTGTGTAACTCATGTATATGGAAATAGCAACAATGTTTGCAAAACCAAGATGAAACAGAGAGATGACAATTTTAAAAATGTCAGAATTTTAAACGGACAACTACGAATAAGGCATTATGGATTAGAATGCTAACTGTATTGTCAATTGTTATATTGGGTAGCTTTGCTGATTTTTCCCCTTTTCTTTTTCCTTTTTCTTCTTTACAGCAAAAGATGGTTTGCTCTGTAGGAAAGGGAAGAATATATTTAGTAATAAAATTATTGTGTAAACACAATTTATCAATAAAACTTAAAAATAATTTAAAAAATTTAAAAAAAATGGGCAAGTAGATAGCTCAATGAATAGAATGCTAGGCCTGAAGACAAGAAAATCTGAGTTCAAATCCAGCCTTAGACACTTACTAGCCCTGTGTCTTTGGGTAAACCACTTAACTATATTTGCCTCAGTTTCCTCATCTCTAAAATGAGCTGGAGAAGGAAATGACAAACCACTTCAGTGCCTTTGCTAAGAAAACTCCAAATGGGGTCATGAAGAGTTGGAACAACATAAAAAATGTTACTAATACTTCCTTACTCTGGGGATCCCGCATGGCTAACACAAATGAGGTAGGGACTGGAAAATATAAGGAATATAATTTTAAAACAATTTTCATACTCTCATGTCTTGCTTATGGAATGTGCCTCTATAGATTGCTTTCCTCAAAGGAAACCATTTTGATTCTCTTAAAACTAAAGAGGACTCCTGCCTTTGGACCCTGAAACCCAGTTCTAGATACTACCAGGATAAGCCCCCTAGGGCATATTCATGCTGATGAGCTACTTTGCCCCAGATAAATGGACCCCTAATAGATGACAGAGTTAGATAATGCTATGGATCAATGGTTTCCCTATTTTAAAAGAGGGTCCTATTGATATGTCCCTGATATGAGACAGTGACACAGATGACTACAATTTTCAAGAAATGAGTATATTGAGGAATGGGAGAGGGCAATGTTGGCATTTGTAGCCTAAATGAATGACCATTTAATCATCCATGATTTCTGATCACTTGTGTGACCTAAGTGCAAAAAATGTCGGTGTAGGAAATGTCAAATAGAGATGGAAATTTTATATATTTTAAGGAAAATATATTGTAATTATCTGTTATATTACTGAATTTTGTAAGTAATCATAATATGCTAGTGTTAATATAGAGCTTTACAATGTGTAATGTGATTTTCAATTATTATTTCATTTCCTCCTCACAACAACTCTATGAAGTATCAAAAATTCTATTTTATCCCATTTTATTCTAGATGAGGAAACTGAGATTTATAGAGGTTTGTTGACCTGCCCAAAATTGCACAGCTAAGTTTCTGGGGCCAAATTCAAAGTGGACTTTTCCCAGTTCCAGGTCCAGCACTCTCTACTGCACCAATAAGCCTAAGTTACCTCACTATGCAAGAATTTATTCTATACAAGAGACATGTATGAATCAAAAAAAAAAGGGGCATTGTGAAGACTAGGTAGTTGTAGTGTGATACATGTTCTGTATTGATAACTTTTAATTAAAAAACTACAGACCAGCTCTATTTTTTTCACCTTTTCAATAAATTTAAATGCTCTGGACCCTTAAAAGTAGATGTTAAAGGAGAGTTGGGAGCAGGTAGAGATAATTCTCTCAAAACTGAACCACCTCAAATATAAAGACTCACAGATTAATTAATCCTAATGCTGTTGCCCTGCTTACAGATGTTTTTTGTTAGGAATCAGAATGTTGCTACCTGGGACCAGGAAATATGCTTCCTACAGAAACTTGAACATGTATACATGTCTGGAAATGGGAGTAGTTAGAAGTAATACCAGGATCAGCCAGCTGTGGAAGATATAACCCTCAAGTAATTGTTGAATAAAATTGAACCCAAGGCAACTATAGTGTGTGTCAGGTATTTCCATGATGAAAGGAGCATCCCTGTACTCTACTACAGAGCCATATGATACAAAGAACATTTCACTCTGGTCTCCTTGATGAAACTCCATAGAAGGTCCATTTGACCCCAGAAATGACACAAAAGTCTTCCAAATAGAAGCCTGTGTGGAGAAGGTCATCACTAGATGGCTGTCCAATTAGCTTTAGTCATGGTAACTCATGAAAAGAGTAGTGACAGCAAACTAAAATAGAAACAGGAACCCTCTATAGGCAATGTGCATTGACTTATAAAACCATATACTAATATTATCCACATTCTCTTGCATTTTTGTTTATTTTGTTAAATATTTCCCTATTACACTTCCATCTAGTGCCTGCTACACTCAAAAGTTATGGGCCTCCTACATGTTTAATAGCTTTAGCTAGTATAGAACAGAACTTAAACTTTTTCTACTCTCACACTCTTTTTACCCAAAAAAATTTTATGTGACCCTTAGTATAAAGTACATAAAATAGATATACAAATCAAACAGTTACTGATAATAAATCATAATTCCACCATTCCCATGTTCAGTTATGAACCTATGTCATCCCATATAGGATCATTACCCATAGTTTAAGAAGCTGGAGTATAAAAAGATGCTCATTCTAGTGAAACATGGGTTTGGAAAATACTGAAATACAATCAATTTAAATAACAGCCCAATATAGACCAATGTGGTTTAAACATGCCAAAATGTGATGCCAAGATACTATATAGCACAGTAGATAGAGTTCTGGGCTGGGAATCAAGAGGACCTGAGTTCAAATCCAGCCTTAGATATTTACTATCTATATGACTCTGAGGACCTCACTTTATCTGTTTGCTTCAGTTTCTTCAACTGTAAAATGGTGAAACTAGAAAAAAGAAATAGCAAACCATTCCAGTATTTTTGCTAAGAAAACCCCACTGGAATCATAAAGAATCAGATGAAAAAAAAAGGACTTAACAACAAAATAATGCCCCTAAACAATGGTTCATGATACTGAGAGTCATAGATTTAGGGAAGGGACTCTAAAGGTCTTCTAATATAGCCTCTACATTTTACAGTTAAGGAAATTAAAATTTAGGGAAGATGGGCGATTGCTGAGAAATGTCAAGATTTCATCTCAAATACTCAACTCTCAATTGACTAAAAAGAAATGATTTTAGTGGGAGAGAATAGAGGAGGAAGAAGTGAAGGAACTAGGAGAAAAAAGCATAATCTTTTTCTATAAAACTTTCCCAGAATAGTGAAAGAGCAGAGTGCCTTTTAAAAATAAAAAGGGGTATTTTTAAAAAATAGGTCATTTGGACTTGTGACCAACATGTAAAATATCCTTGCCCCCTAGAGAAAGAGTCACATTTCATTGAAAAAACTTTCACCAGTGCAGATTAGCAGCTGATCTGTAATTTCAAGTCTTGTGAAGTTGCTTCAACATGTGTCCAATTTCTTTAATGAATATGGATACCAAAATCTTAACTAAAATGCCAACTAAAAGATTACAATATATTAAAAATATTATACACTATGACCAAGCAGGATTTATACCAGGAATGCAAAGATGGTTTAACATAAAGAAAATCATTAATATAAATTTTTTAAAAGTACATTTTTCCTCTTCTAATTCTCAAAGGGTAATGGTTAGGAAGTTTGGAAGCATAAGGGATTGTGTCATTATTATCATTAAAATAATTATTAAAATGAGAACATAACTGCAATAATGATGATAGTAGTAATATGTAAAATACTTAATTGGGTTCAGCAATTCCTAATTTGTCCCAAAAAAGGATGATGACTGAAAAACTTGACCTTGAATTCAGGAATCAAAATAAATTAATTGAGGAAGGTGATACTGACCAACCCCCCCCCCCCCCATCTTTGGTGTTTTCCAGACAAGACGCATGAAATGTAAAGCTATAAAGAGAAATCCAAGGTTGTGGATGCTATTTAGAAGGACATATTTATAGCAGTTAAAACCCGCACAAAACCAAACATACATTTTTTATGATTAAATGGTGTCTATACAAAAATCGATACAATGTTAACAAAACATTGGATTCATAACCCAAGAAATATACAGAAACATTAGAAAAATCAGAAAAGATGTTCTCAGAATGCATCAATGATAAAAAAATATTGTAGAAATACTTTTACAACAAAGAGACCATATTAGACAAAGTAGCAGTCTAAGGTTGTTTGTCTCCAGTTGGAGCCTATGAAGTGGTTATGATCCTAGAAATCAACAGATAACATGTTAATAAAGTTTGTTGTTTGTCCTTCATTATGGGAGAGGGCCATGACATTAAGGAGATGAAGGCATGACATGCAAATGAATTGTGAGGGAGGGCTGTGCAAGATTACTTGACTCACTTTCCCCTCTAGGGTCATCTGGGTCCAGGGACCAGATAGCCCTGGACATATAAACTATTTATGGAAACAGAGGAATTAACAATAATTATTCAGTTTCTAGTCATTGGTACTAGTAGGGAGAGAACATGTATTCTCAAGGATTCTGGTCCTATTAATTGATGTAGCTAAGCAATGAGTTAATGATGGTGATTCAAGATTCAGTCATTGCTATTAAAAATTATAAAAAATGTTTTCTCAGGGATCTTGTCTTATTCATTGATATAATTATGCAATGAAGTGGCAGAAAATGTGTAATATTGTATTATAGGTTTCAAAATTTTCATATCTACCATATATCTAGAGAAGCAAGATCAGGTGGCTAGAATTATGTACTGGAGGCTTGCTATCCTTTATAATCTAACAGACTAATCTCTGGAATTCAAATCCAAACCTCAAAATATCCTGGAGAATTCCACAAATAAACTAACACTGGAGCATTATTACAGACAGGACTCTTACAAACAACCATCTGGACATAACATTGATACATAAAAAAGAATAATTTGTAAAAATAGATATCGCCCTGCCAAGTACTCAGAATCTTCAAATTACATGGAATGAAAACCTTTTTAAAAAGCAGGGAATTGTCAGGAAAAATTAAACATTGTGGGAACAGGGTGAAGTTCATATAATTCTTTTGGCATGTTTGCAGCCGCAGTTATTGTGAAGATGGTTTTAGTGAGTCCACAGAAGATGAACTTTTAGCCTAATTTGTTGTTGTTCAGTCATCTCAATGTACCCAATTCTTTGTGACCCCATTTGGGGTTGGCAAAGATAATAGAGTGATTTATTGTTTCCTTCTCCAGCTCATATAGTAGATGAGGAAAGAGAAATAGAGTTAATTGACTTGCCCAGCATCACACAGATAATAAGTGTCTGAGGCTGGATTTGAACTCAAGAAGATGAATTTTCCTAATCTTGGGCCTGGAACTCTTTCCATTATACCAATTATCTCCCTAAACATCATGATCTCTCACTCAATAACAACAACAATAACACAAAACCCAGTCATTTTCTCCACATTGCTATAGCCTATAGAACATTAAATATAAAAGAATAATAATAGGATAGTAACTTACTATCAGAATATTTCTCTTTTTTTTGGTCAGGCTATTTCTATTTGAACACCATCAAAAAAAGATAAGAATAAGATGATACTGATGATATAAATATAAAAACAATAATTTTATATATTTGCATAAAAGTCCACGCAATATTAAATATAAAATAAAAAAGGATAACAACTTATCTCAGGATTATTTCTATCCTAACTTTAATGAAATAAATGAGAATGATTGAATATTAATAACAATCATAATATTTTAAAAGAGATGCTGCTCTACCAAATCTGTTAATTAAGGAGCATTTATTAAGTGTCTACTTTGTGTTAGGGCAATTGGGTGGTACAGTGAACAGAGTGCCAGGCTTGGTGTCAAGAAGATTCATCTTCCTGAGTTCAAATCTAGCCTTAGGTACTTATTATCTGTGTGATTTTGGTCAAGTCACTTAACCATGTTTGCCTCAGTTTCCTCATCTGTCAAATGATCTGTAGAAGGAAATGGCAAACTACTCCAGTATCATTACCAAGAAAATCCCAAATGGAGTCATAAAGAATTGGAAACAATTAAAATACCTGAACAAAAAATAATTAATAATAATAATTAATAATAATAACTGATATGTACATGGCATGTTTACAAACCCTTATAAGGTAAGATGTTTTTATAATCCTCATTTTATACATGAAGAAACTGAGATAAAGTATTTGCTCAATGTCACATGAGCATAGCTTTTCTGACTCCAAATTCAATTGTTTTTTCCCACCATCCCACAGTGTTCCATACCTGGAACATAAGAAGATTATACTCTAGCCAAATCCCAGATCAGTTTGGTACTCACTTCTTGGCCCTAACTTTAGGAGGATTGTATGTAGATCATGTCTGTAGACATCCGAGAGCATTCAATTCAACTTCCTAAATTTTCAGATGACTAGTACAGTGAATAAATTATAAAGACTAAAGTCTTGGGTTCAGATTCTGCCTCCAATACTTAGTAACTTTGTGACCCTAAACTAGTTATTTTATCTTTTTGTGCCTAAGTTTCTTCATCTATTAAGTGAAGAGCATAATAGTATGCTTCTTACAGGGTTGCTTGGAGGATCAGATAAAATAACCCATGTAAAATGCTTTGTAAACCTTAAAGTATTATATAACTGCTGACTTATGTTATTTTTATGAAGAAACAGGCAGATTAAGTGATTTGCCTTTCCTTCCCCACACCCCTTTCAATATATGCATCTCCCTGAAAAACTTTAGCTGGTTAGCCAATGCCCAACTTTTATGTGTTCTTTTAAGAGCTTTATTGAAAATGATACAGCTTATTTCTCCAGATTTTTACTAGCTGCCCCAAACTTTGTATCCTTAATCTATAATGGTTAGCTCACTCCCAAGCCTTCCTCACCCCACTAAAACTTAGTAACTGGGTAAGGTACCTCATCTCTATCCAGTAAGTGTGTATCTATTGGTAGATTTAGACATTTTACCTTGCAGATTTTGCCCTTTCTTCTTTTCTACCAGCTCTCAATCTTCTTTCTTCTCCCCCACCTCCCCCATCCTTGCAGAGTATTCCTAGGTTTAAAGGAAATTAAAATGAGCTGACCCCACAAAATCTTGTAGGAAGCTTCTATATATTTTATGAAGAGGGATCAGAAGAAGATACTAGTAAGTTGTAGCTTTCTAAATACTTTTTTAAAAAGGGGAATTATAGCTAAAACATGTAATTGTTTGGGATTTCACAATTTGGGAACCAAAAGGATTCCATCCCATATGCTAGCTAATAGCAGAGTTTAAAAATCTCCTCTAAAGACTATTCTACAAATGGTCATCTAATCTCTGTCTGAAGACCTTGAGTGATAAGTGAACCCACCTACTACTTTCCAAGGCCATGTATCTCTGCAGTTTTCTTTACATACATATATACATACACACACATTCAATTTTTATGTTTTTCTAAATACATGTAAATGAAAATTTCTTAATATTCATTTTTTAAAGTTTTAATTCTCTCAATTTCAAATTCTTAAATTTAAAATTCTCTCCCTCCCTTCCTCTCCTCTCCCATCCTTGAGAAAGTAAACAATATGATATAGATCAGGGCTTCTTGAACATTTTTTCCACCCACTATCCCATTTTGCCCATGAAATTTTTATGCAATTCTGACTTTATAGGTATATAAAATAGGTACATACATTATTTTTAGTTACTTGTTCAATTTGTTGAACTTCTACTTATCTCTTTAGGAAATAGGGGTGTTTGGCGATACGAATTTCTTCTTGGGATTTGCTTCAGCTGCCTCCCTCATTATGTCATATTATATCTTTATTTTTCTTAACTTTGATGAAAGCATTATTTCTATGATTTGTGTTTTATCTATCCCTACTTTGGCATTGTTTTTTAGGTTTCAATTAATATTTAGTCTTTGCTTTAAAAATCCTTTATTAAATGTAAATTTTATGGCACTGATGTAAATAAAAGATGTATTTTTAAAAATAGGAATACAAATCAAACATTTACTCATAATAAACTATAGTTTTGTGACACATTCAGTTATATGACCCCATATGGAGGTAGAACTCACAGTGTAAGAATCTTTGATATAGTGATGATTAATTGTGATGGACTTGGAATTTCTCAACAATGCGGTAATTCAAGGCAGTTCCAGTAGACTTGAGATGGAAAATGCCATCAGCATTCAGAGAGAGAACTATGGAGACTGAATATGAATTGAAGCATAGTATTTTTTTTTACCTTTTGTTTATTTGTTTTTTTCTTTCTCATGATTTTTTCCCTTTTAGTCTGATTTTTCTTGCACAATGACAAATATGGAAATATGTCTAAAAGAATTGTACAGATTTAAACTTATATCAGATTACTTGCTATCTTGGGGGAAAGGGAGGTAAGGGAGAGAGGGAGAAAAATTTGGAACACAAAGTTTTACAAATTGAAAATTGAAAACTATCTTTATGTATATTTGAAAAAATTAAATGCTACTGAAAATTTCTTATTTATTTTTTTTTTTCCTGAGGCTGGGGTTAAGTGACTTGCCCAGGGTTACACAGCTAGGAAGTGCTAAGTGTCTAAGACCAGATTTGAACTAGGGTCCTCCTGAATTCAAGGCTGGTGCTCTATCCACTGCGCCACCTAGCTGCCCCCTACTGAAAAATTTTTAATCATAAAGGCATAAGGTTAGCTTTAAACCTAAAAAAAAATTTTGATATAGATTATATTTGTATAGTCATGCAAAACATTTCTATATTAGTCATGATGTAAAGAAAACACAAAAAACCCCAAAAATAATAAAGTAAAAAAGTATGTTGCAATCTGCATTTCCTCTTTGCAATTTTCACCAATTGTTCTTAGCTATGATTGCATATTTGTCTCTGCATTTCTTCTCATGGGAATATTCAGTCACTAAGTTATCTGCTGTGGTTTCAGGCCCCAGACACTAGACAAGTTCTTCATTTATTCTCCAGTCTCTGTGGTGCCCTGTTATTTTGATTAGCCTGAGAAGTTGTAAACCCCTTGTCATTTTTTAGTTGCCTTTGTTTACAAAGAACAGAGGATTAAACTGGAAGAATGTGTTATGACCTGATCTATTTATAATAATGGGGGGAGCCTGGCCTCCTCATGAGAAGAACTTGGAGCGGAGGGCCTTACAGGTACTTCACACAATCACAGAATTTGAGTCAAAAGAGGTGATTTTGTCCAACTCATGTCTAAAAAAATAATACCTACTACAACAAATCCAGCACATGGATTTTCTAAAATCTTTGCTTATAGACGTCCAATGAAAGGGAATCTACTACCTCCCACAGCAGCCCAATCCACTTCTAAGGATGATTATTAGAGATTTTTTTCTGACAAAAAAATCCTTTATTTGCTCCTTTGAAACTTCAATCTATTGCTCTTGATTCTGCCCCCAGGTTCAAATATCATTTCTATGTGATAATCCTTCAAACTTTTGAACATAGCTATGATGCACACACGTATCCCTCCCTACTCTACTCTTCTAAACTTTCAGTTCTTTTAACTAATGCTAATGTGGTATAAACTCAAGGATCTTGACCACCCTGATTTACCTCCTCTGGACAGTTAACTTCTCCTTTAACCTTTTATTCCATATAAATCTTTCTCAGCATCAATAAGGCTCAGTGGCATAAGCAAAGTTTTAAGATTCATGGGCACAGAGCTCAAATCCCTGTTCTTTTCTTGGCTCAGCCATCTTTGGACAATCCTTGACTAAGCCAATTATATAAAAGCAGAATAAGATAAGCATCCTTTTCTATCTCCCTAGGGAACTGTGGTAGAAATTAAATCTAATTTAAAATAATTTAAAGTATATTAAATTAGTAAATTTATTAACAAATTTATTAAATGAAATTAAAATAAGCTTAAAGTTGTTGTTAGAGAAAGAATATCTCACAGATACTGAATGGAGTTCTCTGATAAAATCCGCCAATCTCTTTAAGTCAAACTGTTATGTCTCATTGTGGCTGTCTGTGTGAGTGGGTAGTGTGAGCTCTCTAGGGCAGGGGTGAGCTACACCATGTTCTCATTTGGCTGGTAGTGTCCAGTTTTCTCTTCCAGTCCACAGCTATTTCATAGCAATCTTTTAGAAATGGGAACATGTTGTAAGATATGCATGTGCTAAAGTGGCCACCCAGTTCTCTTCTCCCAGTTTTAGTTGAATAAATAAAACTCACAACTGTGGCCCCAGAAGACTTTTGTCCAAACAGTTGGGTACCTGCTTTGAAGCATATAATCACTGATTTTGAAGGCCTTCTCCTACCATATTCCTCATGCTAGATATTCTCTCCCTTCTAGACATTTCAAATATGACCTGTTAGATTAAGTAAGATCCTCCACTGTCTATCCAAATTGCTGGATTTTATCTGAAATGTACACTCTTGGTTCTCTGGTAAACCTACTTCCCTGAAAATAGCCCTGCATCATCAGTTTGAGCCCTCACATCAGACATTGATGATTTCCTTTCCAGATAGCATCAGGAAGCTGTATTTTTAGGGTTGTCACTTTATAAGCTCAGGTGCCTGAGTTCTGCACTTAAGAGGAAGGAGCTATTTGTTTTTTCCCAAGTACTTTGTCTATAATCAGAGTGCTTTGGTTATGGCCACGTATTCTGAGAAGCCAGGATTCACTAAAAACAGTGATTACCTGAGAGAGATTAGTAGGATTTCCCATTCATTATGCTCTTAAGAACTTTTTAACTATTTCATGAAAATTCCCACACTGTTCAAATGATGATGCAACAAGAACAAAAAAACAGTAATGAGGTATTATATACTGAGAACATAAGAGTTAAAAAAATGACCACATAAGTACAATTTAGCACTTTGTTACTTCTTGCCTTTTATTATTCTTAAACTTTCTCATCCTTTCCCTTTAGAGTTCTTTTACTTTCTTTATTTGCTGCTAAAAAATCCTTAGCTCAAATGGTTTTATTTGAAATGAAAGTCTCCATCCTGAGTGTTTTCCTGACAGCTGGTAGCTACAAATGCAACTAGATTCTAGATTACTCAATTACTTAAGGAAAAATTGCCCAGGAACCAGAAAAAGAGAGCATTTATTATTTCTTTCTAAGAGGTATTCCTGTCTTTCTACTACATGGAAGAAACAAAAAAGAAAGCCTGAGTGTTGTTTGTCTCTCCTTCTCCAAGAGGACCAAGACATCAGGAAGGTGATATGACATGCAAATGAATTAGATTTAAGTGAGGGAGGACTGTGCAAGGTCACCTGCCTCATTTTCCCCTCCAGAGCCATAATGGGTCCACTGGAAACATATAGATAAGTATGACTAGGGATGGCCCTGAATGAAATGGGAAACCTTGACCTTTTTAAGCTAAGGTTTTCAACAGGTCTGAGTTTGACTGAGATTCCAACCATGCAGTGATTAAGGCTGGATAGCAATTGAGACATAGAATCTCCTCTTTCACCTAGTCCAAAAACAATCTAAATAAATAAAATAAAAGATTGAATGAATCTGGGAGAGGAAGAGCTGAGGGTTTCTGGCCAAAGCAGAAATGACTGCTACACACATTTAATTTGAGTCGATCAGGATCCAAACAAAGATCAAATGAGACTTGGCCTAGAACCTATTGATGGCCAATGAGAATCAATTTGATTTTGGTATAAGACCTGGTCCTAAAGAAAGAAATCTAGTCTGTAAATTCCAAGATATCTTAGGAGGGTTTCGAGGTGCAAAAGAGGGAAAAATGCTTCCATGAGAACAGATGTTATCTCTTCATTAAACTTTATTTTTCCCTAAACTGATAGCCCAATAGGTGGCAAATATTTTTTAAAGAAATGAATGAAGTAATGAATAATAAGGTGTGTTCAATGTTCAGGCATTTCAGCTATGTCTGACTCTTTATGACCCCATATGGGGTTTTCTTGGCAGATAACTGGAGTGCTTTGCCATATACCCCCCAGCTCATTTACAGATGAGAATACTAGGGCAAACAGGATTAAGTGACTTATTCAGGGTCACCCAGTGAGTAAGTGTCTTACATTAGATTTGAACTCAGGAAGATGAGTCTGCATGGCTCCAGTCCTGGTTCTCTATCCCCTGTGTCATCATGAAAAAAGTGGTGTATCTTCATTCTTTTCATAATCAGATGTTTCCCTAGCAGTCTACATTATGAGACAGAAGGAAAATCTCTTATATTTCTTTATCTTGGACAAGTGTAATTCATACAAGTTCTGGACCCACTCTCCCAAACAACATTTGCACTAGCTGATTAAGTCCACAGAGTTCATTTGTCTGTCTCCCCTCAGGATGCTGCACTACCCTGAGGGGATGAGAAGTCCCTTTCTATTGCTATCATTCATGAGTCCTACTATCTGGTATATTCCTACAATATCATCACCAGTTAATATCTCCCCAATATGAATTGACCAGCTACTACCTCCCCAATATTATCTAAACCAAAACTTGTTAAAATGTAGGTTGTGACCTCATATGAGGTCATGTAAGTAGATGTGGGGGTTGATAAATATGATTTATCAGTAAATGTTTGAGTTGTATACCTATTTTATATACTTATATACCTAGAATTGCATACAAATGTATTGTATGAAGAGGGGTCATGAGCGGAAAAATCAATTAATTAATTAATCAATCAATAATAATCCAATAAATAATTGGATTTAATAAAATATATTTACTGAGAGGCCATAACAAGAAGCAATAACCTCTGTCCTTAAGCAGCATGGACTTAAAATAATTGCTACAAACAGGATCTCAGATGCCAAGAATATTCTCTATTGGGAAGGTCAGATATGTCACTTCCAAGCTGTCTCAGCTACCATGGCTGAAGATTCTGTCATGGGCTTTGATTATGGTGTCTCTGATGATTCTCCCAATCTTTCAAAGCTCATAAGAACATGGTCTGTTCCCTTTTCAATGTTCATTCATTTAAAACCAGAAAAGAATAAATATAAAAAAGGAAAAGAAACAGAAGTACCTTATCTTCATAATCATATAGTAGCTGAGCTGGAAGAGAGAGTTTGAAGCTCCTCTTCCACCTAAAGGGCCCCAGTAGCTTTGCCCCCCTCCCTTTAAAGGTGTTAGAGGAGATTCTCCATTGGAGTTTTTTCAGTTCTAGTTTAACAGCCAGTTAAAAGAGGAAACTGACAAGAAGTCAGTCATGGAATATCTGCATATACTCTGAATAATTCCTCCATTATTTTAGAATTAGATCCCCATAACCTCATTCAGATTATTAGCAAGAAGAATGTATTGAACACATTTCATTGGTCAGTCTGCTATATACAGTAGTATAAAATTAAATTTTAAAAAATCATTCCCTTAGCAACTGACCTTATGTCTAGGAACCTACATAATTTACTGTTCAGTCATTTCCAACTCTTTATAACTACATTTTGGATTTTCTAGGTAAAGAGCCAAATGTGTGGCTTGCCATTTCTTTCTCCAGCTTATTTTACAGAGGAGAAAACTGTGGCTAAAAAGGTAAATGACTTGCCCATGATCACATAGTTAGTGAGTGTCTGAGATCAGATTTTAACCCAAGTTTTCCTGTCTCAAGGCCTGATGCTCTATTCACTGCACAACCAAGCTGCCTACATAATTACATAATGCTTTTAGATGCTTTTCTGTCCACTCTTTCCTGGTGCTTCTAGAGGGTGAAGATCATAGTTCACCCACAATTCAAGAGTCACAAATTGAACTTGGGAGTATGGGAGTGGATATCTTCTTTCCTCTCTCTTCTATCTTGGCTCAGAGAAATATGTCTCTGTTTTGTATTGTTTGTTCTTTTCAGTTTAAGATACCAATGTAGTAAGTGATACAAGTGGGGCCTTGACTGGGATAAAATTGGGCCTTTCACATTTGCAAGCGTCCCTAGAGAGATTTTCTGCCTAAAATCTTTTATTCTAGATATTCTGACTGAGTAATCCAAAGAAACTTGGTTAATAGTCTCTAAGCTATAAATATACAGTCCAATTATTTTTTAGTATGTGTTTCCTCACAAATCAATTCCATAGATTTAATTTTGCAAATTTTTCATTTGTTGACTGTTTGTTAAATACTGATAATTTGTATTACTGAATTCTGCAAAAGTACTGATATGTTAATTCATTCTGTATTATCAAGCCCTTTAGGAGTACTGATATTAAGTTTAATGTGAGAAATCTGGAGGCACAGGATTGCTTCTGTCTATGTGAACTATTCATATTGTTCTTTTTACATTTAAATAGAGATATATTGCTTGCCTTTTATGAAAGCTAAATGCTGTACAATTGTGTAGAATATGAAAGTTTGTGTCTAAAAGCCACAAATAGTTGAAATTCTTTTCTACTTCTCTAACTGGGACTATTTGTCTTGGGGAAAGTTTATAATTCCAATTAATTTATCCTGGCAGTAGCAAGCATACAATGAGACCCAGAGAAGATTGTAGAGACTTCTCTATTACCTATACTAGACAAACTTCTAGAAAATTTTGATGACTTGTGTAGAAAGGAATTTTTTTTTTCCACAGTCCTCCTTTGGATGCTTTATGAACTTAGGGAATAATTAAAAGAATCTCAACTCAGGGACAGTTTTCTTATTTGAGAATGGGATACTGTCAAATTAACCCCAGGCTCCAAATTCCTGTGGGGAGGACTATGAAAAGCTCAATGGATCAGATTTCTATCATGAATGGGAAAAGTTTCTTTTTTTTTGCTTTTTCTTTGGTTTGTGGATTAAGAAAGGCCCTGTAATAAGGTTAGCAATTAGAGATGTTTGGTAAGCTTAATTAAATCTCCCTTGTTTTATGAATCTGCAAGACTTTGTATTTGTGGATCATAGCGATTTTCATCTGTATAGACAGGATTGCATATGACCACGTATCAGTGGCTGTATTAAGACTTTATTGTATAGTGTTGGGACAACATATACAAGAACATTGATTATGTCTCCCAAGAGAACACAGAGACCTATTGTGAATTTAGGGTGAAGACTGTTAAAATTCACCCCTTCCTATTTGTAGTGGACAGCAAATTTCAAATGGAGGAAATGTATAATAGGGCTTGCCTGGGTAATCCCAAATCACCTAACATAAAACTCCTTACATACTCTGTCACGTGGGTAAGAATAGCCTCTTTTAACTGTTCCGTTCTGCACACATATATTGTATCTAGGATATACTATAACATATTTAACATTTATAAGACGACCTGCCATCTAGGGGAGGGGGAGGGAGGAAGGGAAAAGTCAGAACAGAAGTGAGTGCAAGCGATAATGTTGTAAAAAATTACCCAGGTATATGTTCTGTCAATAAAAGTTATAATAAAACAAGCAAACAAACAAACAAACAAACAACAACAACAACAACAAAAAGAATAGCCTCTTTTGATTGATTATTTTGTCAGAAAGGCTGCATCTTTAAAGCTGGCCAGACTGGGACAGTGTCTCTCTGCTCACATATTCCTTCTGCTTCTAGAGGACAAAGATTACATATAGTTTACTCACAGCCTGGGTGCCATGATCTGAAATGTGGGGAGGGGGGAAAGGTCGTAGGAGAAGAAATAATTTCTTCCCTCTTCCTCCTAAGAAATGGGGCTGGAGTCTCTGGTCTGTGTTGTTTGTCCTTCTCAATTTTAGATGACAGTGGTGATTTCTTACTGAGCCATGAAGACCTTGGAGTTAGGACTCCAGACAGGAAATTGCAGGCAGTCAGCCCAATAGACAAGCCCTGAGAAAGCCAAGGTTATTGAGATTCAAACTCAAGGGAGGATTTTGGACTTAGAAATGGGACCATAAGCTATAGTCCAGCTTCTAAAATTGTGGTTTGCAATCCCAGATAGGGTCTGGTAATTGAATGTGGGGTTGCAAAATTATGATTTATTATCAGTAAATGTTTGATTTGTATACCTATTTTATATGCTTATATACTAGGGTCACAAAAACTTCTGAGGCAAAAAGAAGTCACAAATGGAAAAAGTTTAAGAAGCCCTGATTTATAGGAACTAAGTTAAGCAATAACCCTAATCTTCCCTTTCCCTGAGAGTGAGAGTGGGAGAGGAGGAAGGAAAAAAAAGGAGAAAGGAGAGGAAGTAAGGCTCCTGTGTGTTATGGAGTAAATTTGTGACTAGACTTTTTGGAGTATAAATATCCCTTTGCAAAATGTGTTTTAGATACAATGTGACTTAACTAAAGATTTCCTGACAAGTGATTTCTTAAAGAATTTTATCCTTAAAAGTATACTTAAAAAATAAATAGGCCTCCAAAAAAACAAAACAACAAAAAAGAAAAACCCACCACCACAACAAAAGATTTAAAATGTCATAAAATCTGAATGGAAAGAGGCTATTGATTCCAATTCATATTTGGCCAGGAAGCCCCCTATAATGATCTTAGGATATTTAGCCTTTCCTTAAAGTTGTCTAGTGAAGGGCTTCTCATTTATTTAGGTAACCAATTATATTTGTGGACAACTCAAATCCTACTTGATTTCTTGCTCTGAGCTTCAATCTGTCCTACTTCTTGGGCCACCAAGTTAATTTTCTAGTGCCAAGAAGCTTATTCTTCTCTATAATAGCTCTTGAAATACATAAAGACAGTCAATATGTTTTCCTAAGTCTCCTCAGGTAAATATCTCAAGTTCCTTCAACTAATTATTTTACAGCATGATCTCTAATACTCTTAACATTCTGGGTGCCTTCCTTGGACATGTTTAACTTTGTCTATGCCCTTCTTAAAATGTGGTTTCTATACCTAAACACAAAATTCCAGGTGTACATTAACAAAAGAGTACAATGAGACTATTACCCCAAGTTTGGTATTAGTACATAGACCTTAATCAATCAACTGATAAAAATTCATAAGTATCTACTGTGTTCAAGGCATTGTGTCAAGTGCTAATGATACAAAATAATAAAATAATAAAATAGCTCCTTCCCTCAAAGAACTTATATTATATTGGAAATAGTTGGAGAAAGGGGAAACAATATGTATCTAAGTATATACATAATAAATACACAATAAATGTAAAATCTTTGAAAGAAAATATACTGGAAGCCAGGGGGGAAACTTCATGTACGTATTGTTGTTCAGTCATTTTTTAGTCATATCTAACTCTTCAAACCCCATTTGGAATTTTTTGGGCAAAGATACTGAAGTGATTTACCATTTCCTTTTGCAGCTCATTTTTATAGATGAGGAAATTGAGGCAAACAGGCTTAAGTGACTTATCCACATAGATATAAGTATATGAAGTAAGATTTGAACTCAGAAAGAGGAATCTTCCTGACTTTAAGCCCAACCCTCTTTGCACTGTTCTAGCTAGCTGCTCAACGTAGATATTAATTGATCTGAATCTTGGGGGGGGGAACAGGGATTCTCAGAGGTGAAGATGTGGTGGGAGTGCAGCCTAAGCACTGAAAGACAGGTTCTTCAAAGACAAGAAAATTAGAAACAGACTATATGAAGAAAAGCAAGATGACAGCCAAAACCCCTCTCCCCCTTAGGCTCTCTGACCTTTCAGAGCTTCTCTGATGGTCTGACTGGCCACACATCTTGCCTAGAATCCTTGTTATAAGGTCATCATAACTTGAACTCTGGATCCACTGAAGCATCACCATTGGCTCCCATACCTTAGTGCATGGAAAAGGGATGACTGTGCAATAAGGCCAAAAACATAGGTTGGGTCAGGTTGTGAAAAGTTTTAAATGCCAGACAACTACATCTTTTATCCTAGAAGCATTAAGAAGACATTCAAGTTTATTGAGTAGGGAAGTGACATGATTAGCTTTTGCAAACCTGCATAAATGATTTATTATTATTTATTATTGTTGTTGCTATTATTATTAAAGCAGAACTAGCAAGCCAATTTGCATAATGACAACAATAGTAGATAAGAAAATAATCACAAAAAAACTTCCAAACTGGCCAAAGCCTACCCAGTAACAATTTCAAAATGCTAATATTGAAATATCTTTCCCAAAAAAAGAAACAAGATATGTATTCTTAGATATGGTCATGTGATCATTTTTTATTTGCTTAGCTATATATATTTGTTACAAGAGACATTGACTTTGCCATTTCCTTTGCCAGCTCATTTTATAGATGAGGAAATTGAGGCAAACAGAGTTAAGTGACTTGTCCTAGAGTCCAGTTCACCTTTAGCACAAAGACACTCAGACCCACTACTTGGCTCTCAAGGTTCCATATCCTTCTTTCCTGTCTCCTCTGAGTCACAAGCTTCCAGTTTCCAGCTTCCCAAAACAGGACTGGATTCTTCTGTGCCTCTTTGAATTATTTATGCTTTTTGTGCTTTATAGCACTTCTTCTATTCTTTGAGAACTATTATTTATCCATAGTTTATTCCTCAGTTTAGGGCTTCAAAACCTTGGGTTTGTGAACTTTTAAAAGCATATTTTGATAACTGTATTTCAATAGAATTGACTTCCTTTATATTCTGATGTATTTTATTTTATACATTTAAAAATATAATTCTGAGGAGTATATGAGTTTTTTCAGGCATTCATGACTCAAAAAAAGATTAGGAACTCTTGCTTTTACCAGTGTACAGTTCTCTAGTAAGGAAATCAATTTGCATTTTGAGCAGATGTAATACTACTTAGAATTGGCAGAAAAACAAACATGAAGAAATACCTTTCAAACATTGAAATATTTCCCTTGCCTTTCATACTTGATAATCCTCATGGCTAATTGCTTTGGCAAATAGACTTTTGCCCCTTGTGAAGTATGACTTAAAAAAAATAGAGAGCTTCCCTGCCATATCTCTGTTATTGGGTAATACTTGATCAGATATATGTGATGGATGAGCAATGACCAGATTCTTCCTGGAGCCTTATTGCAAATAGCAGATGACTCTGAGGTTATCTGTGAGATTGACCATAGGAACCTAATTTCCAGTCTCTTCTCACTCCTTTCTTGTTCTTCTTCAGTCAATCAATGAACATTGATTTAGCACCCACTGTATGCCATTCATTGTACTAACTATTGAAGATAAAATAGTTTGCTTATATAATGGATGGATTAGAAGAAGGAGAGCTTTCTAGCAATGTTTTTGGTTAGGATTAGTTAAGGAAGGGAGGGAGGAAGGGACAAAAAGAGGGAGAGAAACAGAAAGAGATGGAAAAAAGGAAAAATATTGAAAAGAGAAAGGAAGGGAAAAAGGAAAGGAAGAAAATCTACCAAAATTGAAGAAAAATTTGAAGGAAACAATCTCTAAGCCCCGATACTTATCCAGATTCTACTTTAAGATTAAAATAGAAATAAAATCAAAAACAATTAAGGAAGACAAGATGATTAGAGAGAATTAAGGAGTACTGAGAGATATTAAGAAGAACCTAAAGAGACTGATTAAAGAAGAAAGTAGATGACAAGACAAGACAAGATAGTGAAGAAAAGGTACATGGGTCAGAAGGTTAAGTAAATTGAGAGTGTATCTTTGATGAGTGAGGGAAAATGTTGAAACTGCAAAGCTAATACCAGACAGGGAAGTATGTGTCATTGTGGATATGGAGTTGTTGAAACAAAAGCAAAGGAATTTGAGGGGAGCTATCAAGTTATTAAGAGGCACTTGGTTGTAAAAATTTTAATCATGAGTTTGGGGGTTGGGTGAGAAATGGTGTAAATATCCACAAATCACTTAAAGAAGGCACAATCTTTATGGACGGAAAATTGTGTAGCAACTAGTATTTATGCCACCATTATTTGCTTTCAAGTATGAACTATTCTCCCTCCTGAAGGACAAAGTGATAGGATTCTAAGGACTTATCTCCATACTCTAGGTTGAAATAGCTAATGATGTGTTCCAAAGGGAAGAATAGAGTATAACACAGAGAAGAAAGAAAATAAAAGAACCGTGTTACAACTGAAGCTTGAAAATAGATTTGAACCAATATAGCCAAGATTAGAAGGGAAGCAGAAAACTGTGGGGAAAATTTTACATCCAAAGTTTCTGATAAATACCTCATTTCTAAAATATATACAGAAGACTAAAATGTATAAGCATACAAACCATTCTCCAATTGATAAATGATCAATGGATATGAACAGCCAATTTTCAAATGAAGAAATTAAAGTTATTTCTAGTCATATGAAAAAAATGTTCTAAAATGGATTATTTTACTACTATTGATTAGAGAAATGCAAATTAAAAGAACTTCACACCTCTAAATTGATTAAAATGGCAGGAAAAGATAATGATAAATGTTGGAGGGAATGTGAGAAAACTGGGACACTAATATTTGGTGGAGTTGTGAACTGATGACACCATTCTGAAGAGCAGGTTAGAACTATGACCAAAGGACTTCAAACTGTACATACACTTTGATCCAGCAGTATCTCTACTGAGTCTGTATCCCAAAGAGATCATAAAAAGGGGAAAAGAACCCATATGCTCAAACATGTTTGTAGAAGCTCTTTTTTTTGTAGTGGCAAGGAACTGGAAACTGAGTGGATGCCCATCAGATAGGGAATGGCAGAATAAGTTAGGATTTATGAATGTAATGGGATGTTATTCTATAAATGATCAGCAGGCTCATTTCAGAAAAGTCTGTAGAGAGTTACATGAACTGATACTAAGTGAAATGGGTAGTAGCAAGAGAACATTTTATACAACAAGAAGATTATGTGATGATCAACAGTGATGAACTTGGCTCTTTCCAACAATATGGTGATTCAAGGTAATTCCAATAGACTTTGATAAAAAGTTCCATCTGCATCTAGAGAGATTGGATGGAGACTGTGAATAAAAACATAATATTTTCATCTTTTTGTGGTTGTTTGCTTGCTTGTTTTTTCTTTCTCATTTTTTCCCTTTTGATTTGATTTTTCTTGTTCAGGATGATAAATATATGTTTAGACAAACTGTACATATTTAATTTATATTGGATTACTTGCTTATCTAGGGGAAGTGGGGAGGTGGGAAGAGAGAGAAAAAGAATTTGGAATCCAAGGTTTTGTAAGAGTGAATGTTGAAAACTATTAGTTTGCATGTATTTTGAAAAATAAAAAGCTATTAGACTAAGGGCAGCTAGGTGGTGCAGTAAATAGAGCACCAGCCCTGAAGTCAGGAGGACCTGAGTTCAAATCTGGTCTCAGACACCTAGCTGCAAATCACTTAACCCCAATTGCCTTAGCCAAAAAAAAAAAAAAAAAAAAAGAAAAAAAAAAGAAGAAGAAGAAGCTATTAGACTAAAAAAACAAACTAGATTTGGGGCTCTTTCTGTAGAAGAAAAAGTAGATCCTCTGAGGAAGAAGTAGTTCCTTGGTCTCCAAAGAATGACATAGCATAACCACTAAAGCCCCAGAGATAATCCAGATGGTCTTTGATTATGACTTACCGTTAATGTTTCAGCACACAAGAAAATAATCATAGTTGATGATTCCTTGTTCAGTACCCAGATTCAGAGATCTGTTGTTTTCCCAAATTCAGTATTTAGGACATGAGAGAACCTACCAAAGTTTCTCAAAAGAGACAACAATTACATTTTTCTGTTGATTCAAATGAGGCAAATGACAATTCCAGAAGGCACCTAAAATATATTGTCGATAATTATGAAATATTATTATTTTTATAATGTTGAGTCTGAAGCCAAGTGAAATGAATTCAAATCCTGCTTCCTATGTGACTTTGGGTATCTAAGCCACTATGTGTCTTACCTTTGTTCACTTATAGACTGAGGACAGTAACATCTACTATACATAACTCACAAGGACAGAATTGTGAGGATCAAGTGAAATAATTTTTTAAAGGGCTTTATGAAATTCAAAAGCTAAACAAATGTCATTATCCATGCTAGTAGTATAGATGCTCAATGTTAATACTAATAGTCATGGAATCTTTAATCTGTTCCATTTACCAACATTAGCTGATTTTCTTCTCCTTAGTAAATTTGGTAGCCTCACATAGTTAGGGGCTTGCCATATTGGTGCAGAATGCCTGAAGCATTCCGTCAGCCTCAGCCTCTACAGTGGCAGAGAGCAGCCCTAGCTAATTTAATACAAAACTGTATTATATAATCTATCAACGGGAAGAAGAAAACTTGAATTCAATATTTCCTAACCTATACAATTTTCACAGGAAAAATGCTTCTCTGACTATTATGGAGAAACAAGAACATGTAAAACTTGCAAAATAACACCTACATATATTAAAGATTACTCCTTGCTTATGACATAAAGGCACATGAAATATAAAGCCTATTATTCATTGATGCAAGGAGTGGAATTTCTGGGTGTGAAACTTCTAGCAAGATAAATCATCATTTTCTCTGCAGTTCATAAAAAGACTACCTAGCACATTCAGCAGATGAGTAGAACTAGTTCTAGGGAACACAGTCAGTATGACGCAGATATGAAATTGGAATACAGGTTTTCTTGGATCTGACATACATCCCATTCGTTGTACCTCCTCTTCCTTCCTTCTTTCTCCTCCTCTCTCTCTCCTTGCTCCTTTTCTCCTCTTCCTTTCCCACTATTAATTATGTTCATACAGCAAATATTTATTAATTGCCTACTATGTGCCAGTCATGGTGCTAAGTGCTAGGGATACCAAAAAGAGGCAAAAAACAGCCTTCCCTCAAGGATCTTACAATCTAATGGGAAAGACAACTTGCAAATGAATATATACAAAGTAAGCTAAATGTAAATATAGCATAAATAGGAAATAACCAAAAGCCACAAAACACGAATTAAAAGGGGTTGGTATTAAGCAGATTTTCTAAAGAAGGTGAAATTTTACACTGTAGGAAATACTGAACCAACATGAAGTGGTACCTGATAGGGCATTTTAGAAAAGGATAAATAACCCTTTTCTGATTAACTGTTCCTAATCTCTCTCTCTCTCTCTTCTCTCTCTCTCTCTCTCTCTCTCTCTCTCTCTCTCTCTCTCTCTCTCAATCTCTCTCTCTCTCTCTCTGTTTCTCTGTCTCTCTGTCTCTGTCTCTCTCTCTCTGTTTCTCTGTCTCTCTGTCTCTGTCTCTCTCTCTGTCTCTCTGTCTCTCTCTTCCTCTATATTTCTTTCTCTCTCTCTTTCTCTTTTCCTCTCTCTCTTTTTTTCCTCTCTTTCTCTCTCTCTCCCAAGATATCAAGAAAAGGTTAAATTGTCATCAGTATTCATGGGATCTGCCTCCCAGAAGTTGTCATGTTCCCTAGGCCACATAACTTCAACCTGAGTCAGGTATCCTTAATCTCCTTAGTCTAAACCAGACATACTGGGATTTCTTCCTACCTCTTCAAGAACCTTAAATGAAAGCTCTGTACCTCTGGCTCACAGTATCCACATATTTTTCTGGTCTTTATTTTTTTTTTTGCTCTGTCTTTCTCCTTGCCTGGATTCCTAACATAGAATGGACCCATAAACAAATTATAACATATAAAGTACATGAAATAGAGAAATAGAAATTGAGAGAAATTTGAAGACTTATATGAACTGATGCAAAGCAAATAAATTTTGGGAGTAAAATACACAACTATGAAAAACAACCCTAAAACAGCTGAACTCAGATAAATTGCAATATTCAGTCTCAGCAAGTTAAGAGGAAGATGGCCTGAAAAAGAGCTGAGGGACATAAGGATGGGAAAACTGTTTCACTATCATCATTGGGAGGAGGTAGGGAAGAACTAACATGATAATTCATAGAATTTCAAAATTAAAAGGGACTATTATTAGATTGTGTGATGCTCAAGACTAGAGACTATCCTTTGCCTTTTTCCATGTTCTTAAGACTTAGCACAGTACCTGGCACATTGTAGGTATTTAATAAATGGCTGCTAACTATCATAATAGATTAAGAGTTATAAGGAACTCCAAAAGCCATGTAGTCCAACCCAACAATTACATGAGTGAGAAAACCAATCTTTCAGAGAAAGATTAGATGACTTGCTGAAGGTCATATTGATAACAAGTAGTAGATTCAAGATTTTAACCATGTGTTACAACTCTAAAATCATAATTTTCATTACATCACACTGTAGTTATCTACTCTAAGTCATACCAGAAGAGAAATCTCCTCTGCAGTGTTCCCATTAAATGGTACTCTGACCTCTGCATTAAGAAGGGAAGTTGACTGACTTCTTTTGTAAAAGCCCATTCCAATTTTGGACAACTTTCTTTGTTAGGAAATTGATCCATACCTTCTTGACCAAGTAATTTTTTTTCTCTCTCCTCTACTTCTCTTTTTTAAAAAAAAAAGGTAGGTGGCATTGACAAAAAACAAGTTATAATAGAAAGTTTTAAAAAATCAGATGTCTTGTGAACTTTTTAGCCCAATTTCTTATACCTTGTTCAGCCAGAATCATCCAAATAAGACCTATTCTTCAGAATAGCTATAAAAAGATTAAAAATTCAAAGAGTAATTAAATTATAGCCATTTTATGCTGCTTCCTTACTGATACATTTTAGGAATATTTTAAACTTGTTCAAAATTAAACTTATCATGTTCTACTCTAGATTCTTTCTCCTTCCAACTTTCCTTTTTCAGATGAAGGCATTAACATTTTCCCCATTTACAGCTTCAAATCTTCACTCATCTTTGATTCTTATCAGTCTCTCACTTCCATATCCCTTTAATATCCAATAAATTGCCAGATTTTGTTGGTTCTCTCTATTCAACATTTCTTGCTTTCACCCCTCTTCTCCACTCACACTATCACCATCTTAGTTGAAGTCCCCAACCTTCCCTCTCCAAACTACCTCATACTCATTTTGCAATTATTCTATGTGTACTCACATATTAAGTATTGGCCTGGCCCATTCTCATTGAGCCAGGGCAGTTACATCACAAGACTGGAGATTCCAATCCCTTCTCCTAGAATAGTGGTATCAAATTCAGTTAGAAATGGGAGGCACTAAGCCATAATAAGGAACCTGCTGGGGCACATTGACTAAGAAAACCACATGCTAACATTTTGTTGTTATTCAGTCATGTCCAACTCTGAGTAACCCCACTGAGAGCTTTTTTTCCAAAGATACTGGCATGATTTGCCATTTTTCTTTACCAGATCTTTTTATAATTGAGAAAACTGAGGCAAGTAGGGTTAAGTGATTTGCCCAGAATCACACAGCTAGAGAGAATCTGAGACCAGATTTGAGCTCACAAAAATGAGTTTTCCTGATTCCAGGCTTCAGCATAATTTTTGTGGGTTTTTTTGTTAAATATTTTCCAATTACATTTTAATTTGATTTGGTTCATATTTGACATCTTGAACCTAAGCATCAAAGCTTATTTTTGATGGAGTCATATTGGTTGGAAGGACCTATGGCATTTTCCCCTTATAACATTGTCTTTCACTGAAAGCCATGAACAGAGGGCTCTAAACTCTAACAAAACTGCCAAGAGACTTTTGAGAAGAGCCTAAGCTGAAGCTGACAATGGTCTTTTTAAAAAATATTTCCAATTCCATCTAGACAGTCAATTGAACAGCTTCCTCCAAACCATGTAATAAAAATAGGCAGACTGGAGCCAATAACAGAATATTGACATAAGCCCAAGTCATCCATTTTACATCATTGCTCTTTTTTTAAAAAATGTATTTATTTATTTAAAACTTAAATGCAAGATAAGAAAAATGAAATAGGAAAACAAAGACAGAAAAAAGGGAAAAACTAAACTAAACATTGTCATGTGCCCAGCAAAACATCAGAGATTATTCAAAATATGTAACAATAAATTTCCATTTTAAGAAAGCATGTATAGTAATAAGATATTATATTCATGAGTGTCCATCTTTTGTTGTCTGTTATACACTTTTTAACTTTATTCTTTTTTTTTTCCTTTCATTCCCTTCCCCAAGCAGACAACAGTTAAGCAAGGCTATATTTATGTATATATACATATATGTGTATGTATTCATGCACAGCTATATACACACATACATATATATACCTCCACTATATATATATATACACATGTATACATGCACATCCAAAACAACATTAATATGGCTGACGTATAATGTAGATTTTTTTCTTGATAGAATATTTGTTTGACTTTGAGATCAATGATTACTATCCATTCTTTTTTTCTAATAATTCTATTCCTGATCATTGTTATATGTTTGTATCACATTATCACTCTTGCAGAAACAGGTTTCCCTCTTCTTCACTATGTGGGGAATTTGTATCAGGCAAATGCCTAATCTTCTTTCAGTAGAATATAAGGTACTTTAGAGCAGGAGCTCTTCAATTTTTGACTTTTTATCCCTCATGCCCAGCATAGTTCCTGGTACATAGATGTTTAACAAATGTTTATTGATTGAGTGATTTTTGCCAGGACTTCTAATTTATTCTTCTGTCATCTGTCTCTTTCATTTTCTAATCCATCCTTCACACAGTTGCCAAAATAATCTTCCCTATCCAACAGTCACTGCTCTGCTCAAAAACCCTCAGTGACTCTCTACTATCCTTAGGGAAAAAGGCAGGGAGTTGTCAATTTTTTAGTTGTATTAGTATTTCTAGCCTCCAGTCATCCTGATCTATATCTTTGTCAATGGACACAAATTGTTCAGAAAGAGAAAGTGAGGCTGTTGACTTTGCATAGCCACCCTCATAAATCCAACTCACTTGATCTAATGTCATGGTTCCCTTTGAGAACTAAGGACAAGCAACAACAACAATACCTAGCACTTAGCACAGTGCCTGGTCCATGGTAAGCACTTAATAAATTTTTGTTGGCTTGACATTGATAATTGACTATTCAAACCAGAACCAAAAAACATATTAGTTATCTTCCATTTAAACTCCAAATTCCAAGATCCACAAAAATCCATTCCCAGGACCTACCTTTCTATCAATATTGTATTGCATTACTGATTATGAAAAGAATTTTGAAGTAAGTTTCTCTGATGAGGGCTCAATTTCTCAAATATATAGGGAACTGAGTCAAATTTATGGAAAAAAACCATGAGCCATTACCCAACTAATAAATGATCAAAAAATATGATACATGCCTAAAGGGTTATAAAATCATACATATCCTTTGATCTAACAATACCACTACTAAGCATGAATCCCAAAAGAGATGAAAAAAGAAAAAGAAAAAAATCTATATGTATAAAAATATTTCTCTGGGCAAAAAATTGGATGCCTATCAATTGAAGAATGGTTAAGTTGTTGTATGTAATTATAAAGGAATGTTATTATTCTATAAGAAGCGATGAGCAGGATGCTCTCAGAAAAACCTGGAAAGTCCTCCATGAGCTCAAGTAAAGTAAAACGTACTGTGTACATAGTAATAGCAAAGTTGTGGGAAGATCAGGTGTGAATGACTTTACTATTCTTAGCAATACAATGATCCAAGACTACTTTAAAGGACTTATGATGAAAAATATTATCCATACCCAGAGAAAGAATTGGTTGTTCCTGAATACAGACTGACATAATTTTTTTAAATTTCTTTTTTTCTTGAGAGTTCTTTTTGGAAGGGGAGACATCTATTTTTTCTTTCACAACATGACTTTTGTGGATATGTTTTGCACAGCTTCATATGAACCTTCTCAATGAGGAGATGTGCAGAGAAATAGGGAGAATCTGGTACTTAGACTTTTTTTTAATATTAAAAAAAATTGTTTTACATGTAGCCACATGAAATAAAATATTAAAACAAAAAAGATCATATTACATTTACTGATATCATCTTGATCACTTTAAATTTCCTAATTAATCTCATTCAATAGTATCACTCAATATTATCAAAGAAATTGTACATTTAGGCTAAATTTAAGAAATGTAGATTAAAAAAAATTTACCTTTTCCAGTGTGGTATTTTTTCCCTATGGTGTGGATGTTTGTTTTGAGAGCTTTCTTTTTTATTGTTCAATGGGGGTGGGACTAGGGATGGAAGACTCAGGGAGGAAAATATAATAAATGTCTCTATTTTTAAATTAATTTTAAGAAAGAAAAATTGGCTTCAGATCATTGTGATCAAGAGAAAAATTCTTGATCTTTTCAATCACTTTCTTGCTTTATCAGGAAAAGCCCATGCAAAAAGGCATTCACTTGCTTATTGCAAATCCACCCACTTCTTTAAGATTGTAGACAGCATAGTATTATTTTGTTTTAAGTTGAAACATATTTTATTCAGTAATGTGGCTCCCTTCCAACATGATAACTGATAATCCAATAGCCTGAATCATCTAAAGAATTTGAAACAAATGCATACATTTAAAAAATGATTTACTTTTTTTTTTTTTTTTTTTTTTTGCAAAAGTTAAAAGAATAGTCCTTGATTCAAAGTTAACCAATTTAATTCATATTGGATTAATTTCAATTCTGAGCTTCAAGGGAATGACTATATATTTGGCATGAACCAATTAATCATGCTTTTCTGGTTTGACTAATAATATGAATGTCCACATGAACAGATCCATAGAGATTTAAGACGGTCTTATATCCCTAGGATCTACCTGAACCAGTCTTCATTCTTTTTCCAGGGTTACTGTCTCTAGTCCTCTTCTTATTCCCTTCCACTTATCAAAAATTCCTAAGTAGCCACACTAGGGAAAGGGGTTGAACCTTTCAGAGTTACAGCTACAGTTATCCTTTCCCTATCAAAGGAAGTTAGGGACATAGCACACCTCTACCCAAATCTGGAAAATCTGCAAAAAACTTTCTGGTCCTCCCTTCACAACGGAGAAGTCTGAATTATTATGGTAATTATTTATTATTATGGTATTATTTATGGTAAAAATATCTTGATATTATATAATACCATACACATATTTTATGCATTTCTAAGTTTCTAAACTTTTTTTGCATCCTCTGGGCTTCTGCAAAACTCCCCAAAATTCCCATTTAATTTCTCATGATAATCCATGATGTATCAAAACTACAATGGGGAAAGGTGTGATATGAAAGGAATAACTTTAATAATTTCAGTCACAGGACAAATTCACTTCCAAAATTAGAGTTCCATAAATCCACCCTAACTCTCATCTTATAAGAAGATAGTGACAGGGAATATGGCAGATCTTAGATACCCAGAATGCATTAGCAACAGAACCCTCAGAAATACTGTCTCAGGCTTGGATGAGAAAATAAGAGATGCTTGCATTGTTAAAGCAAGTGACCATAGCACAAGTCTGATAAAGACTTTGAGTTACATGTTCAGCAAGTCAAAAAAATTGTTAAGTGAAAGAAGCATATTCCCCACCCCTTAGATATTGATATGCTGGGACAAATCCCCCATCATTCCACCCTAGTTAGAGCTCTGAAGTCAACATCTTAACTCTTAATAATTCCTTCTGGAGTTTGTTTATTTTTTATTATTATTATTATTTGGCAAAAATACTAAAGTGGTTTGGCATTTTCTTCTTCAGCTCATTTGATGGATGAGGAACTGAGGCAAACAGAGTTAAGTGACTTGTCTAGGGACACACAGTTAGTAAGAGCCTGAGACCATATTTGAACTGAGCTTTTCCTGACTCCAGACCCAAAGCTCTATCTTCTGCCAATTTAACTTATTTGATCCTGATAATAATTTTGTGAATGAAGCTAAGTGGCAAAGTAGATAAAGTGCCAGTTCTAGAGTCAGGAGGACTAATTAGCAAAACCAAACCTTGTGAAGTAAATTAGTTTAAGTATGTGTGTCCATTTGACAGATGATGAAACTGGATCAGAGAGGTTAGTTGCTTTACTGAATGTCATATACAGGGTAAGCAGACAAGATTAAAATTTACAGTGGAGAGAATGCTAGAACTTCTTCCTTTCTTTGCAGAGGTAAGAATGGATATGGAACATAGTATTTATTATCATATTTGATCAGTATGTTAGTTTTGTTGAATTGCTTTTTTTGCCTCCTCTTTCTTCCTTTGTTATATAATATGACTCTCTGGGATGGGGAAAGGTGAGATATATTTGGAATAGCAGACAATGTTAAAAACAAAATGAATATCTGTAAACTATTAAAAAAAAAAAAACCGGGAAGAAGTGATAAGTCTCTATTCAGATGATTTAAATCCTAGAAGCTAGCTGATGCAATGGATAGAGTCTCATGATCAGAAGATATAAATTCAAATTTTTCCTCAGATATTTCCTGGTTGTATTACTGTAAATAAATCACTTAACTGATGCCTGCCTCAGTTTCTTCTTCTATAAAATGAGGATAATAACAGCACCTATCTCACCTAGTTAGAGGATCAAATGACTTAAGATTTGTAAAGTTCTTCACACAGTGCTTGGCACATAGTTGGAGATTTATAAATGTTTGTTCCTTTCCCCACCTTATATCTTGGTTCTACCATTTACCATGTGTGTGGTCATCCCTCCTCAGGAGTCAGTGTACTTATCTGTACAATGAAGGTGGGGAGGGGTGTGTGTGACTAGATGATCCACAAGGTTCCAGCCAGTCAATGGTTTGCTAGTAACAGCTCAAACTTCACAAACAGCTTTGTGAAGCCAACTGTTACATTTTCAGTGTGAACATTTACAACTCAGAAATTGGCAAATTCTACAAATTAATGCTTGACATATTGCTTTGTTGATTGTTAAGATTTAAGAAAGTGATGGGAGAACATGTTAATAATTAAGAATAAATATATAAATTTTTCCAGATAGCCATTTAAACATTTCCCAATATACCATCCATTAATTTATATTATTCTATAATCTAAGTCCAGCACCTTCACTCAGTACCACATTATCCATATCTTCCTAGCCTCAAAAAGGAAAAATGCTTGGCATGATTTTACATGCATAACTGATATCTTATTTCTTACTTTCTCAATGGGTGGGGAAAGAACAGAAGGAAAAAAGAAAATTCAGAATTAAAAAAAATTAAATGTTATAAATAAACTTATTTTAAAAAACAAAAATAAAATAAAATAAAATAAATAAAAATATTTATCTCTACATATACATATATCTATCTCTGTATAACTATGTATATATCTATACTTAGATATCTATATCATATATATACATAGCTATCTCTTTTTATTTGTATATGTGTCTATATCCATATCTACATATCTATCGTCTATCTATCTATCTATATCTTCCTAGTCTTGGTTCATACTTCAGTGAACAGTAACCATGGATTTCAGCAGAGAAGAAGAATGACTATAAAAAGAAAAAAATTGAGGCCCTCCCAGGTGTGCCATTGCCAGGGTAAATCAGATCTTAGGCTAATATTTTTTTTTCTTGGTTCACATCTGTGATATCCTCTATGAAGAGATGGAAACTCTCTCTGCCAATGAAAATCAGCAACTATTTGTAATTTATAGTCTCTGATAATCATTCAAGAGATTATTACAAGGTTAAATAGTACTTCATTACATAATTAATGCAGATATATTAGAGGTGGCCCCAATACTCAAGTCTTCCCAACTCCCAGATTAGCCCTCTCTCCATTGCTTCTAAAAATCCAAAATCATATTACCAAGAATTAGAGATCAGGTTAACAGATCCGGGTCAGGCACATAGATCAGGATCTAGGAGGAGCAGACTGAACAAACAAGATTGTCAAGCCAAAGTCAGTTTTGCCAAGCATAGGGAACAGCCAAAGTCATAGTCAGAAGAAATAAGGGAAGCATACAAATTTAGCTTCGCTCCAAGCCAGGGAGGTAGCAAGTGATAGTATTCAGAGGGCTGCCCTGAAAGTCACAAAGACTGAGATAGGTGATAGATAGATAGATAGATAGATAGATAGAGAGTTAGATATGTAGATATAGAAATATAGATATGTAAAATAAGTCACTAAATCTCTCCATGCTCTGGGCAAATCCTTAAGACAGCCATCTTACATGGCGTCCATAGATTTCAAGGGCCCATGAACTTGGACAGGAAAATGATTACATCTTTATTTTCACTCCTCTCTAACTGAAATTGAAAACATACAGGCAACAAAAAATATTTTTAAAAGCAGTACATAGGTTTCACCAGACCACCAAAAGGATTTATTGTATGAAAACATTAAGAATTTCTGTAGAGAAAGTGCTGACCTGTTTTGATGGAGGGAGTTTTTTATATCAAAGAAACTATGACTCCAGTTCCTATGCTAATCCAAAGATAGAAAAATAGCTCGTTATTAGAGTGACTAATGAATTGTTTGTTTCATTCATTTCAACTGTATTTTATTCTCTGTGACCCTATTTGGGGTTTTCTTGGCAAAGATACAAGAATGATTTGTATTCTTTTCCAGATCATTTGACAGATGAAGAAATAAGGCAAATAGATTTAAGTGACTAGCCCAGGGTTACATGACTAATATCAAAGGTCAGTTCTGAACTCTGGACTTCTTGATTCCAGGCCCAACACTCCATCTATTGCGCCATAATTTTACCTTGGGCTAACCCTTCCTCTACTTGACATTCAATTAAATAAATACTTATTAAGCACCCATCTGAAAGGTTAATTGTTTTATGCCCAGGTCTCCTTTTCCCCAAGGGTGTATTTGGAGGCTGAATTTCCATTTATTTCTCACAAGTGGATTGTCCAAGACACCTCTGGGAAGGCTGCCATGTCTTTTATATTTCCTTCTCAAGATAAGCCATCCTTAGACCATAGCAAGTCAAGCAAAGTGATCGCCCATTAGGCAGAAGTTCTTAACCTTGGACCTGGAAACTTATTTTTAATACTGTAATAACTGTATTTTAATATAATTGTTTTCCTTTGAAATTGCATTTATCTTATTTCATGTATTTAAAAACCAATATCCTGAAAATGGGTTCTTAGGCTTTACTAGAATACCAGAATAGTCCATGGCATGAAAAAGATGAAGGATGTTCTTAAAGTTTATTTTATCCTAGTTAACATTCAGAGCAATATTTTATCACTCATGGAGTATGCAAGTTCTGATCTCAATGCACCTGAGCCAAAAACTGAACTTCATCATTTTTAGAGAAATGGTTAACATCTTTGCTGCCCACTAATTCATTGTTGATGGAGTTGTGAAATGATCCAACCATTCTGGAGAACAATTTGGAACTATGCCCAAAGGGCATACCCTTTGATCCAGCAGTGCCATTACTGGGTCTGTATCCCAAGGAAATCACAAAGGAGGGAAAAGGACCCACATGTGCAAAAATGTTTGTAGCATCTCGTTCTGTAGCAGCAAAGAATTAGAAGATGAGTAGATACCCATCAGTGGGAAAATGGCTGAACAAGTTGTAGTATATGAAGATAATGTATTATTATTATTCTATAAAAATGATGAGCAAGCTGATTTTAGAAAGGCCTGGAAATATTTATACAAACTGATGCTGAGCAAAACAAACAAAACCAGTAATACATTGTACACAATAACAGCAAGAATGATCAACTATGAAAGACCTGGTTCTTCTCAGTGGTTCAGCAATGCAAAACAATCCCAATAAACTTTGGCCAGAAAATGCCATATACATCCAGAAAAAGAACTATGGAAACTGAATGTAAATCAGTACATGTTATGGTCACTCCTTTTTTCTGTTTTTTTTTAATCTTCCCCATGGTTTTTCCCCTTTGTTCTGATTTTTCTCTCCCACCATGATCTCTAAAGCAATGTGTTTTAAAAATAAATATTTTTTAAAAATAAAAGACATCTTTGCTACCATTTGCTAAAGCAGGATTCTTAAACTTTTTCCACTTGTGTTCCCTTTTTACCTCAAAAATTTTTGTGTGTCCCCCAGCATATAGGTATAGAAAATGGGTATACAAATTAAACATTTACTGCTAATAAATCATAAGTTCATGATACCCACATTCACTCATGAGTCTCAATATGGAGTCTCAAATCATAATTTAAAAGCTTTGTGCTAAAGGATAGCATCTATAATACTCCCTGTGATCTCTGATAAGAAGGTGACATAAAGGTGTCATACCCTCACACATGACCAAAGATTAAAACTAAACAATTTTTAAAAGCTTTATTTCTTTCTGCTGAAAAGACCCTTTTTTCTTCCCAAGTCTTTATCTAACTTATGATGATAAAGTCTTAGTTATTCCTATTAAATGCTTTTTGTTCACTCCCGTTTGTAGAATATCCTCAAATTCATTTAGGCAGAGCAGAGGACAGATTAGTGTGGGGTTGTCTGCCAAAGAAACTCAACAAGACTTATGTGAGTCTAAGAACCTCCAGTTCTTACTTAAGAGTCCCAAATCCTTTGTGCTTTCATGCAAATGAAACTTTCCACATCTCCTTCTTCCCACCCTCTCAACTGAGACGTTGCTGCCTATATTGTCTTGAAGCTCTGGAAGAAGGTTTAATTTCCATTCTACCTTGACTTGCTCAATCTACTGTCGGGTACAGGTTGAGGCATGTCAAATCATTTCCCATCCTCAGAGAAAGTCTATCATCCATAGTTTTGGGAAGGCAACCCACTGCTGAGATCACTCATTATTAAAGATGTAACTGCCCAAGGGGCCATGATGGGATCTCGCAAGTAGGAAAAATGTTTCTGTAACTTTGGAAGAAAATCATGTCAATTTTTTCATGGAGAAGGTTTGTCATTGTCTATCAGAATTGACATACTGTAAACATCTATCCAGCAAACTCTTTAGCAAAACTTGTTTCCACCAAGATCCTGTAGTAAGATGATACAATTTTGTATCAGGAAAGATGAATAGAACTCATTAAACCTCCTTCAAGAATAGATCATCCCAGATTAATGCTATTTCCTTTCCTGACAGGGTTACTGAAAGGTAATTTTACCGAAAATGGATTTTAGCAACACATTTAGTAAAGTATCCTAAACTTTTCACAAGAAAAAGATTTGTAGTTTATGTAATGATACATTAGATGGATTTGGAACTCATTGAAGATCTAGACTCAGAGTAGCCAATGATCATTTAATATTAATGTGGCGGAAGATCTTCAGGGGAGTGACTTAGGGAGATGGACATGCCCCTTTGCTTTTTAAATATTTTATCAATAACTTGAATACAGACAAAGATGTCCTTCTCACATTTGCAGATGAGACAAACTGGGAGTGATAGTGAACACTAAATAATAGAGTCAAGATCTGAAAAGATTTTGAAAGGCTAGAATATTAGACACTAATAAGATAAAATTCAATAGGGCTAGATATAAAATCTTGCATTGGGTTAAAAAAATTAACTTGACAATTATGGGATGGGGAGACAGTGGCAAACAGCAGTTTTTCTTATTAAAAAAAAAAGTCTAGAGATTTTAATGAACTGCCAATTCAATATGAGTCAGCAACCTAATGTGCAGCCAAAAACAGTTTATGCAATCTTGGATTACATTAAGAGGCAATGCTTCCAGGAATAAGGAGATGAGGGTTCCTCCACACTCTGCACTTATAACATCAGAAATATTATGCTCAGTTCTGGGTATTGCACTTTAGTGAGGACAATAGTGATCTAGAAATTGCCCAGAATAAGGCAATTAAGGGAGAAAACCAGATCAGTTGAAAGAACTACTGATGTTAAGCCTGGATTAGGTAATTAAGCACTTAATTAATGGTTAATGAATTATAAAGCATTTACAAAATGCTTTGTACAAACATTGGTTATACAAATTAAAAAAAAATAAAACAGTTCTTGACTGTTTCAGTGAAATTTGGGAAGACTTGAATGAACTGATGGAGTGAAATAAGCAGAACCAGCTAAACAACTTATAGAACAAAACATCAAAAAGACAAACACTTCTGAAAGGCTAAATTAATTCTGCTCAACATTCTTGAGGACTAACAATAAACCATGTTCTTTTTCACTTACTGACAACAAAGGCATGGAGTTGGGGGATGAGAGGAATTGGAAATCAAAAGTAAATCCTGAAAACTAAAAATAAATAAGCATTTAAAACAAACAAACAAACAAAAAATAAAGATCCTGCATTCAAAAACAGAAATGAATGTCTATTCTCAAGGAATGCTTCTGTATCTTTAGGAGTTTATATATAGAAGAATAGTGCTCAAGGGATAATTCAGTCTACAGAGTCACAGAACTGATGAACTGAGTCATATTGACATGCTCTTTCCAGTAGCACTGGAATAACGATTATTGTGCTAGAAGTGAGAAGGCACAAAGTATACTAGATAGGAGTATGTTTAGATAGATGCCTGGATAACATACAAAAAATGGTCTTGGGAGCTGGTTTAGATAAAATGGACTAAAGTAACTATGCACTTGCTCAGTTGTCAATCAAGAAAAAAAACATTTCAATTCTCTTTAATCAAAGAATTTGTGTTCAAATACCACTTCTGATTCTGATTACATGTATATGAATCTGTACAAATTTTTAACACCTCCTTGGGTCTTAGTTTCTTAATTTATAAAAGGAACAGAAGGTGTTGGAATTGATTTCTGTGGCTCCTTCTAGGTCTGAATGTGTGCTCTTTCCCAGGGTTCATTGCATGATGCTGGAGATCCAATCAAAAAGGGCTATCTCAGATGAAGAGAAGTAGGACACTAGCAATGGCAAGAAGGCAAGATAAAGTAGGTGCCATTTTAAGATTTACAATATACTTTACTCACAGAATCCGAAATGGAGATACTTAATGACTTATACTTCCCCAAATGGTATAATCATGAATTAAGCTTTAATTCAAGATAGTCAAACACTTGATTGTTTAATTGTAGAATTCATGCACCTAAAATACTCCAAAAGTACCTCAAGGCAAGGTATGAGTTCTGTATCCCAAAGGGAATTTGATATTTGTGTTCCCATATTTGAAAGGTTGTCAAGTGGAGGGATTAGACTTGTCCTGTTTTACCCCAGAGGATAGAAACAGGATCAACTGGAGAAGTTTTGGAAGCTAATTAAAAGGTTTCATGTCATGAACAACTTCCTAGCAATTAGAGCTGTCCTGGAGTGAAATGGGCTGCCAAGAGAGGCAGTGGACTCCCCATCATTGGATGTGTTCAAGCAGAGGCTGAATAATTATTCATCTGGTAAAATGAACATTTTTTTCCCCCAGCATGGCTTGGACTTTATGGCTTTTGAGGACCATCCCAATTCTAAAAATTGTCTGAGTCCTGGATTACCTCTGAAATGGCTAGAAAAAGTTTCAATGGCCAAAAATGAAATCAACATGATCTTAACTTTGACACCATTAGCATGAGTTGGATGAAGGGCATACTCTAAGCCAGTAGTCCTCAAAATTTTTAAATAGGGGCCAGTTCACTGTCCCTCAGACTGTTGGAGGGCCGGACTATAGTAAAAACAAAACCTCACACTCTGTCTCCACCCCTCAGCCCATTTGCCATAACCCTGCAGGCTGCATAAATGTCCTCAGAGGGCCACATCTGGCCCACGGGCAGTAATTTGAGAACCCCTGCTCTAAGTCATCTTACCATCCTCAAGGATGAGGAAATGATTCTTTGAATCCAAGTCTGGATGCTACATTTTATGAAGGGCATGAAGAAGTTGGAGAATGTACAGAAGAGAGCAGTCAGAAAGATGAAGGTGTTATACAGAATGCCATATGGTGATCAGATAAAAAAACTAGGGATGTCCACTCTAAAGAAGAAAAGACTCAGGAGTAACATGAGAGCAATCTTCAATTATCTGAAGGACTGTTGTGTGGGAATGGGATTAATTTTGTTTTGCTTATCTATAGAGGGGATGGCAAGGGATAGAAGATGCAAGGGTCAAGTGAAGAGCTGATGTAAGAAAAATAATTTTAAGAATTACAAGTTTTCAAAAGTAGATTGGGCAGCTAGCTGATGCAATGAATAGAGTGGTAGGTCTAAAGCTGAGAAGATCTGAATTCAAATTTGCCCTCAAATATTCACTAGCTGTGATCCTAGGCAAATCAGTTAACTGTTTGCCTCAATTTCCTCTGTCAAATGAGCTGGAGAAGGAAAAGACAAACTAGTAACTGCCAAAATAACCCAAATGAGGTCACAAGAGCTATGAAACAACTGAACAATAGTTAAAAGTAGAATGAGGTTGCCTTAGGGCATTATAAATCCTTTCTTAAGGGATGCTCTTTAGCAAAGACTAGGTGACTTCTTCTTTGGTGCATTGATTTAATCTAGTTACTTTTCCTCCTTTTTTCATCTAGTACCTCCTCTTTATCTAGTACCATTTCAAATTCCCCCAGAACTCATCAAGTAAGATGTGAGGGTTCAAAGAGGTTGGTTCTGCTCTCCTTGGCAAAGAAATCAATTTGTTAAAAATAATGTTTTGCAAATCTTTTCTCATTTTTCTTCTTTTTGTTGTCCTTTCACCATCATATTTAAAAGCTTTTGAGACAACTTTGCTTAATTGTTTACCTGCCATGCTTCCTTTAAATTGACTTTATTTTCTTCTACTTCCCTCTGCTTTAGAGACAATATTAGGGGAAAATTAAAAGAACCTATGTGTTCTAAAATATATAGTAATTCTCTTCTTGATGAAAAAAAACCAAAAAACTGGAAACTTTGGGAGTGCCCATCAATTGGAGAATGATGAACAAGTTGTGATATATGATTGTAAGGGGAAACTACTGTGCTATAAGAAATGATGAACTCAGTGATCTCAAAAAAACATGGATAGGTATGTATGAAATAATGAAGAGTGAAATGAGCAGAACCATGAGAAATTGTATACTGTAATAGTTATACTGTTTTAAGAACAATTTGAGGCCTCATCTCCAAAATATACAGAGAATTGACTCTAATTTATAAGAAATCAAGTTATTCTCCAATTGATAAATGGTCAAAGGATATGAACAGACAATTTTCAGATGATGAAATTGTAACTTTTTCCACTCATATGAAAGAGTGTTCCAAATCACTATTGATCAGAGAAATGCAAATTAAGACAACTCTGAGATATCATTACACACCTGTCAGATTGGCTGACAGGAAAAAATAATGATGAATGTTGGAGGGGATGTGGAAAAACTGGGACACTGATGCATTGTTGGTGGAGTTGTGAAAGAATCCAACCATTCTGGAGAGCAATTTGGAACTATGCCCAAAAAGTTATCAAACTGTGTATACCCTTTGATCCAGCAGTGCTACTACTGGGCTTATATCCCAAGGAAATACTAAAGAAGGGAAAGGGACCTATAGGGGCCAAAATGTTTGTGGCAGCCCTCTTTGTAGTGGCTAGAAGCTGGAAGATGAATGGATGTCCATCAATTGGAGAATGGTTGGGTAAATTAGGGTATATGAATGTTATGGAATATTATTATTCTGTAGGAAATGACCAACAGGATGAATACAGAGAGCCTTGGATAGACTTACATCAACTGATTCTGAGTGAAATGAGCAGAACTAGGAGATCATCATTATACACTTCAACAATAATACTGTATGAGGATGTATTCTGATGGAACTGGATATCTTCAACAAAGAGATTTAATTCAGTTCCAATTGATCAATGATGGACAGAATCAGCTACACCCAGAGAAAGAACACTGGGAAATGAGTATAAACTTTTTGCATTTTTGTTTTTCTTCCCAGGTTATTTTTACCATATGAATCCAATTCTTCCTTTGCAACAACAACAACAACAATAAATTTGGTCCTGCACACATATATTGTATCTAGAATATACTATAACACATTTAACATGTATGGGACTGCCTGCCATCTAGGGGAGGGGGTGGAGGGAAGGAGGGGAAATTTTGGAACAGAAGGGAGTGCAAGGGATAATGTTGTAAAAAAAAAAAATTACCTATGCATATGTACTGTCAAAAAATGTTATAATTATAAAATTAATTTAAAAAAAGATAAAAAAGAACTTTGAATGACTAAGTCATTTTTACTACCATAAGTACCCAAATTAACTACCAAAAACATATGAATGAAGACACTTAATGCATCCAGAGAAAGAACTGATAAATAGAAGTATGTATAGAATAGTTTTATGTGTGTGTATATGAGAGAGAGATACTGTGTGTATGTATATATTAACATTTATATACATACATACATGCATACATATTTGTCTAGTGGTAGCCATTTCTAAGTAAGGAGGGACGGGAAGAAAAAAGAAAAAAAATTACAAGATAACTTTATTATGTATTTAAAAAAGAAATAGCAAGTTGTACATAATAGAGTTTCAGTTTTTTGTATAGTTATCTTTTTTTCTATTCTACTATGTTACAGAAATGTTTGCTTTATTTCTTAAGTTCAGAATAAAACAATAAAAAATTTAAAATTATATTACTCATAATTGTTCATTATCCTTCTTTGTAAGATTTTACAAATGAGTCAGTACTCTTGCCCAATGGAGCCTCTAGCAGCCACCTACCTGTTTCACATTTAATTTACATTGATTAAATTTCCTGATAAAATTATCATAGGTAGTGATGATGTCATTTCTATTGTTCTTTTTTTTAAATTTTCTCATCTGTAAAATGAGTTAGAGAAGGAGTGACAAACAACTACAGTATTTTTGCAAAGAAAACCTTAAATAGAGTCATTAAGAGTCAAATAAAATGGGGGAAAAGACTGAAAATTTCAATCACTTGTATAAATAGTTCAGGATTAATTTGATTCAATTGTGTTCACTGCATCTGGGCCACTTCCAGTTGTTCTGATGTATATTTTGTCTTTGGACTCAGAAGATTCTGGAAGAGAAAGTGAGACTGGTAACTTTGCATAGCTCACCATCACCTAAATCCAATTTACTGGCATGTCTTGGCATCACCTCCCTAAGGCCATGGTCTTCAAGAAAGGACAAACATCAATGATCCGATTTTTGCTTTATTTTTGCCATTATTATTCATTGTCTTTTATTTTTTTGCTTATTCTGATCTCAGCTCTGATGATTTAATGATTTGACTCTATACAGATAACTGACTCAGGAAATATTCTCACATCAGTAATTAGTCTTTTCTTACCTGTTACAAGATAATTTATTTCATACTTCATGATGTTATTTGGTATTAACTGTGATTAGGGTTTAACAAATCTTTGGGGGTCTTGAGTTTTTAGGTTACCTATAAGACACTAGCCTCTTCTCATTCTCTCGTCTTTCGTGTATTTCTCCATAGACTCACCTTTTCCCATCTCTGGACTGAAATTACAAAGTATCAGAGTGTACACTGGTTTGATTTGGAACATCTTATGAAGCTCTTCATAGAATTTTTCAGCAGCTAATGTTGGTATATAAATTATAATCATTTTCATAGTTGTCTTTTAAAAATATTTTTCATTAGTGTGGCAATATTTAATGACAAAATACCCCTGTGAAATAATGTTTCTTGTTGCTTATGGGTATATGATAAAAAAAAAAAAAAACATTCTTTCAACTTCTTTTTTTGTCTCTCTGAGAAGAAATTGAGATCTTCCATGGTACCTTTCCTTCTTCCCATTGACAGTAAAAATGTCAGGATTAATATGATTCAAATTCTCCGGCAACATATCTACTCACTGGTCACTGTCAAAGGATTTCACATCATAGTACCAATAAGCAAATCTAAAAACTGTGTGATTCTAAGCATCTGCCTTGATTTTGTCCCTTAGTATTCCTTCCCCTTCCCTGACTTTGTCACTCCATTTGAAAAACAAGTATAGGCTACAAAAATTTAAGTCCATGACCAGAAATTAGATTTTATCCATTAGAACATGTCCTCAAAGATAGGAATCGTTCTCTGCATGTACACCCCAGCATTTACTATAGTGTTTGTCACATCATAGGTATTTAATAAATGTTTATTGACTGACTGACCAAAAAAAAAAAAAGAAAAAAGAAAGAAAAAAAGAAAAAGAAAGCACAGCCTTGACAGGTGACCATTCTACTGATGATGTTCTTTTCAATAGCAACTAAATTGGACCTCAGAAAACAAATTTGGATTGTTATTAAAGCTATATTCAAAACTTATTAAGAATGACAGAATGTGCTAGGTCAATAGAAAGCAGAAAACTGGGGGTGGAGAATGAGGGGGGGATTTTATAGACAGTTTCTCAGATAAAGGTCTCATATTTCAATATATAAAGAAGTTTGGAAAATCTATAAGAATGAAAGTAATTACCCAATTTATAAATGGTCAAAGGATATGAATAGGTTGTTTTCCTATGAAGAAATCAAAACAACTTATAATCAAATGAAAAATTGCTCTAAATTGTTATCCATTAGAGAAATACAAATTAAAACAACCTTGAGATATAACTTTATACCTACTACATTGGCTAAAATGATTGAAGGGGAAAATATGCAAAGTTGTCTTTTTTTAAAAAAAAATAATCTTTCATCTGTCTTTTTTCATATTTAGCTAAGAATCTTCTCTTAGCAATAGTTATGAAAAATAGTTCTATCCATTTTCCTCCAATTTTAAAAATAAGGTTAACTTTAATATTATAATTGAGTATGCAGTTGGGGCTTATTGTTATAAACTTTGTAAGGTGGTGGTTTAAAATTGATTTCTATTTAATTGTTTTCCATTTTCCCCATCCATTCTTGTCAAATATAGAATTCTTCCTCATACTTTTTATGTTAATGTGGAGTTCAGTTATTCTGATGGTTTTAAATTTATTTTCTGCATATACGATGTACCTCTTTTTTTTTTTTTTGCTGAGGCAATTGGGGTTAAGTGACTTGCCCAGGGTCACACAGCTAGGAAGTGTTAAGTGTCTGAGGCCAGATTTGAACTCAGGTCCTCCTGACTTCAAGGCTGGTGCTCTATCCGCTGAGCCACCTAGCCGCCCCCATGTACCTCTTCTAACAGAATGTAGGCATTTTGAAGGTAAGCACTATTTTTTCCCCTTTGGCTTTGAATCCCAAAGATCTACTACAATACATTGCATGTATGAGATGTTCATTAATTGCCTTTTTAATGTAATTGGGTTGCTTGTTAAGTCTATTCCCCTGAATGTACTTTTGTATTTTTAATATAGTACTAGATATTGTTGATGATTATTTATAATATACTCTGAAGTTTAGAAATTCCTTCTTCATTCTTCCTTTAAAAAGTTATTTCCCTCAAGATTTTGGACCTTTTGTTCCTTCTAATAAATGTTATTTTATTTAACTATGCAAAATAAAGGGGACAGCTAAGTGGAGCTATGAATAGAATGGTGGACCCCAAAGTCACAAAGACTTGAGTTCAAAATATGACCTCAAACTGACTACCTGTGTGACCCTGAGAAAATCGCCTTCATCCTGTTGGCTTCAATTTCCTCATGTATAAAATGAAGTGGAGAAGGAAATGGCAAACCACAGCAGTGTCTTTGCCAAAAAAACAAAACAAAAACAAATGGGTCCCAAAGAGTCAGAAATGATGAAACAACAACAAAGGTGAAATAATTCCTGTGTATACCTTTTGCTATAGCACTAAATCCGTCTATTAATTTAGATCACATCATTTTTACTATATTGACACAAAATAACCATGAATCACGAATGTTTCTCCAATGATTAGTTTAGCCTTTATTTCTTTAAAGAGATTTGCAACTGAATTTTTACATGTCTTAAATATATTCTGGTAAACCACTTCCCATTTAGTTTAGGTAAATTGTGGTTCTTTTGAATGGGAGTTCTCATATTGTATTTATTTTTAGATTGTCATTGCTGCCTATAAATGATAATTTTTACAGATAACTTTTTATGGATTTATTTTTGTATCTTGTTACTTTACTGAAATTATTGCCTTAATTAGGTTTTTTTTTACTAATGGTATGAAATTTTCTAAGCAAACTATCATATCACATGCAAACAGGTATAACTTTTGACCAAAGTTTGTCTTTAATTTTGTCTTTTCTTATTACATCATTAGCATTTTAAGAAATATGTCAAATACTAGTAATGAAAGTAGTTATTCTTGTTTTATGGCTTTATTTGTTGAGGACATTTCCAGTGTTTCTCCAATGCTATTTTTTAGCTTTAGATTTATGCTTTTTAAAAATACTGTTTTTAAATGATTCTTCTGTATCTCTTCTTTTTAGGTATTTTTGGCAAGGTATAAATGATTATTATAATTTGTCAAAGGCACCCAATTATATGGTCTTCATTGTTTTTGTTTTAAATATTGTTAACTATGTTCATTGTTTTCCTAAAGTTGAATCATTATTTTCTTTGCCATAAAGTTCACTTTGTCATAGCAAAAGAATTTTGGATATATTGCTATGCAACTTTAGCTGTATATAACCATATGCACCTGTATATACTAAATACCTATGTTTATATATAGGTATATACTGACATTATCCCAACACATACCATTACATAAATGGTACAGTTATGTCACTGTATATATACAACACATACATACATACACATATATATATATATGTGTATGTATATATGTATATATATATATATACATATATATGTGTATGTATATATGTATATATATGTGTATATATATATATATATATATATATATATATATATATGTAGTACTATAATCAAATAGTAGAAAATCTAATACATGGCCACTTCACAAGATTCATTATTTTTACTAATTGGAACTAAGTGATAGTCTTTCTCCCTTTATTTTATTTTATTTACATTGTAAGATCCATTACCAATATTGGCCAATAATTTTCTTCCTCTGTTTTATTTTTTCTTGGTTTAGGTATTAGAACTATATTTGTCTCATAAAAGAAGTTCAATGTTTTCAATTTTTTTTTATTTTTTTGAGGCAATTGGGGTTAAGAGACTTGTCTAGAGTCACATAGCTTGCAAGTGTCTGAGGCCAGATTTGAGCACAAATCCTTCTGACTCCAGGATTGGTCTTCTATAAACTATTACCACCTAACTGTCCCTAATATTCTCAATTTTTGAGAATGATTTGTATAATATAGGAATTCATTGTTCTTGAAATGTTTGATAGAATTCACCCTTAAATGTCTGAACAGAATTTTTTTCTTTGTATCTTATTTAATTTAATTTTCTTTAATAAATATCAGTGCTTACTAATTCCATTTTCTTGTGAGGTAATGAATCTCCCAATCATTGATGGAACTTCAAGACTAGAATTCACTTGTTGCCTAGGTTCTATCATCTAAGGATTTTTATTCATTTAAGAAGACCAGGAGAGAATGATCAATATAATAGAAACAATCATAGCATAAACTAATAGACATATAGTGATCAGGCAAAAGAAACAATTTGATACTTGCTGCTATTCTTGCAATAGTCAGTCATTGATGCTGAAAACCCATCAGAGAATAGAATTAAAAGACTTTTTAAAATTATAATGCTCAGTTATTTCATCAGTCATTAGTTCTTCAGGCTCTGGAGCCAATTAGGAGACTTTTGATCAAGATGTAGTACTAGTTCTTCAGTCACTGAAACTGGTTCCACAAAATTCCCTGTGTTAGATTTGATTGAAACAAAGAATATTTGGGTATCCTCTATATAATCTACCAGAAAAGGAAATTCAAACACACTCTAAAAATTGACTGTATCCTATTAGACAATCCCCACACTTCACATAAATTATTTCCTTCAATACAAAAACCCACAGAGATAGAAATGATAGTTATTATTTTCTTTTACAGATGAAGAAGTTAATGAAATCAGGGCACTTGACAATGATCACATAACTAGTAATTATTAAAGACAGGATTTGAACCCATATTGTCACCCAAAGATTTATCCATCAACTTCATAATACATTCTAATATTATATAATGTATAGTACATATATATTATGTGTAATATATATTAAGTATAATATATAAATTATTCTAAAATATTTTGTTGTTGTTCAGTTATGTCCAATCCCTTATATCCTTATTTGGGATTTTTTTTGGTAAAGATCCTGGAGTGGTTTGCCATTTCCTTCTCCAGGTCATTTTCCAAATGAGGTATTGAGGCAAAAAGGTTCCAGGGTCACACAGGGTCTGAAAGCAGATTTGAATTCAGGTCTTCCTCACTCCAGAACTGGTGCTCTATCCACTGTGCCACCAGGGATCGAATTTTGGGTAGAGTGTTCAGAGTCCAGAGTGTTCAGCCTCCATTTTCTTTCTGTTTTGGGGGGAAAAGAAAAGTACACTTACCCTTCTCCAATTCTGCAGTCCTTGTTATGGAGTATTTCTCCTATTCCCCAAGGGCTTTCAAGAATCACTGGGAGTCTCTTATGTGTGTGTGGGTGAAGGGAAGTGTTAGAACTGGGAAATTTATATAATCCTAGTAGCTGAAGACCTATTTTCCCTGCCCCATTTGCTATTACCCTAGAGGAACAGTCAAGAAAAAGTGCTAAAGTCTGCATTTATATAAATCAGCCCTAAGATCATAGTCATACATAAGACTTTTTCCCCCTGCAGTAAGAAAGAGAATGGTTATAACATTAAATAACTGGGAAGGAAGTTTTTCAACACAGAGCAAGCTTGAAATATTTCCATTGAGCTGCTATTTCAAGAATGACAAAATCAAACCAACCAGAAAAGAGAATAATTGGACATCATTGTTAAGCTAGAAGATGTGGTTACAAACAGATTCCAAAAAGAATACGTAGCAAAGAAGTAGTAAAGTAAGAACCAGGCTATTCAGCCACAAACAGGACAGAAGCTGGCAGAGTCAGAAGGGGTAGAGTAAACACAAAAGCTCAGGCTCACAGGACAGAACAGTCAAAGCAAATCCCTTGGCTATCCCTTAAGGTACCTGCTCTTCCAGTTGGCACTTACCAAAATAAACCTGCCTACCTTATGACATATAAAAGGTAAGCATAAGTATAATGGAGAGATGCTACGATACTGTGGAAAAAGCATTGGCTCTGGAATCAGGCTATCTGGGCTCAGAACTTCCCTTGATATTCACTACCACTTTGACATGGGTTAAGTCACTTAACCTGTTTAGGTCTCAACTCCCTCTTCCGTAAAATGATAAGCTTAGATTAAATGGCATTTGAAATCTTTTTTTTTTTTTTAACCTCTAAATAGATGATCCTGTAGTGCCCAGTGATTTGTCCATGACCACACATAACCAGGCTGGAATTTGAATCTCTCAGAGATCCGTTAACCAATCCTTCTTTGAAGGAAACATTTCCTCTCCTAAGAATAAGTATGACGACAGATTCCAGTGGAAAGGTGAAGGGGAATCATGCTTGTAAAACGTTAATTGCCTGAAAAATAAAAGGACTTCCTCAAAAAAAGTTTTTTTGAGGGAAGAACAAATATGAAGTATTTTCTTCTGCATTTCTTTTTCTCTTCCTGTGAATTAAAAAAAAAGTTTTATTGGTCTTTTTTTGCACATCTATCATTATCCATTTAAGCTATCCTTCCCCCACACACACCAGAAGCCTTCCTCTGAGACAATTTTTTAAAATTGTTCAGCCATTTTTCAGTCATGTCCACCTCTTTGTGACCCCATTTTGAATTTTCTAGGCAAGGATACTAGAGTATTTTATCATTTTTTTTTTCTCCAGCTCATTTTACATATAAGAAACTAAGGCAAACAGGGTTAAGTAACTTATCCAGGGGTCACCCAGCTAAATTGTGTCTGAGCTGAATTTGAACTCAGGTCTTCCAGACTTCACATGGGGAGTTCTGCCCACTGCACCACCTAATTGCTCTGACTATACAAAACAAACTACAAAAGTTTCCATTTTTCTTATATATTCCTCTTTCTCGTTTTTTTTTTTACAGCATATCTGAATATTTGTATTGTTTCTATTAGGTTTGCAATAAAATAAAAGATTTAGAAACTCCTTACTTGTTCCCTATTACAGGGGAAAAAATAGCTCTTTTCTACGTGAGGTACCTTCAGAGAGTAATTCTATTGTGGGGCTGGACTGAGACCTTAGCTAAGTGACTGCTTTCAAATCCATCACCAGGATGGGTTCAGTCACAGCTCTGAAGCAAAGCAGCCCCAAATATAGATTAGATGCAGGTAGCCTGACTTTTTTTTCTTACCTCCGGGACACGTGTGGTGGTGCAGCTGTGGAGATGACATTGTTTGCCTTTCCCAGAAAAATACCTCCTCATGAATTAAGCTGCAGGCTCACAGTCAATGCCCCACTTACTTTGTTCCAAGCCCTCATTCCTTCGAGCCAAGAAGGATAGTGATGCTAGTATCTCATCCCCGACACTGAGATGCGGCCTTTGTTTGGAAGGACAGCCCTGCTGTTGTGCTCTAAATCATCTGTCAAAAGGTCTTCCTTTCCATTCTACAGACCTGGCACTGCTGGGCCTACTGAGCAGGGGGAAGGCACCACAGCTCCATTAAAGGGCCTGCTTCCTATGGGAAGTGTGGGAGACGCATAGTGTGAGAAAGGCTCCAGAAGGGAAGACATTCTAGGCTCTTCCAGTGGGAAACAGTAGGAAGCACTGTCCCTTCTGACAAGGCTTAGAGTGCATCTGCTTGCTTTGACACTAGTTAATGGTGTCTGCTGGTTCCACTGAATGTGAGAAAGTCCAGGGAGAGAAAATGGCAATTGAGTAGTGAATGAAGTTATTTTCTGGGGCCCTCCACTAGTTTGCTCTAGCTTTCTGAGCCCATCTTGCAATTCTTTATTCCAGTTTTTTTTTAATATGCCAAATAGAGATGACATTAGTTATTGACCTTCTCACGTGGTCCATACAGTTCTTGGGAAGATGGAAAAGAAAAGAGTATTGATAAGGCAAGGTATTAATGTATATAAAGTACTTGACTTGAAGTGAAGAAAAACTGGTCCTCGTCACTCCTCACCCACTAATTGTACGTCATTTAGTTTCTCTGGGGCTTAGTTTCCTCAACTATGAAATAATAACTATTACTTATATTACCTTTTTTTTTTTGAGGCTCAAGTGAAACAAGATATGTGAAGGTCTTTTTAAACCTTTTGAAGAACTCTATTTTGTTGTTCAATTACATCTGACTCTTTGTGACTCCATTTGGGGTTTTCTTGGCAGAGATCCCAAAGTGATTTGTCATTTATTTCTCCAGATCATTGTACAAATGAGGAAACTGAGGCAAACAGGGTCAAATGACTTATACAGCGTCATACATCTAATATCTGAGGCCTGATTTGAACTTAGGTCTTCCTGACTCCAGACTTGGCACTCTATACACTGAGCTACCTAGATATCCAAAAAAGAAGCTTTATAGGTATCACCACTGCCACCACCACCCAACACCACCCACTACCCACCCACCTCCACCAGCAGCAGCATCATCGTCAGCATCAGCAGCAGCAGCAGCAGCAGCATCACTGGTGAATTGGCACCCTGAAGACACTTCTTTGCTGAGATCATTCCTTCCTACTTGATGTAATTTCCTCATCAGATCTACTATTTTAGTAAGAACTCAAGCCATGCCTCTTCTCATGCTCTTTTCATCTTCTTTCTATTCATCTGCTATATTATCTCCCTTCAGATAATCTTATCCCATGTTATTAACTCCTCTTCTTATATTTGTCATTATTGCCATTACAACATAAGCTTCTTAAAGATCAAGATTATATTATTAGCTTCTATCTATATCTTATCTTAGCACAATGCTTAGCAGATTGCTTAGTAGTTAATTAGTAAAATGAATAAAAAGCACATAATAAATGTTCTATAATCTGTGTATCATATATGCTTAATGAAGATAGACACCTTCTTAAAATATATTTCTCCAATTTACACTAGGTTTTCATTAAAGGGGGAGAAAATACATTTAACAGTTAGACCCAGGTGATCAGAGTAATTAGAAGAATTAGAGAAGAGGCAACAAAGAAATTGGCCTTGGAATCAAGAAGATAAAGTTTCACATTTCACCTCTGACATTTACTAATTCTGGATAAATCAAATACGTCAGACAATTCCCTAAGATTTGAAAGGGTTATATCAACCTTAGTGGAAAAAGTTCCCATACTGAGAAGTCTCCATGTACCCAATATCACAGATAATAAGTACACCACCAAAGAATGTTGTAGAGAATCTTATGACAAATTGGTAGGGAAAAAAATAAAATGGTTCAATGAAAAAAGAGTATTAAACAGATTAAGGATATTTAGTCTAGAGAAAAGAAACAAAGCCACTTTTGAATATTTTGAAGGGTAATTTTGTGAGATCCTGATTAGACTTTAATCTACTGGCCCCCCCAAAAATAAATGAGAATAATGGCTAAAAATGGAAGGAGATAGAAAGATTTTTTTTTAATTTTAAACTAAAATCTAACAATTGGACCAGCCCAAAGTAGAATGGACTGCCCTAGCAAATAAGGAGTTCTCCCTCACTGAAATTGTTCAAGCAAAAGTGGCAACTAGAAGATTTGAGTTCAAATCCAGTCTCAGATACTCAGCCTGTGTGACTCTACAAAAGCCTACCACAGTTTCTTCATCTCCAAAACTGGGATAATGATAGAAGGGCTGGTTTGAAGATAAGATGCATTTGTAAAATGCTTTGCAAATCACAAATTTCTGCATAAATTCTATTTTTTGAACAAAGGTAGAATGAATTTGCATAAAAAGGTATTTCATTTCTGAGCTATATCATTTACAATTCTAAAATTGTCATTCATTCTCCTAGATAGTGAGACTAAACCTCTAAAATGAGAGAGGCAGCATTGCAATATTCTGTATTGGCCAAGTACTTTGTGGGAGAGGAAAGAGTTAGGGATAATAATATGTTGTAGTGTTCTTTCCCTTTTCTTCTGCAATGCTGGAGAGCTTTGCAAAACATTAGTTCATTAATCCTTCCAACATCTCTACAAAGCAAGCAGAGTATAATGATACCTGCCTCCTGCAGGGCTGAGCCTGGCTCTTTTAAAGGTACAGTGCCTCCAGTTAAGAAGCAACACTATGAGGAAAATGTTTGACTAGAGGCCTGTTTAGGTTGCATTTCTAAGAGGAAAAAAAAGGTATTTTGGTTTTTCCATCATCACAGTTTTTTCCAGTATTCCTCTTCACCTCTTCCAGAGAACTATTTTGTATAACAGTATTTTTAAGGATCAAAAAAGGGGAAAAAATAGCATTTATGATACAATGGGAAAAGTCCCAAAAATATGTACTACGAACATTATCTGTACATTTTCCTCCACTCAAGGAAGAGCATATTGAGTCGGGAGGAAAAAAGTAGCAAATCACTCCATTATCTTTACCAAAAAAATCACAGTTGATCTCACAGAATCAACATAGCTGAAAAACAACACTAAAACTAAAGTGTCCTTCTGCCATTGAGTCCAATGAAATTCTGTGGTGTAACACTGGACAGTGTCCTGGTTCTGGAGTTCAGAAGCTGAGTTCAAACCCATCAATACCTAAAAGACCTTGTACTAACCTCTGATCCTAAGGGTCATCTAGGAGAGGATCAGATTAGCTGGGCTCTAAGATTTCATTCAAGTCTCAGGCTATTATTCTATAGATTTTTCTAAATGCTCTTCAAAATAAGGCTTTTCCAATTCATTTAATTCGATTATATTTAAAAGGAAGCTCTTATTGCAGATCATTGTGCCAGTCCTGGAGGAAAAGATTCAAATAAGACAGTTTCTCTGCCTTGAAGGAAACCAGCACATAACAGATGATTAATATTTATTGACTATAGTCCAAAAAGAGGATATGACATAAATAATATAAAATGATTTTTTTGTTCCCAGAACTATGGTTTTACATGAATGTTTGGCTGTGGAGAAAGAAAAAAAACTATAGAATTTTAAATTGCCAATCCAAGACCAATTAAAATCTCAATCCTTTTCTACTTGTGACTATAGAGAATTCACTTAGCCTTTTCTATAAATAAGGGGGTTAGATGTATGCTCTAAAATTATGGTTACATTCATTGGCATAAGGAGGTCCCAATAAGAAAATTCTTTTTACTACTCCAGATCTATTGTTATTCTGTAGTTTATAATCCAAGAGAGTTGTCTGGGCAGGGAGGGATTAAATGACTTGCCCCGAGTCACATAGCCAGTGAGTGACAGCAGAAACTCAAATTCAAGTTTTCCTGACTCTAAAGCCAGTGCTCTACACACTGTTAGGTTTCTTTTCTATAACTAAATTAGAAATAAGTATAGGAACTAGATCTGTGATTTCCTTGGCATAAGGAACTCCCAGATGAGGAAACTTCCTCTGCCAATGTAAATAAATACTTTTATTTACCAGTTAAAGTCTTAGAGAGTTACCCAGAGAATGAGAAATAAAGTAGCTTGCAATGGGTCACCAAATAGCTACAAGTCTTAGTTGAGATTGGACAGAAAACTTCACAGTTTCAAATTTGACTATCTGCTGTGATGCTTTACTATAAATAATATATTTCTGTTATTATCATGTTTCCCATGTCTTTAAATGGGATTGTTCTAAAAGTAAAGTTTTTTTTTTACTTTCTCTTCTTTTTTCCTTGCAGATGATATCAAGCCAGAAGAATCATTAAGAGAATGTCTAGAGTCCTTTCTGGTTTTGTTTTTTTTTTTCTTTTTCCATAAATTGTAAGGTGTTTAGAAATTAACTTGAATTGAGGTGTGTTAGTCAGACTAAAGCAGAAGGAAGGATTCAGTAGTGCTTAAGAATTTCTCAGAAAATTTATTTCTTTCTTTTTCTCTCTCAGTCACCAATTTCTATTGATCTTATAAATGGGAAAACTGGGGCACTTGATAGATCCATAAACACGTGGTGTGAGAAGGGTATCCTGTGAGTGAGGAGAACCCAGGATTCTAGGCTTTTCCTATATTCCAAGAGTATTGATTTTCTAACTATTCTAGAGATGTTAATCTCTATCATTGCGTTGTTGTTTTTTCCATATTAACAATTCAAATAAAGAGAATCTGTGTGTGGAACTTTTACTGGTGCCCTAAAGAGTGAAGTTAGAGAGAGATGATGAAATCAGAAAAGATTCAACTAAAAAATTTTCTCATCATAATCTGTCACTTATCAGATCCTGCCTTTTATCTGAAAATTGGCTGATCAGAGCAGCTACCAGTCCATACTTGCCCTATCCAGCTGCTGTTCTAACATGTTTACCATGAACAAATACATTTTGTTTTTATAGAATGAATAATATCCTGAAAGGGAAACTTCAGTTTCCCACAGCCTGGTTTCAGAAATCTCAGCTGAGACTCCAAAATAAGTCAACCCTCACTATCACAAAATATTTTTTTTTTAAATTTGGAAGGAATATTAGCAGCCATTAGTCTAATCTTTACTTGATAGTAATCATAATAATAACTACATTTAATAGAGAGCTTAAAGGCTTGGAAAGTACCTTATGTATAGTAAGGCATCTGATCCTTAGCCCTCTAAGATAGTATTATGATCATCATCATCATCATCCCCATTTGTTGGAGGAAGAAATCTAGGTTGAAAGAGTTTAAGTGACTTGCCAGGGTCAAAGAGCTAGTAAATGTCTGAGATAGGATTTGAAGTCATGTCTTCCTAAGGCAGCCTGATGTTTGAGTGGATAGAGCAATGAACCTGGAGTCAGGAAGACCTGAGTCTACCCTCAGCACTTATAAACTATGTGATCCTGGGCAAGTCATTTAACTTGTTTGTCTTAATTTACTGGAAAAGTAAATGGCAAACCATTTCAGTATCTTTGCCAAGAAAACCTCTTCAACAATATGGATTGTGGTATGGTCTGAGGCAGGGGTTCTCAAACTATGGCCCAGGGGCCAGATGCAGCCCGCTGAGGACATTTATACAGCCCGCTGGGTTATGGCAAATGGGCTGAGGGGCGGACACAGAGTGTGAGTTTTTGTTTTTACTATAGTCCGTCCCTCCCACAGTCTGAGGGACAGTGAACTGGCCCCTGTTTAAAAAGTTTGAGGACCACTGGTCTGCGGGGTCAAAAGAGATGGACATCACTGGACAACAATTTCCTTATCTTAAGTCTCAGTCCTTATTGTCTATGCTACCTACTTGCCTAATAATGATAACTAATGTCCACATGCTACATTTAAGATAGGAGATATATATAGAGAGAGATAGAAATATAATGAAAATGTATATATATATATATATATATCCTATCTTACAACACACTCAAGTGATCATCCAATTTTTGCTTGCAGATTTCTAAGACTGCCATTCTAATTTTGTGCATAGTTAGAAAGCTTCATTTTTTCTAGTATCAAATCTAAATTTGTCTCTTGGCATCTTCTACTCATTGCTCCTGATGTTATCCTCTGATACAAAACTTTTTTTCATAAAACAGTTCAAATACTGGGAGACAGCTATCATGTCTTCTCAGAGTCTTCTCTTCATCAGTCTAACATCTCCATTCCTTCAACTGAATAACTGTATTTAAAATGTCCCATAGGATCTTTAAAATCTCACAGAGATGAAATGGGTCTGGGGTAGAGCTTTTTTCTTTGCTGATTATCAGAGTAAAGAATTACCTATGAAAAACTTATACTAAATATACAATATTCTTAATAAATCACTTTGAACAGGGGCGCTTAACCTGGGTTTATGAATCATTCCATAAATAAATTTCAGAATATTTGTGAACTTGGATATATATATATATATATATATTTCATGATAACTGGTTTCTTCTGAAATTCTACATATTTTACTCTATGCATTTAAAACCATTATTCTTGGAAGCGATCCATAGGCTTCACCAGAATGTCAAAGAGGGCCAGAACACAATAAACATTATAAAATACCTTTCTTAGAGGAAAATGGATTATTCATTTTTCTAAGTTTTAGGTGGATGGGCCCAGTCTCCTGAGATTTATGAGTAATACACGAAATCTGCAGCTGTTAAAAAAAAAAAAAGTATTTGTTAATGATTTCTAGGAGACATTTGTGAATCAAATTTCTGGGAAGATATAAGGAAGTCATTTGGAGGCTCACAGTTTTATATACTTAGAATATACACAAAAAGACTGAAACATCAGATTTTAGATTTAATGCTGGAAAGAACCTTAGATGTCATCTAGCCCAACTTCCTTATATTACAGATGAGGAAACTGAGGCCCAGAAGTGAAATAACTTACCTAAGACAGTGCAGGTAATAAGAGGCAGAGCTAGCATTTGAACTCTGGACTTCCAACTTCAAATCCAGTACTTTTCCCGCTGTTCATCACTGGGCTTGCTTTTTCAATCACATGATCCATGACTTCTGTGAGGTTGTGGTAAAATAGGTAATTTTCTGCTTTGTCTGAGACTTGGAAGTCCAAAGGAAGCTCTCCTCTTACTTCCTGAATTCTACTTCAGGAGTAAGGGACTGACAGTCACATATTCTTTGGTCATCTGATTAGAGCACACAGTTGCTATATTACTACAGTTTAAGGAAAAAACTTCTCAGGGTACAAATCAGATATAAGCAAGCCAAAATGCCACACAGATTATAACAAATTCAGTTTAGTAGATCAACTTAAAAGATCCTTCTCCTATCTCCAGGTATTATTCTACCTGGAAAGCTCCTCAAAGATCATAGACCTCAACAATAAATTCAATAAACATGTAGTAAGCCATGTGCTAGATGCAAGGTACCAGGGTAGCAATTTCATATAGAATTACAAAAAGCTAGAAGGTACTTAAGGGATTGAAGTCTGTATTAAGAATCACAGAATATTACAATGGGAAAGAAACCTCAACAATCATATAATCCACCCATGTGGGAAAGTCTCTACTCTATCTGTTTCAAGTGATTCTAGGAACAAGAGGGAGATGAGGGAAATAATATAATATTGCTTGGAATAGATGTGATAATGAAAAATAAATGAGAGAAAGAAGATAAAAACTATACAATTCTTTTTTTTTTTTCTTATGTTTTTTCTGTACTGAGGGAGGATACTCTGTGGGTTGGGCATAACAAAAAAATTTATTAAAGGAATTGAAAGCCATGATAAGTGAGAAGACAGCAAAATGCCACATTGATGCTTACAAGGTTGCTAAAATCAGATGAATTATCTCCCAAAGTCCTGAAAGAACCCACTGATGTAATTGATGAATTGATGTTAACTGGTTTGGAGGGAAATAATAGACAGAGGGGAAGTATCTCAAAAAAAAAAAAAAAAGAAAAGAAAAGAAAATATGATCTTTATCAAAAGGGGAAAGAAATTAGATCCTTCAAACAATAAACCTTTGAGCTTAACTTAGATTACTGACAAAATTCTAAAAATGTGAAATGTAGTCCCAAGGTGCTAAGACTCAGGACAACAGAGATACCGGGTACCAATGTCAAGTAATCAATACACATTTCTTAAATGTCTACTATGTGGCAGATACTATGTTAAGCATTGAATATATAAAGAAAGGCAAAATAATAGTCCCTGATCTCAAGGAGCTTACAATCTAATAGGAGAAAACAAGATGCACACACACACACACAGACACACACACACACACACACACACACACACACATATATGTATATATATATATATGCAAAGTCAGCTATGTACAAGATACTTTTAAAGAGATCACAGAGACATCAGAGGTTTCCTGAGATTATTGAGAATTCTTGGGTTGTATCATTTGAAGACAATCAGGAGAGCTGTCTCTTTAGTGTTTTGGTGGCTTTAAGGAAGACACTTATACCCAAGTTTTGGCAGGAGAGGAGGTAGAGAGGTCAGAACAAGATATACATTGACTGTATGCAAAACAGAAAGCAAGAAAAGAGAAGAGAGGTGAATAGCAAAGGAGTGGAATGGAGCTAAAATCAAGCCAAACAAGTAAAAGTAGCCATTAAAGTCAAATCTAGTCAGTATAATCTTTCCCCTCATCTCCCATAGCTCAAAGTGACCTCTAGTCCTGAGGCCCACTATAACCTTCTATATCTTACATAAATGGTTATCAACATTTCTTTATTATTTGACATTGCTAATAAATTACATGACCATTAATAGTGATTTTGACTAAACCTATGAGTTCATGGTTTGGGAGTGATAAAAGGAAAACTAGCTTATAGGAAATGAGATATTTCTTAGCTTATTCCAGGGTAGCCGATGAACCAATTAGAAAGTTTCTGAAACTGTTCTAGACTCAATTTGTAAAATCTTGAATTATTTTATAACTGTTCAAATTTGTAAAATAAATTGAATATGAAGTTTTATAGGTAATTATAAAGACTGTTCTTAGTTCTTACAAAATATTCCACATAAAATATTAATAAGTATTTTATATAATTGTTTTTTATTTTTATGTTTAGAGTTTTTATAATTATAAAAAGAATGACACTAATTTATTTTATAACTAATGTAAATTTTAATTTGAAACTTTGGGGGACAAAAGTTATCATTGTTGTGAACACTTAATAAAACTAAAAGAATATAGATATTCACAGTATATTTTTGTTGTTGAAAGGGCTTCATGGAAGAAAAAAATGTTGGAAATCACTGTTCTAGAGCATATTTACCTGACTGCTTTTGCACTTGGCAAGAAACAAATAAGGAAATAAGCCAAAAACAGAGAGAAGAGATTTGGTATGGCTATAAGGGGTACCATGTACATACACATAATCCAAAGAGCATTACAAATCATTACAAGGATAGTTGATGATCATGTAGATTACCATTAGTGATGATGATCATCAGTAGTTAGCATGGGTTCCTCGAAAACAACTTATTCCCAATTAACCTAGTTTTCTTTTACAAAGTTACTAGACTGATCTAAAAAAAAAAAAAAAAAAGTCTTACTCTCTTACTCTAATGCTTCATTATAGTATCAAGATGACCACAGATTCTTTGAGGCTTTGCTATAAGAGTATAATAAGCTTCAGCAGATTCTACTGTGCTGTAAAAGCATGATATCAGTGAAATGCTATATATACTTTCTAACGATCAGTAAAACCATATAGCAAGACTCTCAGCATTGTAGTGGAAAATGGGTGAGGATTTATTTTACTATGGAAACCTATGAAACAAATTAAAATATATTATTACAGACACTTTTCACTTCTACGGTAGTGATAAAAAATAATAGAAAATGAGACAGAAGAGAAACAACTCATTGACCAACTTCTAACATCCTATATCAAGATAAGGTCAAAATGGGTTCATGATTTAGACATAAAAGGTGATACTATAAGCAAATTAGTAGAGCAAGGGACAGTCTACTTATCAGATCTATGGGGAAGGGAGGAATTTATAGCCAAAGAAAAACTAGGAAACATTATGAAATGCAATATGGATAATTTTGATTACATTATATTAAAAAAAGGTTTTGCACAAGCAAAATCAGTGTAGCTAAGATTAGAAGAAAAACAGAATGCTGGGGGGAAATTTTACAAACAGTGTTTCTGATAAACGCCTCATTTCTAAAATGCATAGAAAATTGACTCAAGTTTATAAGAATACAAGTCATTCCCCAATTGGTAAATGATCAAAGGATATGAACAGTTTTCAGACGAAGAAATAAAAGCCATTTCTAATTATATGAAAAAGTGCTCTAAGTCACTATTAATTAGAGAAATGCAAATTAAGACAACTCTGAGGTACTATTTCACACTTCTTAAATTGGCTAGGATGACAGAAAAGGATAATGATGAATGTTGGAGGGGATGTGAAAAAACAAGACCCTAATGCATTAGTGGAGTTGTGAAACCATTCTTGAGAACAATTTGGAACTATATCCAAAGGGCTATCAAATTGTGCATGCCTTTGATCCAGCAGTGTCTCTACTGGAGTCAGTATCCCAAAGAGATAATAAAAGAGGGGAAAAATACACATATGTGCAAAAAATGTTTTAGCAGCCCTTTGTGTAGTGGCAAGGAACTAGAAATTGAGTGGATGCTCATCAATTGGGGAATGGCTGAATAAGTTATGGCATATGAATGTAATGGAATATTATTATCCTGTAAGAAATAATGAGCAGTCTGATTTCAAAAACATCTGGGAAGACTTACATGAACTGATACTAAGTGAAGTGAGTAGAACTAAGAAAGCATTATATACAGTAACAACAAAATTATAAGATGATCAAGTGTGATTAATTTAGTTCTTTTCAACAATGAAGCAATTCAAGGCAATTCCAATACACTTGTGGTGGAAAGTACCATCCACATTCAGAAAGAGAATTATAGAGACTGAATGTGGATCAAAGCATAGTATTTTTGTTATTATTTTGTTTGCTTGGTTTTTTTTCTTTTTTGTTTTTTCCCCTTTAATCTGATTTTTTTGCATAGTATTGTCATATATACAATATGGAAATACGTTTAGAAGAATTGCATGAGTTTATCCTATATTGAATTGCTTACTGAATAGGGGAGGGGCAAGAAGGAGGAGAGGAAAAAATATGGAATGCAAGGTTTTGCAAAGATAAATGTTGAAAACTATCCTTACGTGTATTTGGAAAAATAAAATACTGTTAAAATAAAATAAAAAAAAACATAAAGAAAGAAAATGGAGCAAAGGGTACTAAAAATCACACAGTTTTTAAACAATCTAAAATCATTAATTTGATCATTAGTATCCTAAGTGTGACCTTATTTTTCAGTGATCAATTAAGAAACAAATTTCTTAAAGAAGTGAAGCATATCAATATTAATATCCTTTCTACAAATGAAACCAAAAAAACTATAAGCAAGTTGTAGTGAATACTCACAGGGTCTTCTGGGAGAGGTAGATAGGAAAGAATGAAATATCCATTTTAAAAACACCTACTATGTGCCAGGAATTGTACTAAATATTTGACAAATATATCATAACAATAACCCTAGAGGATAGATGCTATTATTATCCACATTTTATAGGTGAAGAAACTGAGATAGGCAGAGGTTGAGACTTTCTGAAGGTCACATAGCTAAAAAGTGTCTGACTGCATTTGAATCCATGTGTTCTTGACTCCAGTTCCAATTCTTTATCCACTGTGTCACCTAGTTGCCACTAGAAGTAGTCTCCGAACTTTATTTTGCCATTTCCTGAAATACCTGATCATCTCACTTTGTAATACTCATGATAAGCAAAAATAACACAAGGTGCTTCAATCTGCACTTGGACTCATGTTATTTTCACTTTTATTGTTTTTTTTCTTCTTGTGGTTTCTCTTTTGTTTTGATTCTTCTTTCATAAAATGACAAATGTGGAAATTTGTTTGATCTGATTGTACACATATAACATATCAGATTGTTTGCTGTCTTGAGGAAGAGAGAGAGGAAAGAGAGAGGGGGAAGAAAAATGAAAATAAAATCTCAAAAGTAAATGTTGAAAACTATCTTCACATGTAATTGTAAAATATAAAATACTATTTAGTAGGGAGAAAATAAAATGCACAAAGAAAAAAAAAGTCTATGTGTTATAAGCGGTAAAGAGTTGGCCTTGGAACCAGGAAGATCTGGGTTCAAGGTCCATATGGACTATGTAATCCTGGACAAGTCATTTAGTTTCTTGGTGAGAAATTAAAGCATATATCTAATATAGTAAATTGCAGAACAGGTGCTCATCTGCATTGGGAGAGAAAAATCCTCCTAACTGGGAATGACTTACTGCAATAAAATTGCAGGTAGAGATGAAAACAAATACAAATGAAATTCAGAATTGTGTCATCTTATATTAAGGTCAGTATGGCTCTTTTGACATATGAGTCAGCACAGAACAATCTTCCCAATTTCCAAGTATAAAAATTAAGTGATAGTATCTATTGACATTTTTTCCTAAAGTTAACTGTTGATAAACTATTAACAGATGATGAAGTGAAGCACTGGACCTGGAATCAGGAACACATAAGTTCAAATCCAGCCTCAGATACTAACAGTGTGATGCTGGGCAAATCATTTAACCTTGATAATCTAAGTTTCCTCATATATAAAATAAGCTGGACAAGGAAATGGCAAACCACTCCAGTATCTTTGCCAAGAAAATTCAAAATGGGGTTATGAAGATTCAGACATGAATGAAACAGCAACAAACTTAGTAACTTTTGATAATTTTGTTATCCTGTACATAGCTCGTTAGTCCAAAGTTTTGGTAAACTGTCTTCCCTATTAGATTGTGAACCTTTTAAAAAAAAACCTTTCTTTATATTCTCTAGTGATTAATACAAAGTTTTGGCACATGGTAGGCACATAATAAATGATTAATTGACATTTACATATGTCTGAGGCAAAATTTGAACTTGGAAATGAGTTCTGACTCTGTGCCTGACATTCTATCCACTGAGTTATCTAACTGCCCAACATTTCTACAGCACTTACTAAGTACCAGGCACTGTGCATAGTACTTTACAAATATTCCTTCCATTTGATCATGAGCTATTCCATCTCAACAGATTGTCCCCTCTATCATCCCTACTTTTTCACTAATCTTCAAATGTTCCCTTTATACTGGTGGTTTCCCTGATGCCTACAAACACATTCAAAACATACCTCGAGAAGTAAACACTATTATTCCCATTTTACTGTTGAGGAAACTGAGGCAAGCAGAAGTTACCTTACCCAGAAGTCACTTATTTAAAATCACATAGCTACTAAGTGTCTGAGGCTGGGTTTGAACTCAAATCTTACTGACTTCAGGCTTATTCTTGATGCCTGCAGAGATACTACAAGAGATTTATGAAAGTAGACTCTACAGGACTTAACAACTGATTGGTTATGGGAGAGGAAAGAGTGAAGAGTCAAGGTTGACCCCTAGGCTATCAGCCCAAGTACCTTGGAGAGAACCCCCAAGAGTAATAGGGAAGGGAGCATTTTTAGGGAAAGATGAATTCAGTTTTAGACATGCTATGTTCAAATTATCAATAAAACAAACTTTGAGATGTCTAACAGGAAGTTGGACATTTAAGACTGGAAGTCAAGAGAAAGATTACAGTTGGACAAGTAGATCTAAGAGTCATTAGCATAGAGGTGATATTTGAAATGATGGGAGCTGATGAGATCACCAAGTGAAATAGCAGAAAGAGAAGATGACTCAGGACAAAATCCCACAATTAGCAAGTACAACAAATAAATATTCAGCAAAGGAGACAGAAGAGTGGTTGGAGAAGATCAAGAAAAGAGCAATGAAACAAATACATAACGAGAATAGAGTATCAAGTGGGAAAGGGTGATTTTGTTCAAAAAGGACAAAGATTGAAAACAGGCCAATAAAATTGGTAACTTTGATAAGGATATATTCAGTGGAATGATAAGCCAGACTACAAAAAATTAAGAAGAGAATAAGAAGAAAGGAAGCAGAGGAGCTTATTTATTAGAGAAGACTGTAGTTTAATTCCAAAAAGAAAGAGATATTAGATGATAACTAGAGGGGATGAGTGGATCAAGGGAAGGTGTTTTGAGGATTGGGGAATTTGAGCATATTTGTAGGTAGCAGGGAAACCACTAATATAAAGAGAACATTTGAAGATTAGAGAAAAAGTAGTCATGATAGGAGGTATCAATGTGTTGGGATGAAAAAGCATCACTTGGGCATATATCAGCCTTTGCAAGGAGAAGGACCACCTCTTCATGTAAAACAGAAGTGAAGGAGGAGATAATGGTAAAAATCATCTTATGTGAGATTAATAATAGGAATAATGAGAGAGCTCTTGGCAAAAACTTCAATTTTTTTTCAGTGACATATGAAGCAAAGTTCTTAGTAGAAGAAGGAGAGCTGTGAAAAGTGTGAAGGAGGAATTAAAAGATTTGGAAAAGCTGAAGTAAATCAATAAGGAGATATAAAAGCCTTGCTACAAGGAGGGCCCATTAAACATAAATTTATAATGAATCCAGTCAGTAAATCCTTTGATTTTTCTCTACTCCCCTTCTATAGCACCCGACTGGGAGCAATGGCAAAGGCTGAGGTTTGGCAGAGCAAGATCTTTGATAAGAAAAAGGGTCAAGGGACCTTTTCCCATAGGGAAGAGGAAAGAATAGGGTCAGGTTACAAGTGATGATGAGGGAAAGATCTGAGAGTTTAGAGACTGTAGTGAGAATGAACAAGATTTAGAATTGTAAGGCGTAGGGAAAGGGAGAATAACAACAGATTATGATCAGATAAAAGAATATCAAAGATATGAATATGGATGTGAAACACTTGTAAGTAACTACAAGATCAATGATCTCTTTACATAGCTGTGGTAGACTAAAGGAATAGGTCATAGGAAATGAATAAATTGAGAAATTAGGAGTTAGGGTGTTAGAGGGAATATCAATATGAATATTGGAGTTCTCAAGTATTTGGGAAGGAGAAAAAGACCATGATTCAGGCACTATATACACTGAGAAAAAGGAGAATGTTCTTCAGGTCTGTATCAGCTCCCAGAGTCTTTTATCACCCAGAGAGTGGGAGATAAATATAGTTTGAATGAATTTCAAAAGAGAGTTTATTGAATGAGAATGGTAGAAGAAGAGCATGGAAAAAGCAATGGAGAGCAAAGAATAATCTAATCCTCCTACCATTTGACTAATAAATCAGAAAGTATGAGTGAAAGTACAACCAGTGCTGTAAATGGTAATTCATTTAATTCATTTTCAAGCAGTTCATAATTCTATTCCTCTCCTCATTAGGAAAGTTACACTGTCATTTCAAATAGGATCCTTAATTTAAACCTGAAAAAGACCTAGAGATTATTAAATTAATCTTTCTCAGTTTCTATATTATAAATCTGAAGCCCAAAAAAATTAACTTCTTCCGGGGTGGGGGAGGTATCAAACAGCTAGTAAGTGCCCAAAGCAGGATTGAACTTAAGTCTTTTTGACTCCAAAGCCAGGATCCAATGAGATATAACATAGTACTTCTCCTGGTGCTAGATTGTTGTAGAAATAACTTTAGGATAACATTGTATGATCCTGAAAGGAAAGAGAAAAATGAAAAAAAAAAAAAACAAAACTATTTGGTACACCTTGAATGGTACTGACAGAAAAATGGAATCATGTGAATAGAAAAAGAGTCATTCCCTTTAGAAATCTAAGATGGTAAATGAAGAGATTTAATTTCATAGAATCACTAGCAAATTTTTTAAAATACCTTTAGTGGTATACTATTCTTCCCAATTCCAGTATTTGTTAAAGGCTAATTTCAGCAACTTCCAGTTTTATTTTCATTTCCTCTTTGAATTTGCCAACAAAGATGTAAATAACATGGGAATTATCATAATCTGACTGATGTAGGTAAACCATTCAGATGCTGTGTATCAAGAAAGTATACATATATGGAATAGCTTCTGTATCTCCCAACATCTACAACAACAGGGGCAGATTCACTGACAGCTTAACTGCCAAGATATTTTACCAAAACAATATTTTCTGGCTTTAAAATCCACCTTCTACTTCCAAATCATAAAGATGTTATCAGTTTTGAATTTGAGGAGAAATAATCCTCAACACTCTCTTTAAATTTTTATGTAGCCTTGCAAAGATATTTTCACTGACAAATTCAAGCAGGCCCAACCCTTTGAATAGCCTGTACCGAATTATTATCCAACAACTGTTTTCTTTGGAAAGGGGGACAAAAACCAACAAAACAAAAAGGTGATTTTCAGCTCAATCACCTTCAGTCTTGCATGCAGCTTATTCCATTCTTTCTCAAGCTCTCAGATAAGAAGCACCCTTTAGGAAGAAGGAAAGAAATAGTCTTGACATCTGTAGTTTTTTCTTTGATTATCTCCATATCACTATACTATATTTATCTATATAGATATATGTATCTGTATCTCCATATACAAATATATATTTTTTTCTTCTTTACCTTGCAAATAGCTAACGGCTTCTAGCCAGGGCTAAACCCAGCCCTTTCATGCCCTGCAGTCATCACTGGATCTTTAAGAGAAAACCGATTCTCTGGAATGCTGTGCGTGCACATACCTATCTGGGCTCTGCAGCCCACACCTGCCGAACAGGTAAACCAGATCCTCCACAGGGCCTCAGCGCCACATTCCAGTCCAGCAAGCTATTACTCTCTAATTGTTACCTGTCAAACAGGTCAACTCAGCGCTTGGGCCAGGCCCAAACAAGCGCATGTTCCCACGAAATCCTAAACCTGCCAACCTTTGACCTCTTCTAAGTTTTAGCGATTATTTTAACTAAGGACTGATTTAATTCCTGACCATGACTTTTTAACTGGAGCAAAGATAGTGTGCTTTTTCTCCTGTATTTCCTATGGCAAAGTAGTGGGCCAAGAGCCCCATATTGTGTGGCTCCCTGAGATGAAACTCATTCCCTAACTTCTCTAAATCTATCTTCTTTTGATGGAAAGGGGAATTTCCCCTGGGTGTGTAAGGAAGCCTGGAGATGGTCCACAAAACAGAAACTTACAGTATGGTATACCGTTCTTGTTTTTGTTCTTTGCATATTGACATATATATTTACTGATGGTTGAGTTTCTTATTTAAAATAAAAAGGGAAAAAGAAAAGATTTAAAATAGGGTACTGGCTATAAATTTTTTCTTCCTGTTTATCTACATAACTACAAGGTACCAACTATCTAATCCAATCTCTTCATATGATAAGGAAACTAAAGTCCCAAAACAAAACAAAACAAAAAAAAAAAAAAACAATTTATAAGTAATAAGTCATTAGAGGCTAGATAAGTGGTATATAGGCTAGGGTGGTAGGTCTGGAGCCAGATTCATTTCTGAGTTAAAATTTGACTTTAGACACTTACTGTGTGATCCTGGGCAAGTCATTTAATCCTTTATAAGCTGTCTGATGATCTGGAGAAGGAAATGGCAAACTATTCAGGTATCTTTGCCAAAAAAGTCCCCCAAAACTCAAAGAGTCAGATATGATTGAATAACAATAGCACGAATGTTCTTTTACACTTTGATACCTTTTCCCACTATCCTCCCAGTCAAGCCAGCTCCAGGACATCTCTCAGAGAAACTTTATCTATACTATCTCTACCTCTCCAAGAATCTGAATCAATTTTAGAATAGCTCTTTAAAAGTTTTTTCCTTATATCATGCATTAACCTATTTCTTTTCAATTGGAATTCTTTCCTCCTTTTTTCTCCTTTCTGGCACCAAATAAAACAACAATAACCCTTCTAACCCAGGACAGATTAAAACAAACTTGACACTTATATTTGGCTCACACCCATTATCTCTTATTTTTTTACCTTGGCTCTTCTTCCATATTTAATGAGTTCTGTTTTGTAGATTTTAGAGGACTGTTTTGCAACACTGATAATTATATGTGAGTAAAGGAGTTTTATTAGGACCCATTGGATTTCTTATAATGGAGCATATGTGGGGGGTTGAGGCAAAAAGTATGAGCTAGTCAAATTATTTGTAGGCTGGTCACTTTGGAGAAGCTGTTCAAAAAAACTGCTCCAAATAATGGAATTTCAATTATCTCAGCAACATACAGTTATCCCCAGAGCAGGTCCTGCAACATCATGTCTGATAGAACTTTGTTTGACTGAGTAAATGTGTTTTTTTTTTTCTTCTCCTCCTGTGGCTGAACAAGTTATTCTACAAAGAGCCTCAGATCTCTCTGAAGAGGTAAAACTGGCACTTCCTGTTCAGTTCATCCAGTTCAGGCTTGTTTAATACAGTCAAACAGGATGGGCCTGCTCCCGACAAGAGAATCTCCAAATCCGGCTTTGGTGATGATGAAGTCCTGAAATCTGACAGGTTTGTTCAGAAAATTGCAAGGAAAAGCAAAAGTGTAGAATGATGCAAAAGATGTTCCTAAGAAGGTTGAGTACAATCTGAACACTGTCTTGTTCAGCATCCAATAGTAAATGCTATTAATTAACAGACTCCTTATTGTCTGAGCTATAAATGAAGAAAAATAACTAACTTTTTGAGGTCTACACATAAATACAGAATGGTGAAAGGATCAGAGAGATTCTTCAGTTCAGCCTTCTGTCTTCTGGTGCAAGTAAACTATCCATGACTAAAGAATAGACACTTTCAAATCCCAAATCCAGTTTTTGCACAGCAGTGGCACAAGTCAGGAATACAATTGGGTGATCAACTCCCCCTCAAAGAATCCTTACTTCCTTCAAAGCACATCCCCAGGAGAACTTGCTACATGAGAACATCTTGTTATTAACACTTTCCTCTCAAAACAACTTTGTATATACTTTACATTTATGTTGCATTTTTGTTCACGTGTATATACCTAGTAGAAAGCTAGCTGCTGGAGTGTAGGAATGGTTTCATTTTTGCCTCAGTTCTCCAGGGTTTTGTTTATTGAATTTAATTAAAAACCCTTGATTCTCTTCTGAAAGATTTGGACAGAGACTACCATTAAAAAAAATTTAAGTACATTGATATATTATATATATTTATAATTTTCTTTCTAGCAAACAACCGCTATTACTATCACAAACGTTTAACTGGTCATATATTGATTTTTTATAAATAATAAATACTTATTTCCATTATTTTTCTTTTTTTGTTTTGCTTTTATTCACTTCCATATGCTATTTTATCTTCCTGGTCAGTTTCTCTTCTGATTATTTTACATACTTATTTACAACAGAATTTCCAATTTTCTAAAATATTCCTAAAATAGATTTTTTTCTTCTCCTTTCTTTGAAGAGCTCCATCATTCTTATCATTTTGACAATCAAAAAATTCTTCCTTATATTCCTCTACAATTTTTCCTTCTTCAAAGTCTGTTTTCTTTTGATTGATCCTTCATGGACATGTAGAATAAATGGATCAAATCACACACACACACCTCATTTTCTCAATTTGTCCCTGTATATGGGGGATGAAGGTCTTGTGAAAAAATAACTCAAAATTCCATTCACATGACAGCAAAAGTACCCTCTGGAGTGTATCTATACAACCTATTATTACAAAGAAATCACTTACCATCATTATTTGTGACAGAAAAATTGGGGTAGGTGGGTGGGGGGTGGAGAGAGACTAGAGTTGTGATTTCATTGATACAGGGAGCTCCAGATGAGGAAGCTCTCTTTCTATACTCACAATTCAGAACTTTCTCTGTAAGTTAGCCTTAGAGAATTGCCTTTGGCACTAAACAATTAAATGATTTAACTAGCTTCATATAGCATGTATCAGAGGAGCTTTTACTGAGACTAGCTTTTTATTTACTGCACTATACCATCTTTTGTCAAGTGCTTAAGTTGTTCCTGATGTCTTGCTATAAAGTAATCTTTGTAAGGAAATCATGATAACATTTAACTTTAAAAAAATGAAAATTTATAGCAAATAGAAATATTCTTTCAATATCCATCTATCAAAAATTTACTGGCCACAAAACCACTAAGTTCCACACTTGTTGCCATAAGACAAGCCCAAGATACTGATGCTACTGCCTCCTAGTCAGGCTTCTGGTCCACAACAATCCTTGGTTTAGAGGTCCCATTTATGGTTGCTGAGAGATAGCCTGGGACAATTGTTTCATCAAAATCACAATTTCTGAATGTCTTAGAAAGAACTACACCTCTGTTAGGCCTGCTGGGTCCTTTCCCCATTCAGCCCCAGGATCCAACAGCTTTTACCTGTGAACCTTTTATCACATTCTATTCATGTTTTTTTGTGAAATCAGATGTTCAGATGCCTTCTGAGACACAGTCACACAGATTACAGAGAAGTTAATAATTGAAACCTCAAAGGTAAAATTTCTAATCATTTATTCTTCCTCAATGTCGTCCTTAATCATCTACCTGAATTTATTTCCAGTGTTTAGCATATTTTTACCCTTTCCTCCTAGAAATACTGAACCTCAATTACCAAAAAATAAGCCTTCTTTCTAATCCCAGATGGTCACTCATTTATCACCATCTACCTCAGCATTCCCTTCATCCCTTTCCCTCTATAAATCTTCCTTCTTTAAATTTTTCTGCTATTTCCATTGTGCTCTCTAGAATTCCTGTTCCATAAGTAAGAAATATCCTTTCATTTTATGCTATGTCTTCTTTTGTTCTTTTTATCTTCTGATACTTCCCTTGACCTAGCTAGCTTCAAATGGCACCAGATCCCTGGCCATCCTCTTCAGTAATGACTGCTCTTTTCCCTTTTACTCAGTCTCAGGCTGAAGTGGAGAAGCTGAAATACTCCTTGCTACCTATTTCTATTTTTAGAATATGTTCTACCATTATCAGGACCATGCCTTAGATCCAAATTATTCTGGGTCTCATTTGATTGGCCAAAAATAGGTTCCAGGCCAAACTTCATTTGCTCACTGTTTAGGCCCTGATTGATTCAGAGTTAATATAAATAGCAATTATATCTGTTTGGGGCAGAAACCCTGAGAGTCTTCCTCTCCCAGAATGATTTTTTTTTACTAGCAAAAAGAGACTATTCTCCCCCTTAATCTAGCCTTAATCAATGAATGGGCATTGCCTCAACCAAACATATTTAAGGTTGAAAGCTTTAGCTTGAAAAGGCCAAGGTCATCCTTTTCATCCAGGGCCATCTCTAACTTAATATATATATCTTACCACTGCACCTAGATGGTTTTGGAGGGGAAAGTGAGGCTGGTAACCCGACACAGCTCTTCCTTACTTAAATCCAATTCACTGGCATGTTATGGCATCACGATCCCAGAGGATGTCATGGTCCTCTTCAAAAAAGAATAGCCACCATTATTACTAATAACTTTTCCTTTTTGTGGATTCATGCAATCCACATTTATTACTTAACTCATAGTCTGGTAACTGTAAATTAGGACTACCACTGCCCAGAACATTTTCTTAATGAGTTTACTCTCATTTTAGAGTCTATCCACTGATCCTATCTTAGATATATTATATTCTTTGACCCTTTAGTTATATGATCAATATTTCTGGTTACTCAGAATTTGTATCTGCATCTCTCTCCTCCAAACATTCTTCTCTTCCAAACTCCTTATTACTGTTAAGAGTATCACCATTTTCTCAAGATGTCTGAAGCAGGCCCTGTGGAGTACTTAGAATTTGGGTTAGGCAACAAAGGCACCAAGACCATCTGTTGCATCTGAGGCATCTCAAATCTTACCACTGGAGTTGAATGACTCTAGAAGATAAAATGAGACTAACAACTTTGAGAAAATACACCTCATTTCGTGTGGTGTATTTTCATGATTTCACCCATCATCCATAAATATGTATTTTTCTGCCCAACAGAATGATGTCATTGATTTGATTCAAAAACAAAACAAAACAAAAAAAAAAAAAACTAACAACAACAACAGAGAGGCTCACAACCTCAGGGTCATTTTCAATTTCATTTTTGTATTTACTCTTCCTAACCAATTTGTTGCTAAGAGTTGTCATTTCTATCTTTGAGATATTTCTTATATTTATATGAACATATATATATATATATATGTATATATATATATATATGAAAGGGAACTATACATGTACATATGTGTATATATATGGATATACATACAAATGTGATCTATATATGTGAAAATATGTGCATGTATGCACATATACACATGAAAGGAATATATACATCTCTGTATGTATATCTCCTTTTTGTTCACTTAGCCAGCACTGTGATACAGGCCTTTGTTTCATCCTTGGACTATTCCAATTGATTTCAGTTGATTTCCAACCTCAAATATCTTCCCATTCCAGTCTCCCTCCTATTCAGTTGCCAAAATGATCTTCCTAAAGCATCTGTCTAACCATATCTTCCCCACCTTCCCCTAACAACCTAATTTGTTGTTAGGTAAATAGAAATCTAAGGAACTAATTTAGTCAAGAAATCCTAAATTGAATATTTGGGAATTAAGAACCTTGAACTACTCTCATTATACATTTCTTATGTTCTTCAGAAACTTATAACATCACTAACAAAGGAAATTATTTTTAAAAATAGAAATATTTATATCATTATGTGTTCTTAATTCATTACATCATGATTTATTATTTTAAAGGGCATTATTCTTTAGTAAGTTAAGTGGGAAATACTAGATAATGGAGAGTTAGAAAAATTGAGTATCACAGCATTATATATATACACACACACAACATAAATTACTTGAGAGAAAAACTAATTTGGCAAAACTTGTGGGAAAACAGAAATACTTTGGCAATAATTTGTTTTAGGCCAGCAGTTACAATAAGCTCAAAATGAATATTCTATCTAAATAGAAAAAAATATACCATAAAAATGGAAAAGAAACCAATATAACTTTGGCTAGTAGAAAAAAAATTTTAATTTTTACAAAAATTTTATGCATAGGTAATTTTCCAGCATTGACAATTGCAAAACCTTTTGTTTCAACTTTTCCCCTCCTTCCCCCCCCCTTACCCCAGATGGCAGGTTGATCAATATGTTACATATGTTAAAGTATAAGTTAAATACAATATATGTATACATGTCCAAACAGTTATTTTGCTGTACAAAAAGAATCTGACTTTGAAACAGTATACAATTAGCCTGTGAAGGAAATCAAAAATGTAGGCAGACAAGAATATAGGAATTGGGAATTCTATGTAGTGGTTCATAGTCAACTCCTAGAGTTCTTTCTCTGGGTGTAGCTGATTCAGTTCATTACTGCTCTGTTGGAACTGATTTGGTCCATCACATTGTTGGAGAGGGCTTCATACATCAGAATTGATCATCATATAGTATTGTTGACGTGTATAATGATCTCCTGGTCCTGCTCATTTCACTCAGCATCAGTTCATGTAAGTCTCTCCGGGCCTTTCTGAAGTCACCTATTGGTCATTTCTTACAGAACAATAATATTCATAAACCAAACCTTATTCAGCCATTCTCCAATTGATGGGCATCCATTCAGTTTCCAGTTTCTGGCCACTACAAAAAGAGCTGCCATAAACAATTCTTGCACATACAGGTCCCTTTCCCCTCTTTAAAATCTCTGGTAGTAACGCTGCTCGATCAAAGAGTATGCACAGTTTGATAACTCTTTGAGCATAGTTCCAAATTGCTCTCCAGAATGACTGATGTATTCAAAATTCCACCAACAATGTATCAGTGTCCCAATTTTCCCACATTCCCTCCAACATTGCGCATTATCTTTCCCTGTCATTCTAGCCAATCTGACAGGTGTGTAATGGTATCTCAGAGTTGTCTTAATTTGCATTTCTCTGATTAATAATGACTTGGAACATCTTTTCATATGGCTAGAAATAGTTTAAATTTCTTCATCTGAGAGTTGTCTGTTCATATCCTTTGACCATTTATCAATTGGAGAATGGCTTGATTTCTTATATATTAGAGTCAATTCTCTATATATTTTGGAAATGAGGCCTTTATCAGAACCTTTGACTGTAAAAAATGTTTTCCCAGTTTGTTACTTCCCTTCTAATCTTGTCTGCATTAGTTTTGTTTGTACAAAAACTTTATTTGATATAATCAAATTTTTCTATTTTGTGATCAATAATGACCTCTAGTTATTTTTTGGTCATAAATTCCTTCCTTTTCCACTGGTCTGAGAGGTAAACTATCCTATGGGTCAATGACTAGTTTCTGCCATACTAATTTCTAGTGGAAAAGTTCTTAACTAAACAAGAGACAGAGCTGATCACAAAAACAATGTTAACAGAGGGGGAAAAACCTGAATATCAATAATTTTGGATTTTAAACAATAGGTAGGAATTTCACAGTGACTAAGGAGAATGTCTCTGCCATAAAGGGCAATATGATCTAAGGTTTTAAATTGTGTTAAAGGATGAATGCTATCATCTAAATTGATTAAAATATTTAGCAGAATAGAACCAAGGATAAACATGTGATATTCTATTAGTGATTTCATTGATGGTTGATAGAAATTCCTAGATTACCATTCATTTAATCCAATTAGTCAACCACTTCAAAATTTCACCAAGATACCATGAGAGACTTGATCAATTCACAGAATCTCATTTCTATTTCATCAGGTCCTCCATATTTGTCAAAATCAGATGCAAAAATAGAAGATATCTTCTTTATAGATAAAATTATCTATAAAGCAAGTCAATAATGTTTCAGTTCCTCTGCTTTTAACAAATAGATAGATGTCTGATAGATGTCTGGATGTCTGTATAACCAATTTTTTTTTTATCTCAATGCTAGCTTTGGGATGAGTTCTGGAATTCATTATTCACTTCCTCTACCTATCTTGAATCTTTATAGTATTTCTCTATTCTAAGGTTACTTCTCTTTTTCCTAACCTTAATTTCCCACAGATTTATATTCAAGAAGTTCACTTCCAGAAGCCAAGATGGCAAAGTAAGCAGCAAATTGCAGTAACTCCCCCGAATTTACTTCCAAACAATTATAAAATAGCACCCCGAAACAAATCCAGGAATAGCAAACCCAGCAAAAAGACAGGGTAAAATAAACTTTGAGCCTAAGAAACTTGGAAGATTGTCAGGAAAAATCTGTCTCACTTGGGTGAAAAGAGATCCCAGTCTAGGACAGAAAGCATCTTAGCAAACCCCACTTAAGCAAACCTTTCCTGCATCCCAGTTCAGTGGAACATGTGAATTCCAACACCAAGACCTCTCAGCCAAGTGCTTCAGCATAGCCTAGGGAATGGACAAACTACAGCTCTCAGAATCCACTCATGCTTCAATGTATTCTCAGAAATACAGAAACATCCTACTGGCCTCAGCACACATCAAATACCAACACTAGAATCCAAGTTCAATATCGGAGAAACTGCCAGACCCCCACATTCTTCAGCAGTGCCAGCCAACCCTTACCTCACCCATTCAACAGAGTGCCAGACACAAAACTTCCCCTTGACCTCAGGGCAACATCAATGCAGTAAGTAAACAGCCAAGGTCTATAGTCCCTAACACAAGAAGCCTGAGGCGGTGCCCTTTTCACCCTGAAAGCAGAGCTCAAACTTCAAAGAAAGGAAAAAGGCCCAAAAAAAGGATGAGAAAAAAAAAACAACAAAAAAGAATTTGATCATAGATGATTATTATGGTGACTGGGAAGTCAAGACACAAACTCAGAAAAGAACAACAATGTGAAACAAAGCAAAACCCCAAAGAAAAATGGGAAGTGGTCTCAAGCCTCAAAGAGTTCAAAAAGGACCTTATGAATTAAAAGAGGTAGAAGAAAAATCAGGAAAAGAAGTGAGAATTATGCAAGAAATTTATAGAAAATATAGTAAAAAGCTTTGAAAAAGAAAACAAGTTCTTAAAGTTAGAACTTCCAAATAGAAAATGATATACAAAAAAGTTGAAGAAAACAATACTTAAAAGTACAATTAGCCAAATAAAAAAGTACAAAAACTAACTAAGGAAAACCATTGGAATACATGAGAGAGCTGCTGAAATACACAGGAGCCACCTAACAATGCCTTCATGGAGATCCAACCCAGAATGGATCTCCTTTTGTGAGAGGATGATACAAGAAGACTGAGAGGCCGTTGTGTTGTCTGATCTCTCTCCTCTTCCCTCTGCCTCCAATTTATCTCATTCCCAGTCAGCAACACCTGTGTCAGCAAAGGCTGCCTTGCAGCTCCTTCAGATGTTATGATCCACAGCTGTAGAGGCTCTTGGAGAATTGACCTGTCCCTTAACAGAAAACAATTTTTAAAAATTAGAATATGGCAAGGAGAAGTTAATGATTCTTTGAGAAATCAAGAATCCAATCAAATAAATTCCAAAAAATGAAAAAAATAGAAGAAACTGTAAAATATTTCATGGGAAAAACAACTGACCTGGAAAAATAAATCAAAGAGAGACATTATCAGAATCCTTGGACTACCTGAAAGACATAAGCAAAAGGAAGACCTAAACAACATCTTTCAGTATTTCAATAAATTATCAATTTTAGATATCAATGATATTTTAGATACCTGATATTTTAGAACCAGAAAGTAAAAATAGGCATTGAAAGAATAAACTGATCACCTTAGGAAAGAAATCCCCAAATAAAAACTCTGAGAAAAATTATAGCCAAAGAATGTCAGGTAAAGGAAAAAAATTAGTGTAAGTGTCCAGAAAGAAATAATTCATATATTAATGATAAATCAGGATTACATAGGACTAAGTGACTTCAGCACTAAAAGATCATAAAACATGACATTCCAGAAGGCAAAATAGCTAGGACTACAACCAAGAATCATCTGATGAAATGAAGCATGCATAATAATCAAGAAAAAAAAATGTCCATTCTTGAAGTAGAAGAATTTCAAGTTTCAAAAGAAATCCAGGATTAAACCAAAAATTTGAATTTTCAATATCAAGATCCAAGAGAAGCATAAACAGTTTAAAAAAAATAAGGAAAAGAAAACTTAAGGGATTCAATAGAATTAAGCTGTTTCCTACATGGAAATATGACATTTGTAATTCTTTAAAACTGTATCATTAATAGTGATTATAGAAGGCATATACATAAACAGAAGGTATAGGTATAAGGTAAATTTGAAGGAATGACATAAAAATTAATTAAAGGATGAGAAAGAGTACACTGGGTACAGAAGAAAGGGAGAGAGAGAAGGGGATAAAATATTTCACATGAAGAGGATAAAAAGATCTATTACAGGGAAGGGAAAGAGGAGAGAGGGAACAATGGGCATCTCTTGAACCTTACTCTCATCAGTATTGGCTCAAAGAAGAAATACTATACAGAATAAGTTGAATTTAGAATTATATATTGCTCAACAGGGAAGTAGGAAGAGAAAAGATTATGTAAAGGGAGGGGGAAGAGACTGACAGAAGTGAGAGAAGACAAGGGGAAATGGTAAATAACAACAAACTCAGGTGAGAAGGGGAAGGGTGAAAGAAGAGAGAGAATAAAAAGGAGGGAAAATAGGATGGAAAGAAAAAAAGACAATTACTAATCACAACTGTGAATGTGAATGAGATGAACTCTCCCATAAAATGGAAGTAGCTGGCAGAATGAATCAAAACCCAGAATCGTACAATATTATTTTATCAATAATCCTACAATCTATCTTATAAGAAACACACCTGAAGCAGAGAGACTCACAGAGTAAAGATAAGGCACTGGATCAGAATCTATTATGCTTCAGCTGAAGTTTAAAAACAAAAAAAAACAAAAAACAGAAATAACAATCCCAATCTCTGACAAAGTAAAAACAAACATATACTGAATAAGAAGATATAAGGAAGGAAACTATATTTTGCTGATTCAATGATTCAATTAACAAATAAATTTAGGAGCTAGTTTTATGGGGGGGGGGGAGCCAACAAAATATATGAGCCATTGGTTAATTTTATTTAAAAAAAAAGAAAAAAGAAAGAAGAAAACTAAATATCCAGTATCAAAAATGAAAAGGGTGAAATGAAAAATATTTTGCTCAATTATCTGCCAAGTAATCTGACTATCTGAGCAAATTTGGTGAATATTTGTGAAAATATGTTACTTAGATTAACAAATCAGTAAGGAACTCTGTAAGAAAATATCTCCAGGGCCCCAGGGTTCACAAGAAATTTCTACTAAATATTTAAAGAACAACTAATTCCAATACTATAAGCTATTTCAAAAAAATGTAAAGGAGTCCTACCATATTCCTTTGATGATACAAATATGGTACTGATACCCAAACCAGGAAGAACCAAAACAGAAAAAGAAAAATTTAAACCAATACTGTCAAGGAAATAACAACAATATATCACACTATTATCAGGTGAGATTTGTACCAAAATTTCAATGTTGATTCAATATTAGAAAAACTATCAACATAATTTACAGGGCACCTAGGTGGCTCAGTGGATAGAGCACCAGGCTTGAATTCAGGAGGACCCGAGTTCAAATCTGATCTCAGACACTTAACACTTCCTAGCTGTGTGACCCTAGGCAAGTCACTTAATCCCAGCCTCAAAAAACAAACAAACAATAATTTACCCTATCAATAATAAAATCAATAGCAAAATAACAGAAATCATATGAATACCTTAATGGATACTTAAAAAAAACAACTTTGGCATCCATTCCTAATAAAAACACTAGAGAGCATATGAATAAAGGGAGTTTTCCCTAAACTGTTAAGAAATATCTATTTAAAACAATCAGCAAGAATTATATGTAATAGGGATAAGCTAGAAGCCTTTCCAATAAGATCAAGGGTGAAGTAAGGTTGCCCATCCTCACCACTATTATTCAATATACTACTAGAAATGTTAGCTATGGCAATAAGAGAAGAAAAAGAAGTTGAAGGCATTAGAATAGATAATGAAAAAACAAAACTATCACTCTTTGCATATGACATGATAATAATGATAACCCTAGAAAACCTTAAAGCATCAACTAAAAAAATCTACTTAATAATCAACAAATTTAGTGAAGTAACAGGATATAAAATAAAACACAACAATCATCACCGTTTCTATATATTACAAGAAAGCCTAGCAGCAAGGGATAGAAAGGGAAAATTCATTTTAAATAACCATAGATAGTATGAAATACTTGGGAGTTTACCTGACAAGACAAACAAAAAGTATGTGAATACAATTACAAAATCGTTTTTCACACAAATAAAGTCAGATCTAAAGGACTGGGAAAATATTAGTTTTTCATGGGCAGTCCATGTCAATATAAGAAAAATGAAAATTCTGCCTAAACTAATATATTTATTCAAGTGTTATATCAATCAAACTAACAAAAATTATTTGATTGAGTTAGGAAAAAATAGCAAATTTCATCTGGAAGAATAAATAATAATCAAAAAATTATCAAGGGAATTAATGGGAAAAATACAAAGGAAGGTGATCTAACAATACCAGAAATCAAATTATACTATAAAGTGGTAATCATCAAAACTATCTGATATTAGCTAAGAAATACAGTGGTGGATCAGTGGAATAGATTAGGTATTTAAGACATAGTAGTCAATGACTATGGTAAACTGGTGTTTGATGATAAGAATTCATTATTTGACAAAAACTGCTGGGGAAACTGGAAAACAATAGAACAAAAATTATGTATAGACTAACATCTCACATCTTATATCAAGATAAGATCAAAATGGGTGTATGATAAGAGGCAGAGCCAAAATATTGGAATAAAGGTAGGAACCTAACTGATCTTTCCCCCAAATCACTTCAAAATCTTTTAAATAATGACTCTAAACAAATTTTAGAGCACCACAACACCCAAAAAGATGGGTAGAACATTTTCTAGCCAAAGTCAACTTAGAAGGTCAGCAGAAAAGGTTTGTGACACCAGTATGGAAGTCCAGTGTATAGGCCCCAGTCTGGCCCCAGGCCAGCAAAGCAGGAAAAAACTTCTAAATAAGGGGCAGTCCTTGTGACTTCCATACCTTTAAGCCCAGAGATAGCAAAGAGGATTTGAAAGGTCAACAGAAAAGGTCTGGTGCAACAGGGTAGAAGTCTAGCACAAAATCCCAGCACAGACAGTACAAGGGCAATCCTGGCTTACTTGAAGTCAGCAAAGCAGGAGTCTGTACCTTTAGCACACTAGATCTTACAACTACACTGGGGTGAGTATGCCCCTAACAGTTCTGGGACAGAAAAGAGGGATTGCAGTCATATACCTAGAATGATTCTGAAAATAGTTATACAAAACTCTTGAAGTTTGGGACAGTGCACCCTCCACCCTCAAAACAGAGCCCTACTTTGACAGAGGTGAAAGCTGAGTAATAGGCTAGGAAAATGAGAAAACAACAGAAAAAGGTTTTGAATGGGAAAAGGTACTATGGTGACAAAGAACATCAAAACATAAACTCAGAAGAAAATAACAAAGTCAAAGTTCCTATATTCAAAGCTTCCAAGAAAAATAAGAATTGGTCTCTGACTATGGAAGAGCTCAAAAATGATTTTAAAAATCAAGTAACAGAGATAAAGGAAAAATTAGGAAAAGAATTGAGAGTGGTGCAAAAGGAAATACAAAAAGCTAATGAAGTCTGGGTCCAAATGAATGTGCAAGTGAATTTTACCAAACATTTAAAAAACAATTAATTCTAATACCATCAAATTATTTGTAAAAATAGGGAAAGGAGTCCTGCCAAATTCCTTTTATGACACAAGTATGGTGCTGATACTTAAAGTGGATCAAGTGGATCAAGTAGATCTACTTACTTAAGTGACTACTCTCAAGTGATCAAGTAGAATTTATACCAGGAATGCAGGGCTGGTTCAATATTATTTTTAAAAATAGCATAATTGACTATATCAATACCCAAACTAACAGAAATTGTATGATTATCTCAATAGATACAGAAAAAGCATTTGACAAAATCCAACACCCATTCCTTATTAAAAACACTAGAGAGCATAGAAATAAATGGAGTTTTCCTTAAAAATTATCAGTACATCTATTTAAAACCATAGCAAGTATCATATGTAATAAGGATAAGGTAGAAGCATTCTCAATAAGATCAGGGATGAAATGAAGTTGCCTACTATCACCATTACTATTCAATGTTGTATTAGAAATGTTAGCTTTATCAATAAGAGAAGAAAAAGAAATTGAAGAAATTAGAGTAGATAATGATAAAACAAAATTATTACTCTTTCCAGATGATTCAATAGTATACTTAGAGAATCCTAGAGAATCAACTAAAAACTATTAGAAATAATAACTTGAAGCAAAGTTGCAGGACACAAAATAAATCCACATAAATCATCAGCATTCCTATATGTTATCAACAAAGTCCAGCAGTAAGACATATAAAAAAGTCATTAAAAATAACTGTAGATAATACAAAATATTTGGGAGTCTATCTGCCAAGACAAGGTCAGGAACTATATGAACACAATTACAAAACACTTTCTACACAAATAAAGTCAGATTTAAACAAATGGAAAAATATCAAGTTCTCATGGGTAAGCCAGACTAATATAATAAAAATTGCAATTCTATCTAAATTAATCTATTTATTCAGTGCCATACCAAACTACCAAGAAATTGCTTTACTGAGCTAAAAAACAAGCAAACAAACAAAAAAAACTTCATCTGGAAGAACAAAAGGTCAAGAATTTCAATGGAATTAAAGGAGGAAAATGCAAATGAAGGTGACCCACCTGTACCAGACCTAAAACTATATTATACAACAGCAGCCATCAAAACCATTTGGTAATGGCTAAGGAATAGAGTAGTTGATCATTGGAATAAGTTAGGTTCATAAAACACAATAATCAATGACTATAGTAATCTAGGTTTGATAAACCTCTGAATAGAAAATTTGATTTTCAAATACAGGACACAGGAAAAGCAGAAGGAGGTAGTCAGGAAAATGAAATATTAAAGGATTTAATAAGGTTTATATGTTTACATTCCTACATGGTGAGATGTTACTTGTAACTCATTAGAACAGTTAGGCAGTTAGAAGGAGTATATATAGACGAAGGGCACAGGTATCATTTTGAATATGAAGAGATAATATCTTTTTAAAAAATAAAATTAGAAGATAAGAGAGGAATGTACTAGCTGAGAGAAATGGAAATGGAGAGGTGGAGTGGTGTAAATTATCTGCCAAAAAAGTAAAAGGCAAGAAAAAACTTTTACAGTGGAAAAGAAGACTCAGGATTGACTCAAAGAGGAAATACTCAATAATGGTATAGAAGTCTATGGTACCTTGCAGAAAAGTAGGAGAATAACATACAATTAGTGTGGGAAGGTGATAAAAGAGAGAGCACATTGGGGGAGAAAGTGGTCTGTAGCAGAACACATTTGAGGCAGGACAGAGTGAAAGGAGAGAAATCGTAGAATAAATAAAAAGAGAAATAAAATACAATAAAAAAGAATAAATTAGCAATAGTAATTATAATAAGAATTTTTACACAAGTTTCTCTGATAAGTCCTCATTTCTCAGACATAGAGGGAAATGAGTCAAATATTTAAAAATAAGAATAAATTGATAAATTGTCTAAAGATAAGTCTATACACAAAGGACTAATAAATTCATGCGAATCCTTTGACCAAATAATAACACTACTAGGCATAAATCTCAAAAGAGTTTTTTTTTTTAATAAAAGGACCTATATGTACAAAACTATTTATAGCAGTTGTCTTCTCAGGGCAAAAAATTGGAAATTTAGGGGATGTCCCATTAATTGAGGAATAGTTAAATAAATTGTGGTATGTGATTATGATGGAATATTATTGTTCAAAGAGAAATGATGAGCAGTATGATCTCAGATAAAATCTAGAAAATTCTCCATGAACTCAAAGTAAAATGTACTGTATACAAAGTTCTGGAATAACCAACTATAAATGATTTGCTATTCTCAGTAATACAATGATCCATAACCACTCTGAAGGACTTAGGATGAAAAATACTATCCATGCCCAGAGAAGGAACTGATTGCATCTAAATGTAGATTGAAGCAAAAAAAATGGGTGCATGATTTATGATTTAGACATAAAAGGTGATACCATAAGCAAATTAGAAAAGCAAGGAATAATCTACCTGTCAGATGTACAGAGAAGGGAGAATTCATGACCAAACAAAAAATAGAAAGCATTATAAAATTTAAAATAGATTACTGTGATTATATCAAAATAAAAAGCTTTTGTACAAATAAAAACCAATATAAACAAAATTAGGAGGAAAGCAGAAAGCTGGGGAACAATCTTTATGTTGTCTCTGATAAAGGCTTCATTCTTCAAATATATAAATAACTGAGTCTAATTTATAAGAATACAAGTTATTTCCCAATTGATAAATTATCAAAGGATAAATCGGTAAATTATCAAAGGATATGAATAGGCAGTTTTCAGATGAAGAATTCAAAGCTATCAATAGGCAAGTAAAGAAGTGATCTAAATGACTTTTGATGAGAGAAATGAAAATTAAAATCTTCACACCTATCAGATTGGCTAATATGACACAAATGTTAGAAAGAACGTAGGAAAATTGGGGCACCAATACTTTGTTGGGGGAGTTATGACCTTATCCCACAATTCTGGAAAGCAATTAGGAAGTATGCCTAAAGGTCAATCAAACTATATATATATATATATATATATATATATATATATATATATATATATATATACATTAATCCAGCAATAACACTACTTGGGCTATATTCCAAAAAGATCACCAAAAATGTGCTAAAATATTGATTAAAAATACTTTTTGTGGTAACAAAATATTGAAAATCCAAGGGATGCCCATCATTTAGGGAATAGCTGAACAAGCTGTGGTATAGGAATGTAGTGGAATATTATTGTACAATATGAAACAATAAACAAGCAGATTTCAGAAAAACCTGGAAAGATTTGTACAAATTGACACAAAGTAGAATGAGCAGGAAAAGGAAAATATTGTACAGCAATATTGTGTGATAATCAACTATGAATAACTTTGCTCTTTTCAGCAACACAGCAATCCAAGACAAATACAAAAGAATCATCAAGTAAAATGCTATCCACATCCAGATAAAGATCTTTTAAAAATATTTTATTTTATTTTAAAACCTTTTATTTTCAAAACACTTGCAAAGATAGTTTTCAACATTTACCCTTGCAAAACCTTGTATTCCAAATTTGTCTCCCTCCCTTCCTCTCATGACCCTCCCCCCTAGATGACAAGTAATCCAATATAACTTAAAACATGAAATTCTTCTAAGCATATTTCCACATTTATCATGCTATACAAGAAAAAAATCAGATCAAAAAGGGAAAAAAAATGAGGAAAAAAGCAGGCAAACAACAACAACAACAAAAAGTGAAAATACTGTGTTGTGATCTACATTCAATCTCCATAGTCCTCTTTCTGGATTCAGATGTCTCTCTCCATCACATGTCTTGGAATTGGCCTGAATCACCTCACTGTTGAAAAGAGCCAAGTCCATCAGGCTGATCATCACATGGTGGTGTTGTTGCTGTGTAACAATGTTCTCCTGGTACTACTCACTTCACTTAGTATCAGTTCATGTAAGTCTCTCCAGGCCTTTCTGAAATTATCCTGCTGATCATTTCTTATAGAACAATAATATTCTAATACTTTCATATAATATAACTTATTTAGCCATTCACCTACTGGTGAGCATTCATTCAGTTTCCAGCAAGGTAGCTCTTTGCAACCACAAAAAAAGGTTGCTACAAGTATTTTTGCACATGTGGGTCCTTTTCCCTTTTTTAATGCTCTCTTTGGAATAAACCCAGTAGAGACAATGTTAAATCAAAGGGCATGCACATCATGATAACCCTTTGGGCATAAGGAACTGGTATCTCTTAATGCAGATTGAAGCAAATTTTTTTTCACGTACTTTATTCTTTTTTGTGCTTTTTTCTTTTGGTCTATTTCTTCTTTCACAACCATGACTAATATGGCAATAGATTTTACATGATAGCACTTGTATAACATATCAAATTGCCTTCAATTTTTAGAGAAGAGATGGGGAGAGAGGGAGGGAGAAAGAAAAAAAAATGGAACTCAAAATTGTATAAACATCATTGCTAAAACTTGTCTTGACATGTAATTGGGAAAAAATAAAGTACTATTAAAAAAAAAAAAAAAAAACCTTCATTCAATCAAGTCTTAATGGGAAATAAAATTTTGCTTCTCCAGCCCCCAATATAGTATCTGACATGTAGTAGGTACTTAATAAATGAGTGTCTTCAAGCTAAAGTAGGTATTATTCTCTTCTGATTCCTACTATATTACTCTTTTCTTCCTTTTTTAACATATGTGTGTGTATTTATATGTGTGTGTACAAATACATACATGTCTTTAAAGCATTGCATGAGGTACAAATTCAATTTCCTGTATGGTCTTCATCCTCTATTCCACTATTTCAAAGTCCAATTCTTTTTGTACAGCAAAAGAACTGTTTGGACATGTATACATATATTGTATTTAATTTATACTTTAACATATTTAACATGTATTAGTCAACCTGCCATCAAGAGGGGGAGGGAGGAGGGGAAAATTAGAACAAAAGGTTTGGCAATTGTCAATGTTGTAAAATTACCCATGCATATGTCTGGTAAATAAAAACTATTTTTAAAAAGGGATTATATATACTATGAGCAAATTAGTAGAGCAAGGGATAGTCTACCTGTCAGCTCTGTGGAGAACGGAAGAATTTATGGCCAAAGAAAAACTAGAGAACATTATAAAATTCAAAATGAAAATTTTTTACTACATTATATTAAAGAGGCAAAGACAATGCAGCCAAAATTAGAAAGGAAACAGAAAACTGGAGGGGGGGAAGTTTTATATCAAGTATTTCTGAGAAAGACCTTATTTCTAAAATATATAGAGAACTGACTCAAATTTAAAAGAACACAAGTCATTCCCCAATTGAGAAATGGTCAAAGGATATGGATAATTTTCAGACAAAAAAAATTAAAGCCATTTCTAGTCATATGAAAAAATGCACTGAAGCACTATTGATCAGAGAAAAGCACATTAGAACTCTTTGCAGATGATATGATAGTATACTTAGAGAACCCCAAAGACTCTGCTAAAAAACTATTAGAAATAATTCTGAACTTTAGCAAAGTTGCAGCATACAAAATAAATCCACATAAATCCTCAGCATTTTTATACATTACCAACACAATCCAACAGCAAGAGATACAAAGAGAAATTCCATTCCAAATAACGGTCGATAGTATAAAATATTTGGGAATATATCTACCAAAGGAAAATCAAGAATTATATGAGCAAAATTACAAAACACTTGCCACAAAAATAAAGTCAGATTTAAATAACTGGAAAGACATTAAGTGCTCTTGGATAGGCCGAGCAAATATAATCAAGATGACAATACTCCCTAAACTAATCTATTTATTTAGTGCTATACCAATCAGACTCCCAAAAAACTATTTTAGTGACCTAGAAAAAATAACAACAAAATTCATATGGAACAACAAAAGGTCAAGAATTTCAAGGGAAGTAATGAAAAAAAAAATCAAATGAAGGTGGCCTAGCTGTACCTAATCTAGAACTATATTATAAAGCAGCAGTCACCAAAACCATTTGGTATTGGCTAAGAAATAGACTAGTTGATCAGTGGAATAGGTTAGGTTCACAGGGCAAGATAGTGAATAAAAATCTAGTGTTTGACAAACCCAAAGATCCCAACTTCTGGGATAAGAATTCATTATTTGAAACTGCTGGGAAAACTGGAAATTAGTATGGCAGAAACTAGGCATGGACCCACACTTAACACCACCTACTAAGATAAGATCAAAATGGGTCCATGATTTAGGCATAAAGAATGAGATCATAAATAAATTAGAGGAGCATAGGATAGTCTACCTCTCAGACTTGTGGAGGAGGAAGGAATTTGTGACCAAAGGAGAACTAGAGATCATTATTGATCAAAAAATAGAAAATTTTGATTACATCAAATTAAAAAGCTTTTGTACAAACAAAACTAATGCAAACAAGATTAGAAGAGAAGTAACAAAGTGGGAAAACATTTTTACAGTTAAAGGTTCTGATAAAGGCCTCATCTCCAAAATATATAGAGACTTGACTCTAATTTATAAGAAATCAAGCCATTCTCCAATTGATAAATGGTCAAAGGATATGAACAGACAATTTTCAGATGATGAAATTGAAACTATTTCCACTCATATGAAAGAGTGTTTCAAATCACTATTGATCAGAGAAATGCAAATTAAGACAACTCTGAGATACTACTACACACCTGTCAGATTGGCTGACAGGAAAAAATAATGATGAATGTTGGAAGGGATGTAGGAAAACTGGGACACTGATGCATTGTCCATCAATTAGAGAATGGTTGGGTAAATTATGGTATGTGAATGTTATGGAATATTATTGTTCTGTAAAAAATGACCAACAGGAGGAATACAGAGAGGCTTGGAGAGACTTACATCAACTGATGCTGAGTGAAATAAGCAGAACTAGGAGATCATTATACACTTCAACAATGATACTGTACGAGGATGTATGCTGATGGAAGTGGATATCTCCAACATAGAGAAGAGTTAATCCAATTCCAATTGATCAATGATGGACAGAATCAGCTATACCCAAAGAAGGAACACTGGGAAATGAATGTAAACTGTTAGCACTTTTTTCTCCCTAGGTTATTTTTACCTTCCGAATCCAATTCTTCCTTTGCAACAACAACAACAAAATTTGGTTCTGCACATATATATTGTACCTAGGATATACTATAAGTTATTTAATATGTATGGGAATGCCTGCCATCTAGGGGAAGGGGTGGAGGGAAGGAGGGGAAAAATTTGGAACAGAAGGGAGTACAAGGGATAATGTTGTAAAAAATTACCTATGCATATGTACTGTCAAAAAAAGGTATAATTATAAAATTAATAAAAAAAAGAAAGAAAAGAAAAGCACATTAGAACAACTCTGAAGTGGTACTACATACTTCTCAGATTGGTTAAGATAACAGGAAAAGATAATGATAAATGTTAGAGTGGCTGTGGGAAAACTAGGACACTAATACATAATTGGTGGAGTTTTAGTTGTTTCAATCATTTGGAGAGTAACTTGGAAGTATGCCCAAAGGGCTATCAAACTATGTATACCCTTTAATCCAGCAGTGTCTTTACTGGGTCTGTATCTCAAAGAGATCATAAAAAAGGAGGAAAGGAACCATATGTGAAAAACTCTTTGCAGCAGACCTTTTTTAATGTAAAGGAACTAGAAATTGAGTGAATGCCTATCAGCAGAGGAATGGTTGAATAAGATATAGTATATGAAGGAAAGGGAATATTGTTGTATAAGAAATTATGAACAAGCTGATTTCAGAAAAGCCTGGAAAGACTTACATGAAATGATACTGAGTGAAGTAAACAGAACCAAGGGAACATTGTACACAGTAACCACAAAATTATGTGATGATCAACTGTGATGGATTTGGCTCTTTTCATCAATGAAGTGATACAAGACAATTCTAATAAATTTGGAATGGAAAATTCCAATCACATTCAGAAAGAGAACTAAGGAGATTCAATGTGGATCTAAGCATAGCATTTTCACCTTTTCATTTTTCTTGTATTTTTTTCCTTTTGGTCTTAATTTTCTTACACAGCATGACAAATATAAAAATATATTTAAAAGGATTGCACATGTTTAACCTATATCAGATTGTTTGCTGTCTTGGGAAGGGGAAAGGTAAAGTAGGGAGGAAAAAAAATTAGAACACAAAGTTTTAAAAAAATTAATATTGAAAACTATCTTTATAAATATTTGGAAATATAAAATACTAATGTACTTCTTCTTTCTTGGATCTTTTGGCCCATTTTTCCAAGAAACACTTCGTTTATCCTCCCATCATAAACTGAATAGTAGAAATAAGTTCCTCTGCCCATTTTTCTTTTTCTTTTAGCAGGCACACCAGCATCATACTTGCTGATTGACTATGGCAGAAACATAAACACAGTATTATCTCTTCAGGTCAATGTAATATTGTTCTCTTGACCTCCATACCTGCTGCAATTTAGATCCTCTGTTATTTGTGGCTCCTTTTGGCTTAACTACCTGCCTGCACAACTTCTTTGCTGAGCCATGGACTCTGTTGCTTTAGTCTACAGAATTCTGATTTTCAAAGGTATTCTTAAAATATTCTTCTTTTAATCTAGTCTCAGGTATGAATAATCAGCATATTGGTAGATCTCTGCCAAAGCCCTAAGAATCCCAAAGCAAACTATAGTTTTAATCAGCAAGAATCTTTGAAAAGTCCAGCTGAGTATCACCTTTCCCTCCCAAACCCTACAGTCTACTGTTTGTATACTATATTCTCCTCTCTCTCTCTCTCTCTCTCTCTCTCTCTCTCTCTCTCTCTCTCTCTCTCTCTCTCTCTCTCTCTCTCTCTCTCTCTCTCTCTCTCTCTCTCTTCTCTCTCTCTCTCTCTTTCTCTCTCTCTCTCTCTTTCTCTCTCACCTGCTTCTTCTTTAGTGTAAGAACAAGCAGTAATCTTCAGAGGAGACCAAAGGTTCAAAGGGGATTGGCATGTGAACGAAGTAAGTCTTTTCCAAACATAGAAATGTAGGGAGTGGCATTCGAGTAGCATTAAAGAAGGCACAGACTTGAGGCTAGGAAAAGGAACCTGAAGGAGTGGGGAAGAATAAAAAGAGGCTGAAAGGAATGTAAATATGGTTAAGGCAAAAGCCACAAGAACTACCTATATCAGAAAAGGGAGAATGAGTTGATACAGGACAAAGCAATGAATCAATCCATCTATCCAGAGAACCAAGGACTGATACTGTGATATGTCTAGTTAGAGAAGGGGCAAAGGAAAAAAATACCCTGAAAGAAAGCAACTTAGCTTGACTGAAAAGGATAAAGAAAAATGGATTCCTAAGAGAGAGAAATTAGAGCAATTACTGATAAAGACTGAGGATAATGGGTTTTCCCCCAACATATGGCTTGGGTATTTCTGATTCTTTGTTAGAACTAATATTTCTGAGAATTTTATCCATACCTACTCACCTCTTCCCCAATTCACCAGCTCTAATCACAAATTATATATCTTTGAGTTAAAGGGCACTTCAAAAACAAAAACAAAAAAACAAATCCCAGCTGGTCCAGTGCCTTACTTTCCACTAGAATATGAGTAAACATTGTACTTAGCTTAATCCTAAAGCAATAAAAAAGCATGAAGTAACTAAATTTGAAGAAAGTATTTCTGGTAGACTTCTATCTATTTGCTAGTGTATATGTGCTAGTGGCACAGTGAATAGAATGCTATACCTGGAGTCACGAAGACTCTTCTTCCTGAATTCAAATCTGGTCTCAGACACTTGCTAGCTATGTGACCCTGCAGAAGTCATTTAACTCTGTTTGCCTCAGTTTCCTTATATATAAAATGAGCTGGAGGAGGAATTGGCAAACCATTCCAGTATCTTTGCCAGGAAAACCCCAAATGGGATCAAAAAGAGCTGAATACAACTGGAAAATGCCTGAACAACAACATATCTGATAATTCTTTTTGTCTTTTCTCTTTTTCTCTATTCCTGAATATTGGGAATTATTCATGTTGACCAAGAGGATTTGGGGAAGGCCATCTTCTTCTGATGTATGACTCATCTGCTAATAATTTCCTGACTGCTGAAGTGAAAGAACTATTGATGCAATGTGCCACACTTAATAGAAGATGCAGTAAAAAAAAAAAAAAAAAAAAGTAGCTCAATAGGTTATAAGATGTGATTCTAGTAACAGAGATAATCCTTCTGTGCTCCAAAATAGTAGTAACAGAGACTATGTGAAGTACAGACTCAACTAACTGGGTTTATAGCAGGCTCCTTTACCTCTCTCATGTGATTTCTTTCTTTAACATTTATTTTGTGAGGACCAAAAAGATCTAGAGATGCTGTCTTCTTCCCTTAAGCAGCATGAAGTAGACAGTGCCTAAATAGTGACAGGAATGGATTGTCACCAAGGGAAAAATTAGTATTGCTGGAACCAAACTTAGCTTTTTAAATTAGATAATATCAATGCAAGTGAAATGTAATATGGCTAAGTAGAAACTTAAAAAACATTATTTTATGCCCATCAAGGCTTGAATGCAATTCCCAATAATAAAAAAAATTAAGATACTGAATACTACCCTAAATTGATATGTTAATACATGTAATAATTCTCTTATGGTTATCATTGATTTTTGTGTATGAATAAATGTATTTTATGTTCCCCTTTTTGGAGAAATTCTATGCAGAAACCAAAATTAGATTTATCCTCCAGAATATCAAAGGTAGTTTTGATAAGTCAATGACTTTGAAAACGGGAAACCTATTTCACTTCCTGAAAAGTCAAGTATTCCCTACAGTTATCCCAGGCAAATCACAATAGCCAAGGACTGGAACAGGTCCCTAGTCTTGGGATCTAACCTCTCTGCTAGGCTTTATAGGAATTGCCATAATTGCCATGTATTCAGGGCTTTGGTTTGTCTTCTAAGTAGGAAAGAATTTGAAGACTGAACCAAAAGACCAAATAAGAATGAAATGTTTAGAATGTTAGAACACCTTGTGGACCTCAATTGTGAATGAATGATATAGTAAATAAGCAGAAGAAATTAGAAAAAACAAAATGAGATTGAGAATGAGGAATAAATAAGTGTTATTGCTCTCAAAGACTCTCCGGCTAGAATACAGAACTAAAACTTGAAAATGAAATCAAAGCATCACAGGAGTGAGAGAACAGGTGAAAAAAAATCAGAAAAAACAAAATCTTCACTCATGAATGTTCCCTGAGAAAGAGCAGTAAACTCATGAGAAAAACTCAACCTCTGCTTTAGGGCTGATAGCTTAAGAATGTGATGGCCACATCCCCAAAATGGAAAGCATTACTCATGTTTATGGAAGCAATGTGTTTTAACTTGAATGTCAGAAAACTACCTGAATCAATTAGCTGTTGAGTTTTGGAACAATTGAATTGCATCCAACTTTTTAACCTGTAAAAGGTGATGGTGTTTCATGGGAAAATATGATAATAAGATATGAAATTCATCTGAAAATAAATGCAAAGGCAGAAAATAACTTGTTAAGAAATTATTTTAAAGGTAACCTTTTTTTTTTTGTCCTGAAGTACTAAAAACACAAAGAGGATCTGTTGTATTCTCCTGTCAAAAGAAACCCCTACATGAAGGAAATGATGAGATAGATATGCATAACAAATGGATTTTTGTTTTTGCCACTGAAAATGAAGAAGAGAAAATCAGTGTATGTGCCATTGGGGGTATATTTCAAAATAGGACACCTAAAAATAAATCTAAACTTTTTGGTGAAAAGAAGTCAATTCATTATGAAAACGTCCATGTGCTCAAATTGTTACTGAGTCTTGTTTATAACCCATGTTAAAATAATATATTTCTGTAGCTCCATAAGCATTTGTCATCCTGTTACATATTTCAAGGGAATAGAAAAAAAAAAGGTCCCAACCTTATGACTTCTTGGCTAAATGGGTGAGGAGAAAGAGAATAAAATTAGAAAGGAGTCTAAGGCAATATGCAGTCATATGTAAGTGGTGGAATTTATAATGCTTAATAAATCTCTGTTCCATTTGCAACTTTTTTTGGGGATAAGAACAAGTTGTAAAACATTTACTAGCACAACCTTGAAGCTGGATATCCTTTTAAGCAAAGAAGTAATTGAGGATAGAGCACAACCAAGAACTGGAGCTACTTACCCAGGAAATCTTTTGTCCTCAGGTTAACTGTTGCTGTAAAATGTGGAAAAGAGGATAGGGAAATTTTTTAAGAAGTAAGTTCCTGGAGGGCAGGGACTTTTAAAAATCCCTCACAAACCTATCCCTGACCTACTCTTCCAGCTTCCTTACTCTTCTTGCATTTTCTGATCCAGTCAAACTGACTTTCTTGGTTTTCCTCATATAGAGCACTCTATCTCTATTACTTTGCACTGGTGGTCATTGGGCAGTCATGTGGCACATGGAATTTTGGGCCCGGAGTCAGGAAGACTCATCTTCTTGAGTTCAAATCTCATCTCAGACACTAACTGTGTGACTCTAAGCAAGTCACTTAACATTGTTTGCCTCAGTTTCCTCATTTGTAAAATGAACTGGAGAAGGAAATGGCAAACCGCTTCAGTATTTTTGCTAATAAACTCCAACTAGAGCCATAAAGAGTTGAATATGACTGAAAAATTACTAAATAACAACTTTCTTCAGTAGCTGGCTCAAGCACTTCCTTCTGTACAAAGCCTTCCCTTATTTCCCCAAACTACTAGCATTTCTTTCTTTCCCTGTTCTAACTATATTTGCTTGTATGTATTTGGTATATATTTCTATGTATATATGTATATAAATGTGCATATATATATATGTATATATATATAATATGAACATCTTGTTTTCCTCAATACAATGTAATTTTCCTAAGAGTATGATTATTTTGTTTCTGTCTTGGTATCCTCAGCAATGAGCATATTATCTGACACATACTAAACATTTAATACATTAATTGATTGATAGATATGTGAGTTGTCCAAGGTGAGAAATTTATGTGAAGACATTTCTAAGTCATTTAGTGTCACCATAATTGTTAAAAAGAAAAAAAGCCAAATTGCTAATCATCTTTCAACATTCCATTCAGCTTATGATATTGTTTATTATGAGCATACTTTTGGCAAGATATCATTCCTTCCCAAATTGAAACATTTGATTCTGCTTAGTTTTATCAAGAAAGGGTCGATGTATGCAATTGGATTTCTTGATCTCCATTTCATCTGTGCTCCTAATTTAACTTATAAAAAGGGTGGAATCAGTTTTTAACATCAGAAACCCTCTTTTATTGGCCCTTTCTTCTTTCTGGGAGAAAACTAGTGAGTGGGACCTTTTTAAAATCATTTGGGATCTCTCTGGTAGGAATCCACTAATTTCTGCAGGAGAGAAGAAACTGTAATCATAGCCCCTCCTTCCAAAAGAATCCAACCAGACACTTGGAAGTAGAGTTACTCAGTTCTCCGATTTGTTTTTGTTGTTTGGGTTTGTTTTTTTCCTATGACGATGGGGATGTTCTATACTGGTTTTTGTTTTCATAGTAAACCTAGTATGTCATTGTTATTCCAGAAATTATAAATTTTTAAAAACAGCAAATATCTTTAGAAATATCCTCCCCATTCACTCTTATACAACTGTACGTGAGATACCAAAGATTTTTGAGTAATTGTACCAATATATAAATAATCCAAGAGAAAACTCTCATTTGGTTGGGTAATTCTTATATTTTCTATTCATGGAAAATGCATTTATGTGTGTGATTAATAGATGTAAAATGAGGAATCTTTCTTTAGCCCAGGATAGTAAAGAACACATAGTAGTGATTTAAGCTTACAGGATGCTCTTCTTTTCCCCTGTCTTCATACTTATTAATTCTTTCCTTTATTTCCATGCCCTTATTTGTAATATACTCTAGCATGAAAAAGAGAATTTCCACATAACCTTGCTTTTGTCTTGATATATATTAATTTCATTAAGAACAAAGGATCATTAAGGATGTTGAAAGAGAAAAAATATGCAGCATATTATATGTTCAGCCAATGTCCATTCACATATTTATTTATTATGGTTTATCCATGTGGTTTCCCCAAACAAAAGAAGAAACTAGAGACCAATAATTAAGGACACATAGTTCTCTGGGGTAACAAGCCTAGGAATTGAATAAGGGCTTGAAAAAAAATCCCTACATAGCCAATCTTCTGGCATGACAGTAGAAAAAAACAAATCTATGGGACCTTAGCAGACCTGAATTCAAATCCTGATTCTCTTATGTATTACCTTTTTGAACTTAGATAAATCCCTTAAGCTCTCTGAACTTCAATTTCATTATATTTAAAATTAAGATTTCGACTCAATATCTTGTAAGGTTCCTTCCAGATCTAAATTTATGATCCTATAATTTTTGGCTCTTCCCTCTCCCTCACTTCCTGCCTTGTATGATGCTATCTGTGCTAGGTTTTTCATTAAAAGACAATGAAATGCCTCTTGAGACTTAATTGGCACAGGGGACCCAGGTTTCCTGGTTGCCTACATTGGATCTCCTTGGACTTGATATACCTTGCTAAATAGGCCTGATGTGATGGCCAATGCAGAAGATGGAAGTTTTGCACAACTGAACCAATGCTGTAACCTTGCTGAACATCTTTTACCATGCTATTAAGTGAACCTCCTTTTTTGTTTGTTTTTATTTTGCTTGCTAAAGTTCAGTGGTCTTCAGATATATCATTTTATTCCAATCCCAAAACTGAAGCAACATGTTGACCTTTGACATGACATGACATAACTAGAAAATCTGTATGATCCTAATCAATTTAATTATCTCTCTGGGTCACAGTTTCCTCATCTAAAAATTCGGGTGTCCATATCATCAGTTGTAAGACTTTCCCCATGATGACTAATCTGGGTGGGGAGATGGGGATGGAAAGGAGGAAAGATTTAACTGAACAATAAAAACACAAAGGAAAAAAAATTTAAAAGAATAAAAAGGAAAAAGAGGTGGGGAGGAGAGACTATACCATCCAAAGGACTCAAAAGCAGAAGAATATTTGTTAAACACCCAGACAGAACTTGTAATCTTTACCATCTAAACAATACAGCCTAGTTAAGGCATCCCTAGACTAGGGACTTTTTCCAGATCACTAGGGATTGAAGGGCTGAGGAGAGTAACACAAGAATCTTTTTAACAGGTAAGGCCTGAGGCAAAATTGTGAAATAGAAAAGGTTCATCTTTAGTTTACTCATGCTGCTTTCTCCATCCTTTCTCCTCCATGGAGCACTCTCTTGCACTTTTTAAATGCTCTAGAGCTCTCCTCCTTATCCTGCCTTTTTTTTTTTTTTTTTTTTTTTTGGTGGGAAGGGGGTTGGAAGGATAAGGAAGATTTGAACCCAATAATATATCTCAGTATTAGTTATATTAATGCAGATTTAAAGCCTTATTACAAAAGCATAAAATCACAAGACTTTAGAGCTTGAGATTTGACTCAAAATTAAAAGTTAAAAAATATAGAAGAAAGTAGAAGGAACTTTTATTAGAAGCAGAAAGTCACATCAGGAACTCCCCTGCCAATTCCTCAGATTGACAATTAGTCTACAATCTATGATTTTAGAGAACTACATGGAGACTGAGAGGTAAAGAGACTTTCGCATAGTCATATGGCTAGTTCAAGATTGGTTATTTACATTATACTATTCAGATTCTCATCATTAAACTTATGAATATATAAAAAATTTTTAATAAAATTTGATTTTTCTTTCCCCACTCCAATCTGTTTTTCCATAAATGAGAAATAAAGAAGATAGTCAGGGTGGGCAATGGTTGAAAATAAGGTAAATGAGTGGAAAGATACAAATATTCAGAAGAAGGTAAGAAGTCTGGAGAATAAATAAAACAAAAAGAGTAGGCAAATTTCACAATTCCAGATGACAAAAAGGTACTTTTAAGAGGGCCTGCAGAGTCATAATTTACCCCAATGAAGTAATTTTCAGAGTGGGCAACTCATTCTCCAAAGAATCCAGCCAAAGTGATAATAAACAGTTGTGCCGGAGAACCAGGAAACAAGGCATGAAGATAGCAGTCACAGTGAAGAAAATATGAGTCTGCCTCAGGGAAGAAACATGCCCCACTGGGTGTTGGCTGCCTGGGACAAAGCTACATTCCCTTCATGTTTATAACTCTGGGGGCTTGAGATGGGTGTTGTTGTTCAGTCATTTCAGTCATGTCTGACTCTTTGTGACCCCATTTGGAGTTTTCTTGGCAAAAATATTGGAGAGGTTTGCCTTTTCCTTCTCCAGTTCATTTTCAAATGAGGAAACTGAAGCAAAAAAGCTAAATGGATGGCCTAGGATCACACAGCTAGTGTCTGAGGCTAGATTTGAACTATGGTATTCCTGACTTTGGATTCAGCACTCCATTCACTTCACCATTTAGAGAACCTACTACTTGTCTATTTGTTAAGTACTATACTAAATATTTGAGACCCAAAGACAAATATATGTCTCTACCCTCAAGGACCTTAAATTCTGCTGGAGGAAAAGTATATAGACATAGACATATATATGTATTGTGTGTGTACACATGTATGCTATAAATTCATATGCACATGTGTGTATACATGTGTGTATGCAAATTTTGTGTATATATAAGATAATATAATAGGGAATGGAATTAATAACAAGGTAAATCTGGAAAGAACTTCATATAGAAGATCATACAAACTGAACTGAGTAAAATTAGAGATTCTAAAAGGAAGAAATTAGGAGGGAGAGCATTCCTAACACTGGGAACATTGTTTAATGCCATTTTATTTTTATTACTATAAACAACTCATTAAAGAAAAAACCAGATTTCTTTTCTGGTACAAAGGGAGGATTAAATAATTTTACGAAAATTTTCCACGTCACAGGTTTTTGAACCTAGAGATCAGAGGTAGAATATAGTATACAAAAGAGTTTTTGTCAAGTCAATTTGTACTGATGTACAGATCCATATTCCCAAGATTCTTCTCATATGTGTTTTTCTTTTTAAGAAAGGGGGTGAAGCAGGGGCAGTGGGAGCAGCTTGATGGCACAATGGATAGAATACCAGCCTTGGAATCAGGAGGGCCTGAGTTCAAAGTGATCTCAGACACTTAGCACTTACTAGCTGTGAGACTGTGACAAGTCACATAATCCCAATTACCTAATAGAAGAAGAAAGAAAAAGAAGAAGGAGGAAGAGAAAGAGGAGGAGGAAGAAGAGGAAAAAGAGTAGGAGGAGAAAGAAAAGGAGGAAGAGAAGGAGGAGGAGAAAAGATGTGAGGAGAGAGTCAGCACAACTGATCAGTTCATTAAGAATATATATATGCAACATATAAAATGTTTGTTTTTTAAAAGTTGTAGGGGGACAAATGTACTTTAGAAATATCAATTTCCCAAGGGATAATCAAGTCATTAAAGTCATTTATGGCAGATAAACTGAATCCCACTGGGTCCAGCCAATGGAGTTGAGAACCTGTGTAAACTAGAACTGAGAAGCTTCTAAATATAAGTGCCTGTCACATAGTAAACACTTAATAAATCCATGCTGACTGAATGAACAAACTCTGTTATTGTTTTTGTTCATCCTTTTTCAAAGGAAGCAAAAATATTAGAGGAGATGTTTCTGTTGAGCAGGGAATATAATAGAATATACAGTTATCTCTTTGACATCTCTGTTTTCCTCATCATGGTTTCAGAAATGATAACTTTGTGAGAGTTTTGTAGAAGCTCAAAAAGACATGCAAAGACCAATAGATGACAGAAAAAAATTTAGATACTCAAAATTGCATAAAATATACACATAATATTGTTTAATGCCATTTTATTTTTATTACTATAAACAACTCATTAAAGAAAAAACCAGATTTCTTTTCTGGTACAAAGGGAGGATTAAATAATTTTACGAAAATTTTCCACGTCACAGGAGCACTGTATCCCTAACTCCTGTGATGTGGAAATGATAAATGTAAAATAACTTATGCAACTAATCCAGGAATTAACTGTCTATGTATAAAAATGAAGAAATAAGAAAGTGGGGAGAAAAGGTTATCAATGTTCCATTTTAGGGTTTTAAGTGGGGAATTAAATACTTTATACAGTATAGAATTTCTCTTAACAATGACAGTGGAGTTTGATTGACCAAAACAGCCCTGTTCAATTTCAATTTTCATTAAGTAGGCATACCTAGAAGCATAGTTCCAGTGAGAATTAGCTACTAATCCTCTGGGAATGAAATTCCTACACATCATCAGGTATCACTGAGCGACTTTCCCAATTAGCATCTATAACACCTGAAGCTTTGAACAGTGACTGTATATTTATATTTCTTTTCAAGTTCACTATGTTGGTACTGCCAACCAACCTAGTTCAAACAATCCTTCTGTCTGGCAGCTATGAAACACAGATCCTCACCCCATCTACCCCTGTAAACTGCAGACGCACACATATCCATGCAAAATGCTTATAATCACACAATTAGGCAAGGAAGGCTGTAGGGAACCTCTCTACATGTTTTCTTGTTTTCATTCACATACAGTAAACTATATGCATTTTTTTTCTTCAGATGCAAGGGTTATAAGTTTTATCTTTCCTCTCCCACTCAAAAAAAAACAAAAACAAAACCCCCAAAACACCAACCCACTCTAAATATCTGCTTTGTAGAATTAGTAAAGGAGTTCAAATCCTCACTCTGCTACTAGTACTATCTGTGTGACCATGAATAGATCTCTTCACTCCCCCTCTTCTCCCACTTCAGTTTCCTCATCGGGTTATTGATTTATGGAAACACCATAGTGCAATAGAAAGACTTCTGGACTTGGAACATCAAAGACAGTTAGTCACAGGACCTGAGTTTAAATCCCAACTTTTGCATGACTCTAGGAAAGTCCTTTAACCTCAGTTTCCTAATCTGTAAATGAGGGGATTAAGCTAGATCATTTCTAACGCCCCTTCCAGTTTTGGGATCCAATAGACATGGGTAGAATGTCAGCAGAAGTGGGTGAAATATGATCACTTTTGTTCTTTATTGTCCACATGGAACAAAAGCAAATCTTCCTTCTAGCAAATAAGACCTTCAACTTATCTTCCCAAATTGATTTCATATTATCCTCCCTCAGAAGCTCTTTGTTCTAACCATTTGAGTTATTTGTGCCTTCCACTTCTCACCTTCGTGTCTTTGTACAGCAGCCCAAGAATGTATTCTCTTCCAAATTTGTTCTTGGACCACTGGTTAATAAAGTGGCTGCTGGCACAAGTAACTAGAGCATTGGGCCTGGAGTCAGGAAGATCTGAGTTCAAATCCAGTCTCAGACCATTTAATAGCCTTTTGATTATGGGCAAATCCCTGAGGGATTAATTATGCATCCTGGATAAGATCTGTGCAGAGATTAATAGACTTTTTATGAATTGGGATGTAAAAAGTATTAGCCAAATTTAGGGAGTTAGAAAAGGACATGGAAACCAAATTATTTTTTTAAAAGGGGGGGGGAAGAAGATTGTGAGAAATGAATGGGCATTTATTTGGTTTTCACAACAACTGAACCTCTGTTTAGGTCAGTTTCCTTAATTGTAAAATGGAAATAATAATAATATTTACCTTAAAGTGTTGTGGAGCTTAATTGAGCTAATGTTTGTAAAAAGTGCTCAACACAATGTCTGGCACATAGTGGGTGACATATAAGTTCTTATGTCCTTCCCTCTTGTCTTTAAAAGGGATAACAGCATACAAATTGGGATGGATATATATATATATGTGTATGTATGTATGTATATATATATATATATATATATGTAAAATTGTTCTATGTATATTTCTATTGATCAGTTCTTTCTCTAGATGCAGACATAATTTTTCTTCATATGAATTTTAAAATATATTTGTGCCATTTCCTGCTCCATAATGAAAAGACAATATGTAATTGTTGACAAATGACCAAAACCAAGAAGACAGAACAAGGTTAAAGATACATACCATATATACATACAAATATACATATGTTGTGTCTATACATGGATATTTATATATACATATACATATATATTATTCATTAGTAGGAGAGAAATGATACATATACAGGGAAGTATAGGAAATCGTGCTAGACTTGAAGCCAGGAAGATTAGAGTTAAAATTTTGTTTTAAGCATTTGCTATCTATGTAAACTTAGGCAATCACTTAACATTTCGTGCCTCAATTTCCTGTCTTTATCCTCTAGGAGCTATCCTCTATATGTAATCATCCTAGTGTACAATACTAGGCATGTAATGCCCTCATTCAAAAACCTTTAGTGGACAATCAGGAGGATGATTTCAGAAAGACCTGGAAAGACTTACATGAAATGATGCAAAGTGAAGTGAATAGAACCAAGAGAACAGTGTACACAATAACAACAAGATTATGTGAGGATCAACTGTTTTGGACTTGGCTCTTTTCAACAATGAGGTGATTCAGGCCAATTCCAGTAGGTTTGTGATAGAGAGAGCCATCTACATCCAGAGAGAAAACTGTAGAGTCTAAATGTTGGTCACAACATAATATTTTCACATTTTATTGTTGTTGGTTTTTATAGTTTGCTTGTTTTTTTCTTTCTCATTTTCCCCCTTTTGTTCTGATTTTTCTTGTGATGCATGATAAATGTGGAAATATGTTTAGAAGAATTAAACATGTTTAACCTATATTGAATTACTTGCTTTCTAAGATAGGTAAGAGGCAGGCAGGAAAGGAGATAAATTTGGAGCAAGGGTGAATGTTGAAAACTATCTGCATATGTTTTGAAAAATACAAATATATTATTTTTTTTAAAAATAACCTTCAATGTCATCCTACTGTCCTCTGAAAAATGAGGAGCTAGATTCATTGTTCTCTATGGTCCCCACTAGCTTTCCATTCTCATCCTACAATGTTAGATATAATACAGAATATGATGGAGGAACAAGAGAAATGTAAACAAAAGTGCACTGAGAAAATCTGAGGAAGGAGACAGCTTTTGTAGCTGGGGGAAAACTGGAAAGGCTTTATGGAAGAAATTGCACCTAAAGTGAGTCTTGAAGGATTTTATTAAGTATCCATGAGTGGCAAGTGCATTCCAGACATAGGGAATGGTCTATGTCAATGCATGGAAACAGAAAATAGCATGTGAAAAATGAAGAGCAGCTAGCAAGCTACCCAATAGAATGTAGAGTATGCAAAAGGAATAGGGAATGGAAAAGCTAGATGGCACAAGGGATAGAGTGCTGGGGTTCTAGTCAAGAAAATATGAATTCAAATTTATCCTCAAACACTAGCTAGCTGTGTGATTTTGGGCAAGTTAATCTTCATTATTTCCATACCAGGGTAACTAACCATGTGCTTAGGAAAGAGTAGATTCTTTCTTCAGTACATCTCTAATAGTACAGAGAATCAATAGGGTTTAAGTAATTTGAGAAAACTGGAGTGAAGTAATTTCAAAGTATAAAAGATTTTAGAAAAGAGTCACTCATTGGGAATTCCCTACACCATTATGAGGGTGTGTGGGTGTGTGTGTGTGTGTGTGTGTAAGAGAGAGAGAGAGAGAGAAAGAGAGAGAGAGAGAGAAACAGACAGACAGACAGACAGACAGAGGAGAAAGAAAGAGAAACAGAGACAGAGAGAGAGAATGGAGAGAAGAACAGAAAGAGACAGAGACAGGAAGAGAAGAGAGAGAGAGAGAGAAAAACAGAGAGACACCCAGAGAGACAGAGACACACAAAGAAAGAAAGAGGCAGAGGCAGAGAAAGAAACTGAAATTGAAACAGAAACAGAGATTATCATAGTGGAAGACTTGAGTTCAAATTTTATCTCAATTATATAATGTCTGTATAACTCTGGGTATGTCATTAACTTCCCAGTTCTCCAGGCAACCTCCGAGGTAGAGGCTGATCTACCTGGCAAAAAGGAGTTTTCCTCACAGAGTTCTTTATACCAATGAAATCCCAGGCAGAAGAGGGTTGATAGAGATAAAGAGGAAGTCAGGTAGGAGAAAAAGATGTAGCTAGTGCAAAAAAAATTAAAAATTTTAAAAAAATCATGCCTTTCTCATGGGTAACAGAGTGATCCCCACAGTCACATCTACCTTTTTACAGATAAGGAAATGAAAGCCAGGGAGATGAAATGTGTTATTCAATGTCATATCCAAGCTAGGAAATGGCAGAACGGACACTTGAACAAAGATGTTGTGAGACTGAAGACCATGAGCTTTTCACTAGTCCAGGAGTTCATCATCACTTTATTTTTTATCATGGATCCTTCTTTTAGCAATTTGGTGAAGTCTATGGATCTTTGCTCAGAAGAATGCTGTAAAATGCATAAAATAAAATACATAGACATTATAAATGCTTTCTTTTCCATCTAGCTGTGGGCCTCTAGAAGCTCTTCATCCTTCAAAATCACTTCAGCTCTGAAACTCACACCTCCTCAGGACCTTTTCTCTCAATGGAAGATAGAGAACCCAAAGCTTCTACAAGAACCTCCATTAAGGAGGTTCCCAGAAGGACCCCCAGGCCAGCCATCTCTATTTCCTACATAACTTCTTGACTTCATCATCTCCCTCCTCCCAAATCCCTGCTTTTCAGTTGCCTTTTGTGTGTGGTCTCTGTACCCTCTCTCCTATAAATTATAAACTCCTTAAAAGTAGACATCGCCTTTGCCTTCCTTTGTATCCTCAGCATTTAGCAGTTCCTAGCACAATAAAGGCACTTAATATTCATCTACTGGCTAACAAAGGAAAATAATTATATTGAATATTGAAAATAATTACATTGAAAAACACACATAGTTATCAAAATATTTCCTTAAGAGTTCCCTAATATCAGCAAGAGCATTCCACTTGTCTATCTGTTAGGCTAGCCATCCCTATAACCAATTAGGAAAATTTGATTAAGGCTTGCTAATGAGAACATTGTGCTAGACACTAGGGATACAATGACAAAGAGGAAGCAGGAATAGCTCTCAAAGAGTTTATATTCTATATGGATAAAAGGCAACTAGACAGTTAAATGATTGTAACACTAAGCTGGAAATCAGGAACACTCAAATATGACCTCAGACACTTACTAGCTGTGTGACCTTGGATAAGTCACATAACCCTGTTTGCCTCAGTTTCCTCATTTGTAAAATGAATTGGAGAAAGAAATGACAAACCACTCTAAAGTCTTTGCCAAACAAACAAACAAAAACAAATGAGGTCAAAAGACTTCACAGCTGAAATGAATGAACATTAACAAAGGTTGGTAAGAAAACACATACCTTCAGAAGTATGGATACAAAATAAATGAGAGACAACATGCTATAGAGGTTAAAATAGATGTGGTTTTAGAGTCTGGAAGACTACATAACCCAGTTGCTAAGTAGCTACTGTTCAGCAACAATAAACATTTATTCAATTGTCTACTATGTGTCTGGCATCTGCTTATAGATGAAGATAGGAAAAGAACCAAAAGATAATCCCTTCAAAGAGCTTATACTCAAAGGAATTCTCTGCATCAATGAAATCAAAGATTTGTTTGAAAATCCAAAAATAAAATATACTCCCCCCTTAAAAAAAAAAAAAAAAAGGAATAAAGGAGGAAGAGCAAATTACTCAACATCTCTCTAAGCCGATAAAATACTGATGAATTGACCTTTTATATCAGTCAATCCATAAACATTTATTAAGCACCTACTATGTACTAGGCACTAAGCTAAGGGGTGGGGAAATCAAACCGTAAAAAGAGACACAAGATAGTCAATCTCCTCCTTGGAGGAGCTCTCAATCTAATTGTGAACAGAAAGAACTTGGCCTTAAAGTCACAAAGACCTGGATCTTATCCAAAATTTAAGACTGTTAAGTTTCTGAGTTGGGGAAGGTCTGCACAAGTAAAGGGTCCTTCCTCATTGGTAATTCCCTACACTAATAAAATAATAATTTGGATTCCCTCTTATACCTCTCTCCTCTCCCCAAAAATTAATTAATTAAAGGAGATATTAGCAATTGGAGTAGACTAAAAAAAAAAAAAAAAAAAAAAAGCTGAACCTAGAAGGAAACTATAGTATCTATCCTTGAAAAATCCAGGAGCTTTAAATTCTGTGTAAATAATCTAACTTCTTTGTTTCAATCTGGAGCTTCCTTTTTTCACCATAAAATCAAATCAGCAGGTATTTGTTTAGTGGCCTTCCGCTATGTGCTTGGAACAGAAAAAATGATCCAGAGCAAGAGAGCCAGGCCCTCATAGCATAAGAAAGGGGAGGGGTGACATGCTTAGGCCCTATCTGCCATGTTTCTGGCAACTCAGACAGCAGGAGTTATGTCAATACAGCCAGTCCAGAGGATTGGGGGAGGGGAAGGAGAGGAGGGAGAGAAATCGTGCTCAAAAGTGCTTAAAGCAGGGGGAGTTCTTTGGCCTGGGTCTCCTGGACTAGCCCCATTCTCCCCTCAGGCTAGGAGGAGAGAATGTTGTGTAAACAGGGAGCTGAAGTCTACGCCCAAACAACTCCAGCAGAAAAATTCCAAGGATAATTAAGCTTCTCTCAAGAGTATAAACAGAAATTTACTATTGCTAGCTGAGAATGTTTAGGCACTCACACTCACACACACAGGCCTGCACACACCCACAACTTATATGCACTATGTACCCAAGAGCAGATGTTGGTTCCAAGGAAACTATGAAATTTAATAGAGTTCAGAAAAGAAGTCTCTTCGAGGACAGATTTATTCTTTGTTCAATCACTGACTTAAATTTGTGTGACCTTGGGGAAGTGACTAAGTCACTTAGCCACCTCACTGAGATACTTGAGGACAATTGCAGTAAGAGATGGGAAAATTTTGAAAGTTAAAGTGCTCTATAAATGTAAAATATCCTTAGTACCAAGAGAATCAGGACTGATTTGGTGGAAGAAAGAACTGACCTCAAAGTCAGGAAGTCAAAATAATCCATAATGACAAATGAATAAATTACTCAACTCTCAACTGGCTCTCCTCTTGCTCTGGGTCATTCTATCTGTTCCAAGCACATAGCAGAAGGCCACTAAATAAATACCTGCTGATTTGATTTTATAATGAAAAGAATCTGCAGATTGAGACAAAGAAATTAAACTATTTACACAAAATCTAAATTACTCTCAATGTTTTAGGCAACTTTCTAAACCTATAAGTTGCAGATGAATTGATCAACCATATCAGTCAGTCAATAAACATTTATTAAGTACCTACTGCATACTAGGCACTAAGCTAAGGGATAGGGAATTAAATCTTAAAAAGACAGTCCCCTCCTGGAGGCACTCCCAGTCTTATGCAAACAAATATGTACAAATTAGCTATATATGGGATAAACAGGAAGTAATTAAAAGAGGGAAAGCACTGAAATCTAGATCGTTTGAGAAAGACTTCGGTAAACAATGAGATTTTTGTTGGGACTTAAAGGAAGGAGTCTGGGAAAGAATGTTTCATGTTGGGAATGAAATCACAAGTATAGATCTCTTCCCCTCCCCCACTTCAAATACTGCTACTATTGTTTTCACTACTGTATTATTTTATATTTGGGGGCAACTAGGTGGCACAATGTATCCAGGAAAACCCATCTTCCTGAGTTGAAATCTGGCCTCAGACACTTAGTAGCTATGTGACCCTGGTCTATGTGACCCTGGGGGAGTCATCAACCCTGTTTATCTCAGCTTCCTCATCTGTAAAATGAGCCAGAGAAGGAAATGGTAAACCACTCCAAAATCTTTGCCAAGAAAACTCCAAGTAGAGTTAACTCTATATGCTTTAATTTACTCATCTATAAAATGAGCTGGAGAAAGAAATAACAAACCACTCAGGTATCTTCACCAAGAAAATCCCAAATGAGGTCACAAAGAGCTGTACACATCTAAACAACATTATTTTTATTTTACACTGAAATTCAACCAGGATTTATTATAGTTTTCAGTTCTTTAGACAATCTTTCAATCACTGAATTTTAAAGATGAAAGGACCCTTAAAGACTGATCATAGTGCCATGAAAAAATATTCAACTTAGATAGCTGTGTGAGTTGTGTGACCTGGAGCAAGCCACCCACCTAATTTCTCTGATCCTTAGTTTCCTCATCTATAAAATGAGGAATCATTTGTCAAGATTCCATCACTACTTGGAGAGCCTTTTCTTTTCTGGCTCATTTTATAGATGAGGAAATTGAGGCAAACAGGAATATTGACTGTTCCAGGGTCACACAGACCGTAAGTAAATATCTAAGGTTGGATTTGAACTCAGAGAAATGAGTCTTTCTGATTCCAAGCCTGGAACTCTAGCCATTTGTGCCACCTCCCTACCCCATAAAATGTAGAAGAGATATTGAATGACCTTATACAGCCCCTTCTCATTCTAAATCTATGATCCCATAATTGGTTATCTATTCTAATCTAGGCTCCTTGATTTTTAGGCTTTAGAGCTAGAGTGTCAGAGTCAGGAGATCTATAAAATAATATATCCCTAATGGTGGAATTGTAAGCACCAAGTCTCTTTAGTAGGAGAGAGATTCTGATGGAGCATGGCCTTCTTTAAAAAAATAAATAAATAATAAAATAGTTGCAGCTCAGTAGTGTACTGCCTCTGAAGTCAGGAGGATCTGAGTTCAAATATGACCTCAGATGATTATTAGCTGTGTGACTCTAGGCAAGACACTTAGCCCCAATTGCCTTGCAAAATACATAAAATGCAATCATGAGATAAAGGTCACTCACTACCTATTCTGTCTACATGTATGTTGGCTGGCCAATCCTGTTTTCACCACTTAGAATCTGGCATTTTATTGTTTATTGGGCAAGGCAATCCCATCCCCAACTCATGCTCCATAAGATGATTAGAGATCAATCAAGACTGCACTTTTTGATAGAGAAAATAATTGGATAGAAGACACAGGGAACAGGAGATGCTGAAGGGGGAAGGGATGAGAAGAAATGGGAATAAGAACAGAAAGGTAAATGGAAAAAAGAAAAATGTCACCAAATTTCACTAAGAGTCAGCCTTGATGAAAACAGCAAATAAAAGTTTTCTTGATCTTCATGAAAACATGAATGTGGTTACTGTAATGTTCAATAATTCTTTAATAGACCCAATGCCTAGCCTTTTTGAAAAATGTAAATTAGGAAGAGAAGATTTTAATTCTTACAAGCCACATCTCTTAGGATCAAAGGAGTAAAAAGGAATCTTAGAAGTCATCTAGTTAGAAGTCCATCAGCTGAGAAAATTGAGGCAGAGAAATTAGGCAGCTTTCCAGAAGTCACACAATATTGAGAGTATTTGGCTTCTGCTCAAAAAAAAAAAAAAAAAAAAAAAAGAATGACCAATGGAGTACTTTAAACCGAGGCTCAGTGGAAATATATGATTTGCAGTTAATATTTGATGATACCAAGGGGCAGTGTAGTGCAATGAATGGAGCCAAGAGGTCCTGGATTCAAGCCCTGCGTCTAACACATATTGGCTTTGAGATCCTGGAGAAATTATTTTACATCTCAGTACTCCAGGAAGCTCCCTAGGATTATATGTTGAAGAGAAGGTACCAACCTGCCTCAGTAGAGTTAATCCCTCACTAGGAGCTCCCTACTCCACATGAAATCACATGTTTACTCTCTCTTTCCCTAAGTGACAATGTGAAAATTCAAATCCAGGTCACTAACTAGTGTCATTGTGGTTGTTCATTTGTTTTCAATCATACCCCAATCTTTGGGACCCCCATTTGGGGTTTTCTTAGCAAAGACACTGGAATGACTTGCTATTTCCTTCTCCAGCTCATCTTACAGATGAGGAAACTAAGGCAAATCTAATTAAGTGACTTGTCCAAGGTCACACAGTTAGTACATCTGAAGCTATATTTGAATGAAGATCTTCCTAGTTAATAGATGGTAATCCCATCAACAAGCATTTATTAAGTGCTTATCATTTCATAAAAACTATGCTAACTACTAGAAAATACAAAGACGTAAATGAGCAGCCCATGTCCATACATTTTAATTTCAGGGAGACATTAGCAATTGAAGGGCTGCGGAAGTCAGGAAAGACTTGAGTTCAGTCATGAAGGAAATTAGGAGGAAGATGAGTATGAAGGGAAGAGTGAGAGCATTGGAGATATGAGGTTAAAAACATTGCAAAAGCTCTGAGGTGGAAGGTGGAGCATCATGCATGAGAAACAGTAAAAAGTTCATTTGGGGGGCACCATAGACTCTATGAATGGAGATTAATGAATAAGAAAATTGGAAAGGTAAATTGAGATTCAGTTTATGAAGAGTTCAGATATTCAAACACCTCATTTTAGATGAGGAAATTGAGACTGAAAAATTTGAAAGTCTCAGATAGACTTAGTTGCAGAGTACAGATTCAGTTCCAGATTCCCTAACTCCAACTTCAAGTGAATCCTTTTCCCTTATGCCAGAGTGCCTCTTTACAAACAGAACTGAAACATGTACTTTTGCAGGGCAAAAAAATATATAGTCCAAGTAGCTATGGGAGCCCTGGACTCTGACATTTCAGTGGGAAGGAGGGGCTGTTTCTTTTTTTCTTCCCTTAGAGGCCAGTGGTGTCCATAGGTTTTTTAGTATGTTAAGTGACATTTTACCCTGTCTCTCCTTTACAGCTGTGAAAAATCACTAGGTGACTTCAGCTCACTGTCATTCCTCTCAGGGATCACAGATACAGATGTCCCTACTTTCCCTTGACTCCAGGAAGGGCTGGCAGCGGTACAAATTGTTTAAATTCTCACCACCACTATGGCTGAATTCTAGATACTTGATGGGGAAGCCCAGGAGAGCCCCACCCCTGGGCTCAAAGAAATAGCTGTCGAAATAGCTCTTATTGCCTTCAAGTGTGGACACACCCACTTTTAGTTTGACTTTTCCCCCTTTTTCCAGCGGGTCCCATAGAATTGTGACAACAGACTTTCACAATACCTAATACTGAGGAACTGGTTCTCTCTGCAGTTAACTGTGTGAAGCTACAGAGGAGTTGAGTGCAAAGTGTAACAGCTGCAGCGAATCCTAACTCAGCACCTAAGGAAAGCATCCTTAACAAGTGGAAATCTAGCTTTTGCTTGATCATCTCTCATGATTGGAAACACACTACTTAGCCTATACCATTTTCAAATTGTTTTAAACCAATTAGGAAAAAAGAATGGCTCTAAGAAAGGACCTAGTCAAAAGTTTAAAGATAGGGGATCTAGGGAGATAGAGCTAAAGATCTGAGCTATCTAATCTAACATAATTAATTATAACACAATAATTAATATGATTACAATATAATAATTAATATAATACAATCTAATTTAACCTAATACAAACCCCTCATTTTACAGTTAATGAAGGTGAGGCCCAGGGTGAACTATTTGCCCAATGTTATAGCAGAGGTAGGTTTTGAATTCAGGACTTTGTAGAGAATTGTTCTTTCCATTTTTTCATTCTAATCCCAATTCCAGTATTGAGTAGCCAGCCACAACTTACTACAAGTTTGTACTTCATTCTTCTCATCTCTAAAACAATAGAGTTGGATAAGATGATCCCTTTAATGTTCCTTATGGGTTTAAAAGTGATTAAAGTTATTTGCTTTAATTAATTTAACTCAGACTATTCACTGGAAAGTCAAAATAAATGAAGCTAAAGTTTTGTCCACATAAATAACTCATTAGAGAAGCCTCTGATGTTGGGAAAGATTAAAAGGAAAAGGAGATGGCAGAGGGTGAGACAGATAGATAATGTCATGGAAATGACAAATGTGAACTTGGACAGACTGTGAATGATAGTAGAGGAGAGAAGAGAGTGTCATGCTATAGAGTCATGAAGTCAGACATGACTGAAAATTACCAAACCACAACTTCAGAAGAGTTTTGTGAAGATCAGATGAGATAATATGTATAAAACATTCTACAAATGCTAGCTCTTATTATTGTAGTGCTGAGGGGAATCGTTTCTCCAATGACATCTAAATAACTTATGAAATTTTCCTTCTCGGTTCTACTGAATTTTATCCTGTGAATTGTGTGATGAACCTCTCCTTGATCATCAAAAAGCAAGGAGGTTGTTGATCCAAATATAGGTCACATTCCTCCCTTCTCCTACTCTCCGGTCTATAAAAACAAGGATGGTCAATAACTGTTGTTCATTTCATGGAATACCTAACATTTGTTTCCCTTTCAAAGAGATAATCATTTTAGAAATCCAACCTGTACTTGGACCCGTGGTAGATCAGCATCCACCCACATAGATGATGATAGTAAGGAAAATCAATAAGAAATGGTTCAGGGAATGACTTTGGTGTAGACAAATGCAGAGGAACATGTGGTCACACCCACACTGCAGCTGTGTAAACACTGACAACATAAAATGAACTCCAATAGAATATTCCAATAGAATTTTCATTAGATTCATTCTTTTGTATGATAAAAAGTGAAATGTGAAGCTTTTGCAGTATGTTGACTGAAGGAATACATGAGAAAATGTTATGGAACAACTATCTGGGGGTACTACTCACTTAGTGCTGAGTAGGAAGTGAGTCCTTACATTTGGAATTCACTCTGTCCTCAATTCTATAGCTTTCTTATACATAGGTGTTTACATAGTCTTTCTCCAATGGACTATAAGCTCCTTGAGGGCAAGGATTGCCCTTTGCCTTTCTTTATATCCCTTGCAATTAGCAACTTAGGAATTCTGATGGGCAAACAGTATGTAAATAACTAGGTATATACCAGATATATACAGAGAAGATGTATATCTTCAGATATACAATTAAAAATTGTAAAAATTCTCAAAGGGAAAGCAATGTTATTTTTATGAAGTGCTTAAGAATTTACTGCTAATCTTTATATTATTGCTTTATATAATGGGTATTTGGTTTTTTAAAATCATTTGTTCTGTCTTTCTATGTATTAGAACAAATTTTTAAAATATTTACGTAGTAGTGTCTAGAGTACTGGACTGGGAGTAGGAAGATCTGAGTTCAAATTTGGCCTTAGATTCTTACTATCTGCAGGATCCTGGAACAAGACATTCAACCTCTTTCAGTTTCGCCATCTGTAAAATAGGGATAATAATATTATTTACTTTATAAGATAGCTTAGTGACAAGTGGATAGAGTGCCCAATTTGGAATCCAGAAGACCTGAGTTCAAGTTAGACCTTAGATAGTTAGTAACCGTGTTATCCTAGGCAAGTCACTTAACTCTGCTTACCTAAGTTTCCTCATCTATCAAATGAGCTGGAGAAGGAAATGATAAACCACTCTAGTATCTTTGCCAAGAAAACCCCCAAAATGGTCATGAATGGTTTGACATGACTGAAGAAGAATAAGATGGATAAATCATTTAACCATGTTTGCCTCAGTTTCCTCATCTGTCAAATGAGCTGGAGGAGGAAAAGGCAAACCTCTCCAGTATCTTTACAAAGAAAACCTCAAATGCAATCACAAAGAGTCAGACATGACTGAACAGCAACAACCATCACCTCACAAGGATGTCGTCAGGATCAAATGAGATAATATTTGTAAAGTGCTCTGCAAACTTTAAGGCCCAACTACTGCATAAATAATGCCCTCCCTTCTCTTATCTCACACTCCTTTGTCCCCTACCCTCCAATTGTTAAGTAGGTCTGTGTAATAGGCCCTCACTGGCCAGGGCATCCTCAAATTGTCAAACTAACCAAGCAGCCCAGCAGCTCATCTGGCTATAAACAGGAATTTCTCACTCAATAGGTGGTCCTTTCTCAACAGGATTTTGGCATCTTAGCAAAGGCAGGGAGTGGGCCCTGCTGCTCTTCTCTTGTGCTATTTATTCAAGTGCATAAAGAGACTCCTGTATGCCAGCCTTCATCCAGATATTTCACAAGCTCTAAATGCAGGTAAAGAGGTGGAGGGAGGGGGAGGAATGACATGCTTTTATATGTATGTTGGCTTGTGCCCGTCTAATTCACAGTGAGGTGGCACTGGCAAGCTACCTGATTTCAACATACACAGCTCCCAGCCGGCCACCGCTTCCCACATTGGCTTGCTAAGGCATGCAGACTCTAAGGCACTCAACTTGGCCTCCAAATGAAAATTAAGCACACACACACACACACACACACACACACACACACACACAGCCCTTACCAAGGTAGAGTTTGTTATCAAAAGGTAAAATTCGGTCAAAAATGAAAGTCTAAGAGAGTCAGTCTACCCACCCTGGGGGAAATTGCTAAAGCATAAGAGGTGAAGAAAGACAGCAAAAGCTCAGAATGTAAGCTCCTCCTGCCCATGCGCACAGAATCAACAAGCAGCCATTCAAGCACCTAAGGCTTTTTTTTTTTTTTTTTAATTATTTCTTTCTTCTCTCTCTCCTCCTACCCCCGTAACAAGAGCAGTACTTTTCTCTATCATCCAAGGTTTATGGAAGTGGGAAAAAGATCTGAAGGAAGCAAGATCAAAACAAAACATCCCAAATGTGGTCCACTGGAGATGGTGGCTCTGGAATGAGAGAGAATGAGGATTGCTTTTAATCATCATTTCCTCCTCAAAATAAACAACCAACCACAAGATCTAAAATGTGTAGACCTCCAGTTAGAAGGTTTGTCCAGCCTCAGGCAAGATCCCATCTTCCCCAAGATTGAGGAGGAGATCCTGGAAACAGCTACATTTTCTTAGGCAGGGTTCCTCTTGCTATAGACCAGCTAATGAAGAAGGTCTTGTTCTCTATCCAATTTGACAGGCAAGAAAGATGAGCAAATCATTCTTTGTAGCTTTTATTGTTGTTCATTTTCAGTGGTGACTGACTCTTTGTACCCCATTTGGGGTTTTCTTGACAAAGATACTGGAGGGATTGGCCATTTTCCTTCTCTGGTTCATTTGACATATGAGGAAACTGAGGCAAACAGAGGAAGTGACTTGCCCAGGGTCATATAGCCAGGAAGTGTCTTGGGCCCACTTTTTAAATCAGGAAGATGTTTTTCTGATGCTAGGCCCAGCACACTATCCACAATGCTACCTAGCTACTTCTCTTTCTATCTAGAAGACAACAATAAAGAAGGTGAAGGTAATTTAATCGAGAATGGTGGGGGAGAGGAAGAAAGAGAATAAGGAAGGAAGGAAAGAAGGAAGGGAGGAAGGAAGGAAGGAAGGAAGGAAGGAAGGAAGGAAGGAAGGAAGGAAGGAAGGAAGGAAGGAAGGAAGGAAGGAAGGAAGAAAAGAAAGGAAAAAAGAAGTAAAAGAAAGGAAGGAAGGAAAGAGAAAAAAGGGAGGGAGGGAGAGAGAAAGGAAAAGACAGAATGAAGAGAAAGAATGAAAGGAAGGAAGGAAGAAATAGAAAGAAAGAAAGAAAAAGAAAGGAAGGTTTTTATATGGAAAAATCCTTATGATAATGAATAGAAAAAAATGGTAAACAATATGAGATTACAGAAAGTGAACCTGGAGTCCTAGAACCCTAGTTCAAACATCATCTCAACCCGTACTACCTCTGTTATTACAAAAAACCACTTAAGTAAGCAAGCATTAATTAAGCACCAAATAAGTGCAGGACCTGGAGTAAGGAAGACCTGAGTTCAAATTGTACCCAACATACTATATGATCCTGGACAAAACATTTAAACTCTGTTTCAATCCAGTGGAAAAAAGAAATGACAAATGGTTCCAGTACCTTTCCCAAGAAAAATCCCAGACAATATTAGTGTGCTATGAGTCCACAGGATTATGAAGATTTGGATATAACTGAACACTATGTGCCAAGTACCGTGCATATTTAACTTCTCTGAGTCTCAGTTTTTTAAATGGTAAAATGAAAAGATCTAACTAAGTGACTTCTAAAACTTCTTTCAATTCTCAATTTGCAATCTTCTTCCATTAGACTAGTAAGCCTTGAGAGCTTGAGAGGTCACACCTTGAGAGCAAAGACTGCATGTTTTTCTCTGTTTTGGGTACATTTGTGTGCATAAATTATCTTTTCTTTTTTTTTTTTTAATTTTAAACTTAAATACAAAAAAAGAAAAGAAAAAAAATTGCCATGTGCACAGCAGAACATGAGAGGATTAAAAAGAGACAGCAATAAATTTCCATTTCAAGAAAGTTTAAATCATAAATTCTACCCATTGTTCTTAGAGCTATCCATCTTAGCTTCCTTATAGGTTTTCTTTTGTTCTCTGTTGTGCACTTTTTACTTTATTTCCCCCTCTCTTCCTACCTTTATCCCCCCAGAAGACTACAATTAAACTCAGAGAGGTGGATATAGATAGCTATACATACATACACACATACATACCATATTATAGATATCTGTAATCATACACATCTATATATATAAAATGTTTATTTACACTTGTCCTTGGTTTTTCTGAAGGTAGATTGTATCCTCCTTCATAAGGCATATTCCATATTTTTTTTCTAAACCTACCAGCTCATCATTTCCTGCATAATTTTTTTTTCTTTTAAACATTTCTTTATCACCCCAGTGGCTTAGCAGAGTGCCTGTTTCAGAATAGATACTTAATAAATGCTTGTTGACTGTCAACAATAAGCAACTCTACCAGGACAGAAATACAGGAATGAAATCATGGTGAATCCTCAGGAATCCCCTAGAGTCCACTGACTTTTTTCAATACCTAATTCACCTTCTAGAAAACTGAACAGTAGGGTAGAAATAGTTTACTGCTCTTATAAAATTGAGCAAGTGAAATATTTCCAATCAAAATGTGATGACAAGTGAAATGAAGTGGTTCTCATTTCCTTTATAAAGATCTTTTTAAACTGAATTTTTTTGCCTGCACAAGATATTCAATAGGATGTAAGCTATATGAAAGGTAGTTTTCCCCTCCCCCAGGCCTTCATCTGAGATAGCATCTAAAGCAGGGAGTCTCCACTTTTCTCTAAGGTGGAAATCCATGAGAAGAGGAGTAGATTGAGATAAGTGATAGGAAGATTGCCTGGCCTTTTTTCCCTCTTGGTCCCTTTTAATTTTGTTTGTCCTATTCATGTGCATGGCTCTCTGCAGTTAACATTCTAGCAGAACTCTTTTATATGTGTTTTCACAAAGATTCTGACCTCTCTAATGTAATTCAGTATTTAGTTTTATAAAAAATTAGTTATTTAATTCTGTACTGTCCAATTTCTTACTAATCCTACCTATTTCTGGGATATTCTGCAATAAGGAACCATTTCTATATACTTTTCATCCAAGAGTCATAATTTTTAAAAATAACAACTGTCAGTTGTATAGCATTTGAAGGTATGTAAAGCATATACATGATCTCATTTGATCCTTACAATAACTTTGAGATAAGTGCTATAGGTCTTAAATCCATTTTATTCACAAAGAGTAAGTGGAAGCAAAATAATTTAGGTGATGCCTAAAATCATACAACAAGAAAATGTCTGGTTAGAATTTAAATCTAAATCTTGCTAATTCCGAATTTAGTCCTGCCAAAGGAGAAAAGGAGAGGAGAAAGAAAGGATGGAGGAGAGGGGAAGGGAGAAAAGCAGATGTGGAAAGAGGAAAGAAGGAGAGGGGAAGGGGAAGGAAAAAGAGGAAGGAGATATTGTTAAGGCAAGAAAAACACTTTCCTATGAATAATTTTATAGACTGAAAATGTTTGGTTTCCTAAAAGTGGTCCTCGACAATCCCACCTCCACTCTCCAAATCCTTTCCCTCCTAATCCTAAACCCATAGATAAGGCCTAATTTGTTGGCAACAAAAGAACATAAGATTTTGACCTTTAGACATCAGTCATCTAGTTTTAAGATTCTTAACTCCCCTCCCCATTGAAGACCTCTTTGGCAGACTGGTGAAGGCTATGTATAGATCTCCTTTCAGAAGGATTTTTAAAATGTTATTTGTCTATCTATTTATTTTTGCTGAGGAAATTGAAGGTAACTGACTTGCCCAGAGTCACACAGCTAGGAAGTGTTAAGTGTCTGAGACCAGATTTGAACTCTGGTCCTCCTGAATTCAGGGCTGGTGCTCTATCCACCTAGCTGCCCCCAAAATACAGTTATCAATTAAAAAAAAAAAGTTCAAAGATCCCAGGTTAAGAACTCCTTTAGTCCAACCCCATCATTTTACATGTGAGCAAAATACAGCCCAGAACACTCAAGTGATTTGGCCAAGCTTTTACTCAAACTGTGGTCCTCTTGATTCCAAAGTCTGTCACAAAATCTGGAATTCTAGAGGTGAAGTGAGAAATAAAAAGTGCCTAGATTTCCACACTCATTTTCTCTTCTACCCATTTTGATTCTCCTCTTATGCACTATGACATTCATTTTCACTGTGACTTTGAAGATTTATGTGTGTAAAACATAATACATATATACACACAGACATATAGGTACACATAGTATGTGTATATATGCATCTATATATAGATGTATTGTATGTATGTATGTATGAAAGTATGTGCATATGTGAAGATATATGTATATGTGTGCATATATTATCCAACTAAGCAGAAATTTCTCCTGGGGATAGAAGCAGGGCTATCTACCTGCCTTTGTGGTGGGACTATATTCCTCTCCTCTTGCCAATACGATTCTCCAACTTCTCCCTTCCTCTTTGCTGTTTCTCCTTCTCTATCCTTTTCCTCAGACATTCCCTGGGAATAGGAGCTAGTTACAGCCTATAGGACAGAAGGCAGTGAGATTAAGGCAGAGGCAGACCATTGGATTGTGTCCCCTTCTCTCCACTTCCATGATGTGTACCCATCATGGCCAAAGTCTGGGATCAAGAAGAGGGTAGGGGGCTATTGTAGCTTGTTTAGAATCAGTGAAAACCATTAAGACTCTGGTCATTTCTGAAATTATTGACTCCAGCCTTTCTGTTTAAAAAAAAAAAAAAAAAAAAAAAAAAAAGGAAAGCCAATTCAACCTTTGAATTAAAAAAAAAAAAAAAGTTGTGGGCTTTTTTTGTTTTTTGGTTTTTTTAAGTCATGACCAGGAATCAATATTGAGCACTATTATGGATCAGGCACTGAAATAGCCATTGGAGATACAAAGCCATAAGTGAAACAGGCCTGTTCTCAGGTATTTACATTCTAAGAGGGAGACTACCTGTACAAATATATAAGTGCATACAAAACAAATACAAGGTAATCTGAGGAAGAAGAGACATCACTAAGTGACAGATCAGGAAAGGTCTCTGGTAGTAGGTGGTACTCCCAACTGAGCTTTGAAGAATAGTAGGCATTCTAAGACAGCAGAGGGGAGAAGAGGGAAAGGAGTGGATTTCAAACTTGGGAGACAGCCTGTGCAAAGATAGATGGAGAATAAATAGTTGGGGAGTGAAAACTAAGTTTGAAAAATAAAGCAACAGAGGTGGGATCTGCAGTAGTGTTCAACAAAATTGAAGACTCGAATCTAATGACATTACATTAAATTAACACAAAAGACAACAGGGAGGGGAAAAAAAGAACCAATAGAAAGTATTTTCAAGGGCTGAAGCTAAAGCCATTTTGTGTGGCATATTTGCCCAAAAATACAGTTTGGAGTTAGACCTTTAACCCTTTAAAACCAGTAGGGATTCTTTCAGACATCTTTCAGATATGAGAAGTTGCCTTTCCCACTTTTTTGTAGAGGTAGAAAGTTACTGAATATAAAACATCACACACATTCAGACTCTTGACATTCTAATTGTTTTTTTTAATATTTTATTTTCTTTCCTTTTTCATTTCTTAAAAAAATGTTATATACAAGAAAATGGTATTTACACACATATATTATATCTAGGTTATATTGTAACATATGTAAAATGTATGGGATTGCCTGTCATCTAGGGGAGGGAGTAGAGGGAAGGAGGGGATAATTTGGAAAAATGAATACAAGGGATAATATTATTTTTAAAATTACTCATGCATATATACTGTGAAAGAAATTATAAAAAAGTGTTATATAGAATGGCTTTCTGGGAGGTGGTGGATGCTGAGAGAGATTTTGATAATATAAAAACAAAAGATATTAATAACATTTATTAAAAAAAAAACTGATCAAGGAGAAAAACTTTGAGACAGGGAAAATGAAGAGGAGAGAATCTGGGCCCTTTCTCATTCAGCAACATCTTATGAAAAATGGTAAGAGAAGGGAAAAGCTTTCTAGGCACAGTCAAAGCAATGCTGTTGAGGGTAGGTTCAGAAACTTATTCCGCCTGAATGCAGCTACCGTCTGTTTAAAAAAAAAAAAAAAAAAAAAAAAAAAAAAAAAAAAAAAAAGGCCTGCTCAAAGAATCCTACCTATTAACATCTAAATAGTCCCAAACAACAATTTGATTACCATATCTCAGCAATACCCACTCTGGAGAGCAATTATCTATCATTATCAATGTATTGCCTTACCTTTTTAATTAGGATGATAATGTCCAGGGTAAATAAAGCCCTCTTTGCTAATTTCAATTGTGCTGAATAAAAGGTCGCTCTTTTCTTCTTCTTCTTCTTCTTTCCCCTAGGGCTTTTTGGACTGAATTTACTCTGGTTCCTGAAGTGTGAAAAAAGTAAATAAGCTTTTGTTTAGATTTCATCCTTCATGTTCTCTGGACTGAAAAACTGCAAAGTGCCGGGAAGAACCTCGATTAAAAAGACTTCATGGAGGAGCAAGGACAGAAGTTTTAGCTGAACAAAAAAAGATCCATGGAATTACTACTTAAGAGGCTTATTTGAGAAAATAGTTATCCCCACTACTGGCTACATTAAATCCAACTGAATTTCCTGAAGTGTACATTTAAATTTAAAATTAATGTCAAATTGCGAAATTGGTTTTTAGATTTGAATCATCAAATGCAAGTTTTACAGCCTGGAATATATTAATATATGATGAACGTTAAACTAGTAACAGATTTAAAACTGTATTTTTCAGAAAAAAATGTTTGCAACTAAAGATGATAGTTGGATATGGAATCAGTCACCAATATATCACAATCAAAATATATCATTGACAAAAACATCACTGACTAAAAGCCTAACATGTGATCATAATAAATTAGCAATATAAAAAGTTTGCAAGACAAATGAGATCAAACAAATTATCTATCTGCTTTAACAATTTAAAAATTTGCAGTTATACATTAGATAATACATAGGGATTATAATAAAAATGTATGCAAGAAGGACAACTCAATAATATATCACACATCAATAAAATAATTTGCAATAAATAGCAAATCAACAATACAAAAGTCATCTATTAATGAAAAATAAGGCATTGCTCAGGCATGTCAACAATACTGTGTCAACATCACAAACTCACCACTTTCCCATTCCATAGTTTGTATAAAACTTGCCATCGAAGTATCTATACAACATTCCTGGGCACCAAACTATCTCAGCTTGGTGACAGACCATTCCATCTTTGCTGAATGATCCAGAAGCAAGGGGTGTGTGTGTGTGTGTGTGTGTGTGTGTGTGTGTGTGTGTGTGTGTGTGTGTGTGTGTAAATATATAACCTAATTCAGTGATTTAAAATAACAAATTTAAATTACTGGAAGGAAGTTAAGGCTTAACTAATTTCAACTTTTAAAATGTAATCTATAAATTTGCTTTTTTTATTGAAAAAAGTAAATTCCTAGAAAAAATTTTGGTTTTCCCTGTAGTTTTTAGAGTTTGAGCAATCAGCAGAAAGGCTCTTATTTTTTCTTTCAGAAAAAATGGTAAGCTATCTCCTAATACACAAGTCACATGTTAAAAATAGACACATCCAGGGAAAATACAGGAGCTGGAATTGTTTATCTGGCATTTATCACCTAACCTTATGCCAGTTATGCTGGACCTGAGGTTAGAAGACCTGAATGATAGCTTTAGTTCTCTTTTTTTCCTCATCTAGAGAATGAAGTTAATTATGCTAACAATGCCTCTCTCAAAGGGGCTATTAAAAGGGTATATAGAGCACTGGACCCTGATTCAATCCAGTTTTGTACCTTTATTAGCTGTATAACTTTATAAAGATACTTAACCTCTTAGTTTCCTCGTTTGTAAAATGGGGATAATAATAGTTTTTACCTTTTTTTGTGTGAGACTGATGAGTTTGTTTATATAAACACTTTGTAAACCTTTTTTTAAAATTAATTTTATAATTATAAAATTTTTTGACAGTATATATGCATGAGTAATTTTTTTTAATAACATCATCCCTTGTATTCATTTTTCCAGATTTTCCCCTCCCTCCCTCTACTCCCTCCCCTAGATGACAGGCAATCCCATACATTTTACATGTGTTACAGTATAACCTAGATATAATATATGTGTATAAATCTAATTTTCTTGTTGCACGTTAAGTATTGGATTCCGAAGGTATAAGTAACCTGGGTAGACAGACGGTAGTGCTAATATTTTACATTCAATTCCCAACACTTTGTAAGCCTTAAAACATTGATAAAGCATGGTGTAGTTATTATTATTACAATTAGTCATTACTACAATTGTTATCATCATCTCCTCAATCACCACTTTCTTCAGTAGAGTACCTGAGACAAAGTTAAATCCTTAATAAATGGTGTTTGATTAAGTAAAATGGAATAATGTCCAAAAATTGGTTAAGTAGTGATGCTGTACAAATGGGCAACAATATTTTTTGCAAACCAATTCCTTTAAAATATAGTATAATGTTTAATAAATATTGGATTACTTGCCATCTAGAAGAAGGGGTGGGGAGAAGGGGGAAAATTTTGCAAAGGTCAGTGTTGTAAAATTATCCATGCATATGTTTTGAAAATTAAAAAAAAACTTTTAAAAATATAGTATAAATAAATTTGCTATTTAAGGCTCTTATAATAATACCATAGAATTCTACTTTAACACTGGTTCTTTATATTTTAATGGATTCACATTCCCATATTGGTACTCCCTTCAATGGGCATTGTGACCTCATTACTCATGATTCTTTTTTTCCATGTCTTTTATGGGTCCTCCCTGACTTTTCTCTAGATCTTTTAACATTTTGGGGAGAGTAACACTGAAACTATCCATCTATATGTTATCCTTCCGTCTTGTCATGTGGCCAGTCTATCTCCTTTTCCATTCCTACATTTCCTAAAAATGTCATTGACAATCTTTCTCACAAATATGTATCATCATTAGTGACACACTGCTTCAGTATGCTCACAACTATTTCCATTGATTTCTAGCTCACCAGTTGATTTTTATAAAATTATAATGTCCCATTTTTCATAAGCATATAGATTGGTGTTAAAAAGATAGATTTTTGTTTAAGGGGGCACTGTTGATCATGGAAAGCACTGTACAATTTCTCCCAAATCAGTTCCACCTACTTTGTTTTTCTTGTTTAATTCTGGAACAAACTCAGTGTCCATCTATGACATCTATCCAAAATTTTTATATTGAGAGATCAATACAATGAACTATTTGTCAATATCATAATTCAATCATTAGGCATTCTTTGTCCATTTGCTTTTTCTTTTATGTATGGTTAGATAGAACTCCTTAGAGTTATTATAGATGAAATCATTTAGAAGACTACAGTATTCTAAAAGGATGGAAGGAAATAGGCATTTATCAATTGTTTACTATATAGGTTTCTGGAACTTTACTCAATTAGCATAATGTAACTAGGAACAGAAACATCTGGTAGATATCATAATCTATAAGAAATTGTTCTCAGATTATGTGTCAAATACCCTCCATTAAAATAACAAACTTTTGATAAGTATATGTCTCCTGTTTTGTGTTTCAATTGATATGAATAATCAGAAAATATTTGAATCTTTGAGGCCTCATCTAGGAGGGAATATACTATGATTTTAATATATTCATAAGAGACATCTCATTGGAAGAAAACCTTTAATGTTGACTTTCACTCTACCAAGTGAAATGCGTTTTTACTTTGCACAAATAATGTACACAGTAAGGAGGATTTTGTATACTCTGAATTTTTCATTCAACAATGGTGATATGAAAGTCTGATGGAAGAAATTGCTGAAATCTGTGTGTCCTTGATAATTTTTTTTATCAATAATATCTTCAACATATGCTAAGAACATTACTACAAAGATTTTGTAGAAATGAAAAAGTAAATAGATGTGATGGCAGTTATTTATGTTCTTTTAATTGCCTCTTTTCAATTGTAATATCACCTATGACTTATTTTCAATCATTCAATTTCTTTCCTTGTTTTGGTATGTTAAGATCTGTGTGACCTCCAGCAAGGATTTCTTCTGTTTGTATTTGAGAGGTACCATGGCATTGTGGATGTTGTGCTGGTCACAGGTAAAAGAATTTGAATGCCACATTAGTTGTTCTCTAAGTCTAGATGAGTTATTTAACCCATCCTGGCCCTCAATCTCCTTCTCTGTAAAATCAGGATAATAAATGTTGTAATACAGATCTACATATCTATTGTTGGAAGAGTCAAAATAGTATTATATGTGTAAAATACTTCGCAAACCTGAAAATTCTATATTTGCATTAATTATTATTCTGTTGTCAAGTCCAGCTGTTATTTGCATTGTCTAAAGCTTCTAAAAAAAGAAAGAAAAAAAGAAAAGAAATTACCTTCTTTTATCTAAAAAGGGAAGCTTCTTGCCTGCAAGTTTGTTGCCATGGAAAGAATTAGGTATAAGAGAGAACTTCTTTCTAATTCAAACTCATGATGTAGTTTGGATTTCTAATATCCCCCTTTTCTAGGGCTCTTCTAAACAAGAAAGAATACACATATCAAATACTATCTACCTAGCACTCAGGTTAGCCTGGTACTACTAGGCTAAAATCATAGGGATTGGCAACCTTCAACCTTTGCCAATTCTCATTGTTTGCCTTAGATTCATTTCTCTGTGGTTGATTCATTCTCTCTCTCTCTCTCTCTCTCTCTCTCTCTCTCTCTCTCTCTCTCTCTCTCTCTCTCTCTCTCTCTCTCTCTCTCTCTCTCTCTCCGTATATATAAAGAGAATGTCATCCATTGTAAAGTAAATGTAATAAATAAGTAATCAATGCAAATATTCTAACCACTTTAAAAGACAGAATCTAATTTCCAATGCTCTTATTATACCTAATTTGACATGTCATGAGCAGATACAAACATACCTACATAGTTCACAAGGTTCTTGACAACTCAAACTATCAGACACATATTTTTATAACCCATTTTTGTTTAATAAATTTTAGAAGATATAAGTCATTTAAAGATTTATAATCCACCCATTACATAGGAACATAGATGTTTGTGTAGTCAGAATTACAAACCCAATTTCTTTTTTTTTTTTTCATTTTTCCAAATTATCCCTTCCCTCCCTCCACTCCCTCCCCCCGATGGCAGGCAATCCCATACATTTTACATGTGTTACAATACAACCTAGATACAATATATGTGTGTAAATACCACTTTCTTGTTGCACATTAACTATTAGCTTCGGAAGGTATAAGTAACCTGGGTAGATAGACAGCAGTGCTAACAATTTACATTCGCTTTCCAGTGTTCCTTCTCTGGGTATAGTTATTTCTGTCCATCATTGATCAACTGGAAGTGAGTTGGATCTTCCCCATGTTGAAGGTTTCCACTTCCATCAGAATATATCCTCATACAGTATTGTTGTTGAAGTGTATAGTGATCTTCTGGTTCTGCTCATTTCACTCAGCAACAGTTGATTTAAGTCTCTCCAGGCCTCTCTGTATTCCTCCTGCTGGTCATTTCTTACAGAGCAATAATATTCCATAACCTTCATATACCACAATTTACCCAACCATTCTCCAATTGATGGACATCCATTCAACTTCCAGTTTCTAGCTACAACAAAAAGAGCTGCCACAAACATTTTGGCACATACAGGTCCCTTTACACTCTTTAGTATTTCTTTGGGATATAATCCCAATAACAGCAATGCTGGGTCAAAGGGTATGTGCAGTTTGATAACTTTTTGGGCATAGTTCCAAATTGCTCTCCAGAATGGCTGGATTCTTTCACAACTCCACCAACAATGTATCAGTGTCCTAGTTTTCCCACATCCCCTCCAACATTCATCATTATTTGTTCCTGTCATCTTAGCCAATCTGACAGGTGTGTAGTGGTATCTCAGAGTTGTCTTAATTTGCATTTCTCTGATCAGTAGTGATTTGGAACACTCTTTCATATGAGTGGAAATAGTTTCAATTTCATCATCTGAGAATTGTCTGTTCATATCCCTTGACCATTTATCAATTGGAGAATGGACAAACCCAATTTCTTTAAAAAAATGTTTTCTCATTCTTTCTTACATTGAAATCTTAAACCCCCTTTTAAACCCAAGTATTAATACTAAACTTTACATGTCACAGAATTATAGACAGCTTTAGTTCTAAATATACATTAATTTCAGAAAGAATAGCAATGAAAGGAAAACAAGGAGAAATCCTTATAACTAGGAACTGTTTCTGTAGTTTATTCCTTCTATCATCTCTGGTGAGAGATTAAAAAAGCAAGATATTTCTTTAAGAGATTAGCTCTTCTCAGACCTCCCTATTCTAGGTCTTCCTTCTCCTTCCCTTTCTCCTTTCTTTCTTTGTTTCTTTCTTTCTTTCTTTCCTTCCTTCCTTCCTTCCTTCCTTCCTTCCTTCCTTCCTTCCTTCCTTCCTTCCTTCCTTCCTTCCTTCCTTCCTTCCTTCCTTCCTTCCTTCCTTCCTTCCTTCCTTCCTTCCTTTCTTTCTTTCTTTCTTTCTTTCTTTCTTTCTTTCTTTCTTTCTTTCTTTCTTTCTTTCTCTCCTTCTCCTTCTCCTTCTCCTTCTCCTTCTCCTTCTCCTTCTCCTTCTCCTTCTCCTTCTCCTTCTCCTTCTCCTTCTCCTTCTCCTTCTCCTTCTCCTTCTCCTTCTCCTTCTCCTTCTCCTTCTCCTTCTCCTTCTCCTTCTCCTTCTCCTTCTCCTTCTCCTTCTCCTTCTCCTTCTCCTTCTCCTTCTCCTTCTCCTTCTCCTTCTCCTTCTCCTTCTCCTTCTTCTTCTTCTTCTTCTTCTTCTTCTTCTTCTTCTTCTTCTTCTTCTTCTTCTTCTTCTTCTTCTTCTTCTTCTTCTTCTTCTTCTTCTCCTTCCTTCTACTTCTTCATGGTGCAACCTTCCACAGTAGATAGAGACATGGCTTATAAGCCAGAAAGACATGACTTTAAGTTTAGTCTCTGATAGCTACTTGCTAGGTGACATGGTCAAGTCACTAAACTTCTTGACCCTTTTAGGTAACTCTTTTAAGACTATAAACTACAATGATAGAGGAGGTTTCTTCTTCTGAGAATTCCTTATATTAATGAAATTATCAATCTGGTCCTTATTGTTACTCTTTTTAAAGGATTATAGATTTAATATTGACCAAGTTTAGAAGTTTAGTATCCCCTCACTTTTTCCAAGAGCTGAAACTGAGTTCCCAAGAGGATGACCCAACCAAGTTGGTGTTCTAACTCAAGCTAGTTTCACATTCAGTATTCTTTCAACTGTAATATTTTGTCTCACTGGTTTTTAAATGATGACAACCCCAAATGTTGATATGATCATTGTTGTTTTCCTTTTTCCTGGTTTTTGAAGCCAGGCTTAGGAACTTGATTCATCCAACATTTGGCATGTGTACATAGGAGGAAAGAAGAAGAAATGGGCACTACTTAAATGCAGATCATGAACCTTTATGAAGGAAGGGACTCTTTTTATTATTGTGTTAGAAAACTGTGTTAGAAACTCAGATATTGTGTTAGAAACTCAGATATGATCATTAGAAATTTCCAGGTAGAGGAATTTTCACTGTGGAAGATTCTAGCATAGAGCATTCCAGCAAGGGCAAGGCAGGGGTACAGAGTAAGAGAGTGCTTAGATGCTCTTTAGATAGAGGAAACAGCTTATCAAAAAGAAGACTTATGGATCTCCCTGGCTCCCAAACCAGAGAATGCTTTTGACCATAAGTAAGGGTAGAACAGACAGGTTGGTATAGGTGCACAGTCTGAGATGAGACTACATTTTAGAGTCAAATGGTAGAAAAGCTAGCTAACATGTGTAGTAGTAGGATAGCTATACTAGTTACATGACCCTGGGCAAGACCCTTAGCTCAACCTCAGTTTCCTCATCTGTAAAATGGGGGGGCAGTTAGACTCAGTAGCCTCTAGGTACCTCCTAGCTCAAAATTTATGAACCAATTAACACTGTCACCAGATTTGGAATAAAAAGGAATTAATTCCAACTTTGCTTGTGAGACCTCAAACTTAAATCCCTGAGTCCTAGTTTGATAGTATCTAAAATTAAGGAGTCAGAATGGATAGCTTCTAGAGTCCATTTCAGTCATGACTTCACCTTATAGACAAGAAGAATCATTAAAAGCTTTCAAATGGGGGTGGAGGAGGCCTGTAGATGCCCCAATAGATAGAGTCCTGGCCCTGGGATCATGGAGACATGAGTTCAAATTCAGCTTCAAACACTTGACACTTATTAGCTATGTGACTCTAGGCAAATGACTGAACTCTGATTGCCTTGCAAAAATAAAAAGCTTTCAAATAAGTGAGGAAGTTGTAATTAATTTAGATCTATGAGAATTTTTTTCAGGATTTTTTTTTTTTTTTTTTTTTTTAAGGAAAACCAAGTAACACATCTGCCTTGTTAAATGCTTCCAAAGAAACATTCTGTTCCACCATGGCCTGATTTCTGATCTCTTGTCTTCTCATTTTGTTCTGTCTTTTTTCCAATCTGCTGTGTGCTATGAACCAATACTTTCTTCTCTCTTAGTTTCCACTTCTTTAGGATGAGAGTAATAATACTAATCCATCTTAGAGTAAATAAAAGAATTCCAGTGTTGGACCACTGTGATCATCTAGGTTAACCCATATTTACAAAAGAATCCTTTGTATACCATTGATCCAACCTCTTTGTGGATAAATCTGTGTTGTGCTGTTTTTCCTCATATCAGATTTCTATGTGTCTCTTTGCAATTTCTTGTTCTGCTCCCTCTGGAACCAAGCAGTTCACTTGGCTAAGTCTTCTCTTTTCCAGTCTTAGTACTTCCAAGTCTTTCCATTCATCTTCTCATGCCAAGAATTGAGGCAGTGATCATCACCCTTCTCTGAATAGTCTCTAGTTAATCAAATTTTGTTGTTGCTCTTGTTCTTGCATTCTCCAAGAGGACCATGGAGTAATCTAAGGGATGCAGAGATGATAAAACAGATACATAAAAATTCAACCACACATTTTAGTCTAAGGACTAAAAAGCTTGAAGAGTATCATAATACATTGCTGATTGGCATGGATGGGCTATCCTTCCCCTTTCCTTCTCCAACTTAAACCCATTACTTCTTCTAAACCCAGTGCTAAACTTCTCTCTTAGAATATGAATCTAGATCTGGAAGGACTTCAAAGGTCATTTTAATCCAACCTCCTTGTCACATAGATGTGAAACAGGCTCACATTTATATAGTACTTAATATGTATTGGACACTATATTAAGAGATTTACAAATGTTTTCTCATTTGATCCTCACAACAACCCTTACCATTTATAGGAAGCCTTTCCTGAGTTCCCTTAATGCTAGTGACTTCCCTCTAAAATTTTTTTCAATTTATCCCATTTATCTCTCTTATCTACATTTATTTGTATGTTGTCTCTTTAGACTATAAGCTCCCTGAAAAAAGGGGCTCCCGATTGCCTTTGTATTCTCAATGCTTAGAGTAATGGATTTGAACTCAGAGCTTCCTGACTCCAGACTCAGCATTCTCTATTCATGTGCTCCCTAGCTGCTGAACCCAAGCCATTTGACTTTATTACACTGCATAATTCCATTTTATTTACTAATATAAGCACCTTCCCCCTCCTATAACATTCTCTATAATTTATGCAGCATATAGTAAGCACTTAAATAGCTAGCATTTTATTGTGCTTTTAGGCAGAGTGCTTTACAAGAAGGCTATTATCTTATCCTAACAACAAACCTGTGGGATAGATGGTATCATCAGTCCCATTTTACAGATGAAACTAAGACAGAGAGAAGTTAAGTGGCTTTCCTCAGTTCATATAGGTAATAAATGTCTGAAGCTAGATTGGATCAAGATTCAGTGCTCTATATGTTGTTACCTAAGTGTCTCTAAAAATTGAGCTCATGCTATCAGTAGGTGAATGGCTGAATAAGTTATGGTATATGAATGTCATGGAATATTATTGTTCTATAAGAAACAATTAGCAAGATGATTTCAGAAAAGCCTGGAAAGACTTACATGAACTGATGCAGAGTGAAGCAAGCAGAACCAAGAAAACATATAAAGTAACAACAAGATTATATGATGATCAAATGTGATGGACTTGGCTCTTTTCAACAATGTGGTGATTCAAAGCAATTCTAATAGACTTGGGATGGAAAGCACCATCCACAACCAGAGAGAGAACTGTGGAGACTGAATGTGGATCAAAGCATAGTATTTTTACCTTTGTTGTTATCTGTTTGTTTGCTTTTTTTCCTTTCTCATGGTTTTTCCCTTTTGGTCTGATTTTTCTTGTGCAGAATGATGAATGTGGAAATGTGTTTAGAAGAATTACACATGTTTAATCTATATCAGATTGCTTACTAGCTTGTGAGGAGGGAGAAAAATTTGGAATACAAGGTTTTTCAAAAGTGAATGTTGAAAACTATCTTTGCATGTATTTGGAAAAATGAAATACTATTAAATTAAATAAAGATTAATTGTATTATCTTGTTCCATGGCGGAATCTAGATGGACTAAGTAGATAGAGTCACCAGCCTGGATTTAGGAGGACCTAAATTCAAATCTAGCCTCAGACATCCACTAGCTGTGTGACCCTGGGCAACTTATTTAAAACCTTTGTCTGCCTCAGTTCCTTATCTGTAAAATGACCTGGAGAAGGAAATGCAAACCACTCTAGTATTTTTGCCAAGAAAACTCCAATGGGGTCATGAAAGGTCAGATATGACTTAACTGGACAAGGACAAAAGTTATTTTACATTCATAGACGTTTTCTTTATCTGGCCCAGTGATTTCTTTAATATAGGGGATTTCTTATTAGGGAATTCTTGCTATCTGTGCAGAGCTGAAATTTGCATTCTCAGAGATTTGCCTGGGGGTATGCATAAGGGGCATTTCAATGACTTATTCATGGCCACATGGCAGCATTTGTCTTGAGCAGGGCTAGAAGCCTTCTTGATTTTGAAGTTTGCTCTTTATCCGTTCTACCAGATTTTCCTTTGTGTAGAAATTGCCTAAGATAATGAAACTCAAAGTATCTCTGTTGCTAATGAAAATAATTAATGAGTTATATAAGGATAGATATTATGTCTTTCACTTCTTTTGTATTTTTAAATTCAATTCAACAAAATAAATAAACACCAATGACTTCTTGTCACTGCTCGGATCAAATATAAAATCCTGTTTGGTTTTTAAAACCCTTCACTATTGGCTTCCTCCTGCCTTTCTACAGTCTTCTTATACCTTACTCTCCCCCATATACTCTGTGATCTAGTGACATAAGCCTACTGGCTGTTTCTCATACAAAATACTCCATCTCCCAACTTCGTTTTGGCATTTTGTTGTTGTTGAACACAATGGCTTATTTTCTAAATAGAGAGTCATTTTTTGAGTGTGTATTTGTATGTGCATATAATTTTTGTTGTTGTTCTTTATGTTTTCCAAGTGTAATGCCTTCAAATCTTTTCTGAAAAACAATATTCATCATTTACAGACATAAAATTTCACTACAGGAATTTTCCATGATTGTTTTTCATGCATGGTATTTTCCCCCTTCTTATCCCTACCTTCTTAGCTTCCCTGGCTTCCTTCAAGTCCCAGATAAAATCTTGTCATCTATAGGAAGCTTTTCCCAAGTTCCTTTAGTGCTAGTGACTTCCCTCTAGAATTTTTTCTAATTTATTTCAAGCATATTTTTACATTTGTTTGGATGTTATTTTCCCATTAGATTATAAGGTCCTTGAGAAGAGGGGCTGTCAATTGTCTTTTTCGTATTCTCAATGCTTAGAGTGTCTAGTACATAGTCAGTCAACAAGTTAATAAATATTTATTAATCACCTATCACCTACTTTGTTTCAAGCACTTCAGTAAGCACTGGAGCTACAAAGAAAAGCAAGAAGTTCCTTTCCTAAGAGGACCTCAGAATCATGAGATTGTTCTGAATTGTTGTTATTCAGTTGTTTCAGACTCTTTGTGACCCCACTGGAGTTTTCTTGGTAAAGATACAGGAATGGTTTGCCCATTTCCTTCTCCAACTCAGAAGAGGAAACTGTGACAAACAGCATTAAATGACTTTACATAGGATCATACTTGCTAATAAGCATCTGAGGCTCCGATTTAGACTCATGAAGAGGAGGAGTCTTTATCTACCTTGTTTTCCTGGTGCTTCAAATAATAAGTGCTTAATAAATGCTTGTTGAGGGAACTTCTTCTAGGGATTGTGTTGGTCAGTTGGTCAGTCAATAAACACAATCAGGAACTGAGAGGGATACCCAAGAATTGTAGAACTTCTCTATTCCTAAAGAAACTTGTGGGGGCAACTAGGTGATAGAGTGGATAGAGCATCAGCCCTGAAGTCAGGAGGACCTGAGTTCAGGTCTGGTGTCAGGCACTTAACACTTTCTAGCTGTGTGACCCTGGGCAAGTCACTTAACCTCAATTGCCTTAGCAAAAAAAAAAAAGAAAAGAAAAAAAAGAAAGAAAAAAAGAAAAGAAACTTGTATGGGGATTCTAGGCACACATATGTGAAATAGTTAAATTATAGGTAAGGCATATTTTTATATTGTTTAAAATGAGTGGTCCAAAGTAACTAGTATAGTTCCACATAAGTGGTAGTTGAGCTTTGATATCTCCAGAGATTCATGATTCATTGGAATGTGTGCTCCCTCCACACAGATCTTAAATTCTCTAAACCCTTAAAATAGTCTCCAAGAGTTAGCTTTCCTTAGTCAAGGAGTTCCTAGAAACTCCTAGAACACCAATAGATTCAACCTATACTTAATCAGAGCATTGGGACTGGAGTCAGGAATATTCCTCTTTCTGTTCAAATCTGGCCTCAGATATTTACTAGCTGTGTGATACTTCAAGCAAGTCACTTAACCCTGTTAACCTCAGTTTCCTTATTGTAGCATAAGATAGAGAAGGAAATGGCAGACAATGCCTATATCTTTGCCAAGAAAACCTCAAAAGGAGTCAAACACAATTGCATAAAAACCAACCAGTCAATAAATCAATTAATCTATCATCACTTAAATTAAACACCTATATTATGCTGGGCACTGGAGATATAAAGACTAAAAACCATAACAATCCCTGCCCTCAAAGAATTTATATCCTACAGAATCAGTCAACCAACCAGCATTTATTAAGCATTTTACTAGACAAACACAGTATGAAGTGCTGGGAATACAAATACAAGTAGAAATATAGACAATGGATAAAAACACTTTGTAAACCAAAAAATACTATGGAAATACCAATTTGTTTCTCTATCTGTCCTTCCATCCATCCATCCATCCATTCACCCATCCCTCTATCTATTTATCTATCATCTATCTATCTATCTATTATAAACCTTCAATCACCAAACTTCTTGTCTGGTGATAGTTTCATTACCTTAACTTTCTCCTTTCTTTTGCTGAGCTCAAATAGTACGAGAGTATATTGGTAAATGTTTAACATTTAGGAAAAAATGCATGCATATCTATGTTTAATATAGCTGAAAAGAGGGAATCAGCATGTGCATATACACCAAAATGAAGGACAGAAAGGACTAAGCTTTTATATAATATCAATTATTTATTAGGCACTTTAAAATTATTTGATGACCACAAATATCCTTTGAGGTAGATAATATCATCATATCCATTTTATACTTGAAGAAATGGAAAGAGAAGTTGTGTCTTGCCTAATAAGTGTCTGAGGATGAATTTGAACTCAGGTCTTCCTAATTCTAGGCCTAGCACTTTATATACTATTCCATTACCTATAAAATAAATAAAAGTGAATTTTGGAGGAGAAAAAGTAATGGAAAGACACTAGCATCTTTTCCAGGAGGTAGGAGAGATCTCCTGATGAAGGTAGCCCTTCAGTTGAGTCCTGACAAGCCATTCCAGTAAATTGTATTCTTCAGACATTCAAGAACATCAGGGACTGCTAAAGCACTTTAATGAAACTATAATTTTTTTTTGCAACCAGAAAATGATGAATAAATGCTTGTTTTATTGAGCTTAACTCAAAGACATAAGCTTTGAGTTAGTTGTGGAACATTTAGGTGGGCAGTAGATAGAGAATTTAAATCCAGCCTCAGACACTGGTTGTATGTGAGCCTGGTCAAGCACCTAATTTCTATTTACCTCTGTTTCCTTAACCATAAAGTAGGGATAATAATAGTCCTTACCTCATAGGGTTGTTGGGGATTAAATTAGATAATATTGGGAAAGTGCTTAGCATATCACCTGGCACAGAATAGGTGCTATATAAATGCTAGTTATCATCATCATATTACTACTAGCTTATAAAGGGGATCCTTGGTCTTCTGAGGAATCATATATTCTCAGAGTTAGAAGGGAGCCCCAAGAGTCCTTTCTTTTGCCTCATATCTGAATAAGAGTATGTAGTATACCCAAGTGGTGATCCAGCCTTCCCTGGAAAGCAGCATGGTTCTCAAGAAATATTGCTGGTTCTTAAGTCAGCTAATTTAGATTCACCTTCTATTTCTGATTCTTATATAGGCTGATATATTGGCCCTTCCTGGGCCTGTTTCCTCACCTTTAAAAAGAGGGGCTGGGTTAGATGACCCTTGAGATTCCTTTTAGATTTAGATCTATAAGCCTATGACCTCCAGGGAAGACAAAACTATTAAATCCTGAGACAGTTCATTCTATCTTTGGAATGATACCTTGGTGGAGACAGAGGACTAGGCCTGGTCTAAAGAAGACTTGTACAAGGAAGAGTCACTTAAAATAATTTGTAAAATGGGGTTAATAATAGTACCTATATTTTAGGTTGTTAAGAGCATGTGTCAATCAATAAATGTTAATTAAATATCTACTATGTACTAGGTGATGTGCTAAACCCTGGGGATAAAAAAGAAGAAACAAAAGACAGTGTGATATCCAAGAGATCGCAATCAAAAGGAGGAAAGAAGGCACATACAAATAAGTACAAACAAGTTATGTACCAGATAAACAGGAAATATTTAAAAGAGGGAAAACATTGAAATTAAGAGGGTTTGGTAAAGGCTTCCTTTAAAGCTAGAGGTTTTAGTTGGGATTCAAAGGAAGCTAAGGAGATTGTAGTCAGATCAGAGGAATAAAAGCATTCCAGAGAAAATGTCCAGAGATAGATTATCTTGGTGGTGTAACAGCCAAAAGGCCAGTTTCACTAGATCAAAGAGTATGTATTAGGGAGTAAGGTATGAAAAGACTTGGAAAGAGAAAAAACCTGGAACTAAGTTATGAAAAACTTTGAAGGTTAAACAGAGTATTTTATATTTGATCCTAGTGGTAAAAGAAAAGTTATTAGAATTTATTTATTTATTGAATTTAAATATTTTTAAAAATCTTTATTAAACACAAATATTTGGAGCAACTTTTGAAAACAAAGTCTAAGTAATTTTCTCATAACCTTCAACTTTCTTTTGTCAAATAATCCTGAATTTGAGCTTGCCATCAAATCTTTTACTAGCAATTAGGCATCACTTTTAGACCTGACTTGACATCATCATACTTCAGATTCTCTTAATGATGGCAGCTCAGTCTATCCTAGTAAAATGCCTTTTCCCAGTGATACTATGGGGGAAATCAAATTTTCTTTCTAATATTCCTAATGAGCAGCCTCATTTTGATCATTTGCCTCCTTTTTGCATTTGGAGAATAAGAGAAAGACAGAATAATGAAACAATGTGGTGGCATTCTGCATCTGTGTAGGATATATTTATATATATATATAAGGCTTAACATTGATACTTTATTAAATTGCATTTAATGAAATGTGGCTTATCAGAATCTGTCAAAATCTTCTGGAATCCGTATTTTTTCTTTCAACTTGCATGCTAGCTCTCCAGGCTTTGTGTCGTTTGCAAATCTGACAAACATGGCCTCTATTCCATTATCTAAGGTCTAAGAATAATGTTAAAAATCTCAGGTCTAAGGACAGATACTGGAACCCTTTTGACCACAGACTTTCCTCTGAGGTGACATTAACTTACTAAGAGTCATTGGAGTTTATTGAGTAGGGGGTAATATGATTAGATCTGCATTTTTTCAAAAGTCATTTTAGTGGCTGAATGGAGAATAAATTGGAAAGGGGAGAGACTTGAAGTAAGCTGATCTACCATTGGACTATTATTATAATAATCTTAGGCATGAAATGATAAAGGTTTGCATCATCTTTGTAGCAATGTCAGAGGACAGAAAGAGGCATATTTCAGAGATGTTGCAAAGGTGAAATAAATAAGCCTTGGCAACAGTCTGGATGTGCGAGAAAGAGATAGTGAGAAATCCAGAATGACTGCTAGATTGTGAATCTGAGGAACTGAGAGAATAGTGTTGATCTCCACAGTAAGAGGAAGTTGGGAGGAGGGGAGGGTGCAGGGAGGAAGTTAATGAGTTCTATTTTGAACATGTTGAGTTTACTGGACATTCAGTTCCATATTCCTGAAAGATGGTTGGAGATGTGAGGTTAGAAGTAAACTGAGAGTTTGAGGATGCATAGGCAGATTACAGACTCATCAGCTTAGTAATAATGGCACTTAAATTCATGGGACCCGATGAGATCACCAAGTGAAGTAGTATGGGTGAGAAGAGAAGAGGATCCAAAACCCTAAGGAATGCCTAGAGCTAAAAAATTAGGATATAGTAATGGAAACTAAGAAATAAAGAACAAGGAGAAGAGTAGTGTCAGGAAAACCAAAAGAAAAAGTATCAAATAGAAGTTAATGGAAAGGTCAAGGCAAAAGAGGATTGAGAAAAGGCATTTGTGATGGACAACTAAGAGATAATATGGGAAGCTGAATTGAAAGGGATTAAGAAGAAAGTGAGAGCAGAGAAAGTAGCTCTTATTATGACCTTTTCAAGAATATAACACAAAAGTTAGGTGGAATAGAAGGATTAAGTAAAAGGGATTTGCAAAGGTAAGAATCAAATGAGACTATCTGTTAAGTGCTTAAGCACAGAACATATCACATAATAAGCAATTAATAAGAGCTTGATTGTTCCTTTCTTCCTTTATACTTTTCTTTCCTTCCTTCCTTAACTTCCTCTCTCCCTTCCCTCATTTTTTCCTTCCTTCCTTCCTTCCTTCCTTCCTTCCTTCCTTCCTTCCTTCCTTCCTTCCTTCCTTCCTTCCTTCCTTCCTTCCTTCCTTCCTTCCTTCCTTCCTTCCTTCCTTCCTTCCTTCCTTTTTTTCTTTCTGGACAGCTCTAATAAGTTTTTCCTTATATAAAGCCAAAATATTCCTAGTTCTGTCTTTGTGGCCAGTTCTAGTCTTTCTTTTATATCTTAGTTCTTAAAATATCCAATGATAATCATCTTTTCTTCTTCAGACCGATATCCTAGTTCCCTCAGTGGTTCTTCAAATGTCATGATCTTCAGAACCTTCCCTATTCTGGTCATCTTCCTCTGAATACACTACAGGAGTGGGATGAGTACACTTCTGTTGAACTAGACATTAGGAAAATGAAAACAAGGGTGGAGAAACCACTCATTAATTAATATTATTATTTAGTACTACCAAGTACATATAGTCTAAATTCTTCTCCCTTACATTCAGGGCCTCTTGAAATCTGGTGTCACCCTCCTTTTGTAGCCTTATCTCAAACTAAGTTTCTCCACTTACTTATACTTCACTCTACCCAAATTTCCCTACTCTTCAAACACATATCTCTGGGTTGTACTCTTCCTTATTCTTGGAATGCTCCTCTCTTTCCCAATTGATTCCTTGCATTCCTTTTGTTGCTGTTCAGTCTAGTATGTTCATGACCCAATTTTGGGTTTTCTTGGCAGAGACGCTGAAGTGGCTTGACATTTCCTTCTCCAATCACTTTTAAGATGAGAAAACTGAGGCAAACAGGGCTAAGTGGTTTGTCCAGGATCACACAGCAAGTAAATGTCTGAGGCTAGACTTGAACTCAGGAAGATAAGTCTTTCTGAATCCCAGTCTATCACTCTAGCCATCTTCCTGCCCCAATTAAACATCTCCTACCATAGTATGAGGAGTGGGATGACCATGGTCCTGTTGAACTGGACAGTAGGAAAATGAAAACAAGGACTTGGAAACTAGTTAAGAGTCAACATTATTACTCCCAACCCATTATTATTCTTATCATTCCAAATATACTACATTCCATCCAAAGTTCCTTATTTCTCAGATATATACCTCTGGGCCTTTTGTTCACACTGTTCCCTATTCCTGGAATGTCCTCCCTCCCCCTTTAACCTATTTCATTCCTGACAGGGCTCTAAAACTTCATTCTACTGTTATAATCTCTGGGAAGAGCTTCAAATCTTAAGGCAAGAAGGGAATTTTAGATGAATTCCTTACTCTCAAGAAACTAGCTGAGAATTCATGGTAGACACAGATGAATGAAGTAATTTATTATGCCCATTAAGACTGGGTTGACACTACATAGAATTCCCAATCCCTCTATTTTTGTCTGCCTGCATTTTTGATTTCCTTCACAGGCTAATTGTACACTATTTCAAAGCCGATTATTTTTGTACAGCAAAATAACTATATGGACATGTATATATATATATAGTATTTAACTTATACTTTAACATTTTTAACATGTATTGGTCAACCTGCCATTTGGGGGAAGGGGTGGGAGGAAGAAGGGGAAAAGTTGGAACAAAAGGTTTTGCAATTGTCAATGCTGAAAAATTGCCCATTCACATATCTTATAAATAAAAAGCTATAATTTTTTTAAAAAAGATTGGGTTGAAATGAATATTACTAATAATCTATTTTATAGAGTGTCTTTTGTCTTTTTTTTTTCTTTTGTATTCTCAGTGCTTACCACCATATTTGGCAAATAGAAGTCACTTAATAAATAATTTGTTGACTGAATAACTCCTTACATTTGTATTCACAAGACTAGAAAATGTGTGTGGAGACAGAAGTCCTGGTTATCAGAGAAGGAAAAGATCTATTCTGATGATATTGAGAAAAATTTCTGGGAGCAGATAAGCTTTGAAGGATAAGCAATATTCAGGTAGGCAATGAAAAGAGACATGGGAGGCAGTATATTTATGGGAGAGGGGATAAGAATAATCATGGCCCATTCACAGGAAAGTGGAGAAAGAAATCTCTATGTAGCCTAGGGTTCAATTTACTGAATAGGAGGTAAATCTAGACTTCTTTTGTGAATGAAGTCAAATTATGAAGGACCTTGAAAATCTATTTGAGGAACTTAAAATTTGGTGTCCTATTTTTAATAGGCATTTATTACATTTATAATTTTTAAAAATTTTTTTTGTTTTTATATCACAGTTATTTCTGAATATGATCTCCTTCCCTCAAATGAGCCTTCCCTGATAATAAAGAAAAACAGTTCAACAAAACCAAGCAACCTAGTGATCTTGTTTGATGCTTTATGCAACTTTCCTATCTAGGCTCCCTAATTTACTAATGATGATGGCAGCCTGCAGTGACTGAATGAAAAAAACATTTAAGAACCATTATGTGTCAATCATTGTGATAAATGACTGGGATTCAGATAAAAAGAGAAGTAGTTTCTCTCCCTCAAGGAGCTTACATTCATATAATTGAAGACAACACAGGAAGAAACCTCTATTGTAAGTAGACAGCTCAGTGAAGGAGAAAGAACTTTATCCATATTTGAAGACTTATTGACTATGTATCTCATACAGAGCACTTGCAGTGAAGCCCTTTATAACTTCAAATTGTTATATAATTATATATTGTTCAATATTATTCATGGAGCAATGTGCAGCATGTATTGGAGAACATAGAGTTTAGCAAAGAAGAGGGCTGATTATTTTTCTATCTTTCTTAAGCTTAGTGGCTGTCCAGAAAAGCTGTTTCACAAAAAAATTACCTTAGGCTGTTCAAATCTACCAGACATTTTAAAAAGAGAAACCAGTTATGTGTGTCCTTAATTTTAGGGGTTTTTTTGTTTTTTGTTTTTTGTTTTTTTTGTGTGTGTGTGTGTGTGAATGTGCTGCTGTGCAGTGAGATATATCTTCATTGTAATGAAGTGTCTTCAAATAATCAGTTTGGATAGTGGATTCAGAAACAGCTCTGTGAGAGTAACCTTCTATTCTTGAGAATGAGTGGCAAAAGGAGCAGCAGCAGACAAGACTTGTTGGACTTGCTCTGCAATCCGGTTTATCTTGACTTTTTTGCCTAGATGCTACATCAGTCATCTCCTTTTTCCCAATCTCTGAAAAACTCATTGGGATTAAATATAAACTCATATTAGACACATTTATTATTTAAAATTTGAACAGGACTAGATCATAGGAAACAATAATGCAAATGTCCCTTCCTTATTTAAGAACCAATTCAATTAACAAAATTCCTAATTCAAACTTACAGATTCAGTCCAAAGAACATTACATCTGATGCATGTTTAATTGGTGATGCCATGAGACTAGCTATCATATCCTATCATCTTAAGCGCCTGAATTGTCACACTCTAACCACACCTGCCAAGTGAATGGCGATCTTTGACAGGTTCAATAAGTACTGTTTTGAAGTGTTAAAAAGCTCCTAATGAGTTCTTCAACCACAAATTAGGTCTGCAAACCATTAGGTTGGGAACAGAATGAAGTAGTCACTGTTGGTATAATGTTCTAATTTGCAGATGACTATTGGTTGTAATTGATTGCCAGACAAACCCAAAGTGTGTGCAGAGATACTGTCAAGGAAGTTTGGAGCTAGTGGTAGAAGGCTCTTGTATATCATATGGAAGAAGGCAATGTTATATAGTGGAATGAGCACTGGCTTGAAAGGCAGAATGCGGTCCAGAAACTGGCTTTGCCATGTACTACTTACATAAATCACAGAATTATCTTATTTATTCCTCCCAACAACTATGTGAGGTAGTTCTATTAGTACCCCCATTTTACAGAGGAAGTAATTGAGTCAGAATGTTTACTAAATCCCCCTGGGTCACACAGATGATGATTGAGAAACTCAGGATTTCCTGATTTCAAGTCCAGTGCTCTATCAGCTATATCACCTAAATGGCCTTTAATTAGAGATCTCCAATTAGAGTGGTCTTATTGCCTTTCCAGGAATCCCTCTTCTGGATAATTTTCTGCTCTTAGGATTTTCATATATCAAACTTAAATTTACCTCCTTGCAAATTTTACTCATTAGCTCTGGTTCTCCCTTTTGGAGATAAAAAGAACACATATAATCTCTCTTCCACAAATATTTGAATGTAACCATCATTTTTCCATTCTTAGTCTAACTTCTCTCCAGGCTAAAAACTGATCTTCCTTCAACATGGACCTGAGGTCCCTCACCATTCTGGTTGTTCTAGTGACTTTTGGTGAGTCAGTTAACCTCTCTGGGTCTCAGTTTCCTTATCTCTAAAATGAGAGGGTTGGGCTAAATGATATCTAAGGTTCCAGTTTAAAACTGATGAGTCTATAAGCATATTTTTTACAATGAACTTCAGTTTCTAAGTACGAATTGAAATTTCATTTTTTTTAATGTGCTATTTTCTGAAGAAATCTTGTCATGTCCCCAAATGTTAATGGGTGAAGATGTGTCAAAGAATTATAAGATTCAAGAGATGAAACTTGGAGTCCATATATTAAATATTAAGTTAGAAGTGTAAAGATGACATGAAACTGATGACCAAGTTGACCAAAATATTGATTCATTTGTCAATCAACAATAATTAATCAAGGTCTTACTACATATCAGGTATTGTATTGGGGGCAGAAAAGAAAAAAAAAAGTTTCTGCCCACGGGAAACTTACATTCTAATGTAGGTGACAACATGTATATAGGGCAGTTAGGTGACTCAATGCATAGAGTACTAGGCATGAAGACTCAGCTTCCTGAGTTCAAATCTGACATCAGACATTAGCTATGTGAGCCTGGGCAAGTCACTTAATCCTGTTTGTCTCATTCCCTCATCTATAAATTGAGCTAGAGAAAGAAATGACAAACCATTCCAGTATCTTCACCAAACAAAAAAAAATCAAAACTGAAATGGGAAGAGTCGGACAAAAACATGTATATAGATAAGATACATGCAGAGTAGATATAAGACAACCTTAGAAGTGAAAGAACTAACAACTGGGAGACCTCCTACAGAAGATGGCTTGAGCTGAGTCTCGAAGGAAGCCAGGGATTCTAAGAATTAGAAATGAAGAGGGAGACTCTTCCAGATATTGGTAATGGGCAAAAGCTGAGAAATGGTAGATGAGGCATTATGTGTGAAGTACAGCAAATAGACCAATATGACTAGACTATAAAGAATATATGTTGGAAGTAGTCAGGTTGTAAAGAGTTTTAAAGGCCAAAGAAAGATAGTTATATTTGATTTATATTTCTATTTGATCATAAAGGCAACAAGTAGGGTTGTTTTCCAGTTCAACATCATTTTTAGGCCATTCTCTTTCATTTTGCAGATGTAGAGATTTCATCTGGGAGAGATGATATCTATTGAACTTGATCATGGAACAAAGTAATGGGCAAAACTGGGATTAGAATTCCATTTTCTCACACATTGCTCTTATTATTTTAAAAAATTGTGATTTATTTGATGATCAATATTTTGAGTACTGTTGGGTTTTTTTCTAAATATTTTATTAAAAATACTTTTCTCCTTAATCTTCAAAGATTTGGTTTGCTACAATCTTAAGTATGATTCCAACTTTTTTTTTTTATGGAATCTATCTTTGATTTTATCAATAAAATTGATGAAAACATAGGATTCATTTTCCACAAATTTGTTTTACATCATTCTTTGCAAAACAGCATTGCCTCTCTTCTGTTAAGTAAAGAAAACTACACAAAATTTAATGATTATATTATATGTTGATTTGCTTCCTTAGTCATTCTTTGGGGAATATTCTCAACATAAACTGCTGTTGAGTTATTTGTTTTGAAGGGTTGTGTGTGGCCAGCAAACCTAAATCTTACTTTTTCAATCAGATCTCATCAACATTTGCAGATACATTGCCATAGCATCCATCCTCTCCAGCCAGTTCACAACTCCGGCTGTTGCATCCCACTGGAACAAATCTGCTTCATTTAAATTGTTTCAGATTAAGAGTAAGTAGTTACTTCTTTCCCACTGATTCCCTCTCCCCTCCCCCACTTCCTTGGGATAAATTGGAAATCACCTCTTAACAAATGCAAAATTCTCAGAAATGAAACCTGACTGAAAGTAACTCAAACTCTAGATTGTTTAGATTGGGGATTATGCAGATCCACTAATGGTTTACTATTATTGTCTTTGTATGGACTAATACAGACAGAATCTAAATAAACACTCACTTTTGGTACTTACTATTAACTTTCAAATTATTTAGTAACGGAGAAAGTTTAATTTATTGGATAGTATTAAGTTTTTGAATTTTCAATTTCAGCAAGTATTTTGGTTTTCCTCCATTTATTCAGATTACATAGGGCTAGCTGAAAATGATAGTAATTGGCTAAGGAATGCAATGAATCTCCTGAAAATTAGCTGAATGTTTAGCAGGCCAGAAACATCAGGGACAGGAAGGAAAAGGAAGCTTGACCATCTATTATAGTTCACAGAAATAAAGTTTTGCCTGTCACAAAGTCTTGTTTGGGTGCATCACTATATTTGACATAAACAATTTAGCCAAAGTATTAGAATATGTTACATGTACATCTTTATTTCTTCGTAGGATGAAGTCCTATTTCAATTTCCATAATGTATTTTCCAAGAACTATTTCATCCAGAAAGATAAAATAAAATTATAATTTCTTAAACAAGCTTTTACTACACCCTGAAATAAAACAATGAATTTTCTAGTGCTCTTCATACTTATCTAGAGATATTCCAGGTTTTTTTGGCTAAGTTCTTCCTGCTGGACCACCCAAGCCACCTACAAAAAAGTCCATGTAAAAGGTGTCACACTTTAGCAATATACAGTAGTGCACTATGTATTTGTTGTACAAAGTTATTTCCCGCTTCTAGAAATCTTGCTATGAAAAATGTAGTTTCATCCTTAACTGTTACCATAGCAACCTTACTAAACTGAAGGGATAAAGCACCTTTGTAGTGGCTGCTTCTATTGAATTACAATGTAAATGTTGATGCCTCCCTGGGAAACATCAAATGACAACAAGGTGCTGGGGTGCAGTGGAGAGGCTGTGGGGAACACAGATCTGGTAGTGGTTGCTGTACTGGAATCCAAGTCTTCACTCAGGGACCCACCCTGATGTCTAACAGAATATTTCCACTCCATCTCAAACTGATCAAAGCCAAAAATAAAATGATGCACGCATTTAGTTCCATAATCTTCTTGGTCTTTTCTGCTCTTCAAGTGAAAGTTGTGCATAAAGTAAATATTTTTCCTTGTTTAGTTTTCTTTCGTCTTTTTTTTTTTGGAAAAAATAAAATATCTTCTCCCCTCCCCTATTTTCTGCCTCTGTCAATCAGTTCTCTAAATGTGGCCTTAAACTAACTCCCTATGAATTGTTCTGCTCTTTTGCTCAGAGCTGGCCCAGGATACCTGAATTCAGTATCATTAACTTCCTTTGTCTTTAGTTTGACCGACAATTCCACGAGCTTGCAGGTGCTGGCTGTTTTCTTCCACGGCCTTAAGGAACAAGGGAAATGTAGCATGAAGGAGACTTGAAACGCCCCGACCCAATCAGGTATTCCTGAAGTTGCTCCAGAGCCTGGCGCTGCCCCTGCCGCCCTGGCTGCGGCTGCGGCTGCGGCTGCGGCTGCTGTTACTGCTCAGGTAAACTTTGGAGAGTTACCTGCTCTTGGAGAGGGGCCTTACCTGAGCGCGTATCTGCCAATGGTAGCTCACCTGAGGGCTTTCCGCAGCCAATCAGCGTGCAGCTCGTCCCTCAGACTTGTACCCTTTAGTGAAAGAATTCGGCTCCTAGCGAGAAAGTTACCTGTGGCCGCCCAAGTCCGCCACTTTTCGCCCGCTCTGTGCCTCCCCTTTGCCACCAGCGAGGAGAACCCAGCAGCACCCCGCCGCCTCCGAGCTCTTGCCACATGTGAGGGGGGCCCGCTCCTTATCCCACCTTTCCGGCTAGGTGAGGGAGCGAGCGAGCGAGAGTGGTTGAGGGGGAACGGAAAAGCAGAATTACCTGTACCTCTTGTTCTGCCATCTCGGGCGCTCGCACACACCTTCACCTGCACAGACTTGAAAGTCCAGTTTCGCCAGAGACTGAGGCACCAGGAAAAGGGGAGAGAGTTCATTGGATCAAACATGTCACAAGAGTCGGACAAGTAAGTGGATCACACGCTGCTGCTGCCGCCGCCGCCGCTGCCGCTGCTCCTACTACTCTGGGCTGATGGCAACTGGTTTGTCGTTTGGGGCTTTTGTTGTGTGTTGTTGTATTTGGTTTTTCCCCCCTTTTGTGTGCATCCGGACCATTTCGAATTGTGTTTTCTTCCCTGATGAAGGGATAAAAGATTAAAAAAAAAAAAAAAGTCACAAGAATAGGAAGGTTGAAGAACTCCTTTGGGCCTTGCTCACGAAATTAGTTTTTTTCATTTCTCTAAAAACGAATATTTTCCATTCCCTTAAAAATAGTTATAGACATTTGGAGGTTTTTTAGTGGTGGGACGATGGTCTTTCCCCTGACTTGATAAACCTTCCTCGCCCCCTCCCCGAAAACTTTTTTGGGGGGCCCTTTTTCCCCTTGAAAGTTCAGCTGAGGTTCCTCGATTTGCCTGAAGGCCCTGCCACAAAAAGAGGTTCTTCGCTTTTGTGTGAGAGCACAAAGAGCTTTTATATTGAAGCACTAACGGCCATCTTCCCCTCACCCCGAGTATGTGTGTATGTGTGTGTGTACGTGTGTGCTTTGTGAGCGTGAGCCCGCGTGCGTGAATGCGTGCGTGTCTCTCTCCGAAGCCGCCAGCAGTTTGGGGAGCCCAACCTTCCCCCAGGGGGTGCTACGGGATGGCGCCATCTCCTCCCCCACTTCTAAATCTCCCTCTCTCCTCCTCCTCCCCCCGCCCCGCAGCCCCCGCCGCCGGCCCAATTCCCTTTATGATTTCTCTCTCTGCTTTGTGCTCTGGGAAAGGGGCCTTTCAAAAGTGGGAGGCATTGATTCCGGACAAGAACCTGCTTCCCAGAACTGGCCGATGGCACTGACTCCTATTTCCCTGAACGTCTTGTCAACACGAAATCACTAAAGCAAAGTGTTTTCCCCAAACCTCCTTCCCCAAAAGTCCCTGCGGTCCTACGTTTACCACAGAACTACCTGCTGCTCAACTTAGGTCCCTGCTACCTTTTAACTGTATAGATGAGGAGGCCTTAAAAAAAAAAAAGTCAGGTGCTTGAGTTTATTCTTTTTATTCAATTTTTATTTTCATGAAAGTCCTTCGTGCCTGTACAAATAGAAATCCGCTTTAGAGAGTTGGAAGACCCGAAGGAAGCGAATCAGGTGTATTATTATCTAGGAGAACTATAAATATCCTTTAAAACCTGCAATGGAAACGCACGTCTGCTTTGCAGAAAAGGAATAAAGAAATGGCTCTTGTGACACCTCGAGGGTGGGGCCGCTGGAGGGGGTAGGGAGTGGGGGTGGGGGTGTTAGGACAGCCTGTAACTAACTGAAGACTGTAGCTAAGAAGTCCCGGGGGCTTTCAGTTGAGTTCCCGTGCGGTCGACGGCCCAGCACACACAGACTAGTGCGCGCTGCTGGTCGCTGCAGCCTCTCCCTAGCCAGCCTGTTCCCCGCCCTCTCTTCAGGCTTTGTGATGGGAAGGGGGAGGGGGAAGCTGGAAAGAAAGGGAGCTGGGGGTTGGTACTGGTATATTTCATTGGCCTGGATGGCAGCTCTCCCCTCCCCACTGCGTCCCCAACTCAGAAAGATCTTCATCCAATTGGAAATGCGTCGCCGTGCCTTTTTTTTTCTTTTGCTTTCGCTGGAAACTTTACCCCTGTGTTGTGGCCGAAGCAGGGACCTTCCTGATTGTGTCATTAAGGGGCCGAGCAGCTTAGCGCCTGGAGGCCGCCAGCTGCCTGCACCTCTTTGGAAGAGTTTGCCAGGGGCCCCACTCTTGCTTAGGGACCCTGGAGGGAGGTGAGGTTGGCGGCGGTGCGGAGAGACTTCCGAAGGAGAGAGTTGAGAAAGTTGAAAGAGTTTGAGCCAGGACTTTCTAGAGCAATGGTGACCTCACCTTAGGACATATGCGCAGTCTTGTAATTATTAATCGTCTTCTCTGACGTGAACCACAGGCACTGAATAAACGATAATATCTATTAAATTTATAGCACAAATATACTAGGCACCAAAGACTGCAAGTTATTGCAGCTGCAGGTAAATTGTGGGGGTGTAGATTGGTGTATATGTATTGGAATGGGCCTGGTCTGAAATTAGTTCTTTCTTAGCAGCCTTTAGGGAAATACCAGTTTCATGCAGATGAATGTAGTTTTTCCTGGGTTTCAAAACTTCTAGTCCGGGATCAAAATGCCAAGGGTGTGTGTGTGTGTGTGTGTGTGTGTGTGTGTGTGTGTGTGTGTGTCTATTTGTCTGTGTGTCTATGTGTCTGTGTCTGTGAGTATGAATGTATGTATATAAAATGTTACCAATTTGTGGTAGGAGGGTAGGATTTTTGACGTCTGCTGTATCCATCTTTAGTATTTTATTGTACTGTAGTTCTTTTATTTGCGTGGTATGAAGACCATTTAGCCTAGCAACTTGGTTTTATTTGTTATTTAGTGTGAGTCAGAGAAATTTAATGAAAACATTTTGACTTTTATTTCAATAAATTATATTCAGTTCCAACAAGGACATTTTGTTTACTACTCAAAACAAAATTTTAACTTTGATTGACTTTGCAGAATGTTTTAATATTTTAATTTTCAGTGGGATTTAAATTCAGCATACTTTTATTAAGCACATACTATGTGTAGGGCCGTTGCAGGGACTTGGTAGGGTGATAATTTCTAGTTCTTTTCTGTTTGGAGAAAATACATTGTGCAAACAATATTGCATGAAGGCAAAGCAATAAACCATGTTATGCATGTGTTTCTAAATTGGAATTATTGAGAGAAAAAAAACTTTTTTTTTCAACAGCAAAGTAATTTTTCTTGATAATGTATCTCTGCCTGTCTCTGTGTCTTTGTCTCTGTTTCTCTCTCTCTTAAATGGAGAATGCTTCAAAGTAGGCCTGTATACTTTTGGTGAGAGGGGCAGTTTTAGAACCAGTACATAGGCTCTAACCAGTTCTATTTTCTTCCTTCATTAGGATTTCACTGATTTCCCAACTAGTGGGGTTTCTTCTTCCCTTTGCCACTCCCTCTACCCAAATCGTGTCTCAACTGTGTATTATACTTGGAGAGACATCATGGGAAGGGCCGAATATGCCATAACACTTATATGCAAATATTTTCTCAATTCATCCTTAAAACAGCCTTGGGAGGTAGGTGCTATTATTACTTTCATTTTAAAGTTGAAGAAACTGAGGCAAAGTGACTTGAACCAGAGTCACACAGCTAGTAAGTGTTTGAGGTTAGATTTGAAGTCAGATCTTCCTGACTCCAGGCCCAGACCTTATGTATAAGGCCACATACTATTGAATGGTGTACAAGATAGGGAGCCAGTTTCTGAACCAGGAAAATGTGGATCAATTCTTGTCTCTGATACTCCTGGATGACTGTCAGTAAGCCATTTAACTTCTTTCTCCACAGGAGTCTTTGAGGCTAAGTTGCTGAAAAGGTGTTAGCCCTCCTTGATAGAGAAGTTCTATATATGCAACTCTGTTGTAGGATTAAGGTCCTTGAGAAAGAAACTGAATCACCTTTGAAAAGGAGACCCTTAATAAATGCCTGTTGATTGATTGATATTTGCTATAATCTGTGAAAGTCTTTGGATAACACAGTTGACCCTTCCAGTCAGGAAAGTTGCATTGAAATAACTTTTATCTTTTTTATGGTTGTAGACTTCAGATTGAAATGTTATGTTTTTACACTCTGCTGTGCTGATGCTGTCACTAATAAAACAGTATTTTTGAGGACATTTTGGTTTTGTATATTTCCAAACATTTTCTGTTGCCTCTATATAAAAAATCTCCTAATTTATGTGAATATTATCAGTTTGAAATCCATCCGTGTACATCCATTATATTCAAATCATATTTATCTTCTACTGTAAAATCTAGTGGAGCAGGAGAGGAAAGTCTACTCATTGAGATGTGGACTGTACTCATGCTGATCTGACATAGCATGAATACAATTCTTGATTTTTTTTTTGTTTTATCATCCATTACTTTTGCCTCGTGGGCTGCTCATGTTTTCTTCTCCCATGATCTTATTTACAAGGGTTCCCCCTGAATGACTCCAGCCTGATCATGCTCCCCAGTCTTCTCCTTTGTCCTTTGGGTGATCAAGTTTAGTTTATAAACCAACAGAAACAAAAACACAACAAAAAGCTGGCCTTGAATCCAAACTAGTGTATACACATAAACATCTATGACTAGGAACTCTTCAATTAAAAAAAAAAGAAAAAAAGAAAAAAAAAAAGATGTGTTTTCAGAAGTAGCTAGTGGAATTTAGTGAATGAAGATCTGGTCTTGGAGTCAGGAAGGCCTAGTTTCAGGTCTGGGTCTCTAGCTATGTGACCTTCAGCAGGTCACTCAATTTATCAGTGCCCTAGGCAACTTTGTAAGGCCATAAATTGTCCAGCAGTTACCAATCTGCATTCATTAGGGGAGTTTACTCATTGGGAGTTCCCTACACCAGTGGTGTCAAACTCAAATACAAATAGTGGCTATTAACCTATATGTACATAAGGATCCCTGCCTGCCACATATTGACTTAGAAAACCACATATTAACAGTATTTTGTTCTATTGAATTTTTATTTATTTTGTTAAATATTTCCCAATTACATTTTAATCTGGTTGGGATGATATTTGACACTTTTACCTTACAAAAATGAAATAACAATTCCTGACCAAAAAATGTTTCATGTTTTACATCCCTGGTACATCCTTACTTGCCTGCATCCTGACTCTTGCAAAGTATTTTTCTGTGCAGTTTCTTAATTTTCATATTTACACGTATTTATAAATACTCTATTGTAAGTTTAAGAAATAAAATATAGCAAAAGATTTAACTTGCTAGTAAAAAGAATTTTTAATTTACTAGATGTTTGTTGAATACTTTCTTTGAGGAAGGCACCATATTAATGGGTCTGGGAATGCAGAAACACAAAGAAAAGTTCCTGCCTTCTGGAAGTTTGCCCTCTAGTAAAAGGACAAGGCTGTTCTGTCTGTGAATAGTTTTAATAATTACAATCTGTAATTCCCAAAGAGCATCTTTTATTTTTTTTAACTTCTCAACCATGATCTGAGTAAATCCATATTTTTACCATATGAATGGTACAAAGTGTTATAGCACCATCAGTTTATATAATGTGATGATTTTACATCATAGCTTATAAGTATAATAACTTTTAGTTATTCAGCATATTTTTAGCAACAGTTATTATGTATTTAAAAAATAACTCAAATTTGTAGTTTTGATTACTTAGAATTGTAAAATTTCAAGTCCTTAATTAAAGAAAAAATTATTTTCATTTGATTATTATACATTTAAGTAGAATAGTGGATAGAGTGCTAGACCTGGAGTCTAGAGTATGAGTTCCAATTTGGCCTCAACTACTTCATGGGAAGTAGACTTTAGATAAGTCACTTAATTTTAATTTGCCTCAGTTTCCTCACCTGCAAAATGGAAATAATACTAACTCCCAAGATTGTTGTGAGGAAAAAATGAGATAACTTTAAAAAAATTATAATTTTTTTTTATTTTTCAAAATACAAGCAAAGATAGTTTTCAACATTCACCTTTGCAAAACTTTTTGTTCCAAATTTTTCTCTTTTCTCCCTTCTTCCTCCTCTCCTAGACAGCAAGTAATTCAATATAGATTAAACATGTGCAATTATTCTAAACAGATAACACTTAAGTATTTTACAACTCCCAAAATACTATGTGTGTTAGTATTATTGTACATAATTTTTGAAACAGTAAATATTAAATAAGTCATCATATCTTACTCCTCTCTTAAGAATACCAAAATAATTGTTAGTGTAACTTATATAATATTCTTTTTATAAAAGAGAAATGCCATGTAGTCATAAAGATACCAATTGCCATAATGATAATAATAATAATATAAAAATATCACACTTTCTGGTTTGCAAAGCACTTTACAGATTTCAGATTGTTCAGTCTTTATTCAGTAGTGTCTACCTCTTCATGATCCCATTTGAGTTTTCTTGGCAAATATACTGGAGTGGTTTGCCATTTCTTTCTTCAATTCATTTTACAGATGAGTAAACTGAGGTAACCAGCTTTAAGTGACATCTCTAAGATCATACAATTAATGTCTGAGGCTAGATTTGAATTAAAAAAAGATGAGTTTACTTCATCCAGTTCCAGCACTCTATTTTCTCTTGTACTATTTACCTGCCTAGGATCTTGACAAAAGATTATAAACTATTCAGTATGTAAAATGTTAGCCTAAAGTAAATAGTACCTTTTCTGTCAGACTCATTCTAAGATCCATTTAATATCTAGACATTGGTTTCCTTGAAGAATGGAATAAACTATATTTCCTGCTAACCTAAGAAAAAAACAAAACAAAACCAAAAATAAACAGATTAAAGATACTCAATGGAACCAGAAATGGGAACCCTAGAACTTGTCCCCTTCTCCAAACAATTCTTAACTAAATTTATTCTTACCCATATCTTATTCCATATCAATGGGCTTAAAATTAGACTCTTGTCAAATAAATCTTTCTATGTTCTTCTCCCAACCCTAACAGTTCCATTGGTCAAATAACCAACTAAGGCAGTATTTCCAAAGAATTCCCAGCTTCCTAGAAGAAAGACTTTATATAAATAATGTGATTTGGTTAATTGCCCTTATGATAATCTCTGCATTGTGGTACACTCATGGATATATAAAATAAACATATAGGTAAAACATATACCACATCTCTAAGCAGATGAATCTCATATTATCCCTAACTTCTTTCTTGACCTCCAATATCATGTCTTCCATTGCCTTAGCATATCTATCTCCAATTTAACATTGGGTAGACCTCTTAAACTTAACCTTCCCCAAACTGAACTCCTCTCCTCCCATCCCAATCCTTCCCTCATCCTGACTTTATTACTGTCAAGATTGCCATCATTCTCTCAAGTACCCAAGATAGCACCCTAAGTGCAATCACTCAACTTTCATATCCAATTGGTTACCAAGCCCTGACATTTCAACCTTTACAATATTCATTGAATACTCTCCCTTTTCTTCCCTCACCCTGCCAACATGTTAGTGCAGGCCTTCACACTATACATGGTCTATTTCACTAGTTCTTCTGGTTGGTTTTCTGCCCAGTTTTTCCCTACTTGAGAACATCCTTTCCTTAACCATTTTTTCCCACGAAACTTGAGTCTTCCAACTTTAGGACTTTGCCCTCGCTGTTCCCCATGCCTAGCTAGAATTTTCTCACTCCTCATCTCTGTGTTCTGATTGTCTTTCCCACTTCTTCCTTCACATTTCATCTAAAACTCTTATCTTCTGCCAGAAACCTTTTTCAGCCCTTAATCTTTTTGCCTTCCCTCTGACATTATCTACAATTTATTCTCTGTGTAGTTTATTTATATACACTTCTTTGTGTGGTTACTCTCACTTTGAGAGCAGTAACTTTTTTTTTTTGGCTAGTTTTTAAAAAATTTTTAGTGCTTAACATTTTAGATGCTCAATAAATAATAGTTGACTGACTGCAAAAATAGCAAGAAGTCTAAATCACTTTAAACTGATACGTGACTCATATTTATATAAAATTTTGTAACATACACATTTCTTTCTTGAAACAATTCCATCAGGTAGGCAGTGTGAGCATTATTTCCATTTTTTAGAGAAAGAAATTGGGGCCTAAAATCTATTTCCAGATGAAGAAACTGAAAGGTAAATTGATTTGCCTTGAGTCTTACTTGAATGTTTCAAATGATTAGATGATAATTCTTCAGAGACATGTCTACAATTGGGTATTTAATTTGGTATATTAAATTTGTGCTTGGATTCTCCCAGATTGGGGCAGTTAGGTAACCAACCCCATGGATAGAGCACTGGGCTAGGAGTCGGGAATATTCATCTTCTTGAGTTCAAATCCAATCTCAGACATTTGCTAGCTGTGTGACTCTGGGTAAGTCACTTAACTTTTGGCCTCAGTTTTCTCATCTGTCAAATGAGCTGGGATTCCCATATGTTTGTAAAGAAAACCCCAAATGAAGTAATGAAGAATCAGATATGACTGAAAGGACTCACTTTCTAGATCATAGGATCTCTCAAAACTCTCAAATTTATTATTATACTCATTCCAAAGAAGCTTCTTCAATCCTTCTTCCTTATGGGTGATATTAAAGTGTCCTCTCTACAAGAGGAAGGGTCTTTCAACCAAGCCACATAATCCCAAAAGATTTTCCCCCAAAAAAGCTGATTCCTGAGTGATGTCACCTGAATGTCTCACTGCCAGGGCTGCAGCAAAGGCTCAGGCTCAAGTTTCAAGCTTGGAGCTTACACATTGGAGAAAGCTGTGCTAAAGTTAGACTGCCAGCCCAGTCCTCTGCTGTCTCACATTATACAAGAAAGCTAGCTGTTCATATTTCTAGAGGCTGCTATTTCATTCATCTCATCAAGATACCATTTTGTAATCCGAGGACAATGATACCATTCTCTGTCAAAAATAATCAGCTCCTGCCTAGTCTCTGCTTTTAATTAAATGACTCGGTGGTTTCAATTCAGTTCTTTTGCCCAGTAAGAGGATGCTGTTTGTCATTCTCTGAACCTGTGGATAAGCATGGATTTGAACAGGTGGGTAGGTAGGTGAGGGTCCTTTAGTACCATTCAGCCCAAATGGGATGTGAAATATAGAATGTAGAGTATTGCACTCATGAGCCAATGTTTGCTGTCTACATAAGTAAAGGGTTTACTAATAACGATATCTAACATTTATATAGTGCTTTAAGTTTTGCAAAGCACAACAATCTTGTGACTTAGGTGCTGTTATCCCCATTTTACAGATGAAGAAATGGAGCCAGAAGCAAAATTTCTTGTCAAGGGTCACAAAGTTAATTTTAAGGCAGGATTGGAACTCAGGTCTTCTTGACTTAAAAGTCTAAAACTCTATATACCATGTCTCCTAATCACCTGAGAATATAATATAAAACCAAAAGAAATCCACTTTCCTTTGGGAGGGAGAGGCTTAGATAATTCAAACAGTTGCTTCAGTTCTTAGGTTTACAATCAGTATTTATTAAACACTTGTATAACTAACATAAAACTGACCCTTTCTCCCCCCCAAAAAAAAATCTAAACAAAGATCAAACAATTCCTGCCTTCAAAGAGATTACATTCTAGGTGGCAAACAACAGAAATCCTTCTAAGTAATTTTACAAGAAGGGGAGGCACCAGCACCAGCAATTTGAAAGATTAGAAAAGGTGTTGGGTAAGATATGATATCAGCTGAGCTTTGTTCTTTTGGAGATATTCATAATAGGATAAAAAATTATGAAACAAGTTTTTAGGGTAGCTTTTGTGATGTCAAGCATTTGAAGTAACTCTTCTCTTCCCCCAAAAGTACTTGAGTGAAAATGTGTTGTTTGCATGGGGGTGAGAGAAGATTAAATTTTGTAGAACCCTGTTGATGTCTGCCTATAAATTCAAAATCTGTTCTCATCTCCTTGTTTCACTTGAGATACTGTACTCTTTCCTGTTTTGGCTTTTGAGGGTGATTCATCTTAAAGACTCTTCATAAGTCAATTCTGGCTCTCCGAACTAGGAGTTGTATGATTCAGCAAGAGATGTCTAGGTTCAAAGTTGAATTTAAACTTCCAAAGGAAACATTTTCTTTTTTTTTCTCAAAGTCTGGAACAGCAAATTTTGAATTAAGTAAAGGAAGTCTTTCTACATAGTAAATGGATGTAAATATTCTATTTCTTTTCAAGAGGATTATGGGAATTTTCTGTGTTCTAAAAACACTAGGCCTAAACAGAAGGTTCCCATAGATTTGGCAAGTTATGTTCCAGTAAGAATTCTTGAGCAAGCAGAAACAGGCTGCATAGGAATTCTGGCCACACACCCTGGAGGCCTACCTGGTTGCTTGGCAACAGTAACACCTACACTGGAGTCCCTCAGTTGACTTCATTTTGTGACCTAGAAGGCTTCTCTCCAATCTCAGTATTCCTGAGTAGACACCTTAGTGTCCAAGAGGAATAATGTCCCTATTAGGCACATTAGTTTTTCTAGAATAGCCACAGAAGTTATCCTTGGTACTTCTGATGTTGACTTTTTGTCTTGCTCTATCAAAATTATATTTTCTTCCTCATTGGGGAATTAGCTTAGCTTTAGGATTCTTACTGATAAAAATGGTACAAAACAAAAACAAAAACAAAAACCTAAGATGGACTGGAATGCCATTAGATCATAGGAGATGCCATCAAGAAGATATTTTTTATGTTATAAAGAAAAACAAATCTACAGAAACAGAATTGCTTTATTTATGTTAGTGAAAACCTGGAAATAAACTATATTCAAATATTGGGGAAATAATTGAATAAAATATGGTATAATAATGTAATGGGATATCTAGCTGTCATAAAAAAGACAAATATGAAGACTACAAAGAAATGATTAGAGAAATACACCATGACACAAAGACAAGCTAACTGAATAAGGTCAACTCTGAAGGGATTCCAACTATATTTTTAAAAGTAATTGAAACAAGAGTTTCACGAGTATGCAAATGATTTGGGAGACCACAGAGCAAATGTATCATTCTTAATTTGTTACAATTTTATTATTATTTAGTGTATTTGTGTTAATCGTGAATTTAAAATTTATAATGAAAACCTTTTCATCAAAAAAAGAAAAAAGTCAATATCCTGCACAGTAACCTTTGATGAGATTTTTTTACCCTTCTAGCATTTGAGAATTAGCTAAAGATATGGATTGTGTGAACATTTGAAGACCAGGGAGAAGTAAGACTAAGAAAATGATGTATTCCTTTTTGCTATTAGGGAAAAGAAGAGGGGGAATTAGGCAAAAGTTAGCTTTTTTTTCCTTTAAAAATAGACATTGTATTTCTATGAAGTATATATAGAGAGCAGTTATTTCTCAGGGCTTGCTGAATTCACAACGTCTGTATAAATCCTGCAAATGGTAAAGGACTCACTCTTAGAAGCTGCTGCAGTATTTTCAGAATTCTGTAGGAAGCACATTTCAGTGGATTTCTATGCATGTTGGTTTGGTGGGAAAGTAGGAGTATGGAGATGTCACTGCATTTGAATGGGCATTGAATAGAAAGAATTTCAGCCTGTTGGGTATAAAGTGTTTTATTTTACTTTGTGATGCACATGGAAATGACCTTCGGAAGACTGCAGTTTTAAAGTAAAGTTCCTTCAAATTCTTTTCCCTGGAAATGCTTTCTTTACAAATGTCAATTCCTATTTACCTCCAGGAGTAGAAAAGGAAAGCAGGACCTGGGGGCTTCTCTCTATATAAGTACTTTGTGGGATCTTCAATTTAAAGGTATTAGGTGCTTTAGAGATCCTTTAGTCCAACTCTCTCTTTTTATGGATAATTGAGACTTCCTAGAGGGTCTTATTAATTATGTTAGCAGAGTAGGGACCTAAACCTAATAATCTTTCCATTATACCTTGGGGCCTCCCTCTAGGTTTCATCCAGAACTTTAATTGTATACTTATGAATCTGAAGCAAGGAGGAACCTTAGGTTCTATCCTGGACCCTCTGTTGTTCTCCTTCTGCACTGTCACTTGATGATCTTATCAGTTCAATTATCTCCAAGCTGATAAGTTTGAAATTTATTTTTCCAGTCCTGACTTACTGTTAAGGAAGCTAGGCAATACAGTGTTCAGAATGCCAGCTCTGAAGTCAGGAAGACCTGAATTCAAATTTCTACTCAGACACTAGCTAGGTGACCCTGGGCCAATCATTTAACCCTGTTATCCTCAATTTCCTCATCTATCAAATGATCTAGAGAAGGAAAAGGCAAACGACTCCAGTATTTTTGCCAAGAAAGCCCCAAGTGGAATCATAGAGTTGGACACAACTGGAAAATGATTAAGCAAAAACAAAGACCTCTCTACTGATTTCCAGTTTTGCATTTCTAAACGCCTCTTGAACATCGAAAATTGGATGTTTTGTAGACAGCTTAAATTCAACATGTCCAAATTCCCCCATTTTCCTCTTCCTCCTATTAACGTCCCTATTATCATTAAGGATACCAATCTCCCAGGATTGTACCATAGGTGACATCCTGGACTCCTTACTCTCATTCATCATATCCAATCTGTGGCTAAGGTTTATTGATTTTTACCTTCACAAGATCAAACCCTCTTCTTTAGCACATCATCTCACACCTTCTGGCCTGTCTGACTATTATCTTTTCTCCAATTCATCCTCATTTCAACTAGGTCTTCCTAAAGATCAAGACTGATAATATCACTTTTCCAAGCCTCTTCCCCAACCATTTAATTAACTGCAATGGTTCCTATATAGACTCAAATATAAAATCAGCCATTCAGATTTTTAAATAATCTTCCTTTTATATCTTCTTTTATAATCTCTGACTCCCAATCCACCCCCACCTTTCCAGTTTTCTACCATGCACCCCCCCCATCCCTTCTACATACTCTGATCTAGTAACAACAGTATTCTTGTTGTTCTTTAAACAACTTTCTCCATTTCCATTGACTGATTGTCTTCGCTTCATGGAATATTTCCTCTCTTCATCTCTTTCACATAGCTTTCACTTAGCTAAAACTCTTTTATTTCTCCTATTGATTAGCTCCATTTTATCCTATGTATTTTATTGGTTTATAGTTTTTTGCATGTTATCTCCTCTATTAGACAAGGAGCCACAGGGACAACTTTTTGCCTTTCTTTGTATCTCCAGGGCTTAGCACAGTGTCTGGCACGTAGTGGGCACTTAAATGTTTAATGATTGATAAACTTAATCTCTCTGGCTCTCTTGTTTTCTCACCTGTAAAATAAAAGGATTGGATCCAGTAACTTCTAGTTTTAGATCAGAATTCTATGACTCCAGCCTATAGCCTGTCTTAGGTCCCAGAACAGAAAAAGGAAAGGAGAATCTTGTGCAGTCTTGATTTTTTGGCACTTCTCCTTGTAACCCCTCTGGGTTCTTACTCTATCTGTTCCTAATTATCTGCCCTCTTAATTATCTGCCTTCTTAGGCCCTGGACAGCCAGAAATTGCTTGGGGAGGGAGGGATTAATTATTCTTCAAAGTCTTGAATCATTCTGATTGATAGGCTACAAAAATCAGAGTTTAGATCTATGTGTTTGATATGGATGAAGAAATGTACCTGGCTTTTCTTCCCAAATTATATCAGGATTCAGGCTGTACTTAGGATAAGTGAGCTTGCTTTGATAACCTCATGGTTTTAGCTTGTGGCTAGTCTTAAGGTAAAGAATGCAACCCCTTTGCTTTTTGCCTCTGGCCCTCAGACCTTTTTTCTCTAAAGGATAAAGAGAACTGGGCATTTAAAAAAAAAAAGTATGAAAATGATATGATATACCCTGTCTTTTTTTCTTGTAGTTGATATTTTTAAAAAAATTTCCATAACAAAAGTTTTTTTAAAAAAGATGATTAAAATTAAACTGCAAATCTGGTATGCACAACATGGTATTCCTTTTAAATATATAATAAAGTTAACTTGTAAATTTCTTTCCTTTTTTTTTTAATCTTCCTTCCCCTTGCCCACTTTAGAGATGGCTACCATAGTAATCTTATTAAAATGATTTTATTAAATTAATGATTTATTAAAACACAACCATTTTAATTCCCAACTAAAAGATTTTATTTTATGAGTTCCATAAGCTCTACTAAACAATTGCTTTTTATACTTCATATGTGCACCATTTTCCAAGAAGAAAAAAAGAGTAACTCATTGTTGATTTTTTTGCAAGACAAGTTGAATATTTAACACAAGATCAGATACATTCTCTTACTTTTTTTTCATCTTGAAACCTTGATCAACGATATCACTTTGTAGCCTATTTGAGAGAATAACAGTAAGCAATGAATCAGCACAACATAGCAAGCCCTTCTCACACATAGAGTTAGGAGTTAGGAGAACTGTAGGTATTGGGCAAATCATTTTGCCTTGGGGGGTCCAGTTTTTTCCTAAGCTTTTTTTTTGCTAAGCTAGAGGCAGCTAGATGATACAGTGGATAAAGTGCTGGATCTGAAGTTAGGAAGACATTTTCTTGAGTTCCAATCTGATCTCAGGCACTTATGAGTTGGGTAATCCTGGGCAAGTCACTTAACCCTATTTGCCTCAGTTTCCTCATCTGTAAAATGAGCTGGAGAAGAAAATGGTAAATCCAGTATCTCTATCATGAAAACCCCAATTGGGGTCATAAAAAGTCAGGTGAGATTGAAAATGACTGAAGGAATAAACCTAGGTCAAGTTAGATAATCCATGATTTTATCAGAGATTCCTCTCTCTGATTCCTCTCCTGCTTTATGAATTGTGATGCAGTAAGAAATGTATTGAACTTAGAATGTTCAGTTTACACTCCTGGGATCCCAGTTCTACCACTAACTGCCTCAGTTAACCTCTCCTGTCAGGAGAATCTAAAATAAAGATGATCGATTGGCTTTAGGTCTGCAAGATTTCTTTCTAACCGTGATTCTATGATCTTTTGGAATGGTTAGGTGGTTCAGTGGATAAAGTGCCAGAGCTGGAAAGAAGTCCTAAGTTCAAATCCTGATTTACCCATTGATTAACCTGTGGGCAAGTCATGTAACCTTCCTAAGCTTCTCTCTCCTCATCTGTAAAATGGCTTTTAAAAAAAAAAGCTTAAAAGTCTTCTAAGATCCCTTCCAATCTAACTCTATAAACTATGATTCCTATTATAAACTGAAAATCTAAAACATGGTGGTCTTCATGATACAATTTCCATTGGCATTTAAGAGGAACTAAGAGGGCCAGATGGAAGTACAAAGAAAAATAGGAAACAAAATAAATTGTTTAAACAGAAGAAGTTCTTGGGACAGGCCAGGGTGAGTTCATAGAACAAGTAACAAAATCAGATGAAAAAAGCTGGCAAATTATTGTCTTTGGAGAGCCTGGGAAATGGTCTGCTTAAGGTTGATTCTCTTCACCTGCAATCAAAGTGAGACAATGCAGGGAGTGTAGGGAATGTTGAATATAATTGTGAAAGCTACAAATCTTAAGTAGTTAAAAGGAAGTCCTTAAATTATTATTTTTTTTAATTTATTTTTTTAATTTTATAATTATAAAATTTTTGACAGTACATTTGCATGAGTAATTTTTTAATAACATTATTCCTTGTATTCATTTTTCCAAATTTTCCCCTCCCTCCCTCTATTCCCTCCCCTAGATGACAGGCAATCCCATACATTTTACATGTGTTACAGTATAACCTAGATACACTTAAATTATTTTTAATTTGCCATCTTTGAGAGAAAAAATGATGGAAAAAATAGTATCCACAATTCCACTTGTTATTATACTGCAAAACTCAAGTGATCATTTACTATGTTCAGGAATAAAATTTCCTTGTCCAGTACAATATTGTCTTACTGATTATTTGTCTCACTGATTATTTGGAGGCCAACAGAGATCTAAGACAGACCTCTTTGAGGTAGAATTTGGTACGTGACTCAGAATGGTCAAGGTAGCAATTATTTTGATTGTATAGGAAGCAATTTCTTACCTATCTTCATTATATTTTTGATGTTAGCTTAAAAAATAGTCAGCCCAGGGAGCATTTAAAATAATGGACACACATTACATACTGAACTAAACCCTCATTTATTCTATTGTTCTAGATTTTTTTTTGACTCAAGGAAAAAAAAGATTTTTGCCCTTTTCCTTTTAAAATGTGCAATTTAGAGGTATTGTTTAGTTGGCCAGGTTAAGTTGCACTCAGCCTAATTTATCTAGAATACTTCTCAATTTTTTGTCTCAGCTCATATGCCATTCTATAATTTGAAAAGATGGAATGCAATATGGGAAACCAATTTTTTTTTAATTAGAATATGTGTGGGAGTTTCCAAAAACTCATAGCATTTCAATCTGGAGAATGACTTAGAAATGAAAATTTAGCATTCCATTCCATTCTATTCTACTCATTAGTCTGATATGTGCTTTAGTTGCCTCTCTTGAAAAACAGACCCTGTGTTCAAATCTTTCTTCCTTATTTTAAAAATTTCATCATAGAGCTAAGAAGAAATTCTTTTAGAAAGCAATCTAATTTTGTTTGGTTGGGAATTGGAAAAGATGAAGATGATTGGAAGGGATAGGGCAGGTTGTCTGTGAAGTTTAAGGAAAAATAGTTTTTATATTATGCAGGCTTACCTATCTTGAAGGAAGAGTTAAGTGACATAAAAGCTAAACCTAAAAGTTGGAGCACAAATCAAGTTACACTTGAGTTTGTGTCTCTTAGTAAACCTTTCTAGTGTTTTATTACTTGATTTGTTGTAGGAATGTTGAATGGAGTTATAAATGTATATGGGGCAGTGCGTAGAGTGTCAGGCCTAGAATTAGGAAAAGCTGAATTCAAATCCAGCTTCAAACAACTACTAGCTTATTAGCTAGACAAGTCACTTAACTCTGATTGTTTCAATTTCCTCATCTGTAAAGTGAGCTGGAGAAGGAAATGGCAAACCACTTCAATATCTCTGCCAATTACTTGTGTATGTGAAGTCATTTTTTTATTTTTATATTTTTAAAAATTTTATAATTATAAATTTTTTTGACAGTATATATGCATGAGTAATTTTTTATAACATTATCCCTTGTTTTCATTTTTCCAAATTTTCCCCTTCCTCCCTCTACTCCCTCCCCTAGATGACAGGCAATCCCATACATTTTACATGTGTTACAGTATAACCTAGATATAATATATGTGTGTAAATTCAATTTTCTTGTTGCATGTTAAGTATTGGATTCTGAAGGTATAAGTAACCTGGGTAGATAGACAGTAGTGCTAACAGTTTACATTCAATTCCCAGTGTTCCTTCTCTGGGTGTAGTTGTTTCTGTCCATCATTGATCAGCTGGAAATGAGTTGGATCTTCTTTATGTTGAAGATATCTACTTCCATCAGAATACATCTTCATACAGTATTGTTGTTGAAGTGTATAATGATCCCCTAGTTCTGCTCGTTTCACTCAGTATCAGTTCATGTAAGTCTCTCCAAACTTTTCTGAATTCATCCTGCTGGTCATTTCTAAGCCCAGTAGTAGCACTGCTGGGTCAAAGGATATGCACAGTTTGATAACTTTTTGAACATAGTTCCAAATTGCTCCCCAGAATGGTTGGATTCTTTCACAACTCCACCAACAATGTATCAGTGTCCCAGTTTTCCCACATCCCCTCCAACATTCATCATTATTTGTTCCTGTCATCTTAGCCAATCTGACAGGTGTGTAGTGGTATCTCAGAGTTGTCTTAATTTGCATTTCTCTGATCAGTAATCATTTGGAACACTCTTTCATATGAGTGGAAATAGCTTCAATTTCATCATCTGAGAAGTCATTTTTTTTTAAAACATATCCATAGGAAAGTACATACTAGGGGTACAAAAGCACAAAATTGGAGCCCACTAAAGACCTGGCATTGAAAATCAGCCTAAATGTTGTCAGAAACCTCATGATAGAAAAAGAATCTGGAATTAATGAATAAAAATCCCCTGCAGTGACAGAGATGCAATGTGATGACAATTTGTAATACCAAGCACCTACATAACACATGAACATTCCATCTTTAAATGTGTGTTCAAAAGCGAGAATAATGATTTCTTTTGATACATAAAGTTTATTCTTGCTCCCTTCTCAGATTTAAAAGAATAACATCTAAAACCTCAACTTTAGATTTATTAGAGCCTAATCTTCCTTGGATGGGTTTCAAAAGAAAAATAAACCCAGAAAAACATTGGAGGGTGAGGACTGGGATCAGTCTGGTGGTTTTGGGGGAGAGGGGACAAATTAATCCTGCTCTTTTTCTATTTTAAGTAGGTGTAGAAGTGATGGTTTTATTGAAGTCATGATACAAATGATTTTTGAAGCTATCTAGAAAGCTTTGGGCCTAGTCTTCCTATTGATTCCTTGTTCTTATGGGAAAGAGTAAGAAAGGAAAATATATACATAGATGGGAAAACCATTTTTTCCTTCATTCAGGAGAACTCTGGGTTGTTGTTTTTTTTAACCTATCCTACCTATATAGGTTTCAGACTCTAACCTTTCCCACAAATCTAAAGCTTCAAAAGATACATATTAGGGAACAGTAGGATTGGAGTTAGAGGTAGATATGGATAAATTACCATGTATATAGTGCTTTAAGGTTTGCCAAATATTTGACATATATTTGATCCTTCCTAGAACTCTGTGAGATGTATGCTATTATTATCCTCATTTTACAGATGAAGAAACTGAGGTAAATAAAGGTTAATAGACTCCTCCCGAGTTATACAGCTAGTAAGTCAGGATTTGAATTCAGGGCTTCAAACTTTAATATTATCTAGTACATTCTCAAGTTATCTCAGAATGTCAATTTTTCTATTTTTCCAAGATATCATCAGCTTATACTGTGAGAGAACAGTACCTGATTCACATCCTTCTTCCTTTGCTAGTGAAAGTTATAATTTGGACTCAACATTCAACCTTCTGAATCTTTGAGAATTAAATTAGGAGGAAACATTACTATCTATGTAGCCATCATTATTGTATTGTTTTAAACAAAAAATAGAATTTTTGCCAATAAAACAAGCTATTGATAAGCAGCATGATATATGGATCTGCATGAGTTACAGAATCCAAAGACCTGAAGTTAACTTCTATCTCTGCTACTTACTGCCTTGGTTAACCTTGAGTTCTTAGATTAGAATATTGGGCCTGAGCCCAATATTTAGAGTTCAAGGAATAACTTTAGAGGTTCATGTTAGGGAAGTATGGCTGTATTTAAAAACAGATAAAAAAAAAACTGGTAACTTAGAGTAGGAAATAGCCTTAGGGATAAACCCTGTTCATTCAACAAATGAAGAAACTGAGGCTTGGGGAGTTGACATCTTCTGTGTTAACAGGAGATAGTAAAAGCCAGAACCAAGATTGGAATTTAGACCTGATAACAAATCCATTATTTTCTCCTATTCCACGATTTGGAAGGTTTTAGTGGATTGTAACTACAATATGAGTTAAAATGTAAAATGGGAGCAAAAAAAAAAAAAAAAAAAAGCCAAAGAAAAAGAAAAACAAATAATCCCAGTCTACTGTGATCTTAAGTTGCATTAAGAGTAACATAGTGTTCAGAACAAAGGCGATGGTAAGCTTGTTTCACTTTGCCCTGGTCAAACCACACCTAGAGAATTGTGTTCTGTTCTGGCTGCCACATTTAGGAAGGACGTTACTAAATTGGAAAGTGTCCAGAAGAAAGCAATCAGAGTAGGAAAATGCCTTAATACCATCTCATATGAGGATTGTTTGAAAGATGTAGAATATTTAGATTGAAGAAGAAAAAATTCACGATGGACACAATAACTGTTTTCAAGTATAGATATTATCTGGAAGAAGGATTAAGCCTGTTTTGGTTGAGAGAGCAAAGCAAGTGGCAGGAGAATGTTACAGGGATGCAGTTTTTAGGTTAATGTAAGGGGAAAAAACATCCTCACTAAAGGCAAACTTTGGAGATATACCAAAGTGGAAAGGGAGTCTTGGGAAAGAGTTGGATCTCCCTTAGAAGTCTTCAAGAGAAGACCAGCTGTGCAATTTTTTTTTTTTTTTGTTATGGCTGAGGAAACTTTTGTTCATGTACAAGTGGACCTTGATAGTTTCCAAAGTTGTTTCCAGATCTTAAGATTCTGTGATTATTGATGAATCAGGAGCTTATTACTTGGTTTGCTCATTATCTAGACTCTTGGTTTCTCTTTCCTCATTAAATTCCCCTTTTAGATGTAAAAATCCCCTTTTCCAAGTCCAGGAGAACAGGCTGGAAAAGGAAAACAATGAAACATATTTTAAAAATGCCTACTACTTATTTTACCCAACTATATGCCAATAAATTTGATAATTTAAGTGAAATGGAGAAATGACTTAAAATATAGATTGCCTAAGTTATAGAAGAGGAAATAAATGATCCAAATAGTCCCATTTTAGAAAAAGAAATAGAATAAACTATTAATCAACTCTCTAAATAAAAATCTGTGGGGCCAGATGGATTTACATGTGAATTCTACCAAAGATTTAAAGAACAATTAATTCCAATACTATATAAACTATTTGAAAAAATAGGGAAAGAAGGAGTTCTACCAAATTCCTTTTATGACATTCAGATATGGTATTGATACTTAAACCAGGTGGGGTAAAAATAGAGAAAGAAAATTATAGAACAATTTCACTAATGAATATTGATGCAAAAATCTTAAATAAAATATTAGCAAAGAGATTACAGAAAGTCATCCCCAGGATAATTCACTATGACCAAGAAAGATTTATACCAGGAATGCAGGGCTGGTTCAATATTAGGAAAACTATTAGCATAATTGACTATATCAATAACCAAACTAAAACTGCTTACTACTCCTTTACTTTGATTATAGTCTACTGAGTTGGAGGGGTATTGATAAAGGAAAAGAAAACTGTGGGCCAGGTACCAAAATAAAAATCTGTGGTTCAGTTATTTTCAGTGGTATCTGACTGTCACTCCATTTAGGGTTTTCTTGGTTTGCATTTTCTTCTCAAGTTCCTTTTACTAATGAAGAGACAGAGGCAAATAAATTTAAGTGGTTAAGTTAAAGGGTTAAGACATGGTTAGAAGAGTATAAAAGCTAGATTTCATCTCAGGAAGATGACTCTTCCTGACCCCAGTCTAGCACTCTATCTGCTGTGCTATCCTAAAACTGTTCTAAAAACTGAAATATATGCAGCATTTTAAAATTTTAAAGTATTTTACATGAAGAGAGGAAAGAGAGTGACCAGGAGGTTGATAGAGAACAGACATTGTTAAGGATTAAGAGAGAATAGTATAGACAGGTAGGAAGAACATGAAAGCAGAAGTTGCTGAGTGAGGTCTGGAAGGAACCCTGGGGAACAATGCCTGTGCCAAATTTGCCATGCATTTTGGATTGGGGAGTGGCGAAAAAAGAATACTAGCATTCAAGAAAGATAGTTTTTAATTCAAGTTCTGATTCTTGTTGGCTTCTCACATTAAAAAAATGTTGGGAGTAGGAAGTTGAAAATATTGCATCAAATGATGCAATTTTAGATGCCTTCTGGGTTTATTATAAACCATGTCTATCTTCTTTTCCAATGTCTTTTCCCCAACACTTTTTGTGTTTAGTGACAAGCATAATGGTGAGAGTAGGTTGAGTCAAGTAATAATTCTATCTTCTACAATACTTTCCACCTCCCATCCACCCACTTACCCACATGCCCACAAGATGATTTATCACATGAGAATACAGATTATTAAATAAATCAGAGATATGAAGTTAAACTGGTTGTCAACAAATTTATCAATCCAAAGGCATTTCATTTTGGTATAACAGAAAAGTGTCTGTCCTGTGACTATTTGATATAAGTTGGTAGTCATGGCAGGATGGTCGTAGAGAGAAGCACATTGGTCGGGGTTTATAAGTTAGAGCATTAGAGAGAAATTGTTTACCTTCTTGAGGTTAGTCCTAAAAATGCTTTCCAGGTACCTAGCTTGCATGTGTGAGTGGGGTTTGGGAGTAGCCTCAGAGCTTGTGAGCCATGGATAAATCACTTTGCTTATCTGAACCTTGGGTTTTTCCTATGTAAAAGAAAGGAGTAGGATAAAACACATTGTGAAATTTTTTCCTAGTACAAAATATATGAACTTATGATATTATATTTCTTAGAAGTAAATTCTAAGATTCTCACCTTCCCACCCTCATTTATTAACAATTAGAAGAACTTACCATCCCTTTTGCCTTATTTGACAATTTTTAAAAAATCATCATCTGTGTAGTTGCTGGGCAGATTAATTCAGGACAATCCTTTATTTGAACAGTACACAGACATTGCCTTAATGAGCAGACTGGCTAGACAGAAGAGAGAATTCTATGTACACTATTGTTTATGTAAACTATATATTTTTGTTGTATATTATTCATTTTTCACTTATATCCAAATCTTCATGAGTCCATTTGGGTTTTTCTTGTCAGAGATATTGGAGTAGTTTGCCATTTCCTTCTGTAGCTCATTTTACAGATGAGGAAACTGAGATAGAGAGGATTGAATAACTCACCCAGGGTCATACAACTAGTGAATGTCTAAGACCAGATTTAAACTCAGAAAGAAGTCTTCCTGACTACAGGTCTGACACTTTATCCATTGTGCCATTGTATCACCTAGTTTTCCACATACTGTTGACTAGAATAAAATATAATTATATATTTAGATATTATGCTTTGTAGAATTATTTTATTTTGGATGAATGAAAGTGCTTTATAATTTGCTCTGATGTGTAATGTAAGTGAAACTGACAAATAATTGACATTGGGGTATAATTGTCTGGGAGCAAATGCAAAACTTTGAAGAATACTGATGGAAAAGCAACAACAACAACAAGGGCTAGTGATGTAAGTCAACCAGTCTAAGAATAGCCACACAGCTTCTCTGGGTATAGAAGGAATTACCAGTGGGAACTCTCAGAGATTTCTTTTTGCTGGTATAGCAGGACACTGGATTCTGGGCATGACCTTGAAAGACTGATTATGTTCTCTGTACCCTTTTGGCAATTAAATCCTTGCCACTACAAAAAGAACTGCTAAAAACATTTTTGCATATGTAGGTGCTTTTTCCTCTTTTATGATTTCTTTGGAATATTAACTCAGTATTGAGACTGCTGGATCAAAGGGATCCAGTATTTTTTAGCCTTTTGCTCATCGTCCCAAATTGTTCTCCAGAATGTTGAATCATTTTACAACTCCATCAACAAAGCATTTGTATCCTAGTTTTCCCATATCCTCTCCAACATTTATCACTACTTTAATGTTCTTGTGGAACTCAACTCATTACATAGAATATCAGTGTTTCATTGAATATATTTTGGTAAATGATATGATAAATATAATGTAGATGAGTAGACTTTTTGGAAAATATTAAGTATCTCTCTTTTCCTTGTCTTTCCTTCCCTCCTTCTCTTCCTTCCCTCCTTCTCTTCCTTCCTTCCTTCCTTCCTTCCTTCCTTCCTTCCTTCCTTCCTTCCTTCCTTCCTTGCTTCCTTCCTTTTTCCCTCCCTTCCTCTCGCCCTTCCTTCTTTCCTTCTTTTTTCCTTATTTCATTCCTTTTGTCCTCTTTTTTCCTTTTCCTCCTATCCCTTCTTTTTCCTTTCCCTCCCTCCTCTCTTCTCATATAGGTAAGCTATTTTTTTTTTTTTGGCTGAGGCAGTTGGGGTTAAGTGACTTGCTGTGGGTCTCACAGCTAGTTAGTATTAAATGTCTGAAGCTGGATTTGAAATCAGGTCCTCCTGACTTCAAAGCTGGTGCTCTATCTACTGTGCCACCAAGCCGCCCCTAGGTAAGCTATTCTTAACAAACCTCCACTTTTTTCCTTCATACTTCCTATTTATTGGGTCAACAACAATATGAATACTGCCATAGAATATTATTACCTTCTGAGCTTGGCATCCATTCTCACTCTATTGGCTTATGATATCAAATATTCACTTATAAGACACATTTTGGGTCAGATCTTGACATTAGTTTTGTATCTGTGCATAAATCACTCTTCTCTTTTTTCTTCTTTTCTTTTCCTCCTTCTTCTTACTGAACCTTTTTGAAATAATATTTGAATGTCATTCAGAAAAATCCTGTGCATATGGATTTAATTGGATGTAAACTCACAAGAGATTACTACTAATAATCATGACATCAGGAACTACTAGCACAAATTTGAGATCATAAATTTAGATAACCCAGTACAACTTCTTTGATTTACTGACTGAAATATTGAGGTTCAGAGAAGTGACTTGCTCATGGTCATTTTCTCACCCCTTCTGGGTGGTTTAGGAGATTGGTGGGTGGTATCAGGAAGAACTTCCTAGCTACGGAGACAGAGCTCAGGTATGTCCTGGGAAATTTCAACTAAACTCTTTAGACATTAGCAAGACCTGAGAATAAAGGGAATAGATCAAATGAGTAGGTTTATTCAGCACATACTACTAACATCTTGGGCAAAAGAAGGGATAGTAGAAACCTGGTATCTAAAGTCAAAAGTGACATCTGAGATTTGACTATACCATGAATTTATAGGAATGAGTTTCACTTGTTCCTGGCACCTCTAAAACAGAGGTGAAGTGGTAGAATTGGTTGATGATTAGGGATTAAGACTTGAATCTGGATATTCTAATTGGGTAAAAGAAGTCTTGGAAAAGATCCTTATGGTAAAGGAGGAGGCTATTAGGAGTACAGAAGCTGGAAGGTCCAGTGTAAGTGGATTAAAGGTCACTAAGTTTATACAGATAGTAAGTAGGAGATGTGGGTATTTGAACTCTGGTCCAGCGACTCCATGTACAGGCCTCATTCCACCACAAATCTCACACTGTCACTTCTGCATCAACAATCTTACCAACCCATTTTATGGAAGGCAGTGAGCCTCAGGGGATTTTCCTATGAATTTACTTGTTCTGCAGGATTTTTGAGGATGATTAAGCATCTCAGTTTAAGAGTGTAGTAGCATAAAGTAGAACAGCTGGGAAGACAGAATGCACATGAATCTTTCACTTTACTGCTTTGGCACTGTGTAACTGCATTGCCTTTTTTTTTTTTTTTTTTTTTAAGTAACCAAGCAAAGCCACATAAATTTTGAAAGCTATTGCAACCACAGTGAAAAAAAGGGCAAGTCACTAAGCTATGTTTTGGGTACCCGATGCATGTGGAATTGGATGGCCAGGAAATATTAATTCTTTTCTCTTGCCTTAGTCTCTTTTAGTAAAGTTCTGTGTCTGGTTATGAAAACTTCCATACTTAAAAGGATCCAATATTACATTTCTGTGGGTACTCCCTCCAACAATGCAGATTAATACTCCTCCATTCTTTAGTAGATCACTTTCATGGAAGGATATATATATATATATATATATATATATATATATATATATATATATATATGTAATTTTTATTGATGTCATGTAAATAATAATATCTAGCATTTATATACTGTGTTAAGATGTTAAGACATACACTATCCCATTATACCCTGAGAAATATGAACTATCATTCTTCCCATTTTACAAATAAGGAAACTAAGGCAGGCAGAGGTAAAATTAATGCTCAGGGTCACCCAGCAAGTGAATGCCTGAGGGTGGATTTGAATTCAGGTCTTCCTCATTCCAGATCTAATATTTTATCCACTGAACCATCTAGCAGGTGGTATTAAAATGTTTTATATTTCTATACTTCAGTAGATCTGTGATCTTATCAATGCAAGTATTCCCTTCAGTGACACAGATCTGAATTAATCCATTCCTCTGTACATTGTACAACTCTTGTATAAATTCTCTATTAGTCTGCCACAGGGATACTGCTCAATAGATTGTGTATATGTGTGTGTCTTCCTTTCATTTTCTTGACATTGGGATACCAGTGGAGTCCATAGGCAATGCATTAGTTATCCATCACTTTTTTAAAAAAATAACATTTATTGATATCTTTTGTTTTTATATCATCTAAATTTCTCCTTGTATCCTTTCCCCTAAATCCTCCCAGAGAACCATCTTATATCATACTGATTTTTAGAAATTCTTTATAATTGACATGTGCCCAACCTGTCTTTCTTTTTCAATTGCGCATGTTGTTGATGACATCTTTAACACTACTTCTTTGTAATTACTTGTTTTTTCATGTTTTATGGCTTGCTCTATTGACACAAGCTATATATATATATATCACATATACTATGTGCCTCTTCATTGCTCTTTAGTTCATTCTCAACTTCCATTCTTCAGAGACTGTATTGTTCCATTATTCACAGCTGTACAATACATAGGGAAGTTTATTGATGTTAAAAAGTTGGTTCTTTGTTTTGGGGAGAAACTTGGAGTCATTAAAATAATTTGGCAATTCATCAAAAATGATTTAGACTGCTCTTTCTCTTCAGTTTAACTCTTTTGGCCACAGCTTAATTTTCCATTTAGAGTTTCTGTATATAAGGGAGAACTTTCTTCAACCACAGACTCTTGTTTGTTAACCAGAGAGATATGTCAGCCAAAGATACCATCAGTTTAGAGTATTAATTAGATTATAAAATCTCACAGAGAATGATGATATTGAGAGGCAATCACATACAATGGAAAGAGACTATGGAGAGAGAAGATTTATGTTCAAATTCTTATCCCTATGCTTACTGTCTATTTGACCCCAAGGCAGCCACGGCATCCCTGGGCTACATTTTTTTTTCTTCTGTAAAATGATCTCTTTGGATTAGATACTTCAGAGGTCCTCTTCAGCCCTAAATCTGTGATCCTATGAGGAAACTTCCTTTTATCAATTAATGGAATTGAGCTCTGCACCTTATATTTGTTAGAGAGTTTTCTAAATTACAGAGAGGATAAATGACTAAGCTTGGGTCACACAGTGAAGTCTTCTTGGGCCAAGGTCAGTTTTCTACCTTCTAAGCCAACACTGTCTCTATAAGGTTATTATTCTATGAAGTTATGAATAACATTGCCTCATAAAACAATGCAGAATGGAGGACAGAAGATATTTAAAAGGAAAGCCTTGATAGAGCTCAGTAAACTTAAATCATTTCAAGGATATTTGAGGATAAAATTAGAAGGGTACAACAGACAAAATATAGAAAAATATGGAAAATAATTTTTGTAACTAACACTTTGCTGTTGAGGAGATTAAATTTCACCTTTACTAATCGCTTCCCCCTAGCTGCCTACATTTGGCCACTAAAATTAATTTTCTTAGAAGTATTTCTAGAGGAAATGGATGTGGGAATGAAGCCAATGTTTAGAATGGTGTAATTTTCTGGGAAATTTTTTATAAATATTACAAATTTTGCCTATTATGTAGATTGTGTTTACATTGCATATATTCTCTCATCTTCTTTCCAATCCTTTTCTTTTGCTAATTTATCTCTCTAATATATTCCTTTCCTTTCATGAGTGTTAATAAATAGCTTAACAAAGTCAACTGAGCTGTTTTTAGCAAAAATATATTCTTTTTGTTAATTGAAAATATTTGTAGAATGATGAATAGATAATTTTCAGATGAAATTAAAATTATTTCTAGTCATATGAAAAGGTGATCTAAATCACTATTGATCAGAAAAATGCAAATTAAGACAATTCTGAGGTACCACTTCATACTTCTCAGATTGGCTAAAATGACAGAAAAAGGTAAAGATGAACATTGGAAGGGATGTGGGAACTGGAACACTAATACATTGTTGGTGGAATTGTGAATGGATCCAACCATTCTGGAGAGCAATTTGGAACTATGTCCAAAGAATTATCAAACTGTACCCTTTGATCCAGCAGTGTTTCTATTGAGCTTATATCCCAAAGAGATCTTAAAGGAGGGAAAAGGATCCATATGTGCAAAAATGTTTGTGTCAGTCCTTTTTGTAGTGGCAAGAAACTGGAAACTGAGTGGATGCCCATCAGTTGGAGAATGGCTGACTAAGTTATGGTATATAAATGTTATGGAATATTACTGTTCTGTAAGAAATGATCAGCAAGATGATTTCATAGAGGCCTGGAGAGAGTTACATGAACTGATGCTAAGTGAAATGAGCAAAACCAGGAGATCATTGTACATGTCAACAAGAAGATTATATGATGATCAATTCTGATGGACGTGGCTCTCTTCAACAATGAGATGATTGAGACCAGTTCCAATGATCTTCTGATGAAGAAAGCCATCTATACCCAAAGAGAGGACTATGGAAACTGAGTGTGGTTCACAACACAGCATTTTCATTCTTTTTGCTATTGCTTTCTTGCATTTTATTTTCTCTCCCATTTTTTTCCAGTTTGATTTGATTTTTCTTGTTGCAGCAAGATAATTGTACAAATATATATGCATATATTGGCTTTAACATAAATTGTTATATATATATTATCCAACATATATATATATATATATACACACATACATATATACATATACATGCACACATATATATATACATATACATACACACACATATATATACACACATATATATATACATATACACATACACATACATATATATATATACACATATATATATATACACATATATATACATATATATATGTGTATATATATATATATATATATATTGGAGTACTTGCCATCTAGGGGAGGGGGTGGGGAAAGGGGGGAAATTGGAACACAAGGTTTTGCAAGGATTAATGTTGAAAAATTATCCATGCATATGTTTTGAAAAATAAAAGGCTTTAATAAAAAACAAAAATAAATTATTTTCTCTTGCCCCACCTTCCCACCATATTGAGAGGGAGAAAAAAGAAAAATAAAATCTTGTCAACAAATATGCATAGTCAAGCAAAACAAACACCCACATTGTCTGTTTTTTAAAATGGCATGTTCTTTTATTCATTTTGGATCTGTCAGCTATTTGTTCAGAGTTGGATAACATATTTTATCATTAGTCCCCTGAAATTATGTTTGGTCATTGCACTTCTACTTATTTGAAAAGATCTTTGCACTTTTCAGAAAGTAAATGTGAAAAAACCTAGGCTCCCTGGAAAAAGAATCACAAGGATAAAAGCATTTCAAAGAGAATCATATTGAATGATTTTCAGTCATCCATGAACTTTGTGTGTTATTGATTCTCTCTATGTTTTTGTTGAATAAAGTCACCTCCCAAGTGATGATAGAGTAGCTTCTTCTCTTTATAGGCTTACCTGCTTAATGCCTAAATCAACTTGGGTAGTTTTTTATAAAATGTTTCTTTCATTTTTGATTGAATTTCTGCAACTCTTTTTAGATTTAATTCAGCTCCTGGTAGTGTTTTGAAGAGCTTCATTCCATTTTTAAAAACATTTTTAATAATGGAGAGAACACTTCCAGATATATCCTTGAGTATTTTTCATTTTCAGGAGGATGCTCAAGTCATTGTTCATACTGTCATAATCAATTCCCATTGTTAAGTATTCCATACCCATTGTCAGAGAGAGACATTGCCACTTCATATTGACCTTTCCTCGTCTTTTCAAATCTTGACCCTTCTCATCATAGTTTGAAGAGATGACACTGACAGTAGAAAGTATACTTAGTCTGGATAGGGAAAACATTGTTCTGTGTCACATTTGGACTTCAGGATTGTGGTGGTGTTTTTCAAATGACAAAAATTAGCTCCTGTATTTGCAGTTTAATGTTTCTTGATGAAAACAATAAGAACATAGACTTACAGCTATGAAGGATAAATGAAAGGCTTCAAATCTATGCCATTTGAGAAATGGTTGAAGTGTTTAATCTGGAAGAGAAGATTCAAGAACTAAAAAGTTGTTTAGGCATTTGAAGAGCTTTCAAATAGAGAGATCAGACTTGCTCAGTTTGGACTCAAGATATAGAACAAGAAGTTCTTTTTTAATAGTTTTTAAAAATTTTTCAAAATACATGCAAAGATAGTTTTCAACATTCACAAAACTTGTGTTCCAAATTTTTCTTCCTCCCTCTCCTCTCCCCCTCTAATTCAATATAGGTTAAATATGTGCAACTCTTCTAAACATATTTCCACATTTATCATGCTGCACACGAAAAATCAGATCAAAAAGGAAAAAAGAGGAAAATATTGTGTTGTGGTCCATATCCATAGTCTTCTTTCTGGATGCAGACAACTCTCTCCATCACAAGTCTATTGGAATTGGCCTGAATCACCTCATTGTTGAAAAGAGCCAAGTCCATCACTGTTGATTGTCACATTAATCTTCTTGCTGTGTACAGTGTTCTCTTGGTTCTACTCACTTCACTTACCATTAGTTCATGTAATTCTCCCTAGACCTTTCTGAAATCATCCTGCTGATTATGGATATATAATATTCCATAACATTCATATACCATAACTTATTCAGTATCCACTCAGTTTCCAGTTCTTTGCCACTATAAGAAGAGCTGCTACAAACATTTTTGCACATGTGGTCCCTTTCCTTTTTTTTTTTTTTTAATCTCTCTGGGCTACAAACACAGTAAAGACACTGCTGGATCAAAGGGTATGTGTGGTTTGATAGCCCTTTGAGCATAGTTCCAAATTGCTCTCCAGAAAGATCGGATAAACTTACAACTCCACCAACAATGTATTAGTGTCCCAGTTTTCCCACATCTTCTCCAACATTTCCTATTACCTTTTCCTGTTATCTTGGCCAATCTGAGAAGTGTGTAGTGGTACCTCAAAGTTTAATTTGCATTTCTTTGATCAATAGTGCACTTTTTCATATGACTAGAAATGGCTTTAATTTCTTCATCTGAAAATTATTTGTTCATATCCTTTGACTATCAATTGGAGAATGGCTTGTATAGTACAAAAAGTTCTAAAAAGAAAGATTTAGTTTTGGCAAAAGAAATTTTTGGAACAAAATTATTCCAAATTGGTCTGGGTTGCCTGAAACAGACTTACTAAATGTTTGTCTGTCTGTTCCTGCCTCTTTGAGGCAATGAGATCCCCTTCACTGGAAGTCTTCAAATAAAGACTGACTAAAACAGGTGGGAAATGGTGTAAAGAGGATTCTTATTTAGATATAAGTGTCATCCGTCTCTGAGATTGTATGTGTATATGTCTGAGTGTATGAGAAAGGGAGAGAGAGAGAGAGAGAGAGAGAGAGAGAGAGAGAGAGAGAGAGAGAGAGAGAGAGAGAGAGAGAGAAAAGGAGGGAGGGAGGGAAGGGGAGAGGGGGGGAGGAATAGGAGAGAGAGAGTAATTAAATGACTCATCAATCAATCGTTTAAAATTCAATCAACAAACATTAAGTTCCTTCTATATGTAAGCCATTGGGTTGGTGACTAGGAATATCAGATTAAAATGAAATATACTTTGCTCAAGAATTGGGAAAATGAGTAGATGCCCAATTGATGGACCATCCTTTATTTTTTAAGAGAAGCAGTAATATCACAAATGATGACTTGTGAGTGAATGGGATTTATGTGAGACAGAGTTGCAAAAGTTGTCAACCTCATTCCCTATTCCTGAGTCATTGAAGGCTAAAAGTCAAGATGACTGGCTCAAGATATAGCATATGAATTTGACACCTTTCATATTTGGTCAAACTCTTAAGTGCTCCATAGTGCCTGCTTCAGCCACCTTCATGGATATTGGAAGGACTCATTCTATCAGGAAAAATCTTCACGTGCTTGGGGTAGACATCCCTCTAAATAATAGGTTTGAGGCCTGTCAATTTATCCTTAATGTGATAGAACACTATTGTACTGTAAGAGATGATGAAGAAAATGGTTTCAGAGAAAATTTGTATGAACTGATGCAAAGTGCAATGAGCAAAATCAGGAGAACAATATTTATAATAACAACAATTATTGTTTAAAAAAAAGAGCAACAGCTTTGAAAGATTTAGGAAATCTGTTCAGTACAATATCCAACCACACTTCTAGAGGGCTTGTGATGAAACATATTGTCTACCTTTAAACAAAGGTAATAGACCTAGAATATAGATTGAAACATCATTTTCTTGAACATGGCTAATATAAGAATTTATTTTCCTTGACTTTATAAATATTTATAACCAATTTTCTTTATTTTTCTTGATGGATGTGGGAGTAGTAGTAGGAAGGAAAGAATTTGGACCTGAAAATGAAATGAAATGAAATTTTAAATAAATTCAACATGGGAAACCCTTGAGGCTTGTCAAAGGTCAACTAAAGGTAAACTTTGATCTTTCCTACCAAAGGTAGTAGTGACCTGAATGACCCAGTACATTAAAAGGGAGTCTAGTAGTCTGTCACTCAAGAGAAATATCATGGTCCTTGCCACCTTTCTTAGTGTACCCTCAGTTTTAGAAGATTTCATTAATGAAATGATTGATTGAACAAAATAATCTAAAGGCTTTAAGATTTGTTGGGGTAGGAAAGGAATGCTAACAAATTCAATATCTTCTGGTCACTGACATCACTGCTGCTCTCTCTATGTAAACTTATAGAAATGTTTCACAAGCTTTCAGTGACATTTGAGGGGTATAGCAGAAAGAGGCCTAGAAGTAATATAAATTATCTTAAAACAAGAACTATTCAATTTTATTTTTGTGTCTTTAGTGTCTGGTATTGTGTTTAGCAAATTGTTGTTATTCAGTCATTTCCAGTCATGTCTAACTCTTTGTGATCCCAGGTTTTTTTTTTTTTTTTTTTTAAATCATAGATACTGGAGCATTTCTTTCTCTAATTTTTTTTTCTCCAGCTCATTTTATAGTTGAGGAATTTGAGGGAAACAGGGTTAAGTAAGATCCTAGGATCACAGTGTCTAAGACTGAATTTGAATTCAGGTATGCCTAACTTCAGGCTTGGCATTCTTTCTACTGTGCTGCCTATCTGACTATCTTGCTCATAGTAGGTGTTTAATATATATCTATCAAATTAAATCTCATTTTTGTGGAGTTTTGGTCCTTTGCTCCACATTGTTACATCCTTCTAAAATTTCAGTCTTACCTCTTTCAGTTACCTGCCCCTTTCATTATTTTCTCCTCATTATTATTTTATTCCCTTCTTCTGCAGGAATAGAGCATGAAAGATAGTAAATATGAGCAGGAGCAGAGATTTACTTGCCTTCTTGGAAGAAGTAGCTGTGCTGTATAGCTATGGTTGTCTTATGTCCTCTAAAAGATTATTTTTTTCTTTTTAAAAAATTTTAATTATTTAATATTTCCCCAGTTATAGTTTTTTTTTTAAATAATAGCATTTTATTTTTAAAATACATGCAAAGATAATTTTCTTTTTTTAAACTTTATTAAAGCTTTTTATTTACAAAACATATGCATGGGTAGTTTTTCAACATTGAACCTTGCAAACAAAGCCTTTTGTTCCAAATTATCCTCTCCTTGCCCCTATCCCTTCTCCTAGATGGCAGATAGTTCAATACATGTTAAATATGTTAAAGCATGTGTTAAATCCAATATATGTATACATATTTATATAGTTATCTTGCACAAGAAAAATAGGATCAAGAAGGGAAAAAACTTGAGAAAGAAAACAAGCAAATATAGTTTTCAACATTCACTCTTGCAAAACCTTACGTTCCAAATTTTTCTCCCTCCCTTCCCTCTGTCCCCTTCCTCCAGACAGCAAGTAATACAATATATGCTAAATATGTGCAATTCTTCCACACATAGTTTCAATTTATCATGCTGCACAGAAAAATCATATCAAAAAGAGAAAAAAAGTAAGCAAACAACAAAAAAGGTAAAAATACTATGTGATTCACAATCAATCCCCACAGTCTTTTCTCCAGGTGTAGCCTCCATCACAAGTCTATCCAAACTGGCCTGAATCATCTCAATATTGAAAAGAGCCACATCCAGCAGAGTTGATCATCATATAATCTTGTTGCTGTGTATAATGTTCTCTTGATTCTATTCACTTCACTTAGCATCTGTTCATATAAGTTTCTCCAGGCCTTTCTGAAATCATGCTGCTGATCATTAAAAGAAAGATTCTTGAAAGTGATAATCACTAATATCAGCTTTTTGTGATAAATATGACAAAGGAAAAGTTATAAATGGGGACCCAGTGCTCTGGAGCTTGTTTATGCACATTGGGAGAAGTCTATCTCAGTAGTCTATCTCATTTTAAGACAAAATCAAGGGCAAAAAGGTTATAATTATCAAGAACTATCTGCTAGGCTTAAGGGTAAGTTTGGAATAAAGTTCCTGTCCACGTTCCAACACAGAACATGCCTATGTCCTTTTTGTGGTTTACCCCTAGCAAGCACATCAGAAAGAGATTACTGATGATAATCAGCAGTAAAATGATTAACACCCTTGGCATTTAAATTGTGATAATTACACTGTGACATTAACCTGAGCTGGGATAAATGCTTCATTAGTCTCCATCTGAGAGACTTTCTTACTGCTAGAATAACTACTTTAAAAGCTGAAATTCTAATAGGAAAGATCACTGCTAACTTCAAGATGCCTCTAGGAAGACTGGCTGCTGTTTTTGAATATAGTTTTTTCTTGACATTCTGATTTTAGATCTCTGTCTACAAAATACAAGTCAGTAATGACTTTATTCTCAGGGACTTTGTTCTATTAAAGAGACATATTTATAAAGCATACAAAGCAAATTCAAGGTGATTCTGCTGGGGAAGATGCTAGCTACTGATGGTCCTAAATTTACTTCTCTGAATATTAAAAACATTGCTTCTAGTTCTTTTTCTTTAGTAAGAGTACAAGAACAGCCCTTTAAATACTTGACAAAGCATTATCTGTCTTAACACTTCTTTCTATTATATGTCCCTAAATCCATTGGATGGTAGATTTAGAAGAGAGAGAAAATATTTTCATTTTACAGATGAGGAGGCTAAGACCCATAGGTTAAGTGACTTGCTCAGAATCATACAATAAGTATCTGAAACAAGATTTGAAAATAGGTCTTCTTGACTCAAAGTCCAACTCCATATCTACTACTGAATGTTTCTTAATCTGTCTTTGTATGATATGATTTCATTTTTAAAAAACAAATATTATTTTATTTTTCCAATTACATGTAAACTCAATTTTAAACATTCTTTTAAGAAACATTTTTGAATTGTAATTTTTTCTCCTCTAAACAGTAAGCAATTTTATATAAGCTATATATGCACAATCATGAAAAACATATCTCCGTATTTATCATGTTGTGAAAAAAGAAACAGATCAAAAATGTGATAATAGTATGCTTCAATCTTCATTTAGACTAAATTTGTTCTTTTCTTTGGATGAGAATAGCATTTTCCATCATGAGTCTTTGGAATTATCTTGGATCATTATATTGCTGAGAAGAGCCAAGTTATTTATATTTGATCATTGCATAATGTTGTTGTTGTTACTCTGTATAATGTTTTCCTGGTTCTGCTCAATTCACTTTGCATCAGTTCCTGGGAGTCTTTCTAGGCTTTTCTGGCATCTGCCTGCTCATCATTTCATATATTACAACAGTATTCCATTATAATCATAACACAACTTATTCATTCATTACAAAATTGATGGGCATCCCCTTGCCCAGTTCTTTGCCACCACAAAAAGAATTGCTATAAATACTTTGTATATATGGTTCCTTTCTCTTTTTTTGTGATCTCTTTGGGATACAGACCTATTTGTGGTATTGCTGGATCAAAGTGAATGCACAGTTTGATGGCCTTTTGGTCATAGCCATATGACATGATTTCACAGCTCTTAACCATTCTGATTTTCTTCCTCTTGTTTCTCTCCAGCTTATCACTGTTCTTTCTAAAATATGGCATCCAGAACGAAATATATTTTAAATTTGATCTGACCAATGTAGTGTTGAGTGAATTTGTATTATTCCTAATCTGGATGATATACCACTCAGTAATTAATGAATCAATTATTGTTGGGGAGAAGGGTTGTCTTATTACAGTGTTAATTTGAATTGAGCTTCTAGTTTATTAAATTTTATTTCTTTTTTCAGATGCCACTTTCCTCCATCTTATAATTGTGATGTGGATTTAAAAAAAATAACACCACAAATGTATCCCTATTAAATTTCATCTTAATTTATTTAGCCAGATTTTAAATTGCTGAGATCTTTTAAAATCCTTACCATACTATCCCATGTGTCAGTTATTTCTCCTAGCTTTGTGTCATCTGCAAAGTCTATTAGCAAGTCATCTGTACCTTTTTCTAAGTCAGGTAAAAAATGTTAAACAGGATAGGGCTAATCAAATAGCCATGGGACACAATTAGACTCTTCCTTCCATGCTGACATTAAACCATTAAACATTACTCTTTGGATCCAGGCATTTAATTAGGTTCAAAATCACCTAACTGTTATATTGATTAGACCTGTTGTATATGAGAATAACTAAATTCAAGGAAACTGTAGTTATATAATTCCTCCACTCTAGACTATTAACCTTATAAAAAGGAAATTTAGCTAGTCTAGCATTGCCTATTATGAAACCATACTTAATTTTTGTTATAACAACTAGTTTTCTTGACATTTGCTAACCATTTCTTTAAAATTATTTTCAGAATTTTTCCAGGACTTAAAGTCAGACTCACTAGATTTCTCTCCTCACTTTGTTTTTTGACTGGATGCCATTTAAAAATATTTTTATTTTTCACAGTTACATTTAAAACAATATTTTTACATTTGTTTTTAAAACTTTGAATTCTAGATTCTTTTCCTTATCCCCCACCCCCAGCTCCTATTAAGCAAGCACATGTGAAGTTATGTAAAACATTTCCATAAAAGTAATGTGAAAGAAAACAGATCTTCCTACCTAAAAGAAACCTTTAAGAAAAATAATTTCCTTTTTTTAATCTTGTAGTATTGGTCTTCTTCAAAATTGAAGGATGAAAAACAACAATCTCTCTTATTTTTCATTTCCCAAAGATCACTGATTGGAACTCATTAATCATTACTGCTAATTCTTTTCATATTTGTGAATCTAGTTTATCTGTGTGCTCATTGGAGTTTGTCAAAGGCAGGCACTTTTCTTTCTTTCCTTTTAAACTTCTATTCTATCTGATATTTTCCAATAGCATTTTATTTTCCTAAATACATGAAAAGATAATTTTCAACAGTTGCCTTTATAAAACCTTGTGTTCCATTTTTTCCTCCTCTCCTTTCTCTCTCCTCTCTCCAAGACAGCAAAGAACCTGATATAGGTTAACATGTGTCATTCTTCTAAACATATTTCCATATTCATCATCCTGTGCAAGAAAATCAGTTCAAGAGCAAACAATAGCAAAAAAGTAAAAATACTATGATTTGATCCACATTTAGTCTCCTGTTCTCTCTCTGGATGTAGATGGTATTTTCTATACCAAGTTTATTGCAATTGCCTTGAATCACCTCATTATTGAAAAGTCAAGTTCATTACAGATGATTATCACATAATCTTGTTGTTGTGTACAATGTTATCTTGGTTTTGCTCACTTCACTTAATATCAGTTTATGTAAGTCTTTCCCGGATTTTCTGAAATCAGTCTACTCATCATTTCTTATAGAACAATAATATTCCATCATATTCATTTACCATAGCTTATTCAGCCATTACCCAACCGATGGGCATCCACTCAATTTCTAGTTCCTTGCCACCACAAAAAGAACTGCTACAACATTTTTTCATTTGTGAGTCCTTTTCCTTCTTTTATGATCTATATGGGATATAGACCTAATAGAAACTATTGGATCAAAGGGTATGCACAGTTTGGTAGCCCTTTGGGCTTAGTTCCAGTTCCAAATTGCTCTCTAGAATGGTTAGATGATTTCACAGCTCCAGCAACACTTTGTTATTTTCTAATCATACAAGTAGCAAACATCAGAAGCAGGATTCAGACTCAGGTCTCTTCTGACTCCTAAGTCTAGCATTTATCTTTTTAAAATTAAAGTTTTAATTTTTCAAAAATGCATATTCAAACAAAACAATTCCCTCATTGGTTGTTTGGGGAAAAATACATCTCATTTATAACACCCTGATTCAAGTATAGAAGTATTCTCACATAGCAAAGGTTATTATTTTAAATGACTTGGGAATAATCAATAGATCCCAACTCTTATCTGTCTTTTTAGTCAAGTTGTTTAAGAGCATATACATGCATATAATTTTTATGTTGTTAATTAAAAGTATTTTTAATAATAGCAGGACAGCATTAGTTGTTTTTAAAAAAAAAGGATAAAAATTTTTATCCTCTTTTGTTGTCTTACCATTGTCTGCAAAAACTCTGATTTATCAAGAAAATTAGTATATATTAAAAACTCTTTTCATTTAAAAAGGGCTTATATTGTAGATTATAAGTTTTTGGATTTTGAAAAAGCAAATTTATCTTCTTTGGAGCAATTTTAAGCATTAAAAATTGCAAGCATTTGGCAATTGGGATGAACCACCCAAGCAGGAAGTAGATGAACCCAATAGACAGAGGAACAATTATCATTTTCATGGCACTGTTTCAGGTCCCTGGCTTTTGTACTTTTCCCAAAGCATTGGCAGGAATGGTAGGAAACTTTATCTTGATGACTAGAAACATTGCCTTTTCAAAATAAAATAAATGTGATAAGGGAAAATAAACAATAAAATAACAAAACAAAAATAAATTAAAAATAGTGAAAACAATAAATGAATTAAAAATAAAATAAGATTTTTCCCCTCTAAATTCCTGAATACTACCAAAAGTCTTAATAGGGTGCTAAATCTATTTTATGACATAGGGAATTCTGTGTGTTTCATATTTTTTTGAAATATAAATTGTAAGTGAATTTGCTTATTAAGCAAATTTGTTAATTAGCCCTGTTAGCCCTAGGGGATTAGCTGAGAGTAACTGATTCTTTGGAGAATTACTAGGTGTGAAAAAAGCCCCCACAGTTTCCTAGAGAAACAGATGACTATCTAGAGATACAAAGATTTGTCATTTGTCAAGATATATATGAATTATCATAGCTCTTGATGTTTAGTGATGTGTAGTGAGAGAACAGAGAGACTAATGACTAAGCATGAAGGGATGCCCACAACTTTGGAAGGGGGAGGAAAAAAGAATAAGAAAATAGATGGAGAACTAAGATACATGCAATGTCATGGGAGCAAAATGAGCACATTTCCCAAAGGAGGGGGCTAATCAAGATTCTTAAATGCAGTAGAAATTAAGGAGATGAGGAATGAGGAAAGGTTACTGGATTTAGAGAAGTGGTCAGTGTGATCTTGAAAGACATAGTTTCATTAGAACATGGGGGACAAAAGTCAGTTGGCAAGGGCTTAAGGAAGGAATGAATATTGAGGAAATGGTTTGTTTTAGTATGGATTTTCTTTGTATTAGAATATTCTTTATATATTTATCTATGTCAGTATTTATCTTAGATTATTGCATAAATTCCTAGAAGGCAATCTATAAGTTCTTTTTTTGTATTTCTACTCAAATAGTGTCACCTTACTAGCCATTAAATAATACTTTTTAACAAGATGGTGATACTGGTGCAATGAAATGTAGCTGTGTGTTTCAAGTCTTAAAGTAATTTCCTTGTATTGGGCCAGTTGCATACATCTGTTTTGTTTTCTTTTCCTTTTCCATGTATAGGTTTCAGGTGGTTGATCTAAAGGAAAAGGGTGTAAGAATCTAGACTTCATGACTTGAATATTCTTCTGAATTACATGGTAGCTATCATTTTTTTTTCCTAAGAAAAAAGCCAGTATGATCAGGATTATTATATTAATTCTTCTTCTTCTTCTTCTTCTTCTTCTTCTTCTTCTTCTTCTTCTTCTTCTTCTTCTTCTTCTTCTTCTTCTTCTTCTTCTTCTTCTTCTTCTTCTTCTTCTTCTTCTTCTTCTTCTTCTTCTTCTTCTTCTTTCTTCTTCTTTCTTCTTCTTTTTTGCTTGTTTTCTGTCTTTACATTGAAGTTATTCTCCATCAGGATGAAGCCTCCTTTCTGGGAGGACAATCTTTTAGCAAAACTAAAGATCATCAAACGGAAACATAATGTGTTACTTTTTGTAGTTCTTTATTTCTCTCACAATAGGGAAGACATGTTTTATTGTCTCTTTTCTAAGACTTTAGACTTTATTTTCATGAATTTAACAAATAGCAACCAACATTTCAATATAAAATGAAAAACAGAAGAGATTATATATAAAAATGTGAGTTTATAGTATAGTTTTTGAATGGTATGTTAAATTTAACATGATAAGAACAAAATTATTATGACCCCTTCTGAACTTCCTTATGTTCTTCTTAGTATAGTTGTTAATGTTTCTTTGATTTCTTTTCTGGATATTTCTTTTTTGCCCCCTTATCACTTTATTTAGTTTTTCCCATTATCAATGTTCACCTTCTTTTTATTGGGTTTTTCTTTGCATTGTTGTAGTCATTGTGTATATTATTCTCATTTTGCTTATTTTGGACTGTATAAGTCCATATAAATCTTCTCAAATTCCTCTGAATTTCTCATATTGTCAAGTAGATAGAACACTATATTATTATGCCCGCTTTACAGATAAGAAAACTGAACTTAGTGAATTATATTAAGTGAATATTATGAGGAATTTATATTTAGGTCTTCCTGAGACTAATTCTAAGTCCAATGCCCTTTCCAGGGCACCAAATATAGATGGAAAGACGCTAACTTCAATGACTTTTTCTAACTTTGGTAAAAACAACTCTGAAGATTCTTTTTCTCTCCCATAACTCTCAACACTCTTGCTCAGTATAATTAGAAAGACTGCTTTATTTTCATTAGAAAACAACATCTGTGAACAGTGCTGTGCTCCAGAGAGATTATAATCCATGAATAAAACTATAAGTTATATACAGAAAGAGAAAGTAATAGTAAAAACATTTTTTTAGTCATTAAACAAGATTAAAAGAATGGTTGAAACTGTTTTTTCAGGTTTCTTCCTTTTTACTCTCTACTACTCTTCCCCTCCCCTGCCCAGTTATAAAAATTGATTGGCTAATTTAGAGAGACTTATGAATATTCATTCATTCAACAAATATTTGTTAAGCATTGCCCAGGATCACTTAAATTTGTTCTGCAAGAAGATATTTATGGCCTATAATATTAAGATAATTTGATTATCAGTGAGTTGTGGTCTTCAAATGAATTGAATCCAGTAGATAGCAAGAACGAGTAGGCAGCTTTTCCTTCACAAGAAAAATCAAGTAAACATTTATCAAATGGAAAGTATTTTTAAATTTTATTTTTTCTTTTTATTAGCATTTTACCGGTGCTCTTTTTTTTTTTTTTTTTTAAGAAAGTCCCCTTTGTTTTCTAATGTATTCCTCCCCTTTCCCTTCCCAAAGAAAAAGAAAAAAGAAAGAAAAAAGGAATTTAAAAAACTAGCCGATATATTTTTAAAAATCTGATATCTGTAGTATTCCAAACCAGTAATCCCTCACATGTGCAAAGGAAGTTGAGCGAGAAGTGCCTAGAAATATTTTAGATCAAGCCTACAATTGGGTTTGCCTTGCTAGCTAATTGCTGGCTTCTCAGTGTATGGGAAATGATAATTATAATATAATGACCTCCCTGTTTGTATTTATTTATATTGGAAAGTATAACACAAGAAAAAAGCTAAATGACCCTTTTTAAAACAGTACACCTGTAGAATTAACTTGCTTTGAAGTTCTTTGTTTTCTTTCATTACTGGAATTGTTCAAGATAATAGATCATTCACTATGGGAATATTGTGAAAGAGTTAGCCATTGAGAAGCAAGCTATTAGAGATGGAGTGAGAGGAATATCTTCCTTTAGTCTAAATAAATTCATATGACCCTCAGATTTAATATTAGAAAGGCCTTAGAAATTATGTAGTTCAACACTCTAATATGCAGATGTGGAAAGTGAGGCTCAAAGAAATTATAGGTAAATTTCTCAAAGAGTTAAGTTTAGAGATTGGAACCAAGGCTAGCTATTTGAACCAAATGGCTTGATTTCCAAATCCATACTGTTTCCAGAAGCATAAAGATCAAAATCTTGATCTACTTGGGACCAAGCAGTTTATCTAGCAGCGTTAGATATCTAGGTAGGTATCTAGAAACATTTTCTAAGTGAATGATTATAAGTTTGGAGGTCACTACTTTGGAAATATTGTCATTTCTCACCCCCTTACTCCCTTACTCATTCTTTTGTTTCCTTTCTTCTTTTTTTTGTTTTCCTTGTTCTATCCAATTCCTCTCCACCCCACACTGAAATATTCCTACTTTCTTTGCCTTCTGATATAATTCTATAATCATACAGCAGATAGCAGACCAAACATCTATTAAATTATAAAAAATATTTTTATCATTATGATCTCTTAAGTACATCATACTAATGTAATACCAAAAAATTAATACAAGTGTATTCCCGCCATCAGAAAATCCCATTTGAGACTCTCTTTTTTGTTTGCACATTGTCATTTGGTGATCTCCTTAGCTATTAGAGATTCAATTATCCTTTCTATGCAGATTTCTCCTGGATTTATAGTTTTGGGGCTTGTCTCTTTATGGAGCTTTTTGAATGTTCACAGGCATTTCAAACTCAATATGTTCAGAATATGACTCATTCTCTCTTTACCCCCAACTCTTTTCCTAACCTCCCCATTATTATCACTTGATAATAATCAAGTGATTATTATCACTTTCATCAAAGTGGAAGGATACTACTATCCTTCCAATAGCCCAAATTCACAACCTTAGCATCATATTTGATTCCTTGTTCTCATTTACCCAATATTTCCAATTAGTTTCCATATCTTGTTTCTAGCTTCACAGCATCTCATAAACATTCCCTTCTCTTTATTTTCATAGTAATCCCCTAATTTAGGTCTTCATCATCTTCTGTCTGGACTGTTGTTGTTTATTTGTTTCAGTCACATTGAACTCTTTGTGACTCCATTTAGGGTTTGTTTGACAAATATATCAGCGAGAGTGTTTTGCCATTTCTTTCTCCAGCTTATTTTACAGATAAACAAACTGAGGCAAACAGGGTTTAATAACTTGTCTAGGATCACACAATAAGTGTCTAAGGCCAGATTTGAACTCAAGCGATCTTTCCATTGCACTACCTAGCTGATTTTATTTACCAGAGTAAAACGAGAGTGGAATAGGCAAAGAGAATAAAGACAGAGAGAGGAAGTCAGGGGGAGAAAGAGAAGGTGGGAAAAAAAACCCAGAAAGATGAGAACCAGATTTCAGAAACTTAGAAAAAGGAAAAGGACATGGTGTTTTGATGGGTTAGCAAGAATTTCTTAAATGCCTACTACTATATTCCAGACACTATATTAAGGACTGGGGATAGAAAGAAAGGCCAAAACAAAGCCTGTATCTAAAAGGGATTCTAAACCCTGTATTCCAAAAGGGAAAACAATATACAAACAAATATATACACACAAGATATATATAAGCTAAGGTAAGACATTGTAGGAAATGGAGTGGGGAGAATGGGGAAAGGCCTTTTACAGAAAGTGAGATTTGAATGGAGTATTGAAGGAAGCCAAGAGATAAAGAAGTGCACTCCAGCCAAAGAGGACAGCCCATGAAAAGTCATGGAATAAGATGAAGTAGAACCGAATATTGTTTTTTTTTTTTTTTGTGCTCAAAGAGTACCTAAATAGCATTATCATGTTGGGGGCTAGATATGATGCATCTGACTGTGATTGATCCCACCAGGTCAGAAGGTTCTGCCACAGGTCTGACATAAATAGTCCATGTGAACATTAGAGTGGAGATGTCTCTACATGGAGTAGAAATAGCAAGAAAGCCAATATGATTGGATCATAAAATAAGTGTCAGGGAATAATGTATAAGAAGACTAGAAAGGTGGGAAGAAACCAAGTTGTGTTGGGCTTTAAAATTCAAATAGAATTTTATATTTGACTTGCAGATATTAGGGAACCACTGGAGTTTATTAAATGAAGGGCTGTGTGTGTGTGTGTGTGTGTGTGTGTGTGTGTGTGTGTGTGTGTGCTTGTGTGAGGGATATGGTTGTCAGACTGTTGCTTTTAGGGAACCATTTTGGTGGTTGAATGGATTGGAATAGGGAGAGATTTGAGGAAGAGAGAACAACCAGAAAGCTATTGGAACAGTTCAGATGTAAGATGATGAGATCCTACATCAAGATGGCAACTTTATGAAAGAAGGAGAGGTAATATATAGGAGAGATGATGTGATGATACAAACAAGAAAACTAGGAAAGAGACTTCAGATTTTATTTGTGGAATGAATACAAGTGTGGAGTTATGGATTACTCTGAAGGTACAGTCTTGAGTGACTGAGAAGATGGCAGCAATCTTTTTTTTTTTTTTCCATTTTTTACTTTTATTAATGCTCTAGTATATGTATTTCCCTGTTTATTCATTCATGGCACCTCATAATTGTTCTATTTCAACAGGTCTTTATCCCTTCAGACAAAATTAACTTTTTATTTATTTAAAAAAATGCACCAATATCCACATAGTCTCAGGAAATAGGGTCTGAGAAGCTGCAATCCTGCTGTAGAATATTAAGGAAAGTTTTTCTAGAAGATAAAATTTTTCAAAAAGTCAAGTTCTGTTTGTAAAATACATTATCTTATATCATATGTATACATACTACAAACAGATCATATTAGGATGTGTTGCTTTATCATGCTGTCATATATACTAGTTCTGAAAAAGAGACACAAAAATGCAAGAAAAATAATTTGGATAACACTTTCCATCCCAAGTATATTGAATCATCACATTGTTGAAAAGAGCAAAATCTGTCACAGTTGATCATTGAACAATCTTGTTATTACTATGTACAATGTTCTCTTGGTCCTGCTCACTTCACTTAATATCAATTCATGTCTTTCCAGCCTTTTCTGAAATCACCCTGTTCATCATTTCTTATAGAGCAATAATATTCTCTTACATTCATATACTATAGCTTGTTCTGCCATTCCCCAACTAATGGACACCCACTCAATTTCCAATTCTTTGGATGGCAGCAATCTTGACAGGAAGAGGTACAGTATAACACTTTGTAGTCTCTCCTATCTTTACTTTCCTGAATTTTAACATTTTATTGATGAGTCTTTAGAGAATACTTTATATTTTATAAATTTTTATGAATTACTGTCAATTTGTCTAGTTTCTAAAATTCCATTGCTTGTTCTAACATAACATCTTTGTACAAATTGCTATATTTGAGGGAGTTCTCAGAATCAGGTGTTCTCTTGGCATTTTTTCCCACCAAAATGTTTTCATTCTTTTTTTTTTTTCATTTGTTTTTCACTGAAAAACAACAATAATAGTAATAGCTAGCATTTTAAAATACTTTAAAATTTTTGAAGCATTTTAAAATTTTCTATTTTTTTACATCCTTACAACAACCCTAGAAAGTAGGTACTATTATTATTCCTATTTTATATATGAAAAATCTGAAGGTAAAGGAAATGATATGAATTGTTCAGGATCATACAGCTAGTAAAAGTAGGAAGCAGGATTTGAACTTACATTTTCCTATCTCCAGGCCACTCATTCTATCCATTGCACAACTTAACTGTCTTTTTATTACCATATGTAGAGCACAAGCTAGTAGGACCTGTGAGAAACAAAATGTTTATATTAGAAATAGTTCCTACTCTCATGAAACCATCATGACACGTATCCTTTATAGCTCTAACACATAAGCAGACTTGTCAAAATAATGGTATCATATGAGTCCATTGTAGTGTTGTCAAATAAAATACTAGGTGAATTTTGAGGATTTTTTTTTTTTTTTGGCCAATGGAGAACTGAAAAGGAAGTGACATTTCAATTAGGTTTTAAAAGTATGGAGAGAAATTTGACAAAGAAGAGCAGAGAAGGAAGTCATTTGAAACATTGTGAAGTATAAACATCAGAAGATTCTTTTCAGCAGAAAGAGTCTAGTTTGTCAGAAGCATGGAATGTGTGGAGAAAAATTATATAAAAAGACTGAAATTTTTCATGAAAAAACTTTCCAATTTCATATAATTGAAATGATCTTTTACTCCATCCTACACACTGCTGCCAAAGTAATTTTCCTTAAGTGCCAATTTAACTATGTGACTCCTCTACTCAACCAATTCCAATGGATTCCTATGTTTAGTTTTAAAACCCACAGAACCTGGCTCAAATCCATCTTTCTAAGTCCACTGGATTTTTTTCTTCTGCTACACTATGGGATACCTAACTAATCTTTCTGTTCTTGATGTAGAACATTCTATTTCCTATTTCTGTGTCTTTACACTGGTGTTCCCTCATGCTTACTTAGTATGTCTTACTTTTGCCTCACAGAATCCTTCTAAGTTTCAGCCTAAGTATTATCTGCATGAAGCCATTCTTGATTCCCCAGGTGCTAGTGTCCTCCTTCTCTGATAACCTAATATTTAGCTTTTTTATACATACACATATATTTATTTGTATTTATTCCATTTATGTTTACAGTGTATATATTTTTTCATGTATTTGTCTCCCCATTAGAATAGAAGATCATTGTCAGTGGGGAGCATTTCATTCTTTCTACTTCTATCTCTAGTACCAAGCACATAGAAGGTATTTTAATAAATACTTATTGATTATTGGCTGTGATTATTCTTTTGGTTAAGAATTCACTTTCTAGCCATTAAGTGTGAACCATTCTTTTTCTAAATATCCTCTAATTTATTTTTTAATGATGTGGTTTTTCATATTATAATCTAGTATTCACTTTGTGTTTGAGGTTTGTTTACTTTCCCTCCCCCCTCTTTTTCTCCCTCTCTGTCCTCTCCTCCCTTCCCCTCTCCCTATCCTTTCCCTTTTCCTCTCCCTTTCCCTTTCCCTCTTCCCCTCCCATTTCCTCTCCCTCTCCCCCTTCCTTCTTCTCCCTCTCCCTCTCCCTCTCCCTCTCCCTCAATAGTCTATGCCCTTAGTTCTAATTTCTGTCAAACTATCTTCCGATTTTCCAAGCAATTTTTGTCAAAATGGACTCCCTTACGCATTAATGTGTGTTGTTGGGCTACTTTTACTTTGCTTATTGCTTATTCTTACAATATATGTAATAATGTCTTTTCCACTGATCTTTTAGTTTTGTTTTGAATAAGTATCAAATATTTTGGGTCTGCTATTGTATTTTTTTTGCACTATATCCTTTTCAAGTCCAGCCCTTTGGGCATTGCTAAATTAATTTTGATTTTGTTTACTTTGTTTATACAAAGTGCTCTTTTTGTTACTTGACTTATGCAACTCTAAATTTGTAAACTAATATGAGTAATATGTTCTCTCTAACATAGCATAGTCTTATCATTCATAAAAATATTTCTCCCATTATTTGTCTCTATTTCTGTAAAGAATATTTTTTATTTATATTTGTAGAATCCTTTCATGTATTTTAGTTGATTATCTCAACATTTGATAATTACTTTGGATGATTTCTTTTACTATTGTTTCTTCCTGATTCTTGTAGTAATCTTATAATAACAATAGGTAGGTTGATGATTATTTTGGATTTATTTTGTATTCTGAGATGATTCTGTTGCAATTACTTTAGCTTCTTTGCTGATTATCTGGGGTTGCCATAGTATTTATCATGTCATCTACAAAGATGAATAATTTTATTCTTTCCTTGTTATTGTTTATACTTTTAGTTTTGTTCTCTTGACTAGCATTTCTAGTAATATATCAAATAATGGTGAGCAGGGGAGACAGCATTATTTTATTCTTTTTTGTGATAGCAAAGCATCTATTATTTCTTCATTGCAAATAATATTAGCTCTTTGTTTTTAATATATGCTTTTGATCCTCTTAAGAAAGGGCCTTTCCATATTCATTTAGAAGATGTTTAAGTGGTACACTGTACAGAATACTAGGTTTAGAATCTGGAAGACTCACTTTTCTGAGTTGAAATCTGTCCTCAGACATTTACTAGCTGTGTTATCCTAGACAAGTCACTTAACCCTGTTTTTCTTAGTTTCCTCATCTGTAAAATGACAGGGAGAAGGAAATGGCAAACCTCTTCAGTATCATTGCCAAGAAAATCCAACTTGGGCCACAAAGAGTTGGACATGACTGAAATGAGTGAACAACACACTTATTCTTTTTTAGAGAATTTTTAATATAAATAAATGAAGTCTGTTTTCTAAAATATTTTAAATATTCTAAAATAGGCAAGTGATTTTTGTAATGTTTATTATTTAGATGATTCCTTAAGATAGTTATTTTTCTAGTATTGAGTCATCCTTGTATAACTAGCATGAATACAACTTGGTGGTAGTGAATTATTTTCTGAATGTGTTTCTGTAGGATTCTTCTATTTCTTTTATTTAAAATGTTTATATCTATATTCATTAGTGACATTACTCTGTAGTTCTTTTTCTCTACTTTTATTTCCACAGTTTCTTTATTAATATACATATATATGTCTCATAAAAGGAGTTTGTTAGAGTGTGAGAATAATTTTTATAGCATAAATATTAATTGTACTTTAACACATGAGATGATCCATTTATAAATGTCTTCTGTGATACCCTTTTTTGGGACCAGATGATTTAAATTCCTCTTGGCAATTAAGTGCTTTCTTATTCTATTTCCTTGGTTATCAACTCTTTGCTAAATATTTTTTGCATTATTACTTTCAAGGCAAGCATTCTCCTTGGTATAAAAATAACAAAATAAGAGCTGAAACATTCTGTTTTCTCTTTCTTATTTGTTAAAATCATCCTATCTACCTCAAGTATCATTTATGTCTTTTCTTTGAATTCCCTTTTTACTAATATAGTAAAATGACCAACAAACAATACCTCATATTTATTACTCTGTTTTCTTCAGAAGTCTCATTTCCTTCTGAGCATTAGTATTTCTGATGCTATTCTTTTTTTTTTTTTTTTAATAATATTATCCCTTGTATTTATTTTTCCAAATTATCCCCCCTCTCCCTCAATTCCCTCCCCCCGATGACAGGCAATCCCATACATTTTACATGTGTTACAATAAAACCTAGATACAATATATGTGTGTAAATACCATTTTCTTCTTGCACATTAAGTATTAGATTCCGAAGGTATAAGTAACCTGGGTAGATAGACAGTAGTGCTAACAATTTACATTCACTTCCCAGTGTTCCTTCTCTGGGTGTAGTTATTTCTGTCCATCATTGATCAACTGGAAGTGAGTTGGCTTTTCTTTATGTTGAAGATTTCCACTTCCATCAGAATACATCCTCATACAGCATTGTTAAAGTGTATATTCTGCTCATTTCACTCAGCATCAGTTGATGTAAGTCTCTCCAAGCCTCTCTGTATTTCTCCTGCTGGTCATTTCTTACAGAGTAATAATATTCCATAACTTTCATATACCATAATTTACCCAACCATTCTCCAATTGATGGGCATCTGATGCTATTCTTACAATGCTATGACAAGATTTTGTATTTATCTCCTCTTATCTTTCCTTATTTTTACTTTCTGTTGTTGTTGTTCAGTCATTTTCAGTCATGTCCGATTTTTCATATTCTTATTTGCGTTTTCTTGGCAAAGATATTGGAGTGCTTTGTCATTTCCTTCAGCTTATTTTACAGATGAGGAAACTGAGGCAAACAGGATTAAAGAATTTGCCCAAGGCACATAGTCAGTTAATGTTTGAGGCTGGATTTGAACTCAAAAAGATGAATTTCCTCACTCCAGGCCTGGCATTTTATCCATTTTGTCTATTAAAAATACCTGAATTAACTACAAAGGACATATGAAGGATGATGCTATCTTGTTTTATTCCATAAAGTAAAAATAAAATGAATAAGAAATTTTAAAAATCAAATAAGTAATAAAAAATAAAAGAATGTAAGATCTTTAAGAATAGGGATTTTCACACTATTTTCTCGAACTTGTCTCCTCAGCACCAAGCAGAGGGCCTGGTCATATAGGAAATAGGTATCTGTTGACTTGACTTGACTAAAGAAGGTTGTAGGATATGAGATGTCCTTAGTAGAGAGGAAGGAGTAAAGAGGAAGAAAAAGCAGGTGTTGAAGTGGTCTAGGAGATGTATAAACTCAAAGGGAGTGGAAAAGGAATATTTGGAACATGAACAATCATTTAAGAGGAAGTAGTACTTGAAACTAAAGGAATTCAGTGACATAAATTGAAAAACCATTACACAGAGAGACAGAGTGTGGAGGTATGCTCTGTAAGCAAAATACCATTCTTCCTGTAGAGTCTCAGAGACCTCCTTCCAGGGAAGTCTCATAGTTTCTATGTTTTCTACATAATCAGGTAATCAAAAGACGCATGAACAAAACAAGAGCAAATGAAGAAAATTGGTTGTCTGGATATTTTTTCTACCTTGTTATTTTTCATTAACCAAAGGCTTAGAAGAGGCCTTGCCATTTCTTGACACTACCAGTTTCCTAGGAGAGAATCAGCTTATAACTCACTACATTTAAAAGATCCAACTATCCAAAAAAAAAAAAAAAAAAAAAAAAAAAAAAAAGAGGGAAGGGAGGAGCTTTTTACAAAGCCATTTGTGACTGAGAAGTTCCACCATTTGTGATGCAGAAGAAGTTCCTTAATAGTTGATAGTCACATAGATAGGTCAAGAAAAGTGTCCCATATGTCTGTCATGTGAACTATGTTGCTAATAAGTGTTCCTGAAATACAATGTGTTATTGTTCTTTTTCAGTTCCATTTCACTGAACAAATAAAACAGCAGAGGGATTGGAGTGCCAACGAACTTTCCATCTACATCTGTCTTTTATTTGGTAGCTGAAATTTCAGGGCTAGGAAACTATTGTTATGAGACCTCATTCACTGTGATGATATCTAAACCAATGTTCATTTAACCAAAAGAGAAATCCTTGTCTATCTATCCTTATGGGAAAAAAATCTCCATTGTCCATCTCCACTTCACAAGAGCCTGTGTTTTCCAATTGGCCAATGTGAGTGACAAATTCCTCTTACCTCACACTGTGTAAATATAAAGTACACTGGATGCCCTAATTTTCTATTCACTACTTCCCTGATGCATTTAACCTGTGGTTTATATATGATTGAGCAACAGCAGAAATCTGTTGTAGTTCACTCGTGCTGGAGGTTAAGGAACTACTTCATAGACTTACAGGAATCAGAAGAGATTAAATGCAGTAAGATTCTATTATTTGCCAGAGATTTGATTTTTTTTTTTAATGAGTCAAATTGAGACCATTTATATATGTGGTGATTTATAACTTCTCTCTCATTGTAAAACTTTCTCCACCAAACTACCTTTTCTATTTCTAGCTGATGTCCAGTTTAAAAAAGAAAACCAGAGAGCTAGAATACAATCTGGTTCACAAACTAAAAACATTAAAAATCCTTAGAAAACCTATCTCAATCCATTTGTTCCTTACTATTATGTGTTTCTAAGCATTTGCAAAATGGTTTTATTTTGTGTAAATTAAAAGATTTGAATTTGGTGCACAGTTTAGTACAGATTTCTAGTCTAAATTAGAATAGATATGAAACCCCACTTTTAATAAAGGCTTTATTTACCAAGTCAACACATCAAATATTGATTAAGCTCCTATTATGTACTAGACATATGTATAAAAAACTGGAGATAAAAAAAGCTAAAATAGACCTTGCTTTCAGGAAGCTCAGTTTAATGAGGGATAAAACATAAGTGACTATGTTTAGACAAGATAGATACAGGATAAATTGGAGATAGTTTAAGGAAGGGTACTAAGATTAAGGAGGACTAGAAAAGATTTCTTGCAAAAGATTGGGTTTTAATTGACACTTGAAGGAAGTGAGGATATTACATATAATGTAGTGAATACTTTAATAACTCAGGGAAATTAAGTTAAATGAAATTTTCTCTTTTACATAGTAACACTGATATTTTTATATACTGCCGTTAAAAGATTAATATTGCTAACCAATTTTTAAAAGACAAATCATTTGTTCTTTCTTTTCTTTTTTTATTAAAGTTTTTATTCTTTTTAATGTTTTTATGTTGCTTAAATTTTCTCCTTATTCCCTATTTTCCCCCCTCCCTGGGAGCTATCTCTTATAAGAAAGATATACATATACATATATATATATATATATTTATATATTTAAAAATATCTTCTTGCTGGGCAGAATGATAAAAGCTTGTACTCTCTGTTATTGAGGGACAATAAGGCTGGTGGACCCATTGAACTCAAGAATTCTGAATTTGAGTAGAGCTAAGTACAGCTGAGTTTAGCAGCAGTATGGTGAACCCCTTGGTATGGAGAGCGATCAGATTGCCTATGGAGGAACAAACTGGCACAGTTTGTAAGAACAGAGCAGATCAAAGCTTCTATGCTGGTTAATATTGCAATAGACCCACGGGTGGCTGCTTTTTTTTTTTTTTTTTCCAATCTTTGTGAAATAGGGAAAGCCAGTCAATTAAGAAGTCAATAAAGCTCCTACTGTTCTTCTTTTTTTTTTTTTAATTCAGTGGTAATAGTGAGTTTTATGTTGCATAATTTTCCTATTCTATGACAAATGGAAGTCTATGAATTCAAGGAGATATATGAAGCTCAGAAGAAAAAAGAAAAATTTCCATGAATGATGATCACACACCTTATGTTTTACAGTAATAAACGACTCGTTGCTTTAGTGCCGATGCCAAATGACACACCATTCCACACCCGCCGGGCCTACACCAGTGAAGATGAAGCCTGGAAATCCTACCTTGAAAATCCCCTGACTGCTGCCACCAAGGCAATGATGAGCATCAATGGAGATGAGGACAGTGCTGCTGCATTGGGCTTACTATATGATTATTATAAGGTAGATAAAGTATTTCTTACTCCTCAATTTATTTCCATTTTTTTTACTACAAAAAAAAAAAAAAAAAAAGATTTTCTCTCCTGCTTCCTTGAGTACTCATCACTCTGGGCTGAACATCACAATTTAAAGATGTAAGCTTTATTTTCTCCTTTCCTTCCTTCTTTCCTTCCTTCTTTCCTTCCTTCTTTCCTTCCTTCCTTCCTTCCTTCCTTCCTTCCTTCCTTCCTTCCTTCTTTCCTTCCTTCCTTCCTTCCTTCCTTCCTTCCTTCCTTCCTTCCTTCCTTCCTTCCTTCCTTCCTTCCTTCCTTCCTTCCTTCCTTCCTTCCTCCCTCCCTCCCTCCCTCCCTTCCTTCCTTCCTTCCTTCCTTCCTTCCTTCCTTCCTTCCTTCCTTCCTTCCTTCCTTCCTTCCTTCCTTCCTTCCTTCCTTCCTTCCTTCCTTCCTTCCTTCCTTCCTCCCTTTCTTCCTGGTGAACTTCTATTTTCAGTGTTTTGGCAGGGAGCAATGATCCCCAACTTTGATTTGTGAAATTGCAAGGTGTGTAGGCAACATAGTTATAGTGGAAAGAGTACTAGTTCTGGAGACAGAGAACCCCATCTTTGATATTTATTACCGATTTGTCTTTGGGGAAGGTCCTTAACTTGTTTGGAATTGTTTCCCCCTTTTTAAAAAAGAAGCATGTGGACAGGAAAGCCTCTGAGGTCCAGTTCTAGGTCCATGGTTCTACGATTCTTTCTTTATCATTTCAGAAAACTTTCACAACAAAGATGTAATTCATTTTTAAAAATTCAACTTTTTAAAAATCACCTTTAATAAATATGTCATATAACACTTTTAGGAGGGGAAGAGAGTGTACTATGAAGTCAAAGAAGCAAGGAATAGATTCTATAAACAAAAACAACATTTGACACAGTTATGGACTCCTGTATCTGGAAACTACCTTAAAAAGAACATTTAGTCCAAATCCTGCATTTTACAAATGAGTAAACTAAGACCTAGAGGAATGAAGCAAGTTGCTATTTTTCATAGACAAGAGAAGCATTAACAAATCAAAAAAGTATGTAGGGACCCAAGGAAGAGAGTTGCTTGGTAGGAGATATCCTACAGGCATTGCTTGAAGAAATTTTGATTTGATCTTGGGATCCAGATATGTAGAATCTTGTATTGTTAGTTTGGTTGAACATATTCACTTAAAAAATTAACATGGTTAATTATTTATAGTCTCATCATGGAATTAGGATGTATTTTAGAGAACAGAAGAACCATAATCACTTGAGTCTTTGGCGATTATTGCAAAACAGATTACTTTTATTTGGGGTACCTTCTAATGCTACTGTCTTCCCAAGCCACATCAGTAACATTTATATTTCCCTCTGTATGACCAATGATTGCCATTGCAATATCTTATCCAACTCTACTTTGCAATATGTCCTCCAAAATTATGCTGATTTTTCTTATCTCCCCACTTTACAAATTTTCATTTCTTTCTGCAGGGCTAAGCTCATTGGTATGTAAGATGTAAAGTAATGCGATCAAATTAAGTTCAATGAAGGTATGGTTCAATTACAAAACTGCATTTTGGAAGAGAAGGTTATTAACCCCTTCATCCCTACCAAAAAACCCCACAACTGTTTAGGGGAGACATTTTTGAACAAATCATTGTTTAGTGCCCATTCCATGCTCTAGTTCCACCCCCCTGGGGAAAAAAAAATTATTCAGGCAAATATCTCTACACCTATTACTAAAAGTTTATAATAGACTCTTGGTATAGCTTCTCAGGAATTTATGTTGAGTGTATCAAAGATGTAAAAAGGATTTAATTCAAAATACTGTCATAATGTAAGTTACATTTTCTGAAAGAAGTTATTTCTTCTATAATTCTTCTATATATTCTATATGTATAGAATATAAATTCTATATTAGTATCCCAAATAGATACTATTTTAGAACATTCTGGAAATATAAAGGTAATTTGGGGTGTGGTCTTTTTTCCCTTGTTGAATAAAAAGTCTAAAGAAAGAAAGAAAAAAATAACATAGTGCATAGTGCATTAACCAGTCTTAGTGCAGAAGTACAGTTTAACCTGCTTTGTTGTTGTTGTTTTGGTCAGATTTTTGTCATCTGGAACTTTGTAGAAACTAAATAGAACAGAATTCATATCTGTACTTTATATTAAGGTATAATCTCTTCAACAGTTTATTCTACTTCTTGTATTCCTCCATAATCTAAGTTTCACTGATTATTTCTCTTTATTTCTTCTCTTTTTTCTCTTCCCTTTTCTTCTTCTTCTTTATGAAAACTGTATCTCCAACATCATTCATGGCTCCTTAATAAATCCTTGAACATTCTTTATCCTTCTGCAACAGTTGACAATATGAAATTGTATCTTCCTCAGTCTTCTCTGAGATTCTATTCCCAGAGGATCTCAATTGAGAGGAATTTCATGCATCATCCTGTCCAATCTATTCTTGAACTAGAATCCTTTCAATAACATTCCTGACAAGTAGTTATCCAGCTTTTGCTTGAAAGATTCTAGTAAGAAAAAAAATCCAAGATTGCCCCCTTTCCTTTTGGAAAGCTCTGTTTTCCTTTCAATAAACATATATGTGATTTTTGAAATAGTCTCCCCATTGATCTTAGTTCCAGAACATGTCTAATCCCTCTTCTATGTGACATTCAAAATTAACTATCATAATCTCCTCAAATTTTCTCTTTTCTGGGTTAAACATCCCTAAGTCAAGTCTTGTGAACATGAATTTATTTAGTGCCTGTGATAACTGTAAGTCTGAGCATACAAATAGAAAAATAGTGTTTGATCTCATGGAACTTCCAATATATTGATATAATCTACATTATGTTACATTATTTAGACACAACATGTAAACTAATTCGTAATACACAATAACTCAAGGGAGAGAACACCAACAAGAATGGAGATTCAGAAAAGCTTTCCATAGGAAATGATGTCAAATAGCTCCAGATTTTGAAGAAAGCAGTATAGGATAAGAAATATTGCACTCCATCCATTGGGAGACCACATGTACAAAGGTACCAAGGTGGGAAAAAATAGCAGATATTTTATTTTTATTTTATTATCTTATTTAAGGCTTGGTTAAGAATTAATCTCTAACCCATAGCTGTGAAAATATATGACTTCTCTGCTAGTATATATGTGTGAGAATTTCTAATAATCAGAATGCTTATGTCTATTTTGCATTTATTATGGAATACAGTATAAGTTAGTAATCTAAGCCTTATTTTTGCCAGACAGCTTTCCAGTTTTCCCAGAAGACCCAATAAGGAGTTCTTTCCTAAGTAGTTTGTGTTTTTGGAATTATTGAACACTGGGTTATTTGGTTTCATTATTTCTGATACTCCCTTATCTGGTTTGTCTCGTTTATCTATTTTTTTAAATTTTAAATTGATACCAAATGATTTTTGATTCAATTATTCTTAACTCCCAAGTACAGTACCCTTTCCAAAATATCAAGAACAATAAATAAGACAATTGGGTAACAACACAAAGTATGTGAAAGAGAATAACATGAAATATGTCCAGAGAAGTAGGCTGAAGCCATATTGTAAATCTTTAAATAGCAGAGAAATTTGGATTTTATCCTAGAGTAAATGGGGAACCACTTGAAGCAACAAGATTGAGTTCTTTGGGTGTAGCTGGTTTAGTTCATTACTGCTCTTTTGGAACTGATTTGACTCATCTCATTGTTGAACATGGCCATCAGAATTGATCATCATATAGTATTGTTGTTGAAGTATATAATGATCTCCTGGTTCTGCTCATTTCATTCAGCATCAGTTCATGTAAGTGTCTCCAGGTCTTTCTGAAATCATCCTGTTGGTCATTTCTTACAGAACAATAACATTCCATAATATTCATATACCACAATTTATTCTGCCATTCTCCAGTTGATGGGCATTCACTCAGTTTCCAGTTTCTGGCCACTACAAAGAGGGCTGCCTCAAATATTCTTGTACATACAGATCCCTTTCCCTTCTTTAAAATCTCTTTGGGATATAAGCCCAGTAGTAACACTGCTGGATCAAAAGGTACGCACAGTTTGATAACTTTTCGGTGCTCTCCAATTTCTAACTGATGACATTGAAAGTTTAGCAATCAGCTCTTGAAAACCAATTTGATCTATGTCCAGCACATCCTTGTATTTGTGGCATAGTTTGAGAAGGGCATTAATGAGTTGAAGAGTGTGCAGAGGGCAAAAAGAATGGTGAAAGAGTTTGAATCCATGGCTTATAATGATCAGTTGAAGAAATTGGGTATGTTTTCCCCAGAGAAGAGAACTTTCAAAGCGGACATCATAGTATGTAAATACCGTATTTGAAAGTCTATCTTGTGGAGGAAGACTATACTTGTTCTATTTGGTTCTATAGGAGAGATCCAGGAGGAAGAAAACAATTTCTTGTCAGTAAGAACTTACTAGTGCTTAAGAGCTAGTTAAATGTGAAATGATGTACCAGGAAGAGATGGTGGGCTCTCCTTCCTTGGAGATTTTCAGTTGGACAATTACTTGTCAAATATGTTTTAGAGGGATTAGACTAAATGGACTCAGGGATTTCTTCCAACTATTAATGCTGGGATGAAGTTATTCTTTGAAGTCATTTAATCTCTCTGAGCTTCAGTTTCTTTATCTATAAATGAAGGGGTTGTACTAGATGACCTCTTTCAGGCTTACTTTGTTGTTCTAAATCTTATGAATAAACTGAAAAAAAAGAACTTTAAACTCTGTATTTTCAAAGCAGAAGCAATCCGATTACATCTCTGATTGCAACTTATTTCTGAAAAGAGAATGTATGTATATATGTATGTTCAATCATTTCAATTGTGTTTACTCTTTGTAACTCCATTTTAAGTTTTCTTGACAAGATACTAAAGTACTTTGCCATTTCCTTTTCTAGCTTATTTGATAAATGAGGAAATTGAGGCAAACAGAGTTTAGTGACTTGTCCAGGGTCATACAGCCAAGCTCAGTTCTCTACTGTGTTACCTAGTTGCCCCCTAAAAAGAGAAAGGATTCCTTAAAATGTTGATTTGGCACCAATTAATTCTATGACCCCAGAGTTTTTGCCAGGTAAAAGAACATATTGTTTATCTAAAATGGAAATGATCATAAAATGCTTAACTTTCAGTTCAGACAGAGACAATAAATCCTACAAGACACAAGAGAACATTATGTACCAACTTAATAAATTTCCACATACTAATTGTGGAAATTTGATTATTGAATTTTATGTATTTTGCTTTTTTGTTAGCACTGACTTTTATACATTCTAAATATTCACATGAAATACTACTTTAGGTTTCTTTAAAATGCAAGGGAAGAAAAGTTGTGCAGTGATTTAAAATGATCAACAAATTAATTAATAAATTAATATTTCTTCAATTAGCAGACATTTTTTCCCCTTCCACTCCCACCTTCTCTCAAAATTGAGAAATAAAGAAAAACAAAACCTTGTTACAAATGCATGCAGTCAAGCAAAACAATTTTTTATCCTAGCCATAAAAAGTCATTTTTTGGCCTCTGAATGAGTTCTTAACTTCTCTTTCAGAAGGTAGGTAGCATGTTTCATCCAAATTCTCTAGAGTCACGACTGGTCATGCTAATTAATTTCTAAATCTTTCAAAATAGTTTGTCTTTATAATGTTATTGTCTTTGTATAAATTATTCTCCTGGTTTTGCTCATCTCACTCTGCATCAGTTCAAAGAAATCTTCCAAAGTTTCTCTGAAACCATTCCCCTCCTTTCTTATAGTATAGTAGTATTCTACCACATTCATATTCCATTATTTGTTTAGCTATTCCCCAAACTGAGGAGTATGTCCCCTTCAATCCCCAGATTCCAATTCTTTGACTCTTCAAAAAGAACTCAGAATCTCCACTATGTCAGCATACTTAAATCTTTTTCCCTTTCCTACTGGGCATGGGCAAGGCTCTCCTTAGTTAGAAGCATATATGACAACTCTAGGCATTGAAATCTACCCTACTGCTCTATTTTTAGGACTTTCTCTTTACCAAATACAAAATCTGGGGGTACTTCTCTGTAGACTTCATGCTACATTGACATTGAGCCATTAGTAACTATGCTGATTTGGGCCATTCATCCAGCTATGAAGGCTTCTTACTGTCATCTCATCCAGATCTCTGTTTTTATTAGAACCATTTTTTGAGGTCATTTAGTAAATAGTAGAGGTGGAATTTAAAGTTTAGACTTCTGTCTCCAAATCTGGTGTGCCTTCTATTTCAAATTGGGTATATCATAACTGCTTGTTTTCTTTGTGACTGTACCTGCAGATCACATACACAAATATATTTAAATATTTGATATATGTATGTTTATTCATTTTCATAAGTATATGATTATAAATGAAAGATTTGATCAAAACTGTCGGTATTAAATTCTAGGTCAGGCAACTACAATTAGCTTTGTGAGTCAGATATTTGGTCTACCTGTCTAGAAAAGATTTTTATGTTTGGCTTATGCTAAACCATGATGTTCTAAATCTCCCCCCACCCCAAAAATCTGTCTATCAACCGACAGAGATTTATAGAGTATCTATTATGTGTAATATCCTGGAATATCCTGGAAATTGTGGGGAAGATACAGAAGTAGCACAGGTACATGAAATGTTCCCTTCCCTTAAAGAGCTGACAGACCATTTGGATGTAAAACATCTACAAATAAGGGAAAAACAAATTATGCCAGGCCATCTTTAATAGGAGTTATGTGAGTCACATCCAGAGTAAGTGTTACTATGAGAGTTCTGAGAAGGAAGAGATTATAGAAAAGCTCTTATATCACTATTAAATTTGTTGGTACAAAATAGATTGGCTAGGACTAAGAGATACTGAGACTTAACTCCAAACCTAAATTGCTTCTAGACTAGAAAAAAGTAGGCAAAGATAAATCTCTCCTCTCTCTTCATCTCCCTCTTTCTTTCTTCTATTCTCCTTCTCCCCTTTCCTTCATCTGTCTCTCCTTTCTGTCTCTATCTCTATATAGAATAGAGTAGTGAGAAAACCAGGCTCTTTCTATTTGTTGAATTCAAACAGTAGGGAAGAGAGGGTGCATATGTTCCTGCATAGGTACTCTAATAAAAGTTCCAACTGTGTCAAATACAAATAAGCCACCCAAATTTAATCTGCATTCTTCCCTTTGTTATCTTTTCCATTCTGAAGTGGTCTAGGGGATGTGAGAGGAGGTTAACAGGAAAGAGAATTCAGGCCCAAGCAAAGCTACCTATGACTGCAAGAAGCAGATCTTTGAGCTATTATCTGACTACTGGTCTTACCATCTCTTTTAATGATACAATTAGCACCACTGTATCTTATAGCACTTCCCCTAAAAAGTCAGCCTGACATATGGTTGAGTAATTTTGGTCTAAAGAAAGTTTAGTTTTTTCCTTGCTAGATTGTACTTAGCATTATATGTTACATGTTATCTCTGGATGATACTGTTTGCAGGTTCCTCGAGATAAAAGGTTGCTCACTGTTTGCAAAACTACAGACAATCAAGAAGATCAAGATAAAAGGTAAGGAATTACCTTATTATAATAAGATATTCTCTACATCTTATATGTAATATATTATAAACATATATGCTACCCGAGTTTAGAAATTCTCAAAAATAGAATTTCAAATCCAGAAGGGACTTAGAGATCATTTAATCTACTCTCTTAACTCTAAAAAAGATTTTTTAAAAAGCTATCTTAAACATTTTTAATTTTAAAAAATATATATATATTTTCCCTTTCAACTCTCCTAACCTTCTTCCTTTCCCCCATTCCCCCCAAATAATGGGTAGAATGCTGGACCTGGAGTCAGAAAACATTTATCTTCCTGAGTTCAGATTTGGCCTCAGACATTTGCTAGTTGTGTGACCCTGGGCAATTCATTTAACTATTTGGCTCAGTTCCTTATCTGTAAACTAAACTGGAGAAGAAAATGGCAAACTCCTCCAGTATCTTTACCCAGAAAATTCCAAAATGGGATCACAAAGAGTCAGACATGGAAGAAAAATGAATGAACAACAACAAAACAAATATACAAAGTTAGGCAAAAGTAATGCAGAATTGTTCAGGCCAAAAATATATATACATTAGCCCTGAGTCCATTATTTCTTCATAGGTAGCATATTTGATCATGGATCTTCTGGAATCATGATTGATTATTGGGTTGATCAGCATACTTCAGCTTTTCAGAATTGTTCATTTTTACAGTATTGTTATTATTCTAAAAATTGTGCTTCTAATTCTGCTCCCTTCCCTCTATATCAGTTTACACAAGTTTTCCTAATTTCTCTGAACCCATTTCTTTCATTACTTCATACAATATTCCATTCTATTTATTCATATACATATTCATAAACATATTCATGTTTCAGCCATTGCCTAAACATATAGGTACTCTCTTACTCTTTAATTTTTTGCCACTAGAAAAATAACTGCTATAAATATTTTTATACATATAATGTACTAGCTTCATTTTACAGATGAGGAAACTAAGGCAATAAGAAAGGATGAAAGATGTTCCCCTAGGTGATACAGCAAGTCAGAGGCAGAACTCAGCTCTCAACTTCTATTCTTGTCCAATGCTCTTCCTACTACTCTTACAGGAACTTCTGATCCATATTAATTGAAAAGAGCAGTATTCAATGGGGAGAAAAAAAAAAAAAAAACTCTTCTAAGAAGAATGGGGGTTGGAGTTTTTTTTCTCCTTTATTTTTCTTTTTCATTTGGGAACAGAACTGGCCACTTAAGTGGAGAAAGATAATGAAAGACTTTTTTGACCCACAATATTTCCTGGCATGAGATTACCAGCCTTAACTTCAGTCCTAAGAGGGATGACATATCAACTGAGATTAGGTTATCTCTATTATACTTTATTACAAGAGGAAGACCCCAAAGAAATAGGACACAATTTAGGAAGAGTATTTGCATTTGGAATCAGATGGGTTGGGTTCAAGCTTCAGCTTTATGACTGATTGGTCTCAAGAAAATCAATTCAACTCTCAGTATCTCAGTTTCCTTATCTATAAAGTTAGAGGATTAGATTAAATAGTCTCTGAAGTCCCTTCCTGTAATAAATCTCTGATCCTATCATGAAGAGGAGGGAAAGTAGGTTGAAGATATTTAATGTTCTGTAACTGTCCAGGTTTTAGTGAGACACTTCAGTGTCTGGGTATATGGGACTCCTTAGAAACCTAGGAGGGCACTCTGAGCCTCTGGGGAAGGAAAGAGAAGCGGATAGTGAACATTGAATTAGGATGGAGTGATACCAAAGGCAAACCACTTATTTCACAATTTTGTCTAGAAGCAGCTCTGATTCCAACATAACATCTCCATAGTATTTTCACTTCTACAGATAGCAGTTCTCTTAATAATACATAAGACCTCTTCCCACCAAAACTTAGCTATTGGGATACAGAATGCCTGTTCTGCCCTACTGAATATCTTGCCTGTCATGTTATACATTCTGTGAATCTAACTACCCAATTTGGAAATTCTGTGTGGCCATGTTTTCTCAAGTGAAGACAAATCACTTTCTCTGCCTTATATATGAGTTTCATGTCAGGGTCAAGGTTGTGATGTTTTTCTACTAATCTATCTGTATTTATTGATCCTATACTAAATGAGCCACAATCTGCTAAAATCTACATTTTATTTTATTTTATTTTATTTATTTATTTTTCCCTGAGGCTGGGGTTAAGTGATTTGCCCAAGGTCATACAACTAGAAAGTGTTAAGTATCTGAGACCAAATTTGAACTCGGGTCCTCCTGAATTCAAGGCTGGTGCTCTATCCACTCCCGCCACCTAGCTTCCCCTAAAATCTACATTTTAGAATTAGCATTGTAGGGTTAGAAAAGAGATACATTTTGGGGAAAGATTAATACATTTGTATTATGCTTCTTTTTAATTTAATATTTTATTTTTTCCCAATTACATATAAAAATAATTTAAACATTCTTTTTTTCAAATTATTTCCCTCCATCCCTTCTCTCCCTCATCATTGAGAAAGCAAGCAATTGATATAGGTTATATACATGTGTAGGGATATAAAACACATTAAAAATGTGTTTTACAAGTCCTAATTGTGAAGCAGTAGGAAGAGCCTAAAGAGATTAAGCCAGAGGTCATAAATTTGTTATCAATTCTACCACTTGCAAAATATTTTTTAATCTTTCTAGAATGTCTTCATTAGTTCCCTTTTCTGTAAAATGGGAATCAAATGAGCCAATCTTCAGGGAAGCATTTTATAAATCATAAAGCACCATAGCAACACCAAGGTATGTTATTGCTAATGAGGAAGAGATATGATTTTATCCATCCCTAACTTCTCAGATATCTTTTAAAAGCATATCAGTGTCATCAATTCAATTGTGTTATTTGGAAAATTACAAAGGAAACCTTTTGTAATACTGGTATTGGAAGAAGAGACCAACACTATTTTATTTGGAACTTCATAGGCTCATGGCTAGGGGGCTTAGTGGACAGAGGGCCAGGCCTGGAGTCAGGAAAATTCAAATTTGACCTCAAACATATTCTAGCTATTTGACTCTGGTCAAGTCACTTAAGTCATGTTTGACCCAGTTGCCTCATTTGTAAAATGAAGCACCTATCTTGCATAGTTATTGAGAATCAAGTGAGATAATAATTGTAAAGTGCTTAGCACAGAAATACTATATAAATATTACATAATATAATATTTTACTATCCTGAACTGAAAGGGACCTCACAGACTACCTCATCCAAACCTTCATTTTACAGATGAGGGAAAATGATGTTCAAAGGGGTTTAGAGTGACATAATTCTTATTATAATGGACTTTGGTATGGCTCTTATTTTATTTTATTTTATTTTATGTTGAGAATATAGTTTGCCCTATTGAAGCAAGGCATATCATAAGAATAATTTGCATGTTGGATTTTGTGTTAGAAGAGACTTGGGTTCATATTCCATCTTTAACACTCATAAGCTATGTGCCCATGAACAAGTCAAACTCTCCAAGCTTCAATTTCCACATCTGTAAAATAGGTGTAATATATACTATATAATTTAATAATAGTCTCTATGTTACAGAATTGTTGTATGACTCAAATGAATTAATGGATGAAAAGTGCTTTGTCAACTAAAGACAAGTCCATTCAATAATGAGTTGATGTTATAACAAGATTTTGCTACATTGTAACTATTTGTATATTAAGATCTCCTTTGGTTAAAATAAGAGGAAATTGGAGCAATATGGTTCCATTTTTTGAAAATAGTAGATATAATATGCTATTTCTAATGTTTAATTTATTTTAAATATTTTATCGACTTCCCCCCTTTTTAAAACATCACTTTAACTTCCAAATATCTCTTTTCCCTGAAACAATTGAATTCTTTCTTATGAACAAAAAGCAGTCAGTCCAAAGACATCCTTGTGTTGATTTTTCTGAATGCATGCTTCATTCTGCACTTATTTACCACCATCCCTTTACAGATAGGCAGGAGACATAATTCATCACCAAAACCTGGAAGTTATAAATTCAGGTGACACATCTATCAGAATTCTGAAATCTTTCCATTATTATTTATCTTTACATTACTGTGGACAGTATGTAAATTGTTTTGGTTCTGCATTGGTTCATGAAAGTCTTCACAAGTTTTTCTAATTTCTTCTTATTTATCATTTCTATGATATAACTCAATTGCATTTATCTACCATTATTTGTTCAGTCATTCCCCAGTTGGCACGCTAACTTTCATTCTCTTTACTTTTAAACCTCCCCCATCCTCCCAGTGTTTGGGTTCTTTTACTCATATGATGTTTAATGTAAAATTTTAATTCTATCCCAGGTGAGTCAATGTGTTTAAATAATCTCCTTAGTTCTAGTAAATCTTTCAAATGTCTTCTTACAGATTCCTGGTTTGGACTTAAAATTAGTCAGTGATACTCTAATCTTTTTTGAAGACAGCTATAACTGAGTAGAGCAGTTTCTATTTCTCTGGATTTTTGCTACTTAAATAGATTTAAAAATTTTTGATTTTTCCTTATAGAGAATTCTGGTGTTAGGCAAATTTGGCATGTCAAAACAAACTTCACATAAACTGAGGCCAAAGAAACAGTACTTTTAGGATTGCAGTAGAACTGGGGAATCTAGGATATGTGAATGGAGAAAGTGAAGGTTAGCTTCATCTGGGCCCTCATGTAGTTTGTGGAAAGGATGGTCAATTGTGGTGAATGTTTGGGCAAATCCAATTAGGGCTTGTTTCTACATGGAACATGTGAAAGTGGAAGTTGGGCAGGTCTGTTCTTAATTTCATCAGAGTAGACAGTTCCTTGAGACTTTTGGCTCCAGTTATCCCATTTGACTGTCTCTGTTGATCAAATTAGACATGTGCATTTCCATATCTTCACTATGAGTGTTATGCAGTTACAGCTTTAATAAGTCACATTAGTGAAGATGCTTGATTATTTTCAGAGACATATTATGTTTGAGTTCTGATGGGACTGAGCCTTTTGAATTACTTCTTCCCTTCTTTCCCCTTCTCCTTCCCCTTCCTTTCCTTTTACTCGATAGTGGGACCAAGGAATACTTAAGTGCCTTTTATTTTTAAAAAAAACCATGGGGGTGGGAGGTGCAATTGGGGGAAGTAGGTGAGTTTTAGATAACTCTCGAAGGCACTCATGTGATGGAGATTGCACTGTGAATATTTTTCACCATCAGGCTGAGCCTCCTTGTGAGGCACAATTTAACTGAAATGGAAATATCTGAAGAATCATTCATTTCAATCCACCAAAACAAGTAAAGCCTTAACTATTGGCATAGAAAGAGAAGTTTCCTCTATCAATGCTGATTGACACCTTCTCTGAAACTTAAAGTTTTAGAGCATAGTTCTCAAAATGTTGTCTAGGGAGCTTTTGGGGTTCTTAAGACCTTTTCAAGATTCTTCAAAGTAAAAAAAAAATTAAATAATATGAAGATACTTTAATTTCGAATACAGTAAATATTAATAGATAAACTTTTTACACAAATAAAAGCTTTTTTTTGGGGGGGGTTCTTCAATAATTTTTTAAAGTGTAAAAGGATCCTGGGACCAAAGTTTGTGAATTTCTGCCTTAGCACTCTGAGACAAGCACAGCATCAGGCCAGTCAATCTGTCAGAATTGATTAGCTCCTTACCCTCTATACCACATGGACTCTATAAAAATGAATTTAAAAATCAGGCTTATAATCCTTGCTCAGAGTTATAAAGATTTACAGTAAGTGTCAGAGATAGGAGTCAAAACCAGTACCCACCTGACTTTAGATGTAACATCTTCACTCCACCACATCACCCTTCTGGGTTAGTCATTCAGTCCACAAACATTTATAAAGCTCCTATTACATGATATCATTATTCTAAGTGTCTGGGACACAAAGATAGGCAAGACCTACAATCCATGTCCTCAAAGAACCCAATTCTTAATTCACTCCATATTCTAATACATCCTCTATTCAGTCAATCACCTCCCCTACTCAGGAAACTCCTGTGGCTCTCTATTATCTCTAAGATCAAATACAAAATCCTCTTTTTGGTGTTTAAAAACTTTTAGAATCTAAAATCTTACTACTACTTTCTCGTCAGATTTCTTATACCTCATGCTCTACCACACACTACCAATGATACCTCCTTACTGTTTTAAGAACAAGATAATCTATTTCTTTACTCTTGAAATTTTCTCTATCTCCCTGCCTGGAATGCTCTCTCTCTCCTCATCTCTGCCAAAGGGTTTCCTTGGTTTCTATGGCTTCCTTTAGGTTCCAATTAAAACCACATCTTCTATAGGAAGCCTTTTCCAACTCATCTTAATTATAGGACTTTCTCTCTTAATTACTTCCTATTTATCCTACCCCTAGTATGTTTTTAGTGTTTGTTTATTGTCTCTTCCATTAGATTGTGAGCTCCTATGGGGGCAGAGACTATCTTTTGCCTCTTTGTATTGTCTTCACCTAGGACAGTGCCTAGTACAAAAGTAGTTGCTTAATAAATGTTTATTAAGAGTTTGGACAACTTTGTACACACATGATATATGCAGTGTAAATGAGACGTACTGTCAAAGAGAAGGGGTACAAACTGGGAAAGATCTATCTTGCAAAAGATACAATTTGAATTGAATTTTGAAGAAGGCAAGGAAATCAGGAGGTAGAATTGAGAAAGAAGAAGATTTAAAAGTCAATATGAAGCATGCAGGATGGAGCCAGAAGACCAGTACTATGGATTGTAGAGAATGTGGAAGGGAACAAAGTACAAGAAAACTATAAAGATAGGAAGGGGCTACATTATGAATGAAAGACTTTAAAAGCCAAAGAGGATTTAATATTTGATCCTGGAATTAAAAAGCTGTTGAGCTAGGGGATGTCATGCGGAGGATACATAAACGAGTCCCTTAGACCTCAAGGTATTTAAATCTATTAGGCCCAGTAAGACAGGAATGCAAATAAGTATAATATAGCTTAGAATGTGAGTTGAGTATAGGAGTGGTAGGAAGATGTGCTATAAGAAATAGGGAGGGAAATAGGGTCTGGGAAAGTCTTCATGAAGTAGATGGCACCTGACCTGGCTCAGTCTCATAAAACATGAATTTGCTGCTCCTGACTGTCAACATTCATGAGTAGTTCACTGGGAAGTAAAAGTTCTTGGTGGTTATAATGCAGTTGACTCCAACAGTTTCCCCAGTTATCTCTTTGCTTCCTATATTTCCTATTGGCCTGTCCTTCAAACTCACATTATAGTCATTTCTTTCATCAGCTCCTTCCCTCTGCCTGATACCTATTATACATGTGAGACCCTTCCCGAATCAAGCCTTATTGTGTCATCTCTCCAAACTTTGAGAACTACTTTAGTCTCAGGCTTCCCTTGTGCCCAACTATCAACTTCTTTTCATCTAAGTGGTATCTCTAGAAAAAGAAAAAAAAATCCTTTTTTAAAAAAAAAATGAGTCACTCACTATGTTTTCCTTCTTTATTTGCCACCCTCCCCCCATTTCCCCTCTTTTTCTGGGTTTGGCATGAACAGAAACTGCCTTGGGACTAGTGAAGCCCAGAACAACCTCAGTGGAGGAGGAGAAAACCGAGTACAGGTTTTAAAGACTGTTCCAGTTAACCTTTCTTTGAATCAAGATCACCTGGAGACTTTAAAAAGGGAACAATACAGTGCAAATGTGTCTGAGGGTTCAGCAGGCTGTGTGGCAGGAGTAGTTGTGGTGAAAGCTGAAGAGTTTACACCTGTCTTCATGGCCCCATCTGTGCACTACCCCAGAGGAGAAAGTGAGGAGCCCCGTGGTGTCATCTTTGAGCAAAATCAGTATGAAGTACCTAACATGGCTCCCCATGCCAACTATCTCAAGGATGACCAGCGAAGCACACCAGACAGCACTTACAGTGAGACTTTCAAAGATGGAGCCACAGAGGTGAGTCAATCACAAGTTAGTAAATGAATTTCTGATTAGTGGACATCCAGTTTAGATTCCCAAAAGGCAAATGGTATGTACACAATGAGTGTTTTGCATTTTTTAGTATTGGAATAAACTTGATGTGTATGTATATGTGTGTGGAGGGTGTATTTGAGAGAGATTGTTTTTTTTTATTTTATTTCTGACATCTTTTAAATTAGTTTGCATTTTTAGCCTTTAAATTTAGATATATTATTTATGGAAATGAGAAATACTTGTTTTTAAGGCTAAGACTATTATATAGAATCTGTGTCATCTTTTATAGTTTGCTATTAAGCATTCCAAATGTTGCTTGAATTAAGGTTGCTATCTACCTGGTTTTTGGCTTGTATTTGATTGTGCTTATCAAGTAATTTAAATAGATGTCTTTAATGTTCAGAAAAAAAATTACTGCTTTTAAGACCACCAAAGTTATGACTAGTATTAGGACAATTTGAAGGACATGATTGTGGTGTGCCTTGGAGCCCTGCCAGTTCAAGGTCCTTATGAGGTCTGTTACTAATCTCGAATCTCTACTCTCTCTCTCTCTCTCTCTCTCTTCTCCCCAATCTTTCTCCTAGTGACTTATGCTTCTTCTTCTATGGCCTACCTCTTATTATCATGGGACCCCCAAAACTCTAATATCCACCACCTTTCCTCCTATTCCCTATACACAGACACATGTTGCCTTATTTTTCTTGCTTTCTCCTGAGGAATTGGAAGCTGGGCCTGAGAATTGAAGAATAGGTTACCTTTTATCTTTGACACCCTAACACCAAATGAATTTTCCAGAATTTCTCATTCCAGTTCTAAAGATTAATTTATGTGATTGTATTTCTGTGAGTTTCCAATCTTAGCTTAAGATAACAGCATTAAAAAAAAAAAAAGGAGAGAATTTGGAACTAAAAATAAAAAAAAGTTTAAAAAAAAAAGAATAACAGCATTAGCCTTAAACTCTAGCAGATATTTACCTAAACTTTTAGGCAGGGGGGAGGTACAATGTTAGCAGGGTGGCCATATCTACTCATAGAAGCAACTAGAGATTTTGACCTTTTTACCCGAGAGAGGCTTTTACCCTTTTCTCTGTTTTGTATTCAAAAGTTTTATAAACTTTTTATAAAACTTTCCTATTGTCTTACCATTTGAATAAGAAGACAAGGTTGAATTAATATGCATAAAGTTGAAGCTTTGAATGTTCTTATTCATAGTAATTCAGATGTATAAGATGGTACTTGTTAATTTTTTATTTAATTTTATATGCAAGTCTCCCCCTAGTTGTCCTGCCTTTCAAGGAAGCTTTGTCATCTTCTTGGCATTCTAGAAGATGCATGCAATGTAAGGGTAACAAGATGTGGGAGGCAGATCTGCTTGTGCAGAAGTTACTTCTGAATAGTGCCTGCAGAGACTGCATAGGTCATGCCCCACATACCCCAAGGTTCTCTCCTGGCTGTTCCTGTCCATTGATTTGCTCAAAGAAATTCCATTTGCATGAGGATGGTCATGAATGGCCACTGTATGCATATATAGTAAAGCTAGAATTCAGTGACTGCATTCTCTATCCTGGGAATTAAAACCTTTCCTTCCCTTGGAGATTCTTAACCTAATTTTAACATAATGTACTTGAAATTATTTTTCTGCCTGATGTTTTCAATAACAATTATTTAAAAAAATTTTTTTAATGAAGAGACTGTGCTGGATTCAGTCATTATGGACATTCAGTATATTAGAATGGGATTTTCCTATTTTTATCATTGTATCCTTGACACAAAATACAGTATTTGGCACATAATAAGTGTTTACTAAATGTCTACTTGGTTGATTGAATCAACTATGTTGATAAACAGTCCTTTTACAGATGAGAAACTGAAGTCCATAGAGATTGAATAATTTGTCAGAGGTCACAGAAGTAGTAAGAACTGGAATTTGAACCCAACTACTCTGATTTCATATCTAGTACATATTCTACTGTAGCAGATGTTTCTATGAGAAAAGTGATAAACAGAAACATACCCTTACTCCTATTAGGTATTCAATATTTTTAGACCCTAGATGAATCTTTTCATTTGGTTCTTGCATATTAATAATAGCTGGCTTTTATATAATTTGAAGTTATGATGATTTTATATACATTATTTAATTTGAGGGTCAGAATAGCCCTGTGAGGTAGGGGAAGGGAACAGTAGTAGGCACTGTGCTCAGCATTTTTTTTTTAAACAAACATCTGATTTTCATTTCACCCATGCAAGGTGCATGTTCTTATCCTCATTTTACATTTGAGAAAACTGAGGTAGATGGCAGTGGAATTATAATACATTAGTGTAATATTACATGTGTCTAACATCAGATTAGAACACAGATTTTTCTGTCTTCCTGCCCAACCGTTTGTCTACTGGGTCACTATACTATCTCTGGATAGTACAACTATGAATATCTTCCCTTTAGAAGTGAGGAAACAGGCTTGGAAAGATTAAACTCAAGTTGACAATCTACTGGTTAGTGAAGGCAGCAGTGGAGTCTCAGAGTTCAGTTTGTTTGTTTTTTTTTCCTTACCACTTTCCCACACTGCCTTTCAGAAGGACTTGAGCACGTGGTACAATGGCAATGGAATGGTTATGATATCTAGATGGTGTGTTATCAGCTGTATTTGTGTTGCAGATAAAAGTCCTATGAAAAGAAGTGATTGTATTTTTTTTTTTTTTAATTTCAAAGTGGAGAAAGGGGAGTAAGGAAATTCTTTGACCTGATCAGAAGCTGGGTTTGGGTTTAGCCCCAATGTTTTTGGTTTAACTGCTCTGTGGGATTTAATCTTTGCAGCTAAAATCAGTTTTTGCATTGGATTTTAGCTTGCCTGCTGCATTTTATTTTGATGGGAGTTTTTTTTTTTTTTTAATGTATTCTAGTTATAATCTTTTGTTATAGTACTGCCAGCTGGTCGTATGATTAGGCGACCTCTGTATAATGTTGTTAAGGAAATCCCTACAGTACAAATCCTTGATTGAAACCTATTACGTTTACCAGTGGATTATTGAATTGTTTGGAGACTACTGCTAAATGCAGCATGCCTCAGTCTATATATACAAGGGAGACTGGCTCTGATGCTAAGCCTGGATAGGTAAATGGGAGGGTTATTGCTTTAAAAGATCAAACTGACCCTTGCTGAGAGCAGCAATTGGATTTTTAAACCTCACTAATTTTTAAACTTTACTATATTTCTCCCTCTAACCATTGTCCATGTCTAGCACAGTGTCTTTAGGTACTTTATTAGGTAGTTTGATAATGGTTACCTTTTTTCTTCCTGAGATAAAGTCAGTAAAGGATCAAACTTTCTCATAAATTGTGCCTGCATCATGTTGCCATCTGAAATTTTTGACGCTTATGTGATTTTTCATGTTCCATTGTTACTGGTTTGTTAAAAGTTAATAACAAACAACAACAACAAAATGAAAATACTATGTTGTGATCCACACTCAGTCCCTACAGTTCTTTCTTTAGGTGCAGATGGCTTTCTCCATCACAAGACCATTGGAAATGGCCCGAATCATCTTGCTGGAAAGCCACATTCAACAGAGCCATGTCCATTAGAATTGATCATTGTATATAACCTTGTTGCTGGGTCCAGTGTTCTCTTGGTTCTACTCACTTCACTTAGCATCAGTCCATTTCAATCTCTCCAGGCCTTTCTGAAATCAGCCTGCTGATTGTTTCTTATAGAACAACAATATACCCTAACATTCAGGTACCATAACTTATTCAACTATTCCCCAAATGATAGGCATCCACTCAATTTCCAGCTCCTTGCCAGACAAAAAGGGCTTTTACAAACATTTTTGCCCATATGGGTCCTTTTCCCTTTTTTTATGATCTCTTCCCACAACACATTTTAAACCAGTTGTGGCTATTTTGGCTAATCCATGCTTGGAATGCATTCCCTCTCCACCTCTAGCTCTTAAACTCCTTATAAATTCCCCCCTGATTCAATTCTATATGTGTAAATACTCATACATAGATACATATATACACATACAATATGTCTAGGTGTAAGATATACATATATGCATATAAATACACGCTATTTCTCATTAAATTGTAAAAATACAATGATTTTGCTACCCTCCAGGGATATTCATTTCTCATTGAAAGATTCAGAGGTATGCAAATACTAATTTTCTCTTTGTGATGACTTGCATAGGGAGTATGATGCACATATGTCATTTCTTAATTATATTGGTCTTCCTACCTCAAATTTCTTTCAAACCTAACACATCCTTCACACAGTCACTAAAGGAATTTTCACAAGGCCAGGTCTGACTATGTGACTCCTTCCTTCTGTGGCTCCTAGTTACCTTTAGGATTAAATGTAAATTCCCTTGTTTTACATTTAAATCTTTTCCACACTGGGTCTCCTTCATTCCCTTTCATATGCTCTAGTCCAGGAAGATCCATCTTTCTCTTCCTCAGACCTGACCTTAAGTCTTGCTTTTTCACTGGCTCTACCCCCCTACCTAGACTGCACTTCCTTTCTACTTCTGCCTTTAAGAATTCTTCAACCAAACGCCATTTTTTGCATGATATGCTCTTCTCCCCACCTGTCCTGTGTATCACATTTTTGTTTTGTATATGTTTTGAACATATGTAAGTATATGGATATATACATATATATATATGTATATGTATTTCTTTCTATCTGTATACCATATATGCATTAACTCACACACATTTCACCCTGTGACTATAAGCTCTTTGGGGACAGGGACTGACTCACTTTTGACTTTTATCTGCAGCATCTACAAAGTGCCTGCCACATAGTAGACCTTTAACAAATATTTGTTGCTTGCCAGATATTATAAGATTTAATAGGTATATTAATTTTTTTGGCTAGCTTATTTATTCAAGTCAGAATATGTTACATAGGATTCTCTCTAATTTGATAAACATGTAATAAAAACCTATTGTGGTTCAGGCATTTTGCTAGGTACATTCTAATACAAATCTGCAAAACAATAATAGTTCCTGACCTTCAAGAATTCATACTTTATTGGAAATGTGATGGGTAGCAATGAATTATATGAAATAAATATGTGAAATCAAATTAATATGAAAAAATATGAAAAAAAAAAGAAATAAAATAGGGATGGGGTACCTATATGGCACAATGGATAAAGCACTGAGTTTGGTATCATGATGATTCATCTTCCTAAATTCAAATCTAGCCTTAGACACTTGGTGACAGTGTGATTCTGGGCAAGTCCCTTAACATTATTTACTCAGTTTCCTCATCTATAAAATGAACTGGAGAAGGAAATGGCAAATCAATCCAAAGATTGCCAAGGAAACCCCAAATGGAGTAACTATGACTTGGACACAACAACAACAAAAAAAAAGAAGTGGTAAAGAAGAGATTTAAAGATTTCCCACTTTAGGAATATCCTGGGTGAGAGAACATAGTTTCAGCTGTGACGGGGGCAGGGAAATCAAAAAAGGCTTCATGGAAGAAGTCATATTTAAATTATCCTTTATTTTGTTGATTAATTTGTTTTTCAGTTAAGCATTCTCACTTCCTCCTTCACTGAAAAGAAAAAGGAAAGAAAAATATTTGTAACAAATAAACAATCAAGCAAAACATTGGCTATGTCCAAATATATGTCTGAATTAATCTTTATAGAAAGAGAGGATAGGTTGAAATGAAGGTAAAGTGAATTCTAGGTCCAAGGTATATACAAATATAAGAAAATGTATAATCCAAAATAGACTGACAAGTGGTCTAATTCTACTAGAACACAGAGTATGTGGATTGGGGAATAATAGGAAATAAAATTATAAAAGTAGGTGAAGCCAAATTATGGAGGATCTTAAATGTTCAAGAAGCCTGTATTGCACCAAAAGTTTCTTGTATCTCCTTGTAAATTGATTGGCAAGAAAGAATTTATGGGCCCACATAAATATTTTATTAGTATGTCTTTTCCTCAAGTTACACTTTATTTGTTATTGTTAGTCAATTCAGTAAAGTCAATGCTTTTTAATGGCAGCCTGTCATAAATAGACACTGGCTGCCAGCCTATGTCTTCTATCAAGAGAGACCTCAAAAAAGTGCTTCTGCTCACGTTATTATTAGTGAGAGGTAGATAATTGCTCTACCCTTCCAATCTACCTTGAACAATGAGTTAGCAAGTATATACTAATTACTTGTTAGTTTCTAGGCACTAAGTTCTTGGGATTCTAAGACAAAAATTCAGACCCTGTCCTTAAGGAGCTCTGTTGTAATGAGAGAACTATGTACACACAACATATATACAAAGTAAATGGAAGGTAGCTGAAAGGGAAAGTGTTAGTTTTTGGAGAAAGCCCTGCTGAAGGTGAGAGTTGAGCTGACTTTTGAAAAGAATCAGGAAAACTAGAAAGAAGGTCTGAGAATCCTGTCTTAAATGCTTATTTGACTGTGTGACTCAGGGCCAGTCATTTAATCCCTGCCTACCTCAATTTTTTCATCTATAAAATGGAACAGATACATAGCCCGGTTGATGGCAGGATCAAATAAGATAAATGTGTTAAGTGCTTTATAAACCTTAAAGCTATGTAAATGCATTATGCAAACAACAATTTTGAAAAAAGCTTAAAAGTCAAGGGGAAAGCCCAGGCATTTAGGGCATCCTCTTTTTCTTTTTTGAATTCAGATGGCAATGTATTTTACTCTCAGAACTTGAGTCAAAGCTTTTGTTAATGTTTTGAATTCTGGAAAAAAACTGACATATTTCTTCTCAATAAATTCAACAGCAATAAATAATAGACTTGTAACTAGGCTTCATTGCTATATTATTTTGTGATTTAGGAAGATCTCAAGTATTTTGGGTTTTTTTGAGTTTTGGGGTTATTTGATATGATTTTGGGATATTCATGTGCTCCCATTACTCTATTATTAGACTATTGCAAGAATTAAAGTTTTTTGGAAAGAAGCTTTTATTAAATTCCAGATATTACTATTATATGTAATAGTATTTCTTTAAAAAATAAGAATGAATTTTTGTGAATTTCACTAAATTAGAATTTTCAGTAATTGAAATTGATGTTGTTTACCTGTTTGGTCTAATAAATAGTACAAATGACCAATATAAACAAACTTATAGGACAGTGTTAAAATATTTAAAGCAACGATGTGGTATAATGGATAAGAACCTAAAATTAGAGTCCTAAAATTCCAAATCCAAATTCTACCTCCCATGACATTTACTCTCTCTGAGATTCAATTTCCTTCTTTGTAAAATAGGGGTAAAAATAACCAGAGTACCTACTTCACAGGAAGATTATGAGGGTCAATTGAGATCAGAGTTATGGGGGCAGCTAGGTGGCTCAGTGGATAGAGCACCAGCCTTGAATTCAGGAGGACCTGAGTTCAAAATCTGGTCTCAGACACTTAACACTTCCCAGCTGTGTGACTCTGGGCAAGTCACCAGCCTCAGGGGGGAAAAACAACAACAACAACAAAAAAAGGATGTATCTGAGATCAGCGTTATAATGTACTTTGCAAAGATTAAAGTTTCATATAATTATCAGCTAACATTATTATAGAAAAAAAAACACCTGCTTACATGAAAATTATTTTCTATGAATAAGCATTATGTGTCCAAATATTTCTCATAAGACATTTTAATAAAGCAACTGTTTTGAATGATTTTTTAAAAAAATGTATCAATCTAGTTGGAGATATTGTATGGATGTAGCAATAATAAACTTGTGTTTCCTGAACAAATATCCTGTGGGTCAGACATTCCACAAATTCAAACTTGACTTTCCTCTAATTATCATCTAGCATGATAGTGGAGAATACACATTTTATTTATTAATTAATAAGTGAGGTTTCCTTAAAATAACATCTTTAGTGGAAAAAAACATTTCTGTTTTGTGAAGAAAATCCTTATATTTTTCTTATTGCAGTTAGTCAGTAAATATTTATTGAACACTTTTATGTGCCAGTCTTGTGCATAATCAAATATTCACAATCTTTTTGAGATTTTCTATTTAGTATATTTATTAAGCTATCTACACTTACTATGATTGGTTCTGCAGCCAAACTCAGGTAAATTGTAACTGATAGATGTAATGAATATGCTTTCCCCAAGTTCATATCATTCCCCCTTACTTACTCCATAATTATACAGTACAATGATGTGACTAGTGCAAAGAAGGAAAGCCTATAGTTGTTGGATATTAGATACATTTCTCCTTTGTTCATTTTGACAAAGAAACTAAAGTGTAATAACATGTAGAAAGCCCTAAAAACAGGAGGGACCACATCAATCTTCAGGATTCTATAAAACAAATTCTAATTAGGGTTATGAGTGTGAATAGCCTTTCAAGTCACTAAGTCCAGAAGAATTGATCATAAAAAGTGAATAAGAGATCCAGAAGATGATTTCTCAGGTTTTAAAGGGTATAGGTTGAATTTATTATATATTTTATTTTAAAAGCAAGCTATGTATGATATTCACAGTTCCATTTCCAAATTACTACTATGCATATGGAAATGTCTATTCTATTTAGGGTTTAAATTCAGGATAAAAATAAATTTCAATTTTTTAAAATGAAGATAATATCTGAAAAATAGATTTTGGATTTCTAGATCACAACATACAATATAGTAATAACAAATTTCTTTTTTTTTTTTGAGGCTGGGGTTAAGTGACTTGCCCAGGGTCACACAGCTAGGAAGTGCTAAGTGTCTGAGACCAGATTTGAACTTGGGTCCTCCTGAATTCAAAGCTGGTGCTCTATCCACTGCGCCACCTAGCTGCCCCCGCAATAACAAATTTTTGCTTAAGGATGGCATGTATCCAAAAATGGATAGGATGGTAAAAATATACTTGCCTGAAGTCTTAAAATCTAATTGAAAGTATTTTAAATTTATAGAAAAGAAGGAGGAAAAGGCAAGGAAAAGTGACTATGTATTAAGATAATAATAATAATAATAATACTATTGCTGCTGCTGCTATCACCACCACCACCATCACCTAAACCATAAGTAACTTTATTATTTATGAAATATATGCATGTATGTAGCAGCTAGATGGCATAGTGAAAAAAGAGCTATCTCTGGAGTCAGGAAAACCTGAGTTCAAATTCCACCTCAGATACTTGCTTATTGTGTGACCACAGGGTCATAAAAAGTTGGACATGACTAAAACCATTCAATAACAACAACTACATACAGATACACAGATCATCACAACTTTGCATGGTGTGTGCTATTATTATCTTTATTTTACATGTAAGGAACTAAGGCCAAGAGAGTTTATATAATTTGTCCAAAGTTACACAGCTATTAAATGTCTGATAAGATTCAAACTCATATATTCCCAAGATACCATGGATTAGAGCTACTCTAAGGGAGACAATCTAGTAAACATGTTTTTAAAACATATTTTGAAATTATTTTATTTCAACATAATTTATTTTCTTTTAATCCAATATATTTTATGCACTTAAAAAATATTTTTCTGTGGAGTTTATAGACTTCAGCAGACTATTAAAGTGGCCTATAATAGAAAAGATTAAGGAATTCTGTCATAAAGAGATGGTTACAATATTATAATCAAACTAGGAGACAAAGCCCAAAGAACAGATAATGAAGATCAGGGTTTCATCTATCTATCTACCTAGAAAGGTGGAGTCAACTTAGACAATCACATCCATCCTTATTTAAAGTAAGAAACAGGATGCTAGACCCTGATTCTATAATCAGGTGAGAAACTTGCTTATTGTTGCTTTTGTTGTTGAATTCTTTTAATCCCTGTTTCTAATCTACTCTTCCTAATCTCATTTTGGGTTTTCTTGGCAAAGATACTGGCATGAATCAATCATACTAAGTACAAAAAAACCCTTTTATCAATTTAGATGTCCTCAATATTGGTGATCTATAGGAAATGTGATTGAATTGGTTGAGGAGACTTTATCACACCCTGTAGAATATATATATATATATATATATATATATATATATATATATATATATATATATATATATATATATATATATATATATATATATATATATATATATATATATATATATATATATATATATAGTGTGTGTGTGTGTGTGTGTGTGTGTGTGTGGAGAGAGAGAGAGAGAGAGAGAGAGAGAGAGAGAGAGAGAGAGAGAGAGAGAATCCTTTCAGAATTTCAGAACCTGGAGATTTAAAAATCTAGTAGTGTGGATGGATAACTCCAGATAAACTCCTTGGAAGGAAGAGACTATTCAAATCCAAGAGTAGTATTCTGAGCATTAGAGCATTAAGGCTAAGATTGAAATGAAGTTGTTAAATCGTGTTTCCTATACCTGGAATGTTGTTTTCCCTCTTTTAGAGTCAATGAGTGGGTAGTGGGCAGAGCATCAATTTTGGGATCAAGAAGACTCTACTTTGAATTGGGTCTAAGGCATTTTCTAGCTCTGTGATCCTGAAGAAGTAATTTAACTTCTGTATGCTTCAGTTTCTTCATTTATAAAATATAAATTATAATATCACTAGGATTTGGGGGAGGATAAAAATGAGAGGATAAGGTAAAACTCATTGCAAACTTTAAAATGATATATAAATGCTCTTACTATTGTTTGCAAGGCACTATGCTAGCCTGTGGGAATAAGAGGGGAAAAGTGACAAATAGTTCTTGCCCTCAAGAAGCTTGCATTTGTCCAAATACTTGTTGACAGCATCAAATTGATCAGATCAAACTCTTGCTTCCTTTGTTTTGTTGAGGTTACTAAAATGGTATATCAGAAAAATGGATATAGTTTAACTAGATTTTAGCAACCCAAAATCTCTCAGTTTATTCTTTTTGTTAATAGTATTTTATTTTCCCAAATACATGCAAAGGTAACTTTCAACATTCACCTTTGCAAAACCTTGTGTTCCAAATTTATCTTCTTCCCTCCCTCCCCAAGACAGCAGCAATTGGTTATATGTTAAACATGTACAATTCTTCTAAACATATTTCCATATGAATTATGCTGCAAAAGAAAAATCTGATCAAAAGGGAAAAAACATAAAAAAGAAAAAACCAACAAGCAAACAAAACAATAAAAGGTGAAATACTGTGCTTTGATCCACATTCATTCTCCATAGTTCTCTGTCTCATGTTATTCTTATGAATTACATCATGTGAATTACATGATAATATAATTAAGTATATTTGCTTAGTCCCAAACTAGGAGCAATTGGTGGATGTTGCATATAAGTTGATTTAAGTTCTATGTAAGAGAAAATATAGTAGTAATTAGAGCTATGCCAGAGTGGAATGGGCAATCCACAGAAGTGATGGACTTCCCCTCACTAAAGATGTTCTAGTAAAGACTGGATAGTACTCCTATGTTATATAAGGGATTTTTGTTTACTTTTGGTTGACTTCGCCATTGATTTCCCTTCCAGTGACATTCTGGTAAAGTATTTAACAAGCATGCAACAAGGATGCCTGACACACTAAAAGTTTAATCTGCATCATTATCATTTTCCATATTTTTTTTCAGTCTAAGACAATTGGCAAAATCATAAATCAAGCCCTGATTTTAGCATTTATTACTTCTGAGGCTCACACTGAAAAGATAACAATTAGCTCTCTTAAGTAAATTCAGCTTTCTCTAGCACAGCTTTGCTTCCAACTTAGGTGGCACCTTGGATGGATTTTATATCAGGAAGTTCTGAGTTAAAGTTTTATGCCTTAGGGGCATTCAGTGGCACAGGGGATAGAGATCCAGCTCTGAAGTCAGGAGGACCTGAGCTCAAATCTGGTCTCAGACACTTAACACTTCCTAGCTGTGTGACTCTGGGCAAGTCACTTAAACCCAATTGCCTTAGGGAAAAAAAATTATGCCTTAGACTCTTGCTAGGGACATGATCTAGGACTATACCTTTAATCACTTGTTCTCAGTTTCTTCATCTGTAAAAATAGTATCTAACTCGAGTTATTCTAAGAATCAAAAGAGTTAATGTATGTAAACTAATTTATATGTGCCATTGTCATCTGAGATTATGAATTTATTCAGTTCAATATAAAATATATTTTATTATTTGTTATGTACTACTATGTACCAAATACTATGTCAGTCACTGGGAGTACAAAGAAAGGCAGAAACAGCCTCTGCTCTCAAGTAAATCTCAAAAAGTATAATGGGGAGACAATATACAAATATATACAAAGTATATATACATTAGACATATATACAATCTGTGTATATATGTGTCTGTATATGTGTGTATGTGTGTACCTACAAGCAACATATATGTAGGGTAAGTCGGAGATAACAGAGAAAAGGCACTAGAATTATTCTAAAGTGCAAGTGTTGAAGTTTAGCTTTTTGTAAAACATTAGAAAGATCAGTTACATAATTAATAAAAGCACTCAGTTTGGAGATTGGTGTCCAACTAGCAGTGTGGTCATAAGCAGATCATTTCAATTCTCTAAATTTCTGTTATCTTTTTGGTAAAATAAAGATATTAATACTTGTAGAATTATTACAAGGAAAGTGTTCTGTAATTCTTAAAATACTCTGTAAATGTGAGCTGTCATTTTTTGGGGGGGGAGCGAAATGTGATTTCAGAGAACATAGTGTCATAGATCTATAGGTAAAGAAGTTATCAAAGCTTATTTAGACTAACTCTTATTCCCTCTTTAAATATATGAGGAAATTGAGGTTGAGGAGGTAAACTAACTTGCCCCCCAGGTTAGATAGGTATTTAGCATCAGTGGCATGATGTTAATTTATGTCCTTGGAAATTTCATAACTGTCATATTCTTATTGATTCAAGATTTATGTCCTTGCTAATTGCAGAGAAGGGCTCTGTTAGGGATTTGATGCACAAATGAATGCCATCCTTGGCTCTTCTCCTTAAGAATGTGAGAATTCAAGGCAATTTCAAAATGCCGTCCACATCCAGAGGGAGAACTGTGGGGACTGAATATGAACCAGAGTATAATATTTTCACCTTTTTGTTTGTTTGTTTCTCATGGTTTTTTTCCTTTTGTCTGATTTTTCTTGCACACCATTATAAAAATGAAAATATGTTTAAAAGAATTATACATATTTAACCTATATCACATGACTTGCTGTCTTGGGAAGGGGAGGTAAGGGAGAGAGGGAGAAAAAATTGGAACACAAAGTCTTTCAAAAATGAATATTGAAAACTATCCTTATGTGTGTTTAGAAAAGTAAGATACTATTGAAAATTAAAAAAAAAAAGGATGTCTTCTCTGATCTAAAATAGCTTGTTATCTGGATTGGATTATTATACAAATTATTATAATATGAATTAGAATATGACAAAAGGCACAGAAGAGGTAGCAATAGAACGCTTTGAATTCAAATTCCATCTTATATGATATGGGGTGTCCCAAAAAAACAAGTAAAGTTTAAAACTGTATGAAGACCTTGGGGACATTCTGTTCACTTGTATACATGACAATATCCCTTCCACTCCAAGTAGAATACAAAAGCTCTGCTTAGTGCAGGGACTTTGTAATTCAAAAACATATTTGGTATCCTAACATGGAATCATGCACATAATAGGCATTTATACATTTTTGTGGAATTGATGACTTATGTGAGAGAAAATTTTCAGGTATGTGAGTCTACTTTGGTATCTATGAGTGGGGTTGGATAGGGTGGGATGTGATAGAATATTTGTCATAAATTTTAAAAATTCTTGAAAGAGGTATTACTAGTGCTGGACCTGAAAAAATGATCAATATTTTTTTGTCTTAGAATTATGTAGCATTTTGTAGTTCATAAAGTACATTCTTGTAGCTAATCTCTAAGCTAGGTAGGATGCAATAGATTTTTCAGAGAGACATTTGAGAGAGAAAGAAAGGCATTCCATACCTAAGCAATGGTATGGACAAGAAGCAAAAACGAAAGATGACATTAGGAGATGATGAGTAAGCCAATTTGACTGAAATAAGCAGTGCAAAATATGTTGGAAAGAGAAGTTAGAGCCAGAGTGTGGTGAACCTTGAATGCCAGGAAAGCAGCTTGAGATCCCATTTAGTTAACAATAGGGGTTTTTGGAGCACAGGAATGATGTGATCAGAAGAGCATTCTGATAGCTGTATATTTATAATTTGGAGCAGAGAGAGTGATGAAACATGGAAACTAGCCAGAAGGCTATTGCATTAATACAGTAAAGAAAAAATGAGGGCCTGAATTAGATTGGTTGTAGAAAGGAATAGAATAGAAGAAATAAAATGTGAAAGAGAATAAATCACTTCTAAGAGAACTTGCCTCTCTGAGGTATGATGAATCACGAATAAGATTGCCAGGACTTAGTGAATTTTGAATCTCAATTTACAGTGGCTTAGGAATATTCCTTTCCAAAATAAGTGAGAATTTGGTTTAAGAAAAATTGAATGTGTCTAATTAGATCATTATATTTGGAGAAGGTTGAATAAAATGGAGAAATCTGTCAAAGTTTGTATGCAAATTCCATGTATAAATGGCACTTTCCCCTCTAGACTTGAAAGAGATCCACACAACTTTAAAAATGTCTTCCTGGGACTATCACAATTGGGAATATTTTGAAAGAATTTTATTTTAACCTGAGGTTTGCTTATAATGTTCCTTATCTATTTATTTAAATTTTCAAACATTTCTAAATTTTTCAGAAATATCGGAGTGCTTCAGTGGGAGCCGAAGAATACATTTATGAACAAACAGCAAGGTAGGTTGATGAGAGATGAGCTAACAGGAACTGTTTAACAAGCTAATTAAGATTAAAATAGGACATTTAGTGGAAACAAAATAATTTCTAATCATCTGATGAAATGTTGAATCAAATGCATAGTATGTCTAACATTAAAATGGGCAATTACTTTAATCATTTTTCAAGTGGAATGGGAAGAGTGTTGATCAATGAAGTCAGGAGACATGGGTTCTAGTTTCAGCTGGCTGTGTGTCTGGAGCAAGTCCCTTCATTTCAGAGACTTTTATGATCTGTAAAATGATGGAATTAGAAAACAAAATCTTCAAGTTCCCCTTCATTTCTACAATTCTAACATTCTATGATGATATCATATTCTTGTTTTCTTAGGAAAAAAATTACAGTGTATTCATTTCAATTCATTGCAATAAAGTTAAATCATCTCAATTAAGTAAGTGTTAATTGTGTCTAATCTGTACCTGATACCATGATATGAAGACAAAAATGAAAAGAGTTCTTGTCCTCAAGAAGCTTACATTCTACCACTTAGTCATTTTCAGTCATATATAATTCTTATTGACCACTTTTTGGAGTTTTCTTGCAAAGATAGTGTCGTGGTTTGCTATTTCCTTTTCCAATTCATTTTATAGATGAGAAACCAAGATAAATTGGGTCATGTGACTTGTGTCTAAAGCCAGATTTGAACTCCCAACTCTAGGCTTAGTGCTATATCCATTATGCCATCTAGCTGTCCCTTCCCTCTTTTACAAATGAGGAAATAGACACAAAGGGTCATGTTGTGTCTGAGACTGGATTTGAACTCAGAATTTTCTGACTTCAGGCACTGCACTCCATCACTGTGCCTTGTGAAGTGTCCTTCTATTGGAATGAGAGCTCCTTGATTTCATGACATGTCAATTAATTAACATTTTTTTTTGTTAAATGTCTTATGTACCAGTCACTCTACTAGGCACATTTAATAACCATATCCTTTGCTCTTTATTGTTCTTAGAAATTTATTTTGGATTTCTCTTTATTATGAGCTTTGGTTGAAGATTTTATTGTCCCAAGAAGGTAATTTAAAAGTTAACTTTGAAAGTCACCTTTTTGCCTAGGCTTTTTTAAGTCTACATGAAATAAAGAACTAAAAAATCAGATGGCCTCACTGAAAAGATTAAGGCAGAAAATTTCAACTTATACTTAGCTTACGATGCAGAAAAAAATACTACCTTAATATGTAGCTATATTTCATTTAATAAAATATATATCTTCCTGAAAGTACTGTAAATAATGTTTAATGTAACCACGGTATTTCAAATGCTTTAGAAAAGTTGGTTCTTTGAAGAAACCCTGTCATGATTTCTTTTGTGAAAAAATTGTTTTGTGAACAATTAGTTTGTAATAGAAAAGTTTTCTTCTACTGTATCTATTTTTGTATATTGTATTATCTTAAAGTGGGACACACCTATATTATATGAGATTGATGAAATTCAAAAAAGCTTAGGTAGCCTGCATTCCCCATGGACCACAGGCATGCACAATTGACCAGGTATATTATGGACTTTCTTTCTAACAACAACAACAACATTTGCCAGATTAGTTCCTATTGGGAATTAAATAAGAATTATATACAGTATTAGAAATGACCTTTGTCCTTTTCCATCCTAAAGTGGCATCTTCTTTCCCATTGACTGTTAGGATCAAATTTAAACAATTCAGGCCAATATTTATAAGAAGGGATGTTAAACTCATTAAATGCCAAAAATGAAAATTAACAAAATGGAGGTGGGAATACTAATTGTTTTTTTTTTTTTTTCCTTTTCCTCAGTAGTACATTTCAGTATACTTTGGAAGCTACCAAATCTCTACGTCAGAAGCAAGGAGAGGGACCCATGACCTATTTAAACAAAGGACAATTCTATGCCATCACCCTGAGTGAGACAGGAGACAACAAGTGCTTCAGACATCCCATCAGTAAAGTCAGGGTATGAACATTTCTCATATTAAAGACAAACAAATCAGATATCTAAAAGTCAGAGATTAATTATTTCATGTGTGTGGTTTATTTTTTTGGGGGGGGGAGAAGCATTGCTTTAATTTTTTGTTTTCTTTTTTTCCTTGAATAAAAGAAAAACTGAGGATTTTGGCTTATCATTCTAGTCAGGTGCCAAAATAACTCCAAGGAAGGACTATGATCTACAACATACATAGTTTTAGAATATATCAGAGGGACTTTCCCTGCTTCATTAGTCAGATATGAATTTCATAGTTTCTTATCGACTAATCTTAATTTATTAGGTGTGTAGTGTGAAGTTGAAACGTATTTGGGAGCATGAAAGAGCTGCTACTAGATTCAGAAAGGGAGGGTATGATTTAGTCAATTATATTTAGGAACTTGGAGTTCTATCTAAAAGTTTCATGGCCTTACTCCCTTTTTAAGAGATGGGATTCAAATATGTCTGAATTATTTGGGGGATTTCAGTCCTTTCAGTAAAAAAATGTAATTTAAGTTTAAGCCTCATACTGGAATACTATCAACGTCTAGAATCCATAGTGCTGCCAAGAAGGAAAATGACTGATAGTCTTTTCATACTGAAAAGGAATATTGTATCATATCCCCTCCTACCAAGAAAATTGCAAAAAATCTTCAGGTTTTCTGGTAAAATCTTTATCCATCTTTACCAGTTGTGACTAATCACTGCCAGTGATTCACATAGAGTAGTGAAGAACACTACTGTATGCTTATAGCTAATATTATATTACTATAATACAAATAGCTATAGAATGAGTTTATCTAAAGTAAAAAAAAATCCCCATGAAAATCCAATCAATTCATTATTCTTAAAAAGGGGAAAATTTAATTCAGTTTTTCTTGATACAAGTCACAAACTTGTATGTCATAAGTGTGTTTAATTGCTTTATTTTAGTGTGACACATTAGGAAAGATTACTAATTTGACCATTTCCTCTCCATATTATTTTACTCAACTTCTCTCTGGGTTATTTAATCCAATCCAAAAAAATCAAATTAAACAAAGATTTTATTAAGCACCTATCTACTTTATACGGCACAGTGGATGTTCTTTGGTCTTGTGCCTTCTTTTATCTCTACACACCTCCTCATGGATAACTCATCTACTTCCATGGGTTTAATTATCATCACTATGCAGATGACTCATAGATCTATATATCCGTCCTGTTCTCTTCTTTCCCACCCCATCACCACTTCAATCCCACACCACCAGTTGCCAATTAGACATTTTCAAACTGATTGTCCCAGAGATATTTTAAACTCAACATGTCCAAACTAAACTCATAATCTTTCCCAAATCATTTCTTCTACCAAAGTTTCTACTTTTGTGGAGAGTACTATTATTCATGTTCCCCAGTATTAATCTTGAATTTTTGATTTCTCTTACCCCCATTTCCAGATTAAAGTTTAATTGAATATAGTGGGCTGTATTTTGACAAGGAGAAAAATATTCTATATGGAATATTACGTTAGGATTTCAATTCAGTTTAATCCAGTTCACATTTATTCTAGTCCCTACTATGTTAGTCATTGAAGTTGAGGGAAAAAAAAAAGAATATAGTACCTACTCTCAAGTTTATATTCAGAATTCTTGGCTGAAAGATGACAAATCTAACAATTACTACTTGTATCTGATACAATGGTAAAGAGGAAAGGAATGGATATTTTCCTCAATTACTGGCAGTATTCCCCATAGGATCACATTTAATCCAATTTGGACTATAAAATCCAGTCAAGAGTATAGGGTGTCATTTATAACTAAAGAAAAATTTCAGATATCTTTAAAAAAAGTCCACAGATTGGGTAAGGAATTCAAATAAATTTCTATATCAGCAATACAAGATTATTGATATTACTTTATTCATTTACTAGAAGAGTTTTTGTTTGCAATGAGACTTTAACTTGGGAACAGCCAGAAACAGAAATACCACACAGTAAACTTTTATATGTAAGGAACAGAGTTTTGAGATGCAAAGGGAAAACAAGCAGCTTGGCAGGCTCATAAATTGAGTAACCCACCACATGTTGACTTCTCTTTGTAATTTTTCTGTTTTCTTTTAAGTTTAATAGGCACTGCCTGAGAGCTGGAGTAATGTTTATTTTTAAATTGTGTTAACGTAGCAAGCTTTCCTAACTAATACAAACCTTTAGTCAGTGCAATCTGTTTCCTTGTACAGTATTTCCTATTGTACAAAAATAGATTGAAATTGGGCCAGAGTTCAAATGGAAACTTGGGAGAAAATATTAAATGGTATATCCTTTCTGCGCAGTTAGAAAAAGCATAATGAATGAAAGAGGATCCTGAAAGCAGCTTTTGAATCCAACAAACATTTTAGAAGTGCCTATTCTGGGGAAAGACTTTACCAGGGGCTGGGGATACAAAGGCAAAAAGACCTTGCTTTTAGAACACTTACATTTTATTGGGGAGGAGGGACTATGCATATGTAAAAATAAGGGAATCCAAAGTATAGTTAATTTCAAGAGATAAAGGGAACATGGTATTGCTGACTAGATATCAGATGATTTCTTTAATAGTAAGTAAAAACTATAATAGAAGCTATATTTTTTCCACTATGCTCTAAAGAAGGGATTTTTGTGTGTGTGTGTGTGTGTGTGTGTGTGTGTGTGTGTGTGTGTGTGTGTGCGCGCGCGCTATGGGATATAGTTCATCATATAGAACTGCAGCGACTTCACAGTTTCCTTACCTGTAAAATGAAAAGGTGGGACTAGATGATTTCTAAATTCCCTTCCAATACTGATAGTCTATGATTCTTTGGGTCAAGATATATTCAGGTAATTCAAGTTGTTTATGACTCTAGTCATAAAAGAAATTTCCAGTTCCTTTTAGAAATTTTTTCCTCCCTCCCTCCCTCCCTCCCTCCCTCCCTCCCTCCCTCCCTCCCTTCCTTCCTTCCTTCCTTCCTTCCTTCCTTCCTTCCTTCCTTCCTTCCTTCCTTCCTTCCTTCCTTCCTTCCTTCCTTCATTCTTTCCTTCCTTCCTTCTTTTTTTCCCACTTATAGAGGAAGTAATTTCTATTATTCTTTGACTTGACAGAGTGTGGTGATGGTTGTTTTCAGTGAAGATAAGAATCGAGACGAGCAGTTGAAGTACTGGAAATATTGGCACTCTCGACAACATACAGCTAAGCAGAGAGTACTTGACATTGGTAAGTAGGTGATGGTTCTTCAAGGGGCTTTGATAAATAGAGAGCTGTAATAATGAAGTTAGGATGAATACCAGCAGGTAACAAAACACTGACAGTTCAGAAATCTGAAAGAAGGAAGCATTTTTATTCCCTTGTGAGGAAAATTCACAATCACTTGTTAGTGCAAAATAGCAGTTCTCAGACTTTTTGATCTAAGTACAGTTTTATGCTCCTAAAAATTGAGAATCTCAAAGAGCTTGTCTTTATGTGACTTGTACCTACTACTATTTGCTGTATTGGAAATTAAAATATCTTGGTATTATGCAAATAATTTTGACCCTATGGATCCCCTGGAAGAGTCTTGGGTACTCCCAAGGACTGTCAGACCACACTTTGAGAACCTATTGTATGTGACCAGAAAAACAGAAGGTGTCACAGTTTGGGGATAGTTATGTTATAGAGTACTTTCTTTGGCAATCTGGTAACCCTAAATGTCCCTTTTCAGAAAAAAGAAATTTAGCATAGTGCCTAACACATAGGAAGCACTCAATATATGCTTGTAGATTTGATTTTATTTAAGCACTTAAAATAAAACACATAAGATTATAAAGGAAATCAATTACATTGAAATGTTACTAAGATTAAGTCCTTGCCTTATTTTCCTCATCTGAAAAACGGGAATAATAATACCTACCTCCCAAGGTTGTTGTGAAGGTAAAATGAGATGATATCTATAAAATCTTAAGGTATTATAAAAATAACATTTATTATTAATGCTATTAATGGAAGATATTTTTTAAAACAAGTTCATGGACCTTAGCTTACAAGTCCTTGTTGTAACTCATGTCTTCCCTTCAGACATTAGCTCTTCTGGGGTCTTATAGCTTGATTATCTTTTATCTGTTAAATTGTGGTTTGCTTTATAACTTCACTGTCTCTATATTTTTTTGTTTTTGTTTTATTTTGGCATGGATGACTAAGAGATATGATAAAATTCAAGAGCCAATAAAATTTTTTAAATGAAAATATAAGTTAAAATAACATTATAAATAAATTAACCAACCATTCCAAGAGAAAATCAAACCTTCTAAAAATACAAGGGAAGGCAGCTAGGTGGCACAGTGGATTAGAGCACTGACCCTGAAATCAGAAGGGATCTGAGTTCAAATGTAGCTTTAGACATTTACTAGTTGTGTGACCCTAGGCAAGTCACTAAATTCTGATTTTCTCTGGATAAAAAAGTATAATAAGGAGCCAAAAAAGAATTGTATACAATAGAAAATTTAAGAACACCTCTCCACATTAACTTCTGCTTCTGGACAATAATCCTAGTTGATATTTATGTGGCCATTTCATTTGTGCCTCCTACTCTTGTGGTTAGGACCATCAATATTACATCAAATGTTAATGGAGGCCATTTGCTTTGCAAACTTTAAAGCACCACTATGTTTAGGTTATTTATCTCCATTTTACAGATGAGGAAAATGAGGCTCAGCATCAGCAATCAAATTCTAACCCAAATTTTCCTGTTGCCAAGTCTAGCATTATTTAATGCTGCCTAGTGGACTTTTTAGTTTGGAACAGAACTTTATAGATCATCTAGTCTCATTTGTACAGAACAGAAATGAGGTTAGATTGGTTATTATTCTTTGTCTATGGTCAAATGGCTAGTAAGTAACAGAGCTAGGATTTCCAGGCCTTTGTGATTCAAGGAAGATATTCAACTTCCTCATGACTCAAGCACTGTTTGCTGGCTCTGTCTGCTTTGTTTGATAAGGTGGTGTCATATTACGGAGAGAATCCTGAAGTAGAAGTCAAGACCTATGAACTGGTCTCTATTCTGCCTCCACACAAGAAGCTGTGTGATCTTGGATAAGTGATTTCCCTAATTCTGGGTTTCGGTTTCCTTGTTGGACTAGATGAAATCTAAAGTTCCTTGTAACTCTTAAAGTGTATAATCTCACAGCTCATAACCCAGAACTATAGCTACAGGTTTATATGAACTAATTGGGGCTTCTTGTTTATCACTTTTTTTTTTTTTTCCCTTTTTGGCTTGTGACCTCAGGTACATCAGAAATTGGCTTATGTTTAAATCCCACGTAATCCCCCCAAAGAGGACTCATTTCCCAAGAGAGCATCTAGCTTAAGAAATATGAAAAGACATTGATATATTCTATATCAAATAACATAAAAGGACTCATCTTAAGCTTGTAAATAGTAAACAGTTATTTTTCTGGAGAGCCTTTACTTTTTTCAGCAATGTATGCAATTTTCTAGACTTTGCTAGACTTGAGGACCTTTGGATGAAGGAAAATATTTGGGAGTAACTAAACAATTCACCCCTTTCCCCTTGAAAGGGATGTATATAGCTCACAATACACGAAGGGTAAGGTCCCAGTTTATTCCTTCACTTCATGGCTCTTCCTTGATGTGCCTTCCCTTTAACTTCTAAGAATGTCTTTACTACTTTATCATTTTAACCTTTCTACTTGCCATCTCTATTACCAAGAATTTCTTTGTGATGGACTTTGGACTTTTCTAGGTCACAACTCAATTTCCACTCCCCACTCCCCACTCCCCGCTCCCCTTTCCCCACTCCTCATTCCCCATTCCCCAATCCCACCAGCTCCTTTCTTTGAATATAGCTCCTCTCTCCTTCCTTGTATCTTTCTTCAAATTTGTCTGTTTTGCTCTTTTAAAAGCTAAGTTCAAGGTGTTTCTGTCATTAATTTATTTGCAGTGAGGTGTTAACTAGGTGATAACTACCTGTGAACTCTGCCAAGGTGAGGTCAGCTATTCCTGAGTTCCACAACAGAGTGAAAATGTGGTGTCAATGGATATGTTTACAACTCAGAACAAAGGTTTTATGGGTTTAACTTTGTTAATAAGAAGTTAACCCTAACCAGCCTTCTCTATAATATATGCTCCAGGATCCTATGTTTCTAGAGCCGCTATGTTGCAGTCTTGTGAAAACTTGATTGTTATGTATCTCATCTGAGGAGTTTTATTTAGCTCTCTGATGGCATCATTCTCTCTTTGGTCCCATTCTCCCAAAAACCTTTTTCATTTTTAAAAAGACCTGGGAATATCAATGGATGTAGGACAAATCTGCCATCTACAATTCTCATCTTGATCATTCCTTGAAATAAGGGGGGGGGGGAAGTTATTTGATGCTCTGGTTGAACTATTTTTTCCCTTTAATTTACTGAGCTGGAATGCTATAGACATTACCATGCTACCATCGATGTGACTGTTCATTTTACAACTTTTGCTAATTCTTCTTGTTTGAAGTTGGATTCTTTTTCAAAATTTCATTTTTGACCTTTTTTAATGCTCTATCTTCCCCTCTCCCATAGTCCTTTCCTGATGAGAAAGCAAAGACTCAAAAGTCTAACAGTGTTCAAAACAACATATAAAAACAAAATTTTCTGGCTCTAAAGAAATTTATATTCTTCTGGTGGAAAACAAATAAACAGATGAGGAAATGCAGGATGAGAACTTTTCTAAAGAAGGTTAGGAATAACTTTCCTGAAAGAAGTAGTGGTAAATGAATTGAACCTTGAAGAAAGCAAGATATAAGAGATTGAGATAAGGAACAAGTATACTCTAATTATGGAGAATAATAGCCTTTGCAGATAAAACATTCTGTCCCTCTGGTCCCTCACTCTCTACCAAATGCTTCACCATTAGTGGATAAGTTAAGTCATTGCTTTTAATTTGTTTATTATTTAGTTATATCCAACTCATTGTGACCTCATTTGTTTTTGTTTTTTGCTTTTTGCAAAGATACTGGGGGACCTTGCCATTTCCTTCTACAACTCATTTGACAAGATGAGGGAACTGAAGCAACTTAGGTTACTCAGATAGTGTCTGAGGTCAAATTTGAATTCAATTCTTCTTGACTTTAGGTTTGGTATTCTGTAGACTGTACCACCTAGTTGTTCAATGTGAGTTCAGCTTCTTAATGTTGTTTTCATGTAGCCATTGTTTATACTGTTCTTTTTGTTCTGGTTTCAGGTTAGGCTTTTTTGTTGTTGTTGTTGTTTGATTTTGTTTTTTTTTTTTTGTCCCAAACACATACTAGGTTCTGAGTAAATACTTGTTGAATTTATACTTCCCAAGTTTTTTTTGCATCATTCCCCCCCCTCCCTCCAGCATATTATGCTTAGGTACCATACTTTGGACATTTCTCAATTGATGGACACTGATTTTGTTTCTAATTGTGAAATTTTTTCCCCTCTGCCATACAAAGTGTTGGTTTGAATATTTTGATGCATTTTTTTTTTACCTTTTTGCTATTTTTCTCTTTGGATATTTAGTTAAAGCTGGGTATCTAATCTTTGGTCCTTTCTCTTTCTTAACCTTTTTAAAACACATGACCACTAATAGAATAGTTTCTTCTCAATTATATAGATGAGTTTACTCATATGGGCTATTTCATTATGAGAATAAGTGAAGGAAAGACCACCATCTTGGAAAGTCATATCAAGTCTTTATGCTCTATATTTCTTTGCAGTTGAAAATAAAATCTTTGGTTTGGGTTATTTGTGGCTATTCAAAGACAATTTAGTCTGAGCTTACTTTTCCATCTCTGTGAATGTAATTTGAAAGTGATAAGGGACCCTTTGACATATAGAACCTAATTCATAAAGCACAAAAACATTGAACTTCATTTTAATGAATTCTTTTTCTTTCTCTACTCAAAAGACTCATCTAGGGCTTACTGTAATAGAGTCCCAGGTATATTTGCTTATATAGTAGGGTCTGAACTTCATAAGTATCTCTATTTCCTACCTTCCCTAGTTTTCTTTAAATTTTAACCAAAATCTCACTACCTTCTGCAAGATACCTTTCTCAGTCTTCCTAAATGCTAATAAATTCCTTCTATTTTCAACTTTTTCTATATGTACTGTGTCTTGTCTGTACATAATTGTTTGCACATTATCTCTCCCATCATACTGTGAACTCAATCAGAGAAGGAAGTTTCTCTTGCCTCTCTTTGTATTCCACGTGCTTAACTTAAAGTTAGGCTCATAGTAGGTGCTTAATAAATGTGCAGTTGCTTTAAGGATCCTTTGAAGTTCCTTTTCACATTGGGCTGATATTTTGGGAAAAGTATAGGGTTCAACAAGTGTCTTAGGTTGATTTTTCTCCACTTAAGGCACAGAGTAAGGGTTCATTTATTTGTGAATTCACAAGAATAATGAGGGAGTTATTATCCTATGTTGTAGGTCAGAAAACTGAGGATAAGGGAGACAAGACAGATAGATTGCTTAGATTTACGATGTGCTAGTCTTTGTGTTTGAAAAGAATATAACTCGTCCCTTAATAGGGGATTTGTTTAGTTTTTTTTTTTTTTCTTATTCAGTATTGACTATGGATTTTTACTGAAATATCATATGCTTTTATAAGTCCCTTTCAAGCAATATTCACATCACTGCTAGTACAAAAAAAAGTTGCTGAAAACTTTTATCAAAAATGGATTGAGGGACAGGAGTTTAAAGATACAGTTTGTATCCATATTAATTCAATTTAATTTAACATACATTTATTAAATGATCTATTCTGTTAAAGGTACAATCAGGATTCAATGAAACTTACTGCTCAGACCTTAGTCTCAAGAAACTTACAATTAAATGGGGGAAGAAAAGACATGTAAACTATAACTGTGACATAACAGAGAGTGTGGGAAAGCTAGATGGCACAGTGGATAGAACACCAGGCCTGGAGTCAGAAAAACTTGAGTTCAAATTTAGTATCAACTTACTTGCTATATAATCCTGGGCGAGTCACTTAACTCTTTTTTGCCTTAGTTTGCTCAACTGCAAAATGAGCTAGAGAAGGAAATGGCAAACTACTCAGTAGCTTTGCCAAAAAAACTCCAAGTGGATCATGAAGATTCAGATACAACTGAAAAATGAGTGAAAAACAACAACAGCATCAGATGGACTTCAAAAAGACCTCTGGATTTAACAATTGTAAGATTATGAGTAATTTTGGAGATAGCCTATGAATATGATTAGAATGGATTCTATTTTTTTTTTTGGTACAATGTTCTGAAAAATTGTGAGAAGAAAAATGGTTTTTTTAAGAAAATTCTTTCAGTTCAAAATATACAATATATACTCACTAAAAAAAATTCTTCTCCATGATAACTATTTTTATAGATCCATAGAGCTAAAAGCAATTTTATAGAAAACTTTGAGTGTAGCTCCTTCATTTTACAAAAGAGAAAGTGAGACAGATTCAAGGTCATAGAACTTTTCAGAGAGATAAAACTTGTATCTTTGGGCATATAGTTTAGGTCTCTTCTTACTACAGCTCCTAGTACATGCTAATTAAACAAAGAATTTGTGGCTATTTGCCTTAACCTGTTGAAGAACCAATAAACTTTTGTAGAACAGAGGCATAAGTCTTTTTTATTTGAAAATACAGCACTGTAATTACTACTCAAGAAAATAAGAGAAGCAATTAAATGGAAACATGGATTGGTTCCAAATAAATCAAAAAGTGAATGAATCTCAACTACATGTCTGTTGGTTCAACATTTATATTATTACAGGGTTTATTTTTCTAACTCTAGCATATTTATACTGACTTCACAGGTTTTCATATCTAGTCTCCCCATTCTCATCTCTCACCATCCCCTCTCCCCACCCCAGTTCTATGATTTTATTTTTTAAAAATGGGATTATCACTGATTCACTATTTAGCTGGGGGCTCCATTGATTTAGAGCTTGACTCCAAGGTCATAAACAGCTTATTTACTGTGACTGCAACTCCTTGATGTCAAAAAATCTATCCATTTGTAGTTTTATATCTTTTAAACTTACCACATGAGATATGTATATAGTAGGTACTTAATAATTGCTAGTGAATTGATTATCTCATTACCTTCCCTATAAATCCCTTCTTCCCAACTTTCCTATGTTGGTTGAGATGATTTTAATCAACTCTATTCACAATTAAGGAAACATTCTTCCCTCTTCTCTATCCTTCTTTATCCAGTTAATTGCCAAGTCTTATAAATTCCACCTCCAAAGATTATGTTGTGCAAATTTTCTCTTCCAATTGTACTACCACAGACTTTTATATCACCTTTAGCCTAGATTACTACAATAACCTTCCATTTAGTTTCCCTATTTTCAGTCTCTTCAGGAACTCTCCCAATTTCTCCTTCAAACAACTTTGAGCACTAGCATTTGTGGCTGCTAGAGAACAAGGGACCTGATCACAGTTCTAGGGTCATGATTGCCAGCACTTGTGGTTAAAAAGAACCAAGGCCCCTTCTTAAGTAAAGACCAGAGCTCAGACTTATAATGTTACTATGCCTCACCTTAAATTACATGATCTTAGAAGCCCTGAAAACCAGAGCCCCGGAACTAGGTTGGAAAACAGTTGTACAAACAAAAATGTAAAGCTTGGGACAGTGCTCCCTCTACCCCAGAAGGATAGCTTAACTTTAACATTAAATTAAAAGTCAAGAAATAGGTTTGGAAAAAGAACAATAATAAAAAAGAACCTGACCATGAAGAATTATTATGATGATAGGGAAGATCAAGACATAAACTTAGACTAAGACAATGATGTTAAAACAGCTATCCACAAAGCATCAAAGAGGAAACAATGTGAATTAGACACAAGCCCAACAAGAATTCTTGGAAAAGCCAAAACATAATTTTTACAACAAATAAGAGAGAGAAAAATCCAGGAAAAAAATGGGAGTGATGCAAGAAAATTATCAAAAGAGAATCAATAATTTGGTAAAAGGGGTACCAAAAATACTGGGGAAAAACACCTTAAAATTGACTATATGGTGAAAAGGACTCAAAATCCATTAAGAGAAGAACTCCATAGAAAGCAGAATTGAGCAAATGGAAAAGGAAATATGAAAATTCATTAAAAAGGATTCCTTTAAAAATAGAATTGGCCAAATGGAAAAAGAAATTCAAAAGTTTACTGAAGAATACAATTCCTTAAATATTAGAATTCAGCAAGTGGAAGCTAATGATTCCATATTTAAAAAAACAAAACAAAACAAAAAAACACCATCAAAAGAATGTAAAAATAGAAGCTGTGAAATATCTTACTGAAAAAATGATCATGAAAATGGATTGAGGAGAGATAACTTAAGAATCATTGGACTACTTAGAAATCATATTCAAAGCAAGAGCAGAGATCTTATGTTTCAAAAAAGCAGTTTGCTTTGATATTCTAGTACCAGAAGGCAAAATAGAAGTTAAAAAAATCCACCATTTACCTCCAAAAGAAATCTCAAAATGAAAACTCCCAGGAATATTAGAGCTAAATTCCAGAGCTTCTAGATCAAGGAGGAAAAATTGCAAACAGTCAGAAAGAAACCAAATATATTGTGGATCCATAAGAAGGAGCACACAAGATTAGCAGCTTCTATATTAAAGGATCAGAAGATCTGGAATATGATGTCCCAGAAAACAAAGGAGCTAGGATTACAGCCAAGAATAATCTATCAAACAATACCCATCATTCTTCAGGGGGGAAAAGATATTTGATGAAATGAAGGATGATGAAAACTATTCCTGATGAAAAGGTCAGAGCTGAATAAAAATTAATTTGACTTTTGGATTTTTAATGGCAAAATAAAAAGGTAAAAATGAAAAAAGAAACATAAAAGATTCAATAAAGTTAAATTGTTTACATTTAAAGAGGACATGGGTTTGAGTTGACTATGATGAGATGAATTTTAAAAAATGAGTGAGAAAGAGGGATACACTAGCAGAAGGGAGAGAGAAAAGTTAGAAAGGGAAAAATAATATCATATAAAAGAGGCATAAAAAGATAAACTTTTACAGTGGAGGGAAAGATGAAGGTAGAGATAGGCAAACTTTGAAGATTTCTCTTGCTGAAATTGGTTTAAAGACAGAATAACATACATTCAATTGGGTACAGGAATCCATCTTATCCAAGTAGGAGGAGATAAAAGAAGAGAGGGCATTATAGAAGGGAGGGAGGATTAACAGAGCAGCAAAACAGACTTTTGAGGAGGGACAGAGTAAAAAGAGGGAGAGAAGGATGAATGGAAAAAATAAGATGGAGAGAAATAGGCAATTTATAATTATAATAGTGAACACGAATGGTATGAACTCTCCCATAAAATGGAAGGGTGATTTTTATCCCAGGAATGTAGGGCTTGTTCAATATTAGGAAAATATATGCAGAAAAAGTTCTTATACATATAACACCCATTCCTAAAAAGCATATAGGAATAAATTGGACTTTCCTTAAAATGCTTTGTAGTATGTACCTAAAATCATAAGCAAGTAGTATTTATGATGGGGAAAGCTAGAAGCCTTCCCAATAAGATCAGGGGTAATGCAAAGATCATCATTACTATTCAATATTGTATTAGACATGTTGGCTTTAGAAATAAGAGAAGAAAAAGAAATAGAAGGAATTAGAATAAGCAATGAGGAAATAAAACTATCACTCTTTCCAGATAATAAGGTGATATATTGGAGAATCCTAGACAATGTACTGTTAGGATTATCAGGTGAGAACTCGGGTTGTCTGGACAGTGACAAGGTGGGAATTCAGGTTGACTTGATAGTTTTCTGGCTCAGACCTTTGGTTCGGGCCTTTAAAGAGAGTTTACACCTTAGGAATTCTAGGAGGAGCAAGCTCATTGGTTTAAGTAATGTTTCCCAGAAGCCCATTCTCTGGGAGGATAAAAGAAGGGCAGCATTGGGTCTGAGAGAATCGACTCTGGGATAAAATCTTGATGCCAGGCAGGCTGAATGGAGATCAGTCTGATTTGAGAAAGGACAAGAGTTGGAGGAGATTCAGAGCTCCCTAGAAACCTGTGCACAGAGGAAAAGATTTTACAGATCTCCTCCCAGAGAAGGATTATAATTGAATAGACAGACCCTCACAATTCAAAAACATTACAAATTGGCGTCCACACGTGGGGCAAGGACTTTTCCTTATCCTGACAAGGATTTATTCTGAGCCCTTCAGAGAAGCTAGCCCAGACCTTTGCAATTTGGCGCCTGAACAGGGACAGACACGATCCTGATTCCAGTGGAAAAGCCTCCCATCCAATCTGTAAAATCTTTTCCTCTGTGCGCAGGTTTCTTGGGAGCTCTGATTCTTCTCCAACTCTTGTCCTTTCTCAAATCAGATTGGTCTCCTTTCAGCCTGCCTGGCATCAAGACTTTCCCAGAGTCGATTCTCTCAGACCCAATGCTGCCCTTCTTTTATCCTCTCAGAGAATGGGCGTGGGGTAATGCAAGGGCTTCTGGGAAACATTACTTCAACCAATGAGCTTGCTCCTCCTAGAATTCCTAAGGTGTAAACTCCCTTTAAAGGCCAGAACCAAAGGTCTGACCCAGAGAACTGTCAAGTCAACCTGAATTCCCACCTTGTCACTGTCCAGACAACCTGAGTTCTCATCTGGTAATCCTAACAATGTACTAAAAAACTAGTTGAATAATTAACAAGATACAAAAGAAATCTGCATAAATAATTAGCATCTTTATTATATTGTCAACTAAGTCCAGAAAGAAAAGATAGAGAAATTCTACTTAAATGAATATAGACAGCATAAAATATTTGGGAACCTATCTACTAAGGAAAACTCAGAAGCTATAAGAACACAATTACAAGATATTTTTCACACAAAGTCAGATTTTAAAAACTGAAGAAATAATAATTGCTTATAGGTAGGCTGAGCCAATATAATAAAAATGAAAAAAAAATAATTTATTTATTCAGTCTCATAGCAATTAAATTACTACAAAGTTCTTTTACAGAGCTAGAAAAAATTATAACCAAATTCATCCAGAAGAACAAAAAGTCAAGAATATCAAGGGAATCAATGAAAAAAAATGTGAAGGAAAATGGCCTAGCCATACCAGATCTCAAATTATATTGCAAAATGGCAATTATCAAAAAAAAATCTGGTATGGCCTAAGAAATAGAATGATGGATCAATGGATAAGATAAAGTACATAATACATTATATTAGATGATTGTTGAAATTTAGCATTTATTAAACAATGGTTCAAACTTTGGGACCAGAACTTACTTTTTGACCAAAAATGTGGGGAAAAGCAGAAAACATTTTGGTGGAAAACATTTTACACCATATACTAATTTATGGTCAAAATGAGTATGTGAATAAGATATAAAAGGTGAAATCATAAGAAAATTAGGGGAACATGGAAAAATTTACTTGTAAAACCTATGATTATGGGAAGACTAAACAAGAGATAGAGAACATTATAGAATGTAAAATAATTTTGATTACATTAAATAAAAAATGTTTCATACAAATAAAACCAATGATGCCAAGATAAAGAAGAATCCAGGAAACTGGAGAGGGATTTTTACAGGGTGTTTTTTGGATAAAGACCTCAATTCTGAAATATGTGGAGAACCGAGTCAAATTTATGAGACCATGAGTCAATCCCCAGTTGATAAATGGTCGAAGGATAAGAATGGGCAGTTTTTAGATGAAGAAATTAACACTATATTTTTAAAAAAATCTTGAGATCATTATTGATTAGAATAAAACAACTCTGAGATACCACCTTATACCTATCAAATTGTCTAATGTGAAAGAAAAGGGAAATGATAATTTTTTTTTTTTTCTGAGACAATTGGGATTAAGTGACTTGCCCAGGGTCACACAGATAGGAAGGGAAATGATAAATGTTAAAGGGAATGTGGAAAAACTGAGACTCTAATGCTTTGGTGGTGGAGTTGTGAACTGCTAGAGAACAAGTTGGAGTTATGCCCAAAGGGCTATAAAACTTTGTATACTCTTTGACCCAACAATACCACTACTACATCCATATCCCAGAACTCAAAGGGAAAAGATCTATGTGTACAAAAATATTTGTAGCAGCTCTTTTTTTGTTGGCAAAGAAAGGAAATTGAGGTGAATTGGTGAATGGTTAAGTTGTGATATATACTATTGTGCTATAAGAAACAATGAGTATAATACTTTTAGGAAACCTGAGAAGACTTATATGAACTGGTGCGAAGTGAAGTGAGCAGAACAAGAACAATGTGTACAGTAACCCCAAAATTGTATGATGATCAACTCTGAACAACTTTAACAATTCTCAAAAATTCAATGATCCAAGACAGTTCTGAAGAACTTATGATGAAAAATACTATCCACCTCCAAAGAAAGAAGTGATGAAGTCTGAATGCATTTATTTTTTAAACTTTTTTTCTTTTTCTTTTTTTTTTTTTTTTTTTGCAACATAGCTAATATGAAAATCTATTTTGTATGACTTCAATGGTATAATGCTTATTTTCTTAAGGAAGGGGAAAGGATGTAGGGAGGGAGAGAATTTGGAACTCAAAACTTAAAAAAATGAATATTTAAAAAAATTTACATGTAATTGAGAAAAAATAAAATAAGAGAAAAAAAAATCTGCCTGTGGGCTACTTTGCTAGGATCATCACATATTCATTATATTCAAGCCAAACTAGCCTGCTCTATTTTTTCATACCTGACATTCCATCTCCTGTCTGAATGTTTTTGTCTATCCTGCTCCCCATGTTTGGCACACTTTCCATCCTCATTCTAGCTTTCTACAATTACTAATTTGCCTCAACACTCCATTTAGGGCCTACCTATCAGGATTCCCTCAGATGCTCATGTGATCTCTCCCTCCCCCTAAAATTACCTTGGCTATACCAAATAATATTTCCAGTGATTGAATTCATTTATAAATTAAATTAAAGTGAATACATGTTTTGAGGCTAGTGAAACTGTGCAGGAAGGTAGTGATAAAGATCTTTATAAGAGTAACAAAAATAAGAGTACAAAGGATGGGGCAATTTAAAAGATGATATAAATATAACACTGATGGGGCTTGGTAACTGATTAGTTATAAACAAAAGGTATAGGATAAGAATCATAAAATAAAACAACCCTGAAAACTATAAAAGTAAAAATATCAAAGGGGAACAAGTTTAGGATTTTATAAACGTTGATTTTGAGAACATCTAGGTAAAGTTATCCTCTACGTAATGAAAAATATGGGTCAAGCTCAGACGAGGTCAAAGCTGGGGATATAGTTGTTTTGTGTTTGTTTTGGAGATATAGATTTTGGAGTCATAAAAATGTTTGAAATAGTTGATGGCATGAGAGTGAATGAAATTAGAGAGAACATAAAGTAAAGAAAAGAATGCTAAGAAAAAGCCGTACTTACACATACTGATTTGTGCCTTGAAATAGTGCTATCTAGTAAGTATTCTTTGAACTGCAAGACATATTTAATATGTAACCTTTAGATACTGAAAGGGACAGAAAAAATGTCATTTTTATGCGAAAAGCAGACTGAAACAGTTTTGAAGTTTTCTGAGAAACGTAGAGTAGCATAGAAGTAAATTTGTCTAACTAGAAGGCATTGAACCTCAGAAGAGGACCAGAAGACACATTTAATTGTTAACTAAAAAAGATCATTAGGTCTCATAACCTTCAGGCTACAACTCTGCATCATCTCTATTGATGTTCCTTACTGTTAGGTTTCTCTTAAATATGTGGTCAGTCTGCCCTTGTGAAAACTATATATTTAAGGGAGAGTGTAATCCAGGTTTTTGGGTGGCTAATTTATATTTTGATTGCTCTTGCTTTAGCCTTCTTCTTAAATTGTATGACTAGTTGTGCTTAAGTGGCAGCCTTTAGTAAATATTTCATTTTTAAGCGTCAGTGATATCTTTGTAATTAATTTTATTTAATTGGAAAACCATCCAATAGGAGCTGGGGAAGATAAGAGTATTGAGTATGAGATGTGTATCCTTCATGGTAGGGTTACTCCTAGATTTGCTTAGCCATACTAAGAGAATTTTCAGGAAGGATACACATTGAGGACACCCTGAGTTGATTCAGCTAAGTAAAGCTCCGCTCTCTATTAGTTGCCCATTGTTGTCAACCAAGCAACTATCAAAAAGCACCTAGAATTCCTTGTGGCTTTTTGATACTCAGGCCCTCAGGAATTGGTATCAGTATCTAGAGCCTGAGCCAATTGAGTCTCACAGATCATTTCAATGCTAAAAAACAAACAAACAAACAAACAAACAAAAAAAAACAACCAAAAAAAGCTAACAACTTAGATAAAGTTTAGGGGAAGGAAGGAGATAGGATATTGCTTTTTTTTAAAGCAAGCATTATACTAAGCACAAGGGATACAAATATAAACAAGTAAGATAGCCCCTGCCCTCATGGAATTCATATAGGAGAGCTTGTGTGGAAATGGGTGGGATTAGGGTATGCACACCATGGGAAGGTATGGAGCTGACTTGCAAGTGGCAGTGTGACTTCCTTCCAGTCTAGGTTAGGTAAAAGCTCACCTATTTTAGCCTAGGTTTTAAAGAGGTAGGATATAATAGATAGGATATATATAATAGGATATATATATATATATATATATATATATAATATATATAATAGAGTTTAGAGTTATTAAGGTTCATTGATGTGAGAGAGGAATTCTGAATTAAATTCAGAATTTAAATTCACTTAAATGTCCCTCCTCCTGCATCTAAGAATTTTTGTAAACTTTAGGTAGTGATGACTATTTGAGGGCTACAAAGGCAAGAATGCTGGATAGATTGGAACCTGCCAAAGGGCAAAATTTTTATTTTTGTAGTTGTATTTCAAGCATCTGGAGCACAATGCCTGAAATATATTATAAATACTTAATAAATGCTTGGCTAATAGAATCAGACAACCTGAAGTCTGCTCCTAGTACTTGCTATAGGCTACTGCTTGTGTATAACTTGGGGTTAATCAATACTAAAACTCTCTGTCCCTCAGTTTCTTTGTGAAATGCCAAGTTTGAATTAGATGAGCTTTTATGTCCTTTCTACTTCGAATCTTGTGCTATCATTGTTGCTATTTTTCCAAATTTCCCTGGAAGTCAAATTAGGTGCATCCCAATTACCCATTCTGGGTCAGCCATTTTTACCACCTCTTGTAGCCTTAGCAACATTTCTTTGCTACTTCCATTGTCAAGCAGCCACTTAGAATACATTTATGTTTGACTTGGCTTTAACAGTGAAAATCTCTATATAATAAGACACTGTGTTAATAACAGGGCTTCATTTGTTAATCACCAGTTTGAGGAAGAATATATTGCTATTTACAGGGTATTCAAATTTGTATTTGTTTTGTAGAAAAGTGTACCTAGGTTTTAGCTGCTCTATGTTGGTTACCCACATAAAATTATTTAGACTTTTATGTGAAAGTCAGCGTGGGTAGTAGATGAAGCATTGGAATTGAGAGTCAGGAAGGCATGGATTCATATCTTCTCTCAGACTTTAGCAGTGCTATCACTCTATGTAAGTCACTTGAGTTCTATTAGCTTTAGTTTCTTCCTCTGTCAAATGAGAGTCTTGGACTTGAGATCCCTTCTAATTAAATGTATCTAACAATATGTATGTTCTCTTTTTTCATCAAATAAAATGCTTTGGATTATGAAGGAAATCAATGACATTTTATACAATTAATTTTTTTTTTTAAATCAAGTTCATAGACCCTAGCTTACAACAAAAATCGTATTCTGATCTTATAAGGGGTGGAGAGAGGCAAAAAAAAGATAAAGTTGAACCATATCCTCTTACCCTTCTTTGGTTTTCAGTGGACAGACCAAATTTAATTGGTTTATTTTAGTTGCTTAATGATTTTCTTTTTCTATTACCTTGTACTTCAGAAGCCAGCTTGCTCCTGAGAGTTTGAAAATGAGATAAAATTTAATTTCTCCACAAACTTCCAGGATTCCTTTTAGGTAGGCCTGTTATTGACATATCTTTGGGAATATTCTATTTTCTTTTGAAGACAGATTAGCAGAGATACAAAAAATATGGTCCTATCTTAAATGAATGCCACTTCCTCAGTCCAGTCAAACTATATTAGAAAAGAACCTTCTGCTTAAGTTTTCAACCTCAGAAAATTCATTTCAGGATTATATCACATGTTAAATATATACAACAGTATGGCATGGAGTTATAATGAGCCTGAGTGCCATCCAAAAGGGGTATAACCAGAGGAAAAACCACATTTTCATCTTTGTGGAACTCTTTTCAGTTGTGTCCATTTGTTCCCTGATCCCTTGAATCATAAGGATTTTGCTTCTAATGCAAGTACTGTGAAGCCCAAAGACATGATTCATTAGTCAGCCACCTCATATGAAGGATACAGCATCTTCTAAAGAATATGCTATTTTTAGCTTATTAAAAAAAAAGGCCCAAATAATCTTGAGGTCAAGTTAACTTTTTCTTATCCATGCTAATAGAAGGGGGTAAAATAGGTAGATGAATCAAAAAACATTTCCTTCTCATAACACTCTTTTTTTTTGTTTTATTATAATAATGATATTTTCTTCTATAGTAATATAGTATAGTTAACAGAATAAAATTATGGAATTTTCTTTATTGCCCTATAATAAATCCCTGGATAAGGCATGGATCTGGAATTAGGAATAACTGAGTTCAAATTCAATCTCAGACACTTACTGTATGACCCTGAGTAGGCCATTTAAACTTGGTCAACCTCAATTTCTTTTTGTAAAATGGAAATAATAGTGGTAATGGCACTTATCTCCCAGTGATGTTATGAAGATAAAATTATAAAGCAATATTCTTTGGGAATATTGTTTCCCTTTGAAGGCAGATTAGTATAGACACAAATAAATTCTGCCCTATCTTAATGGATGCTGATAGTCAACCTGGAAGTACTCTATAAATAAATTCGAGCTGTTTTAAAGCAAAGCTTCCCTTTCCTGAAAGACTATTATTACATTATAACATAAGGATTAATAGTTTAAGTTTATTTTCCTTTATTTCTCTTTTCCTGGGATTGAAAACTTTTAAAATACCAATATTAGTAGGAGTACTGTTTTTCGTATCAAAAATCCCCAGTTTGACTTCCGGATCTGCATTTACTACTTGAGTCATTTTGGGCAAGAGACACAAATCACTGGCTCTAATTTTTTCATCCTATCTGTAATTTTAAGGGGTTGGGTTCGATAGCCCCTAGGATTTATGATTCATAGTCACATCTTTCTGATTCTCATTTCCTCATCTATAAAATTCTGGGATTGAAACATAGCATCTAAGTTCCCTCTAAATCTGTGATTCTCTAAATTTTTACATATTGACAAGCATTTAGGTTCATTGTAAAAATTCTTTCCATGTTTTCTTCTTATTGTATGTACTCTTTCAGTCCCATGAAGGGAACAGTGGGTTATGAGTTAATTTGTTTTTATACCCACTTTTCCTCCATGATCTAGTCTAGGGAGTTACTGATTAGGTTAGTCTCCTGCATTCTATACAGTTATCAGTCCCAACACCGTGTTGTCACACTCTAGGAGTGCCCACCCCTCTTTTCATGGGCACCTTAGAGACAGGCTGAAGAAAGCCTGTAAGTCTTCTGCACTTTCCCTAAGAGGACCAGACATTCTTTCTCCAGCATGTTATCTACATTTCCTCCCCAAAGATAACAGTCTCCATAGAACCAATTAACCCTCCCCAGAGCTACAAAAGCCAACTCTAGGACATAAGAATTAGATGTTCAAATTTCTCTTTCTAAGGTAATTTCTGTGCCTCTTTTCAGAGAAAAAAAAAATGTACTAATAGAATCTTAGGATGTTGGCAGTGGAAGTGATTAATGACAATTCATGATTAAAAACGGAAACTCTTGAAGGCCCCTGACATTTCAAAAAACAAAACAAAACATTGTAGACTAACTGATAACTCATAGTAGTGAGTCACAACCAAATTAGAAAAAGAGGCTTATCGCTACTATCTGTACAGGACTGAACTTGATGGGGAATGAGGGATGGCCAGGAACTACCAAATAGTAAGTTGGTTGCTCTCCCTAAATTTCATCACCTTTTCCCCACCCCCTGTTATCACATTTGTACATAATGTAAAGCATGTTCTGATTTATGGAGAAGTATTATGGCCATAACAAGGAAAAATTCCTTTTCTTCTCATTTGGTTGAGGAAACATTTACATAGTCAACTCTGAACAGGTTACAACAGTGCTTTCTTTTGAAAAGTAGTAAAAAGCCATGCAATTCTTAAATATTAATTAGTTTAAGAGGAAAAACACAATTCAGCTTCATCAACCTATATGTGTATATTTCCACTCCTTCCATACCCCCCAAATATATATATATATATATATATATATATATATATATATATATATATATATATATATATATATATATATATCAGTATATCCAGATTTAATTGAAGAACAGAATATGTTGAGGAGAATTACTCCCTGATGTCTTCTCTACACCCTTGAGACTTAAGTATGCTTGGCTACCAAACTTTGGCAGAGCATGCTACCCTAATAGGATTAGATATCCAGGATATTTCAAGGCAGAGAGGAGTGGAGTTGGAGAGTATATGATTCCAATGGTTGTGCTATTAGTGCCATTCCAACACCTATTATATTCAGTATTCTCTTGCACAGGAGAGCTTTTTGGGGAGGCAATGGTCAATCAATATCTCAGGACAAGCATAAGAGAAGGAAGAGGGAAAGAGAGCCATTGTTGATAGTGTCCTATTGAATGTGAAAGGAATAATTGGATTTTGTTGATTCTTTTTTTTTTTCCTTTTAAAAATGTATTGTGGGGGCAGCTAGTTGGTGCAGTGGATAGAGCACCAGTCCTGAAGTCAGGAAGACCTGAGTTCAAATCTGGTCTTAGACACTTAACACTTCCTGGCTGTGTGACCCTGGGATAGTCACTTAGTCTCAATTGCCCTAAAAAAAAAAAATATGTAATATATTGTGGCCCTCTTTGGTGAGCCAATTTCACAAATGTAAGAAGATTAGAAGCAACATGTTGGAAGGCAGAGATTCTTAACTTAGAATTCATAGACTCTTAAAGGATCCATGAATAGAGGGTCAGTGACCTTGGATGGGGAAAAATTATATCTTAATTTTTCTCAAGGTCTAATTGAAATTTATCATTTTCTTCAATTACTTAAAATTGTTATTCTGAGATAAGATTTATTGGTTCCACTTAACTACCAAAGGTTTAGAACCCTCAATATAGTGAATAACATGTACATTTGTGATCAGAACTATCTCCCAAGGTATTGTCTACTTTCTATTAAGCAGAGAATCAAATATATGACCAAACAAGATTAAAATGTAATTGGGAAATATTTAATAAAATATATGAAACTATAATAAACATTATATTTTAAATTGTCAACCTAGAAGGTTTTATAATAGTGGTCTCCATTTCTACTTGAGTTTGCCACCATCATACATATATAAGACATAGAATTTGCCCTGGTAGGGGGAGTTCCCCCAACAGAGAATTCTCCATCTTTAGGAAATTATCTACATCAAAAATACTAATTACTAATACTAATATTAATACTAAAATGTTGTTGTTCAGAAATTTCAATCTTTACCCCATTTAGGGTTTTCTTGGCAAAGAACCTGGAGTGATTTGTCATTTTCTCCACTCTTTTACAGATGGGGAAACTGAGGCAAACTCAGAGTTAAGTGACTTACCTAGAGTCACACAGCTAGTAAGTGTCTGAGACTGGATTTCACCTCAGACCCTCCTACTTTAAGGGTGGTATTCTATTCACTGTACCACCTATTTGCTCTTATATAAAAACTAATGGGAAGAAAATTTTAAAGTAGCAATATCACCAAATTTTTGTTACTTTTTAGAATGAAGCTTCTCATCATCCATAGTGTTATAACTATAAAGTTGGGTTGTTGAAGGTAGAGTACAAGCTCTGTCAGGTTCTAACAAGTTGGAAAGATTTCAAGTATAGAACAAGTGATGGATGGGATGTTGATTTTCCCAGGTTTAGTTCAGCTATGTTTTCCAAGGCTTAGATTGGCATCAGATTAATAACATTTTTAGTACCTAAAAGCCACGTACTAATTTGGAGAATAGTGGGAGAACAGAATGTAAATTGTATTGGTGAGTGCTTAAATTGAAAAACTTACCTTTTAAAAGCAGTATGGATGCAAAAAAAGAAGAAAGGGGATTTGTAGTGAATACCAGACTTTCAAATGTATGTTATATTAGAGCACAGAAAACAGAAATTCATGTTATTTTGTTTTTTTTCCCTTTTAGTCTATATATCTCTCAAATCTTTCCAAATGAGGTACTGTACTCTTCATGGGCTTATTGTTTTATAATTTGTTCAGTTTCTGACAAAGTAGTAAAGTGTCTTTCAGAAGTTGGTTGGCTTACAATATTGCAAATGATAATTTTTTAAATGATTTTAAATATTTTTAATAATTTTAAAATTCATTAGCCAGAATGATCCAGTGTGATAATTTTCTAGTTCTAAAAATATACTTTTTAATTTTTTCATTATCATTCACGTTCTGTAAACATATTTTTTTTCTTCAGAGAAACTCTATTCACATATTATTTCTTCATAATATTTTAAACATACTTTAGCTAAGTTGTCTCATTACTCTCAATCACATGGAAAATACTTTTATTTCTTTCACTAGTCCCATTTAAGTTTATTTTTTGACAGGTCTTGGTCCAATTATCTTTAAATAGAGTATAATTAATGGGGTCCATAGTGTCTTTATGGTACCTTCTCTGTATTTTATTAGGTTCTGGAACCATGATGAAATATATTGATTAAAATTACACATTTAGTCTTTTAGCAGTTATTATAAGTCTTCTCATTAAAGCTTTCAACACAAAGAATTTAAATGCCAGCAACACACTCAGGCATGAAATTATGCAAATTCTAAATTTCTTTTTGTTGTTTACAAAGCCTAAAACTTGCCAAGAAAAAAGTTTTCCCAAAATATGCTTAAACACCTTAAGGTTATGAAGGCCAAAATAAGGTAGAGCCAATCAGAAAAAAACTTAAAAAAAACCACTTTGAACATTCTCCAGAGATGCAAGACTGTTTTTTATTTTTTCTGCTGTTGAAAAGGCATATATTTGAAAGGCACCTTCAAAACACTGGTTATTTAACTCAGAGCTTTGTAAACTTTTTCCATTCATGACTCCTTTTTACCAAAATTTTTTTATGTGATCCTGGATATATATGCATGTAAAATAGGTACATATGTGGCCCCAGGCAATTCACTTAACCCCAATTTTCTCACCAAAAAAAGAAAGAAAGAAAAAAGAAATTGAGAGATAAAAGAGGTATTACTGATAATAAATCATAATTTTATGACCCCCATATTCAGTTATAAGACCCTATATGGGGTTGTGAATCATAGTTTAAAAAGCTGGGACATTAACTAACCTCATGTTTTGCCAGTGACCAAAAATATAATATACTATTGTTGTTGACAGTAATACCACTAATATTAAGATACTATTTTATTGACATCTACTAAATGTATACCTTATATTTTATTGTTGTTAATAATAATACCACTAATATTAATATAGGCTTAATTTTTGTCACATATAATTAGCAATTTGGATAATGGTGATGTAACTATATTTTTAATATACTTCATTGTAATTACTTGAAAATAATAAAAGCAATCATGGAAAAGACATGGAAATGATTTAAGACTACATAAAATTATATATAATTTCATAGTACACAGATTAATTACCCATAAAACTTTGATTTTTTGGAAAGAAGCAACTTGAAATATAAGTGGAATAAATATTCCATATTTCAAATAAGTTTAAATTCACAGGTTGTGAAGGATAGTAAAGTGTAGAGGAAAGAATGTTGAACCTGAAGTCAGAGGACCTGGGTTCAAATCCCAGATCTATAATTATTTCCCTGCATGTTGACAAGTCATTTAAATATTCTTTATCTGTATGCCTCCATTTTATAGGGAAGTCAACTTAGGCTCAGGGAAGTTACACGAGTTTACCATAGGCACACAACTATAAATGGTAGAGTAGGAAGGAGAGCCCAAGTCTTCTCATTCTAAATCATTTCACTATATCTATTTATTATTATTGAGTTGTTTTTCAGTTACCTCTGACTAGATGTGATCCCATTTGGGGTTTTCTTTGTAAAATTCATGGAGCAGTTTCAGTTTCCTTTTCCAGCTCATTTTATTTTTTTCTTCAATAGTGTTTTATTTTTCCTAATATATATATATAGCTTCCAACATTCATTTTTGTAAGATTTTTGTGTTCCAAGTTTTTCTCCCTCTATGCTTTACCTTTTCCCTTTCCAAGACAGCAAGCCATCTGATATAGGTTGAACATGTACAATCAATCCTTTTATATTTGCCATGTTGTATAAGAATAATCAGACTAAAAGGAAAAAAAAAACATGAGAAAGAAAAAAAAAGCAAACAAACAAAAAAGTGAAATATTATGTTTTTATCCACATTCAGTCTCCATATTCTCTCTCTGGATGCAGATGACATTTTCCACCCCAAGTCTGTTGGAACTGGCTTGAATCATTGCATTGTTGAGAAGAACCAAGTCTATCACAGTTAATCATATGATTCTATTATAACTGTATACAATGTTCTCTTGGTTCTGCTCACTTCACTTAGCATCAGTTTGTGTAATTATTCCCAAGCTTTTCTGAAATCAGCCTGCTCATCATTTCTTAGAGAACAATAATATTCCATTACATTCATATACCATAACTTATTCAGCCATTCCCCAATTGTTGGACTTCCACTCATTTTCCAGTTCCTTGCCACTATAGAAAGGGATGCTAAAACATTTTTGCAGATGTGAGTCCTTTCCCCTCTTTTATGATCTCTTTGAGATACAGACCCAGTAGTGACATTATCCGGTTCATTTTGCACATAAGGAATTGAGCCAAACAGGGTTAAGTGATTTGTCTATGATCCCACAGCTGGTAAGTGTCTCAGGCCAGGTTTGAACTCAAAAAGGTGAGTTTTTCTCACTTTAGCCTTAGCATTTTATCCACTCCGCCACCTAGATACCTGACCACATCCCTTACATGAAAGAAAGTCATTTCAATAAATCAAAACAACATATAGGACAAAAGATATTCTATACATCAATCAAATAAGTGTCTATTACTATAATGCCTTATATATGTATTCAGCTATTCCTATTTATATTTTGCTAAGTATTAAAATGTCTTCCATTATTAAAATTCCTCAAGTCTATGTGACCTAGTATCTGAATTCTACTGAGAAAAGTGGTTTGCAGTTAGAGATAACCTGGAAGCAACCAAGACAGTTGAGAATACTGGTTGGGGATTAAATTTTCATTACAGATTGGGTTTATTGGGTAAAGTAGGTTTACTATGCTTTATAATCTTCTGAGCTATTTCATTCCCATCCTCTCTTCCATACCTTATGCCCCTAAAGTTAATTGTAGTCAAATCAAGAAATGAAGGATGGGGTAGATGGAAAAGTACTTTGTTTTTTATTAAAATGTGAACTGCATTTGTTATTGAATCCATGGGATATGCTTTCCAGTTTGAGAAATTTCTTGCCTTTATCACTATAAATTATTTCTAGAAGTACCATCTTTGAGGAATGCCCAAATAGAATGGATGAATCAGGGACCAACAGATTTAGAATTAAATTTCAACAATCAAGATGTATAGAAACAAGCACGAAACAAAAGATCTCATTTCAAATCCACTCCAGTTTATTTAAATTGACATCCTATTGGCATAGTGCATATTGTGTTCAATTACACACCAAATTGGTACCTTTTATACTACCAGTTCAGTCTCTTCTTTAGACATGAGAAGGAAAAAAATATAGTAGTACATCTTTGAGTTTCAGTTACTAAGTTTACTGATAACACAAAGCTGAGAGGTATAGCCAATATATGCCAATTCCTACAAGCTTTGGCAAGCCTAACAACATAAAATGGAGCAGAGATAAATGTATAGTCCTACTTGTGGATTCCAAACATAGTTACCCAGGTCAAAAGCAGGATTTGGTACATAGAGCTAAACAACAATTCAGGGAAAAAGCATAAAGATGTTATTGTTGTTGAGTCATTGTAGTTGTTTGACTTTTCATGACCTCATTTGGGGATTTCTTGGTAGAGATAGTGGAATAGTTTGCCATTTCCTTCTCCACCTCATTTTATAGATGAGAAAACTGAAGCAAAGAGGGTTAAGTGACTTGCCCAGGGTCATATACTCCTAATACTCTAAGGTCAGATTTGAACTCAGATCTTCCTGACTCCAATCCCTGGATTTTATTTACTGTGCCAGATAGCTGCCCAGAGCAGCACATTTTAAAAAGCTATTAGCTATGTCAGTATCAGATTATCTTTGACAGTATGTTAAGTTTAAGGATTAAAATAATCAATTACAAGTTACTTGTGAGATATTTCAGGCTTTGGACACTGCTTTTATGACTTTAAAAAGCAGAGGAGAAAATCAACAAAATCCACTTCTGTAAAAGTCTTATTAATCTGTTTATCTCAAGTTAAAGCTCATCATTCTAATGATTTTAAGTCATTTGGAATTGTTCAGATGAATCTAGATGGGGCTCACCTGACTATTTGTAGATGGATCTTACCTCTTTGGAAAAGAAGAGATTTCTGCATATAGACTATAATATATAAACTTTTCTCAGTCTGGCTAATTGGGAAGCATCTCACTGGGTTGTGGAGTATGTTCACTGAATTATTAACAGAGCCCTAAGCCATTTTAAGCATTCCAAGCACTTTGCTCCACTAGTCCAGACAGAATCCCTTCAGAAGGGAAAATAATTTTATTATAATTATACTCCTCTTCTAAATCTCCAACAAGATATACAAAAAAGAATTGAAAGCCAGCATTAGTTATAAATAATTTACAAAGAACATTTCATGCCACACTTAATTAAAGCACAGGAATTAACCTTTCCTTTAAGCCATTCCAGAATTACACATCCATATATAACTAGTTTAAAAAAAAACTCAATATATATAAAAATCTGAATTTAAAAAACAAACTACAGAATAATATTTTGCATTGCAAAAGGATCCTTCATTTCATAAAATAATTTGGTGTTGTGTTCTAGGGTACATTTTGAATGTTAGCAAAATATGTTTACATATATTTTTTTAGGAACATATCTCATATAAAGGAGGAAACAAATAGATATATAGTCTTAGTAGGATATGTTATAGGAGGACTGTTGCTTCCTTACTCTGTATACAATCAAAACCTCATGTAGTCTAAAATCATGTTAATTTTTTTCTTTACTACATCAAAATTCTGATTCAAAGTTGATTTTATAGTATATCAGAATCCATATATTTTTTTATTTTTAAAGTTTTACTAACAAAGACTCTCATATCTGTGCAACTGATTTTTTTAAAACCAAATCCAGGATTTTACATTTATCTCTATTAAATTCAATCATTCCTGATGCTTTTGTTTCACATTGACTCTTCCTCATCTTTGAATCATGATAAAATTTACTATTTCTGCTTTGTTTCAACTTTTTGATAAAAATTTGAATGGAGGCCTTACTCTCACTCCCTCCACATTAAAATGCACATATCCCTCAGAGGGGCAACACAGTAATTTATTGGTGATCATCAGCACCTTAGTAAAAAACTTTTTTCAATTAGCAAAAGATCTGCTCCTTCCAAATTGACAATGAAAGAAAAACAAAACTTGTTACACATAGATATAGGTATAAATTGTGTGTGTGTGTGTGTGTGTGTGTGTGTGTGTGTGTGAAATTGTTCTTCTGTTTAGATCTTCAAAACATAATAGAACTACTCCTGGGTCTTCTGTTTAACTTCGACTTTCTCTGTTACCTCTGATATCAATAAGGTTCAGAGGCAATCCAGTTGTCATCTTCTGGTATTACAACATACACCTATACACACACACACACACACACACACACACACACACACACACACATATATATATATACATATATATATATATAGAGAGAGAGAGAGAGAGTCAAGCAAAAATAATTCCTGCTATCTCTCTCTCTCTGTCTCTCTCTGTCTCTCTCTGTCTCTGTCTGTCTCTCTCACTCTCACTCTCTTTCACTTTCACTCTCTCATTTTCTCTCTCTTTCACTTTCACTCTCTCATTTTCTCTCTCTCTATATATAGTCTCATTCTGCACTCTGATTTTTTTTTACTTCTATTAAGAGGGTTGGTACTATGTTTCTTTCATCAGTAGTTTTCTGGGATCATGGTTGGTCATTATGCTGAACAGATTTTCTAAATCTTTCAAAATTCTTTCTCTTTACCCTACATTGTCATCACATAAACTATAGTCCTGGTTCCATTTTACTTCATTCCATATTAGTTCATACCTTTCCCTAGGTTTCTCTGAAATAATCCTCAGCCATTTCTTATAGCAAAATAATATTGCATCACATCTATAAACCATAACTTGTACAGCCATTCCATATTTAATGGGTTACCATTTCAGATATTAATTCTTTTCTTCCTTAAGAAGAACTAAACATTTTAATATAATTTAAAATAATTTTTCTTTGAAGTTTTGCTTGTAGATGTTTTAGAATCATTCTTACCTTTTGGATTTATGTCTTGTGTTCCTGTCATTAAAATATGTTTTTATGGTGAAGTTCTTTTTTTGTTTTCTCATTCTTCCAATCTATTTTGTGATTTTGGAACTATATATACATGCTTTGAGAAGGAATGTCTGAGTTGATCCTGTTGTTTCTTTCTTTGGATATTGCGCATTGTGTTAATCCAGATTCTCAGAGACTATCTCAGATTGGGAACCTAAAACCTTTTAGTACTGCTGAAGTGTTTTGATTCAGAGAAAAGTTAGCTCACTGTTTTTCTTTGATTTGAGTTCTCTGCAAGTTCCTGACTAGTTTGTATAAGAACAACTTAGAAGTATAGAAACTTTTTTTAATGGAAAATTTTAAGAATGGATCCCCAGAAATAAATAGTAAAATTAGTTCTATTTAATTTTTTTAGATAAATTAATCAACAAGCATTTATTAAGCACCCATCTGTGCCTGGCACTATGCTAGATAACAGTGGATTAAAGAGCATAAAATTTTCTTTTTTTATTTTTTTATTATAGCTTTTTATTTACCAGATATATGCATGGGTAATTTTACAGCACTGACAATTGCCAAGCCTTTTGTTCCAATTTTTCCCCTCTTTCCCCCCCACCACAGATGGCAGGTTGACCGATACATGTTAAATATGTTAAAGTATAAATAAAATACAATATAGAGCATAAAATTTTCCAATAAAAAGATCAAAGCTTACTTGGGGAGAACAGCTTCAGTTGAGTAGTGAGATCAGAAGCCAAAATGCAAAGATTTTGGAGGAGATAGTACCCTGTAAAATTATCACTTTTTTTTTTTCATGACACAAAATTCTTCCAAGAAGCAAAACATTATACTAATAAGTTTCAGGAAGAATCTTCAACCCCACATGATTAAGCAGAAATATTACAGATAGGTTTCCATTTTGGGTAACTACAATGTAATGATAAGAATAAGGACCAGACCTGTGATTTTATTAGTGATAGAATCTCCCAGTGTAAAGCTTCCTCTGTCAATGCAGGTTAACACCTTCTTTACCATTTATAGCTTTAGACAGCTACCAATTTAAGTGATTTATATTGCACAGCCAAGATGTGTTAGAGGCAGTGCCTGACCCCAAATTTTCCTGGCTTTAAAACAAACTATCCACTTCCTCTCTACAAGGTCCTGAGCTTAGGAACAAATAATTCACCAGACTCTTCCAGACTCCAGTGCTCCATCTACCACACCTTTTTATCTCTGTAATATACCATGCTATCTCACAGCCAATAAACATTGAGAGCAAATGTATTATAATGGGATGAGTGCTGAACTAGGAGAGCTGGGGTATAACTTGTATGTCTCACTAAGTAGTTGTTCAACTCAGGCAAAGTAACTGTAATCAACCAGCAAAAACAGGCCATCATCACTTCCTATTTGGACTGCTGCAATAGTTTTCTAATTGATCTCTCCACCTTGCTCTCCTTCCTCCAGTCCATCACACCACTCAATACCAAAGTAATAAATCAATCCTGAAATACTGACCATGCCATTCCCACACATATCTGCATCTACCACTTTTATTCAGTCATTCCAATGATTCTGTTATCTCCATGATCAAATATAAAATCCTCTGCTTGGCTTTTAAAAGCCTTTCATAACCTAGAACTTTCTCAGCTTTCTGGTCTTTTTAACCGCTTACTGCCTCCATGTATTTTCTGATCCAGTGACTTTAAGAACTACTGCCCTCCCTTGCTCTTTGTATTTCTCTACTCCATTTTCATAAGACAAAAATAATCACCTCCACTCCTACCCCCATCTTCCTGATTTCTGTCTTCCTTTGAATCTTAGCTAGAGTCTAACATTATCATGTAAATTTCTTTTTTTTCTTCCCTCCCTCTTCCTTCTCCTCCCCTGCCCCATCCCAGAGATGGCTACAACCTTCAACAATAAACATTCCCAATCTTCCTCAATGCAGATACTCCAAGATTAACTCCAATTTACTCTGGCTCTAAGGCCACAATGCCTTTCTATAAAATAATGAGTTTAGGAACAAATAAAATCCACCCAACACTTTTTGGATGATGGACTCTGAACTATGTTTTCATCCCCAAAAGATACCCGCAGGTCATTTTACATAATTCTCTGAATTAGTTGGCTCAATTTCCCAAGGCAACCAGAATCATCACCAAAATAATGGGCATGTACATAGTTGTTTACATGTTTAACCCCCATTTGAACATGAGCTCCTTGAGAATTAGGACTACATTTGCCTTTCTATGTATCTCTGGAGGTTAGCCCAGTGCCTGGCACATTGTAGATACAAAGAAAATGCTGGTTGACTTGACTTGACAAGTATTTGCTGCTGGTTGTTATGGATGATGTGGAAGTATAAGTACTTAATGAGATTTTGCCTCCAAAGAATTTGCAGTCTAGCCAGAGACAAGGATAATTGCATATGAAATGATTAGTGACTGCTATAAGATAGGATACATAATTAAATATAAAATTGTGGAGAATGGATTATATGAGTTATACAAGTTCACAGAAAGAGAGAACCAAGAAAGGTTTCAAGGAGGTGAAGGGATAAGGTGAACTTTGAAGACTGGCAAGGACTGGGGTATTTTGGAAGTATGTATATTTGGCCTAAGAACTGGTTAGGTGATCAATTTGAATAAATACTGGAAAAGGAATGATCTAATTGTGGGATTGTAAAACACTTTTGTTCCTGGAGAGGAAAAACTATGCTTAAGCTTGGTGGGAGACACAACATTGTACAGAGGGGTTCAAAGTCAAATTTAGACATGATAGGATGGGCAGCAGGGAAGCTAATTTTTTGAGCTGAGGAGTTCTGTGATGACAGTACTGCTTAAAGATGATTAATCTGGCAGAACTTTAAGTTTTAAAGTTTGCCTGGATGCTTAATCCAGCCACTCAAGGACAGAAGATATCAAAAGCAATGATTTATTTTATAGTTAAACTGAAAGGTTTCTGTGTTTTAATTTTCCAAGTCACAGATGAGCAAAAGGTTGTCTTCCTTTGCTGAGATATATCTCATCTAATCTTAAATATTTTTTTCTCTATAATTTTTAGTAATGGTAATAATTATAAGAAGAACTTCCAGTTAGATGATATTTCACGGTTTACAAAAGGCTTTTTTATATCATTTCATTTGATTCTCACAACATGATCAAATTATTATCCCCATTTTACAAATGGGAGATTCAGGAATTTGTACAGAACACATAATTAAACTTTGATTTGAATTTTTATCTTCCTGAATCCATGTACAGTGTACTTACATGTCATTTTCTTTTAACTTCTTAAATCCTTAGGTATATTCCGTTCAGTGGTTTTACTGATTCCATGACAATACAATGTTAGGTAAAATGATGTCATAGGATCATAGAAATCAAGTTGTGATTTAATATTATAGTAGGACATATATATTAATACATTATTATATTAAATATTATATTAATACATTTAATATATTGTATAATATATTACATATTATTAATATATTAAATATATTATTGAGAGATTATTATGGTCAGGGAAGCTTTATTCTTATATGATGCATATGGGCAAATGCTTTTTATAGTTAACACAAATTTTGGTTCAGAGAAGCAGGATGCTGTTGGAAATAGTGTTGGATTGGAAGCAGGAGAGCTGGACTGAAATCTCAGTTCTTCCATTATCTAAGCCAGATGACCTTAGATTTAGGCAAATCTCCAAACCAATCTGAATCTGTTTTCTTATCTGAAATTTGGGATGGATGATTTCTAAGACCCGTTCTGGCACTGAGTCTACGGTTCTACAGAGTTGGTTTAGTCAAGAAATCCATATGGGGCTTGTAAGAAAGTGGAAATTGCAGCATGAGTGGGCAGCTAGGAGGAAAATTCAAGGTCAAGAAGAATAGGAAAAAAAAAAACCTTCATAGATCATAATAAAAACTTAGAGTGAAGAAACAAAACTAATGAAAATTGGCTAAGAATATTGCTTTGCTTGCATTTATTACCCTTAATAGTTCAACGTGTTTATAATTTTTGTAGCAATAATGGAATATCAGCAAGGAAAAAAAAAATCCTTTTCCTGTTGCCATAGAGATGAAAGAACAAGCAAAGTTTTGTTCTAGTCAGTGGAAGAGTGATAAAGAATTCAATTATATAAGGCATTTCTTCAAATTTTGTTTAATTTTTGTGTGTGTGTTTTACAGCTGACTACAAGGAAAGTTTTAATACAATTGGAAACATTGAAGAAATTGCATACAATGCTGTTTCTTTCACCTGGGATGTCAACGAAGAGGCAAAAGTAAGTAAAAGTGTCAAGACTGGCAGGGATTGATTAAACTGGGCTCATTCTTTTATAGGAATTCAAAAGTTTCTTTTCTTACCTTGACTAGGTGACTGCAATGTTGTTATTGCAAAGGACCAATGGGGTGAAAGAATCTTCCAACAGAATAGGAAGACAGGCTCATTGTTATGCCTTCTGGAGCTCAATAATTCATTTCCTTCCTTATTTGGAGGATGCTGGAAGTGGAACAAGAGATCTCCTCTCTCAGAGCAGATCCACATCCCAGATTTCCCAAATTTCCAGGCTTTATGGGGGGCCTCAAGCTGGGGCAGGGTTGTCTAACTATATTGCTGAGTATTCTTCTGGTAGCAGGATGCAATGCCCTGTGGGCACTTTTCCAGAGAAGTAGTTTAACCAAAATGTATATAATTTGACAGCTGTGGAGGAGTGTTACTTTACTTGATTAAGACACAAAGAACCTGGGGGGAGGGGGATGGAGGAAGAAGATGGGCAGGTTTTCTTCCCTCCACAGGGTATGGTAGTGTGCCCTGTGGCCAGCAGAGAATTCAGCTGATTATTCTTTCATTGCTCATTTAATACTTTTCTTTCTTTTTTTTTTCTGAAATGCTATTATTTTTCTTTGTTCTCTTTTTATATGTTAAAATATTATTCTTTTTAATTTAAAAAATTATGTCTTTTAATTTTTAATTACAAATATATTTATTTCTCCATCCCCAAATAACCATTTTCTTGTAAGAAAAAAAGCAGTTCAGTAAAACTAATCAACATGTTAACTAGTGTGACGGTTTAGTTAAGGGAGTGAACTATGTGGTACCTGAAAATCCTTCTAGGATTTCATGAAAATTGTACATTTTGTAATCATATTCAATTATATTTATTCTTTCTGTTCTCTCCCACCCAAATGTTCACATTTCCAAATTCCTAACTATTCTATAGATTGTCTCTAATTGGAACCAAAGGTGACATTGGGTGCTGAGTGACACTTAAATTTGACTACTTGTATAGTTTCTACAAGAAGGTTAAATTATTAATCTTTTGTAGGGGGAATTTCTTAAAACAAATGAGAACGCTTAATAACTCATTCAATGTGGTATTGCTTATAAAGGAGAGAAGGATATTTGAGAGAAGAAGAATTGGAATTTTGAGGGCATGACATCAAAAAACATAAATTGCAGCGAATTTTATTTCATTTTGTATAGAAGATGGCTTTAGGCTCAGGAAAGGCAAACCCCAAAATAAGTCATAGTAACACCTGGAGAAATATGCTGAGTTATTCCAGTGACTGAATATTCCTATTTTAGCAAACATTCATTAGGCACTTACTCTAATGTAGAGCACATTTTGTAATGCAAGTACAGAGTAGATCCCAGGCAAAAGAATAGGAAAAGTGTGTCTGCAGTATCCTTGCTATTTATTTTATTCACCTCTTTTCATCCAGATTCTTTTTAGTTCTTCCATGCCCAAAAGGCATTAGTGTGAACTCTCTGGTACTATATTATACTATTTATGTCGGTATGTCCTTGAAAAAAAGATGCGGAAGGGTTAGTGTTAAAAGAGTATGGGGCATTGAGGAAAGAGGAAGATAATTTGTATCCTCAAGGAGATTAATTATAATAGGAAAAGGTAAAACAAAAAAAGGAGCTGGAAAGTGGGAAGAAGGTAGAGACATGGTAGCAAAGCCTGGAGAATTGGATCTCATAGGTCTGGACATTTTTCCAAAATGGAGGTTCACTAGTGGGGAAAGGGACTAAGGGAGGAAAGAAAAGGTAACTAATGCATGGTGGCAAAAACCAGAGGATAGATAAATCATAGAGAATGGATAGTTCAAAATAGAAAGAATTGTTAGAGACCTACATCTAGTCTATCCCTCTTTTATAACAGAGAAGGAAACTAAAGCCAGGAGAGATGAGATGATTTGCAGTGAGGTGGCACAGTGGATAAAGTGCCAGGCCTGGAGTCAGAAAGGGCTGAATTCAAATTTGGCCTCAGAGATTTATTAGCTGTATGATCTTGGATAAATCACTTAATCTCTGCCTCAGTTTTCTTATCTATGAGATGGGATAATAATAACAACTACATCTCAGTATTATTATGAGGATCAAACAGGATAATAATAATAATTATAAAGTACTTAGCATAATGTTTGAAATATAGTAAAAATAGTAATATAGTCAATATTATCCAGATTCACAGAAGCAATAAATGCCAAAGTTGGGAGTTGAACTGAAATCTCATCACTATAAATTGCTATCCTTTCTACTCTACCACACTTACTCGATGGTTAAATGTTTGCTTTAGAACAGGATTTTTATTTCACAGAGTCAAGGATTCATGTAAATGACTAGCTTTTTCTGTGCTTTAAAAAAATCTTATTTATACAATATTTTTTTTCCCCTTAGAGTCATGACACTCTGCAAAGTCAGGGATACTTGTAGTATCTAGGCAGAACTGGCAAGATCTTCTGAGTTGAAAAAAAAAGAAATATAATATTATAAATGCTTCAAGGATTCCCTATTCAATTTGGCTCATGAAATTTGAAAATTATAATAGAGTTTGGAGCTAATCTTTGGATGAAGAGTCTCTGTGAATCAGGTTTAATAATATTTAAGGGAACTAGTGACATATAGTTTTTATTTTTAAAATGAACTTACAGTATTAGAAGACAGCCATGTTTGTTATTTTCTATTCACCAAACTGAAGAATTAAAAAGTGGAGGAGGGGAAAATTGAATGGGACAAATGGTTGAAAATTACTTTTTAGTTTGTAGTTAGTTCTGACTTGTTCCTCTTACAGTTGAGGGAGGGGTGGGCATTCCATTTGGAAGCCTTCAGAAAATTATGTAAGATGATTTATTTGGCTCATTTTTCTTGTTTCAGTCTTATGCAACTTATTATTCACAGCAAACAAGTTTATGTGCCCATATGTTTTGGTATATGGCAGTGGAGGAAGGTTTATGTAGTTTGTTTCTTTGCTTATCCTGACTCTGATCAGTGAGTGTTTGTTTTATCCATTCATAGTGACTGATACTTGATGCATGCAGTTGCAAGGAATCCTTGAATCAATATGTAATAAAAGGCTACAGAAAACTTTACTTCAAATTCCTAAAAGGGACTATAAAAATTAAATCTGTTTCATTAAGGAGATTGAGAGTGTATTTTTCATTAGCAGAGCCAAAGGCTTTTCCTTAAAATATTACTTACTTCACAGCATGAATGCTATAAAAAATAAAATCTGGAAGTAGAAAGAAAATAGATTTATAGAAATTCAGGAAGCAGATGGAAAATCTCCCTTCCTTATATTAGAATTGGGTGTGATTTTAATATTGCAGTATGTTCCCCTAGAGTCATTTGTTTCCTTTTCTAATTCCATTGCTAACATCTGAATATAAGTGCCTTGAGTTCCTCTGAGAAGAAGCAAAAACTTGTTAAAATGCCACTTACTGAAGCTTTATTCAGTGTTTACAATGGCATATGTCCATTAGGTCCTCCCTCCAGAGTGATTAAGATAATGAGGATTGAATTAAGAAGAAAACAGTTGGTTCTGACTACCGTTTGATAGTTATAATACATATCTCATATATATATATATATATATATATATATATATATATATATATATATATATATATATATATATATTCATTATGTCTGATATTGATGGCATCCATTCTAAGCCTGCTCATCCTATATGAGTCCGGTTCATGTTTTCTCATAACCCCTCCTTAGAAGATCTATGCAAAACCTTCTAATATTTCAGGAATATCACGATGGGATAGTCTATATGCCATTCTCACTATATGACTAGCTCATCTTCATTTCTTAAAAAAACCACATATCTCCACAGTAAAAGCTTTTAGGCTTGTTTCATTTGCAAGCCATGGCTGATATTTTGTGGCCTATTTATTTTCATCATGTATTTTTCCATTGCCCTTTGAGGTTATATATAATTTTAGATATTCTGAGATGATAGTTTCCCACGATTTGAAGTCATATGGGTATTTCCTTTATTTCCTAATGATTCTGAACTTTAAGACATCATCATACAAAGCCCATTCCCCATCTTTTACCATCTAATTCCTTATTCCCTTCTCCCTCAACTTTCTAACCCTAAAGTTCCAACCAAGTGTTGCCTTGCTCTTCTGTGTTGTGCCCTCTGGAATGGCTGCTCCATAGACAGCAACTTTCTCTTTGTGCTAAATCTTTTCTATTTAATTACAGAAATCTGACTGTCCTCAGTGACATAGCCTCCTTTGTCACTTGTTCCAATACTGTTTATACCTTCATTTGTTCCCCTCATTTCATTAGTTGGGTTGGAATATTTCTTATACTGGACTTGGAGTGAGGGAAATGTGATTAGACACTTACGAGATATGTAATCCCGGTCTAGTCAATTTAGCTCTATTTCCCTCAATTTTCTCACTTATAAAATGGGGGATAGTAATAGCACTGATCTCCCAGTTATTGTGTGGATCAAATGAAATTATAACTACATAAGAACTACATAAGTGATAGCTATTTAAATAACAAGGAGTAGGATCAAACTGCAAAAAAGAATTTTTGCTAAAATCTAGGTGTGTGTGGAAAGTGGGAAATGGCTGTGGTGAAGACAAAAGTGCCAATAAAATAGTTTTTGAAAAATTAAATAAATAACTTTAAATATTTAAAGTCAGCCTTTCTTTCTTTCTTTCCTTATCCCCCACACTAGGTGTGACTAGAATGCAATGAGACTGTTATTGTTGCATGGCTCTGGAGATAGTTCCCATATAAGAATTTCAGAAATGTTGTGAGTAATGAAAATAATATTTGAATGAATGGTTAGCCTCCCAAAGTATCTGTTTTGAGGACAACACTCATTTCAATATGAGAGGCAGCACCGTGTAATGAAAAGAATAATGAACTTGAAGTGAAGATTTGGATATGACATTCAGCCTCCAATATTTTAATCATTCAGTTCTTCCAAAAAATAATTAGGTACCTTGTACATGCCAGAGGGCAGCTAAGTGGTGCAGTGTTTGTAGTACAGACCTGGAGTCAGGAAGACTCATCTTTCCAAGTTCAAATCTGGCCTCAGACACTTGCCAGCTGTGTGACCCTGGACAAGTCACTTAACCCTGTTTGGTTCAGTTTCATCAGCTGTAAAATGAGTTAGAGAAGAAAATGGCAAACTATTCCAGTATCTCTGCCTACAAAACCTCAAATGAAGTCACAGAGAATCATACATAATTAGAAATGATTGAACAAGAATAAAAAATGTGCCAGATATTACAGTAAGTCTATGTAATTAAAGGCAAATCATTTGATCTCTATGAGCCTAAGTTTCCTCTTCTGTAAAATTCCCTTCCTCAAAGTATTATTTTGAGGAGGGTATATTAAAAATCATCAAGATTTATATGCCAAAAATTATTATTATTACTCCTAGCTAAGTGACCTTGGGCAAAATACAGAACCTCTCTGGACCACTGTTTTCTCATCTGTAAAGTGAGGGGGGTAGGGCAAGATTGCCTATTGAAATCATAAATCATGGAACTGTGGAACTGGAAGGAACATGGAACTCTAGAGTTTTAGAATCAAACCTCAGAGATCATGACTGAGTTCACTAAACATTATCAAGCAGATTCCATGTGCAAGGTAGCCAGGGAATAGTAAAAAGAAGGACATGCTCCCCCCACCTGTAGAACTTCATTTCTGCAATTCTATGATTCCAGTGAAAGCTTTCTTCAGCTTACTTAAAGCCGTACTTTAAAAGACTTTTATTTCATTGTCCCCCTTAAACAAACTCACATACAAAAAAATGAATAAATAAAGTTGTTGACTGCTCATTAATACCAAAGGCAGGGAATTCTTCACACAAGACCCTATTGAGCTATTAAAGACTAGCAGGCTCAGATTCCTCTCACTGAAGGCTCCCTTTTCACTTGAAAATGACATCATCTTGGAGAGCAGGGGAGCTTCAAACCCTAATTACAGACTCTCCTTTCTTCCGGATTTCTAAGGATATTCTTAAAACTGGACCCATTGTTTCTACCCAATGTCATTTACTCTCTTCACAATAATTTCAAGATTAAACTAACCTCAGTGTTACAAAGACCTCTCTTATACGACCCAGATAGAATACCAAAAGAGGAGACATTACCAGAGCAGTAAGATGCTTCTTAGAATTTTTTTTCACAAAATTAAAGGAACAAGCACCTTCTTTGTGTTCTTTTATAGTAATTCTATATCAGTTTTTCCCCTCAATTTGGTCCCATGCCCCACCCTTCCCATGATTGATAAGCTGCATCAGATTGAAAAAGTCAACTTTCCAGGAATGTCTTTTTATTTCCTCTCCATCTTGGTCCTCCAGGTTGCCTCTATCAAATGATAATGGACCAAAACTTCACTATATTCCTTCATCACTGAGATTTTTCAAGTATCAAAATGCAATTTTAACCAATGTTTTCTTTTTTCATTCTCAAGTTTATGGGATCGTAGTCTCATGGAACTGGGAGGGATCTTAGAGGCTGTCCAGTGTAGCTGGACATGAATGGAGATGAAGAAATTGAGACTCAGAGAGAAAAACTAACTTGCTTGAAGTCAGGCAATAAGTGACAAAGCTAATATGTTTATCTGGTGTTTTCTGGGCTGACAAATTATAGAAGCTTAGAATTGAAAGGTACTACCCAGGAGACATCAAAGTTTAAAAAATCAAATTAGAAGATAATTTTTAAAAAGACATTAAGGTTAACTCCTGCCTAGGACATGAATTTCATCTACAGCATCACCCACATTAGGTGTTCCTATCAACTTCTGTTTCAAAATGTCCAGTGGTAGAATCAAGCAAGTAAGTACAAGCATTGATTAAGTATTGATCATACAAGACCAAAAAAAAAAATTTCTCCTTCCTTAAGGAGCCCATGTTCTAAAAGGGGAGACAACAACCAAATAATTATTTACATAAAAAATACATGCAGTATAAATAAAATGTAATCTAAGAGGGAAGTCAGTGAAAGTGTGAGGATCAGGAAAGACATTCAGAGGGGTTTATACTATTTTTTAATTAATTTTTTTTCCAATGAGTAAAATTCTACTTCAAACCCAATTTAGAAAGAAAGAAAAATAAAACCCTTGTTGCAAACCTATCTAATCAAGGAAAACAGATTTCAAAAATTTTTAAATTAGCTCTCCTCTGTTTTCAAAGTCAAATTTTTTTTAAAATCACAAGATACCTTATATTTTCTTGCATTTTTTCAGTCTTGAATTTATTTTAATATTTTAGGTTTCATGAAACTATTAGATTCTCTTTCATTCATTCTAATTTTATGACTTTGTTTTTGGGCAAAGCTTTATTCTAAATAATTCTCTTTCCAGTTCTCTCTTCTATAACTCTCATTTCTTTTCCATTTCTTCCTTCTAGTACTCTCATTTCATTTATTTAAAAAATTTTTAAAAGTTAAAAAATTTTTTTTTGCTTCATGTCTTCTAGGAATACTAATTGAAAATTCTCTTTGAAGCTTTGTTTATAAATGTATTGGAATAATTCTCTTCTCTTAGTCACCAATAACTCTTTAAGATGGAAGTATTATTATTATTTTTACTCATTCTTTCAATCTACTTCCTGACTTTGGGCTAGATGTTAGAATCAGATGTAAATATCTGAGCTCATTCTGTTCCTGATTTGTTGGGCTGTTAAATGTTGTTATTCTAGGATTTCAGGTACCACTCAGGCTAGGAACCTATAAGCTTTCAGTGTACCCAAAGTGGTCCGATCCAGGGTAGTATCTGATCATGACTTCCCTCTCTCTATCTCCCTCCTCTCCACTCTAGTCTGAGTTCTCTAAGTTCCTGACCTACTATATTTGGGTCTGAGCCACAGAACTGCAGGCTTGTTTTATTTGCAGTCTCAGTAGACTATTGCTAGATTTATATATTGTTGGACAGCTGGAATTCTCTATTGGTTCACAATGACAGACTAGTGTAGGCTTCCTTTTGGTCTAGGATTCCTGCTCTGGTTAGTCCTCTACTAGTTTCACAGTATCCTGGAAATTGGAACTCAGACCCACTTCTGCTCCTGAATTCAGGACTATATAACTGAAGCTTACTTGTCAATTTGCTCTTTCCTTGATTTTTACAGGCTAATGTTTATACCACTCTTTACCCTGAGATGCCAGCTCTAGGCTGAGATCCTATACTCTATCCAACCTGGATCTGTAGTACAGAACTAGGTAGTAAACATCAGACCTGACTGTTGACACTTGCTGCTGAATCCTAAATAAATCTGGGCCTCTCTATTACTGGATCTTGGAGCTCTTTTTGACTTGGAGCTCCTTGGATGCTTTATGTGGTCCATAAAGTGGTCACTCACATGACCAGACTTGGTTCCTGATATGTATTGACTTCTCTATTTCCCTAAACTGATCTGGGCTGGGGAAAATGGCTCACTGATTTCTTCTTTTATTTCTCAAACAAGATTTGGTCTACAGTGTCTTCTAGGGCTTTTTAGAGGAGTTGGGAGTGAGGGGCTCACTCTATCTTTCTACTTTGCTAACTTGGACCCATCATGTGCTGAGTCTTGAAGGAAGCCAGGAAACATGGATGAGAATGTAGCAAATTCAGATATGGGAGACAGCTGGTAAAAAAACCAAAAAAAACAAACCATAGATTGGGAAATGAGACAAAATGTTGTCTGCGAGAAAGGGAATCAGCCAGCATAGCTGGATCATAGAGCATTAGGAGGGAAGTAAGGTGTAAAAAAGGCTGGAAAAATAGCAAGGGGCAAAGTTAGACAGAAGATTTCATATTTATTGCTACAGGTAATAAATAGGAAGCCATGCAATTGTTGAATATTGGAGTGACATGGTTAGACCAATGCTTTAGGAAAATCACAATGGCAGCACAATGGATTACAGTAGGGAGACTTGAAGCAGAAACCAATTAGAAAATTATTGCTATATTCTAGGCAAGAGAAGGTGAAGCCTGGTAATAGGGTAGTGACTGTGTGACTATATGGGGACAGTACAAGCAAGACGTTGAGGATGATAACCAAGGTTATAAGTCTGATTTACTGGGAAGAGGTGATACCGTCCATAAGTAATGGAAAAGTTGTGAAAGGGAAAGATACTTTCTCCCTTTACAGGTAATCATCTATTTTTTGATAGTTCTAATTGTTAGAAAATGACTCCACTCCCTTTTTAAAAAACCTAAAATCTAAATCATTGATGTAAGAAATTCCCAACAATTTTTACCCATTGATATATAGTCCATTTTATATCACAATCCTCTGTTTGCTTGAAGACTGCTATCATGTCTTCCCTAAGTATTCTGTCTTTCAGGCTAAGAAGCCCTCTCCTTCAATCCAATTTTCTTATGTATTTGTACTCTATGATCTCTAAGCACTGTCCCTGAAGTCAGAGAGAGCCTCATTCAAATCCTTGGTCTGCAACTTAATACCGTTATAACCTTGAAAAAGTTACTTAGCCTCCATTGGCTTCAGTATCTTATCTGTAAAATGGAGGACTTGGATTTTACTAGCCCTCCTAGATCATGATGTATATAATACAATTGCCCTGTGACCAATTTTCCTTCCATTACCCAGTGTTGGGCACAATGCTACAAATATGATTGTACCATGGGAGACTGTGGTAGAATTTCCTAGGTTATTATGCTACCCTAGTGACTTTAACTCCCTAATGGAAGCTAGGTATTCTTTATTTAACTTGCTTTTTCTTCACTTGTTTTGGTTCTATTTCTCTGATAAGTATTTTTTCTTCCATCCTTCCCATTCTGAAAATTATTCTCACTTGTAATGGAAGCAAAATTGAAGTTTTATTGTTCTGTCTTCTTCCCCTAAGCAGTTCTTTCTCCTTCCGGTAGCCTCCAACATATATATATATTTTTATTTTTATTTTTATTATATATATATATATATATATTTTATAATATTATCCCTTGTATTCATTTTTCCAAATTACCCCCCTCCCTCTATTCCCTCCCCCCGACGACAGGCAATACCATACATTTTACATGTGTTACAATATAGTCTAGGTACAATACATGTGTGTGAATATCATTTTCTCAACATATATATTTTTTTAAATTTCTGTTATTTGCACCCGAATTCAAACCTCAGTGCTTACTAGGTTTTATGAGGAGAGGGAAGGGAATAAGCATTTATGTAACACCTACTGTGTGCCAAGCATTGTGCTGTGATCTTTATAAATATTTTTTCATTCAATCTTCATTTAAATCTCATTTAATTTTCACCTTCCTGATGTCTTTCTTTATGATTATGCCACTCTGATTAAAGAGGCAGTTTAAGAGGGTTAGCTCTCAGAATCTGATGACTTAGGATCATTTACTGTCTCTAAGTCACAAATACCAGCCATGGAACTTGATTCTTCTGAGTTTTGGTCACTTTATTTGCAAGTCACTAATCACAAACTAGGGTTGTTGTAAGGAAAGTACCTTGTAAAATTTTAGTGGGCTATAAGAATGTGACTCATTCAGAGAACTGGGATTTCATTTAGTGTGGGACTCTCCTAAGGCAGGAATTCCCTTTATCAATGCTGATCAGCAACATATATGGCTTAAATAGATTTGTCTGAGGCGTATGAACTTAAGAGGCAGCTAGGTGGTATAGTGGATAGAGTGGTGGGCCTGAATTCAGGAGCACTCATCTTCCTGAGTTCAAATATGTTCTACTCAGACCCTTAACTAGCTGTTTGTCTTTGGGCAAGTCACTAAACACTGCTTGCCTCAGCTTCCTCATCTGTAAAATAAGCTGGAGAAGGAAATGGCAAATCACTCCAATAGTTTTGCCAAGAAAACTCCAAATGGGTCACAAAGGGTTGGATACAACTGAAATGACAAAAACAAATATGAAGTTATTGATCTATTCAGGAAATACCGACAGGATTTGAATCCAGATCTTTAGAATTCAAAGACTAATATTATTTCCAGCATTTCACATAGCTGTATATATACTATTGTTATTGTTATTGTTGTTGTTGTTGTCATCATTTTTTATTATTATCAGAATTGTCATTTCATTGGTATAAGTAGCTCCCAAGGAAAAATTTCCACTCTTCTAGTACAGATCTACATTAAGGAGGTTAAATAACTTTTAGTTCAAGATCTTATAGCCATTGTGTGAGGCTGCTTGTTGAACCCTAGTCATCCTATTTTCTTCTTGCTTCATTCAGTCTTTTTATGTCTCCTGTACATACTATCTTCTAATAAGAACTTGGCAGTGGATTTCCTGTTTCTATTTAGATAACTTCCTCTTTTCTTCCTCATCAGTCAATCAATCATCAAAATTGTGTTAAATGCTGACTCCATGCCTGGCAGTATGCTAAGTTCTGGGGTTACAAAGTCTGAAATGTCTCCACAATAGTTTGTGTTTGGAATAATCAGAATGGTCCCTTCTTGATAGCCCGTCTTCTCAATGCAAACCATCGTGAAAAATTACTCACTCGAACAGTCACCTAGTCATACTTCTTTCCAGTGATTCTTGGCAATTTTCCTTACCCTTTTAGACTGTGAGTTGTATTTAAAATTGGAGGCTGAGAGTTAAATAAGGAATCTATAGCCTAACTGCAAACTTTGTATGTGTATTTATGTGTGTGTGTTTTTGTGTGTGTAAAATCACAATGCTATTAGCATTGGTGATATTTAGAGTAAGTAAACTATTTCTGTGTGAATTTCATCATCATTTATAAACAGAAAGGCTAGATTACAGAATGTGAATACTTCTGAATTATATTACACCACATTATTTGGTTTAAACATTTTAATGAAATACTCCTTTGAGGCATATTTCCAAAGGTGCTAACCTTATCTTCTTTTGAGATATTCTAGAGTAAATCTGAAACAAGAACTAAGAATGATAAAGCTTCGGCTCTCTCTCTCTCTCTCTCTCTCTCTCTCTCTCTCTCTCTCTCTCTCTCTCTCTCTCTCTCTCTCTCTCTCTCTTTTTAGTATATGTCATAACTGAGAAGGAATTTGTGAGGGCAAAGGTGAAACAAAAGTTTTTTGTTTTTTTTTTTTTCCCTATGGAACTTAGACTAGTGACTATGAAGAAATTGGTGTCCCCTCATATTAAATCTGCCACACATAGGGAAGCTAAAGGCAAAATTTGAAGCAATTAGAATAACTGATTTTTAAGGAATATCATTTACTAATTGAAATACAAGCTTCAAACAATAAGCAAAACTTTGCAGATTGTCATATTATTTTATTGGATAATGTATTTATTTTCAGTCTGATTTCCTGTGAGCTTTGGGCCTTCTTTGGAAAATGATTCCTTTGCTTTTAGCACTGTTTCTATTGTATTGTGTTTATAAGATGGGCAACTTTCACTTGGATATGGATGAGAATAAGTTTTAAAAGTGAATGATACCCATGAGAACAAATTGCAATTGAAAACATAATAGATTTCTCTAAGTATCATCCATATTTATTTGTTTATTTGTTTTTTCCAAAGTAGAAGTAGCTTCCTGCCAGACATTTCTATCTGGTATACAGCTCTGACACATTTCAATAGAAAAAAAAATGTGTGTGTGTATAAAATTTGGAGAGAAAAAATGAAAAGTACATAGCAGAAAACAAAAGAAAACAAGGAAGCACAGAAAAGCAATTTAGCTTTGAAAATGTCTGGTATTTATTACATAGTTTTCAAAAAAAGTACACAATGTAAAGAAGAAATTCACAGTTTTCTATTAAAGCCCCTTTTCATGTCATGTTCTGTTCATGAAATGTTCTTTTTTTTATCTTTTTATATTTGAGTTCAAAATGAATATTAAAAATAAAGTTTTTTTTAATTTAATAAATATATAATGGAACTGGAGTGAGAATCTATTTAAGTCTGTAATTTAGCACAGAAAAATGGTATGACTTCATCCTTTTTGAAAAACTAATTTAGCAAGTGACATTGACACAACAGATATTTATTGCCATGTTTTATCTTTTTAGACCAAAATATGTTATGATTTCTTCCTTCCCTCCTCCCAGAGAAAGTTTGCCTACATATATAAAGAATAACTTAGGCTCTTAGGGAATGATGAAACAGTACCCTTAGTGCCTACTAATCAGGAGGATTTGGTGGATCTTTAAAAGAGAGTGACAGCCAAGTTGCCTATTCTCTTCCTAACTGTAGTAGCGTTTGATCATGTTAACACAATCTGAGTCTATCACTGGAGGAATAAAGAGAAATAGCTCTCCCTTCTACTCTGGTTGTTATTGTTGTTGTTGTTATTCCTTCATTCTTGAAGAAGACCAATGATATCATGGGGTGATGTCTTGACTTGTGTGTGAATTGGATTTAAGAGAGGAAGAGCTGCACAAAGTTGTCAGCATCAATTACTTTCTCCTCCAGTCATCAAAGTCCAGTGGCAAGATAAGAGGCGCCATTAAGCCTGATCCCACATGGCAAGTAAGGTATGAGGACTCAGCTAGATGCCTTCAAATCTTGGCTTCTGGTCTCCTAGGCTTCTACAGAACCTGCATATTTATGGACCTTTGGTTTGTTAAATGTTTCTTTTGTGCGACCTCCTTGAGATCAAGAATTATGATTTATTAATCTCTGTTCCTTCCCTCACACCTGGTACATGTTTTTCACATAGTAGGTTGTTACTAAATGATTGTTGAAGGGAGCCAACAGGCAAACAAATATGTAAATATTCAGGAAGCCTCATCTCTTTAGTTAGCACAGTGCAACTCTCATTCCTACTCTTTGCTTGTTTGCTGCAAACAATGATTAACAGCATGTTGCCTTCTGCAGGAATGCTTCTGCTTGCTGGAATAACAGCTGTTGTCAGTCATGCGAGCCAAGAACTCCCTCCCCCATCATCTATCATGCCTCTAGTTTAGCCAACAGGAAGGGGCAGGTGTTTGTAATGGGGATTGCTTCCACTCTCCCTGTTAGCAGAGTGTGTATTTGGGGAAGAAGTTTTGTTTTACATACATGATCACTTTTATGAAAGAATCTGTTCTCTTCCTTTACATTTAGACTTAAAATCAGTTTGCCACTCCAAAACCTGCCCTTTATCTCTTTGTTTGCTATGATTTTTCTCTCTCTCTCCATCTCTTTACTACTTTAGGGTTATGATCCTGTATCTGACATTTCTGGGTTCTTTAAGTCCCTAATGCAGAATAACAAACATGCAGAGAAATTAAAAATACTAATTTAAGCCCATCTTTGTCCTCTATTTGCACCTGATATTCTAATCCTCCTTTTCTACCTCCAGCTCTATGCAATTATATGCTTTTACACAACTATTTCTTTCTGGTGCCTTTTCTTTTTTATTGCTATGGAATGAAAGTTAGAGAGGACAAAGTCTGCCAAGGACACACAAGTGATTTCATGAAAAATCATGTATGTGTATACATACATACATATATATATATATATATATATATGTGTGTGTGTATATATATATATACATATATATATATATATATATATACACATACACCCCAATTTTCAAGCTGATGCTTTAGTATTGTATGAATACATTTGATCAGTAATAACCTATGCTAGAACTAGGGGGCTGGGACACTGTAAGCTCACCTGATGTACTGCAGGAGCACATCTGGACCTTTGCATATATTGACTAGATTCAACCATGGGGGATCTTGATCACCTAAGGGAAAGGCTATATACCTTTTCTCATTCTTTGGCTCCTTTACATCCTTATCTTTGTGCCCTGAGGATAAATTATTAAAAGTTTATGTCTGGCTCATGTCTAGAGTCTCCCTAAAAAGGTGACGCTGAAAATCATTCACTGTGCAATAAGAACCAATTATAGGACAGCTATTCATTTCTTCACACATGCAAAAGAAATGCTTAACAAACCCAAGACCCACAAAAATTTATTGATGGAAAAACTTATAAGCAGGATTCAGTACCTTCCCCAGGAGGCTTAGATTTAACATAATCCAAACATGAAACATCTGATAGGATTCTTGAATAATATTTTTACATTTTTTCTGGGACTCATTATTTTAGAATTTCTTCCAATTCCATATCTTCTAGTAGTCCAGGAGTCAAACTTTTCCTGTCAGGGGTATATTCTCCAATGCAGAAATTCCCTTTCTAGCAGTCAATTACAACTAATAAACCCAGGACCTCTTGATCAGACTCATGGATCTCAAAAACTGATCATCTAGGATTATTGTTTGGTTACCTATAATCAGATGAGGAAAAAAAAAACCATAAATAAAAAAAAAGGCAGCCAGCAGCTTGGATTCAAAGATTCCTGAGTCCCTATATTCTGCCTGCCATGTGGAATTAGGTGCCAGAGTTCAGAATTAAAAAGCCATCTTCTCTTAACCTTCCAATTATGGAGCGAAATAGAATTAACATGATTTACAACTAGGAAAAGAAGAGGCAAATAAAGTTTTTTTGAGGTCCACTGAGTCTTCCTGATTAATAGTCAATAATAGAATTTCTTCATCATTCTCTAAATACCTCTAAGTTCATCACACCTGGATAGCTGAGAAGTGTCTATGGATTTTATCATTGCCCAAATGTTCAAAATTGGAATTTAGAACAAGTAGTTAACCAGAAGAAGTCAGGTCATCTGTGCTTTGCTCTATACCACTGTATATGTGTCTATGTTAGTTTTATGAAGGATTTTTAAAATTTGGTTTTCTTTAAGTAATGGAACTGTCTTAGTATGTTTAAAATATGATTAAATTTACATGTAACTTTTAGGAGTTCCTTTATTACACAAAAAATGTTCTTTATTTGCCAGTGGATATCAAGTCAATATCTAACCTTGATTAGCCCTGAATAAAAGTAATCAAAGTACAGTAGTTCTATTTGACAGTTGAAATGAATATGAATCTAGAGAGAGGAAAACAAAGGATGAGGTTTTTAAATTACATTTTAAAATACTTTTAAAATTCATTATAAAAAGAAGAAAATAAAATTTATTTAAACCCACATGCACTCATTCAGAACACAACTGAAAATTCTGGCCTGGATTTGAATCACAAAATGAATCAATCAAAATTGACCAATCACTTGGTCAATCAAAAAAACATGTATTAAGAATCTTCTATATGTTAGTACTATATTAAGCTTTGAAAGTTCAAAAATGAAACTGCTCCTGTTCTCCAAGAACTTATGTTCTTATCAAGAGAAATAACATCTATATCTATATATCTATATCGATCTATATTTACACACACATACATACACATACATATACAAATTATGAAGTTTTATGTATACCTACACACGTACATACACACACATAGCCTCATTTACATATATAATATATATATTTATTCAATCTCTGATTTCACTGGTAGGGAACATTGGTGAAGAGTGAAGAACTCTTTAGAATAATGCAAATCAGTGCTTTTTCTGCTACTTATAAGAATAGAGACTTGTCTGAGACATTGAAAAATTGTGACTCACCTAGGGTTGCATGTTGGAATGAAATGCTGTCCTTGGAATCAGAAAAACAAATAGGTCCAAAGGCCAAATTCTCCCTCTAATCATTATTTTAAGACATTCATTTAGGGTGTGTTTGAGGACTAAGGAAAGCCCAGGCTTATAGACACAATAATGAGTCAAGTAAAAACACATTTATAAAGTACATACTATATGCCAAATACTGTGACAAGCATTGGGGATATAAAAAAGGCAAAAGACAACCTTTTTTTCTTAAAGATCTCACAATCTGGGGGAACACAGCATGATTCCACAGAAAGACATGCAAACAAGTATGTACAAAACAGGGTGTATAGAGTATAAATGGAAACTACTCAAGAGAGAGAAGGCACTGGGGATTAGGGAGTGAGCAAGACTTCTTTTAGAAGACAGGATTTTAATGGGACTTGAAGGAAGCCAGAGAATCCAAGAGGCAAAAAGGAAGGTGGGCTGGGGGGGTGTTCCAGGTATGTGAAAATGTCCTTAGTTAGGAAATGGAATGTCTTGAGTAAGGAATAACAAGGAAGACAGTGTGCGGATATGTGGGGAGATATAAAGGTATAAGAATACTGGAAAGATGTGTTTGTTTGGGACTGATGTTATAAATGATTTCAATTCCAAACAGAAGACATAACATTTGATCTTGAAGGTGATAGGAAGCCACTAGTATCAGACCTAAATTTTAGGAAGATCACTCTGATAGCTGAGTAGGATGGAGGAAGTGGGGATTTGAGAGAGAATGGCATCAAAGATGATATCCAGATTGTGCACGTGGATCTCTGGGACATTTATAGTACCCTCAACAATAACAGGAAAGTGAGGAAAAAGGAAGAGCTTGAGGGGAAAGATAATGAGTTCAGTTTTTGGAAATGTTCGGATTAACATATCTATGGGAATCCATTTTGGAAAATCTGAAAAGCAGTTGAAGGTGTGTCTGGAATTTTAATGAAATTTTAGGGATTATTAGGATTATTGGGAAAAAATTAATCTGAATATCAACAGCATGGAGATAATTTTTTAGAAAGTCATTTGTAGGGAGAAAACTTCCTTTACTCACCTTCCTTGACTAAAGGTTAAGAATAGGATGAAGTCAGGGAAAGGAGCCTTAGCTTGGAATTGGGATGAGTTTGAACTAAAGGAAACATCTAGTCAACACTAACAAATCATCATTGCTAACTAGGTACTAGGGTTTGTTGTTTTCACCATGTTGTTATTGTTTGTTCTTCGCTTGAAGAGTATCATGATATCAGGGAGGTGATGCCATGAATTGGATTTAAGTTATCTGTCTCACTTTCCCCTCCAGAGCCATCTGCCTCCAGTGGCAAGATATAGATCAAGATGACTAAAGATGGTCCTGGATGAAATGGGAGAGGTCTATACTTACTAGCTCTGAGACTGGCAAAACCCTATTAGAGAACTCTCCTTTTAGATGCCTTTGGCATTTGTTTTTGGTTTTGGTATCTTCGATGATGCAGTGAGAAGCCTTACTTTATGTCATGAAACATAACTTAAATCATCTCATGTGGTTCAGCCTGAATTTGGCCTAGACAGAAATTTAGATTTTGACTTCTCACTACAAAAGTGACTATATGACTGCTTCATCTTCATCTTCCCACCACTATCTCTCAACTGTGTGCAATGGAGAAGAAGCAGATTTCCCATTCAGGCATTGTTATAAAATGATGAGCACCACAACTTCTAGGTTTTTCATTATTTTAAAAGCAGCTTAGGTAGACTTGGTACAGTGGATAGATAGAGCCCTGGGCTAGGAATCAGGAAGTTTCATCTTTATGAGTTCAAATCTGGCTTCACTTATTAGTTATGTGACCCTGCAGAAATCACTTGATCCTGTCTGCCTCAGTTTCCTCATCTATAAAATGAACTGGGGAAAGAAAGGGCAAATTACTCCAGTATGTTTACCAAGAAAAGCCTCAAATAGGGTCCAGGAAGAAGCAGACACAATTGAATAATAAAGACTTAGAATGAAGATCTAGTATCCCCCCCAAAAAAACAAACAAACAAACAAACAAACAAACAAACAAAAAAAAAAAACCCAAAGGAAACCAGGATCCAGAGAAGTTAAATGATTTACTGTAGAAAGATTTTTACCGAAATCCTTTGAATTCAAATCCATTGTTCTTTTCCTTGTGCCACAGTAACCTGGATTAAAATTATGAATTAAAAGCAAAGAAATTGAAATGGGAGACAAATGCTTCTAAAAAGTGTCTTGAAGTTTAAATGCCACCCAGAGGGCTCTGGAAGTATACAATAGGGAGTCAGAGTAAATGGTATTTTATGTAGTTGCTAGGGTGTGGTATGGGTTAAGGAAGCTTCAGAAGGGAAATGTAAACATTTGCTGGAGCCTGCTGGTATTGGACTTAAAACAAAGTCATGCCTTTGTTCAGGTTTTATGTGGTAATGGATAGCAGGAGAAGCTATTAAGCTGGACTTAAGCCTTATATGGAAGGAATGATCTCAGAAGCTCATCTTACAGAGGAGAACAAGAGCTTGAACTTCTGTCAGAACGTGGGGTTTCCATGGCTCACCACCTGATTCCAACGTAAGACCCTTGATCCGACATGCTTGCCTTGTTGATTGTGGGGAGAGAAATGATGGCATAGTCTGGGATTTCATATATTTCCTAAACCAAAACTTTGAATTTCTTTGTATCTGTTTTACATAATTTACAGACTTTATTCCCTTTACTTGAAGATGTGTCTTTACCTCCTTGAGAATGGCCTATGTCTTCATCTGACTTCTTCCTACATCTTCATCTCATTTGTTCTTATAATGAGCCAAGTACCTAGCACATGATTCAGGAAAAGAGTCTTGCATTAGAAGGCACTTTTCAATGTTATTTCTTCAATCTCTTACCCAATGTCAGAATTTTTTTTTTTTATTTCTTTTTTTATGGCATTCCTGAAAGCTTAAAGGTCTAGTGTGGTTAAGGCAAGGTGACTGACTTAAAGTTAGGAAGTCCTCTCTTTAAATCTCATCTCTGAGCATATACTAGCTGTATGATTATTGGAAAGTCACTTAATAGCTCTACAACTTCATATGTGTTTCATAATTTGAGTATTTATGATAGCCAAAATAACTTATTCACTAAAAGTCATTCTTAAAACAATATTGTTGTTACTATATAAAGTGTTCTCTTATTCTGCTCATTTCACTTCACTATTTCATGTGATTCTTTGCATATTTTTCTAAGATCATTGAGCTCATCATTTCTCATAGCACAATAGTTTTCCATCACAACTTTGATATAATATATTATAAGAAGTTCAAATCCCTTTAACATAGCTTATTTTATATGATCCTTACAACTTTCCTGTGATATAGGTGCTATTACTATCTATATGTGATAGCAGAGTCTTAACGGGTTAAATGACTTGCCCATGCTCCCCTATGGTGCAAGATCATTATTATAGTTGAGTCAAGAAAACTGGTCTCATATTCTGATTCTACCAGTTGTTAATTTTGCGACTTTGGGCAATTCACTTACCCTTCCAGTAGGTATTAGTTATATGTAATATCAATAATAATAATAATCAATAATATATTCTGCCTCCGGAGGTTGGTGTGAAGCTTAAAAAGGATAATGTCTCTGGGATTTTTGTAAAAACTAAAACACTGTAAATTTAAATCAGTATCATAATTATCTTTGTGGCAGCATTTGAATTGCCTATGTGCAGTCACCGAGCCTCTTCCATACTATTAACTAATACTACTGCAATCTGTGCTCATATGAAATATGTATTCATATTTCTACACATCCATAAATATGTGGAGAGTTTCTTCTTGAAATTTTTGTCATTCCTAAAATGGAAAAGAAGGAAGAGAAAGTAAAAATTGATTTAAAAAATGTATAATAACTTTTTGTGGTTCACATTCATGCCTTAAGACTGAAATATATAAAGCGCTTAAAAGATTTGTTAGCACATTATTTGCTAGGTGCTTGTGTCGGCCCCTCCTGGCTGAAGACAAGTACTACATGAAAGTAAGTTTGTGTACCTGTGTGTGTGTGTATATATATATACACACACACACACACACACACACATACACACACACATACTGGGTGTCAAAAGTCTTAATGTAGTTTTAAGCTATTAAGCTTTAAACCCACAATGAAAGTTTTGGGACACCCGGTATGTTATGTTCAACTAGTCAGTGTTTATAAATTGCTACTGTGTGTTAGACCCTGGGGTTACTAGTTGAAACAATGAAGCCATCCTTATTTAAAATAAGCTTACATTGAGTCAAATAGATACACATATATTTGGATTCAGTCAGTAAAGAGCATTTCCTTTGTCCCTACTGGGTACAGAAGTCCCCTACAAAAGTTGTAACTCCCCTCGAGGAATTTTCAATACTCACATAATCATCTAGTATTGGGGAAATCTCTAGATGAATTATTAGAAGATGATGCCATTGGCTTGTTAATTGAGTAGTAGCTTATAAGTGATCAGCAGAAATGTGAAATTTCTGCTTCTTGAGAAATAAAAAAAAAAGGCTAAGCAAACATTTATTAAGTATTTACTATGTGCTAAGCACTAAGGATATCACTATGAACAAAGAGATAGTTTCTGCCTTCCCCAGAAATTACAATCTAATCAGAGAAGATAGCATACAAAAGGAAAGCGAAAAAGAGATTTGAAAGAAGGTGCCTGAGTTAGGGGCATGATATAATCCGATCCAAAATGCAACTGGTAGAAAATGAAGAGACAATCGACCTCAAAGTCCCCTTTAAATGGAGTCTTTAGAAGTTTGCTCAGTCCTCCCAATAAGAGGGGCAGGGTCATTGAGAGCACTAAGGAAGTGTAAATACCAAATGCAATCTCACAGAATGATGAGAGTTATGTATGGTAGAATCTAAGGAGTACAGCTGGTGGGAAGTGAATAAATGGCCTCATTATATATTTTGGGATGATATTATATATTTTATTTTATATTAGAGAAATAGGGAATGAGTTTCTTATGTGCCTTTACCTTTTAGTCTTCTCATTTCATCAACATGGCATTGCCATCCTAAAAAATGTACATACCTATAGTGCTAGCACTCAATATTGTTTATTGTTTAGCCATTTTTAGTCATGTCCAACTCTTTATGAGAGGTCTTCTTTGCGAAGATAGTGATTTCCCATTTCCTACTCTGCCTCATTTTACAGCTGAGGAAACTGACACTACTCCAGTCTAATATATTTATTAGAAAGCTAATAAGTTTGTAAGGCCAGATTTGAACTCAGATGTTCCTGACTCTATTTACTGAACCACCTAGATGCCTGCTAGTATTGTAGGTATATCTAATTAGACTTGGTTATTTTTATCAATTGGGGCAGATCACAAATCATCCATACCTTTTAATTCTGCTTTTAGTTCATATCCATGTGTTTCCACAAAAGAGTGTCTCCATAGAGTGTCTATCCAAAGCATTAGAGGTCTTTCTTTGCCTTTTTTTTAACTTGGTATTTTTTTAAATTAATTTTTATAATTATTACATTTTCTTTGACAGTACATATGCATAGGTAATTTTTTTTTTTTTTACAACATTATCTCTTGTACTCCCTTCTGTTCTGAAATTTTCCCCTCCTTCCTTCCATCCCCTCCCCTAGATGGCAGGCATTCCCATACATATTAAATATCTTATAGTATATCCTAGGTCTTTGCCTTTTTTTAATGTGTCATGGGTATCTGCATAGATTCAGACTGTTCTTCCACTGGATTTGTGACTGGTTCACTTCCTTATCTATTTGTATATGTCTTTGATGATATCTTTTACACTATTTCCCATGTGCAAATTATCACTTGCAGTGGCTTACAATCTATTTCCACCTTGTAGCTTTCTATCACCATCTGGGTCCTCTGCAACTGTGACTCTTTGGAGAGTATGATAATTCTTATTTAATAGTCATATAGCATCACTAAGAGAATATTGGTGCTAAGAAGATGTTGGGTTTTGTGTGTGTGTGTGTGTGTGTGTGTGTGTGTGTGTGTGTGTGTGTGTGTATGTGAGAGAGAGAGAAATAACAAAAAAATTCCCATTATTGAAAGTACTATCAATAGTTAGATAAATGCAATCTTACCCCAATCTTACTCATATCCTAAAAATTTATAAAAACTTCACAAGGCAATTTCACCAATGTATCCAATTTTTTCTAGTCCTTTTGTGTACCTCCTTTCCCTACCATCGCATGTTACTTAATTGAAACATCTAAAGGAAATAAGGGCTCACTAATAGCCTAAAGAAGTGTGTGTTCATCAGAGGAAAATATGCAAACTTTATTATTCTGTACAGATTAATTATTCTTACAAATCATAGGGCCATCAACAGCTGGGCACTTAAGTGAATTTTTGATAATAGTGATATTTCTCTGGTGTGTAATGATAATTTCACTTAAATATTTTTCTTTCTTTAGTGCAAGTCATTTTAGTCTTTTACTTATGCTAATTCATTTAAAATTTAGATGGTTTTACTACTTATCTGATGTTGGTAAGATTTTTAACCACCCTGGACTGGGGTCTCCTCAGCTATAAAATAAAGTGGTTGAACCAAGCAGTCTCTGAAATCCCCAACAACTCTAGGTCTATTTGTATCTCAATTTCTAATTCAAATTATCAAATATTGACTAAGCACTAACTATGTTTATTTTACTTCTACTTAATAAATATCTACTTAAGTTAGAACAGTTCTATGAAGTAAGAAATGGAATTGGAGTCAGCAGGTCTGGAATAAAGATTTGGCTATATAAATTAGTGTTGTGTGACTTTTGACATATCATTTTATCTCTTTCCCATCTTTAAAATAGAGATAATAATATATGATCTGCCTTACATGTTAGTTATAAGGAAAGTGGTTCCTAAATAAACCAATGCCTTATAAATATGAGCTATATTGTTCAGAATGTTATGCTTGAAGGCATTGAAAGGTTAAATACAAAATGGTTCTTTCCCTCATGGAGCTTATAGTATAGTAAGAAAATATGATACATATCTAGATATTACAAAGTTGACTGAATAAAGAGTTTTTACAAACAGAGCAATGTGTGATGTCCAAGGAAGGAAAAATATTTTCAGGTTGGATGAAGTGGGGTCATTAGGGAATTCTTCTGGGAGAGTGTTTGAGCCAAATATTGAAGAAAACTCAGAATTTCAGCTAGCAGATTTTGAAATAGGTTTCTGCTAAAGAATTTAGATTTAGAATCCATCTACAAGGAAGTGATAGCTGAAGTAATATCAATGGACAGAATTGCTAAGAGAGAGGAATGAGAGGGAACATAACCTTACTAGGGAAGAGGAAAAAGAAAAGAGAGGGAGAAGGTGAAGGGAAGAGTTAGTAGAATAGAAGAGTATTTCTGGAACCAAAGAAAGATCTAGTGTCAAGAGTGCTAAATGCTACAAAGAGAAGGAGCATGAACATTAAAAAACAGTCATTGTAGTAATTATTTTGGAGATCATTGGTGATCTTTGAGAAAGCAAATTCAGTACAATGGTTGGGTAAGCCAGAAATACAAAAGAGTTAGAAAAGTGAAAATTGAAGAAGTGATTTCTATGATAGAACAGAACTGCTTGTGAAGCCTGATTTGTTAATTGTTACTGATTTTACCTTCTTAAAATAGTGAGCTTATATAGATAAAATCTTCAAAAAAGTTTTAACAGTAAAAGGGAGAAAAGATGTAAGATAGTTATCAGGACTTTTAAAGGATTGATGAGACTTAAGTAGGTTGTAGGCACATGGAAAGAAACCATTGGGGGGGGGGGAAGTCACTGGATATGCATGAGGAAGAAGGGATTATTTGGAAGGTAAGGTCCTAAAAACGACAAGAAGGTTTGAGATTAAAGATATGGGCAGAGGGTTTAGTTTAAGTGAATACTGTGGGATGAGTCATATAATAATGACAAGAAAGAAAGAGGATAGAAAAGATGATGTTAAAAAAGTATTAGTAAATGGCTTTTTTTTTAAATAGTTTTTTTTTTTTATTTACCAGATATATGCATGGGTAAAAGTATTAGTAAATGGAAGAGGGATTGTGAAAGGAGTTCATTCACAGTGGGTGGTCTCAGCGAGAAACTGAGATACATTCTAATAAATATGGAGGTAAATTGTTGGTAATATTTGGAGGAAAAGAAGATAAGAAGGAAGAAGAAAAATTTTGGAAAAATTTTGCCATATGAAATAAAGAGCTGAAAAATATAGAGAAAGAGTATTGTTAGACAACAAAGAACATCCTACTCAGTGAAAGTGCTGTAATGGAGAGAAAGTAGTTAGAAATCGTGACTTTTTCTATCACCACTTAGAAGAGACCTGGAGCAGAAGCAAAAATATTAGATGATGGGGATTACCTAATATTGAATATTCCCCATTCAGAAATAGTAGCTTGGAGCAGTAAATGATTTTAGCTCCTGAGACATTAAAGTGACATAACTATGGATTGATTCAATGTTGCATGTGAAGTTAAGGAAAGCCAAAATAGGGGATACAGATTGGCAGAATATAGATGGGTCAAATGAAATGAAGGTCACAATCATATGTTTGGGAGAGGTGAAAGATTAGGATGCAATGGGAAGAGAATGTAATTTCCAAAATTTGGGGTTTAATGGTGACATGATTCTAATAGATGGTGAATCATAAGATGTAACTATTTTGGTGCTTGACTGAAATTGGATGGAGAAAAAGTCTATAAGAGGCAACAAAACATTTTACAGATGGGCATACTAAGATTCAATGACTTGTGAAAATCCAGATAGCTATTCAGGGCTTGATCCCAACTATTCAATGCTTTTGTCCATTTTTGTTTTAATTTAATTGCAAAACAGTTATCCATATGTTGGAAAATTATAGGCATCAAAGTATTATTGTGCATTCTCTTAATTCATTTGTCATATTCTTAAAAATAAAAAGATTTTTTGGGGGAAGTTTATTTTTGGTTTAGACTGAGTTCATTACTACAGGAAACTTATAAATGGAGGATTTCTCTCTACCTGTGAAAACAATTGTTGCAAAATTTAGTTTTGAAGACATACATACAATGAAAGATAAAATGTCTTGTTCAATCTCATATATATCAAAAATTGGTCTTGAACCAAGACTTTTGACCCTGAGTTTAGCTCTCTCGTCATTATACTATCCTGTCTTTCAAACACATATATGATTTACTAAATTCTTCAGATTTTGAAACTTTCATTCAAATAATGCCTTAAAACATTTATTTCATTTTTGTAAACAGATGGGATCATAGATTTAGAACTCAAAGGAGATGTAAAAGGCAATTTTCATAGGAAAAGAGTTTTGGAAACATCTATATCTGTGCTTATAGAAACAATGTTTCTAGCTGGAGAAATCTTCAACAATATTAAAAATAAATTGTATATTTGCCTCAATTGACACCTCTCTATGAATGTCACCTACAAGGCAGGGAGATACTGGTGATACTATAGGAAAATAATGAATAGTGGATTTGAATTGATCCTACAAATGTGATTTAAAAACTCTTAGGTGACAGACTCATATTTCATTTTTTACACACTCATAACATTGACTTTCAAAGAGAGCTCAATAGATATAGGGAGCCCCAGATTGAAATTGTTGGAGTAGGGCTGTTGAGCGCATGTGGATTTAGGCAGTCATGCCCTCTGACTTCAATTGACTTGAAGAGCTTTTTTTGGAGGGAGAGGAAGGCAATTGGGGTTAAGTGACTGGCCCATCATCACACAGCTAGTGAATGTTAAGTGTATGAGTTCAAATTTGAATTCAGGTCCTCCTGACTTCAGGGGTGGTGCTCTGTAAACTTGATGCTCTTTAAAAAACAAACAAACAAAAAAAACTATAAGACTTGCTTAGATACATTTCTTTTTTTCCCTTTTTAAGTACTATTTAATTTTTTTCCAATTTCATGTAAAGACAATTTTTAACATCCTAAATACATTTTCAAAAGAAATTTGTTTTCTCATTTGACAGCTGCATAGGGAGTGAAGGATTCAGCTAGGGTTGTGAGATGTAGCAGAATCTTTTTAAATCAGTTTTCTAAATCCTGGTTTTATTTAGTATCCTTACCTGTCTCCCCATCCCCCATCTTCTGGCTTCAGTTAACGTTTAACCATTTGGTTGTAGGTTTGGCTCACCAAGATTCTGATACCATCAAGGACTAATATCACACTGTGCTGGAAGGTCAGGCAGGCAAGTCAGCAAGGAGAACCAGCGCCAGGAGTGCCATTAATTATCCAGCTGCATCATTTAACTTTTGCCACTCCACCCCTTCCCATACAATCTTGGAGAGACTAAGCTCAGATTCACTCTTGTTTACTCTATATGAAATGTGAGTGCTATAATCAATTTAGTATTTACTGAGGACCCTCACTTTTCCTTCAATCTGTCCAATAGCATCCTTTGTTCTACCCCAAAAGTCTCAGGGTAGATTCCCAAATGCTTTTGGTTTGACCTTTAAAGTCCATCTCCTAGCTTGACTGATTTTTATAGTGCCTTTAAGGCTGTGTTTCCTCTCATGGTATATTTTCAGTAAGTATGCTTTTCAGTGACTCTCTCAGAAAAGGAGTCTTAGTAAATATTTATGATCAATTGCCCTGTGTCCTGCAGGTTAAACTTTGAGGTGAGGAGTCCACAATTAACTTCCTTCTCTGTGTATCAGAATGGATGCCTAATTTGATATATGGATAAATCAGGGAGCCAATTGTGAATTCTAATGGTTTAGGAAATATCCACTAGAACTCTACCAGGCCCTGTAGAGTGAGGCTGAAATCAGCAAGTGGAAAAAACCTAAGCCTATACGTCTGACTGCCTATAATCCAGCTGCCACCAGTAAGCAAAATTCTTTATCAAAATATAGTTCACATCTATATAGGGCTACACAGTTATAAATCACCATGCAATTTGATCCTCACTAACTAGAAGACTGTGTGAATGTTGTTAGACTTTGTGAGATAGGAAGTACTAATATTCATAAAACCATAGAATCAGAGTTGGAAATATCCTAGGAGTTCTTAAAAGCACAGAAGGATCTCAGAAAACTCTTGGCTCAAACTCTGCATTTCAGAAAAAACTGAGACTTAGAATAATTAAGTAGGAGACCCAGGATTTAAACCTTAGCCTTTTGATACCAGATTCCTTTGATTCTGATGAATCCCACCCCTACTTTGAGCTTGTATCCTCTCAAACATTGTTTTTTGATGAGTTTCAGTGGGCCTTCTGGTAATGCCTTTTTTTTTTTTTTTTTTTTTTTTTTTTTTTTTTTTTTTTTTTTTTGCTTCTGCCTTGCTTACTTAGATCATAAGAACTTATGCATATTATCACTTCTTCTTGAAGTGATTGATTCAACACTTGTTCATTCATTTATTCAAGAAATATCTACATTTTCTCTTCTTTTTGCAAAACATTATGCCAAGAGATTTAAAGGTACAAAGATGCTATCTCATAGACAAAGGAATTTTGAGTTGAAGTAATTTTTCTCAAGGTCATAGAGTTACTATTTGAAGCTGCATCTTCATGTAAAGTCCTTTTTCCCCCTGCTTTGCTATAATTCTTGATTTATGAAATCCACAGCCAACTCCCCCCTTCCCATTAATATAGTTTATCAGAGCTGACTGTTATAAGTGCTGTTTGTCCTCCTACCATCCATAGTACTAAATGGTACTGAAATTTTTAGTGGTCTTAATTTTCTTAGGACTAATGTAATTTATATTGAGACTTATTCCTCTTGGCCTATGCTAATTTGCTTAGCTTAATTTGTTGCTAGTCTGCACTTCTACGTAAATTTTATTTTAGGTACAAATCAGTTCATCCCTTGGGAGGGTGAAACAATTGATAGAACAGCATATCAACAGACCAACAGTGATGAGTGAAGGATTTCAGCAACGCTTTAATTGCAAACAACTCAGATGAGCCAACTCTCATTTAACCCTGTTAGAATGGCTTATGAGGTAACAGTCAGCATCTGCCTTCTTTCATCAATGAGAAAATGGAAAACTAAGATTCTAAGTTACTCAGGCCTCTGCTATTTTAGCAGCAATCACAAAACACATGTGATTGACTGGCAAAACTGAGATTTCAAGTGAATATGTAGAGATGTACAAAGTGCTAGGCCTTTGCTGTAGTCATCAAGTTATTTTTTTTACTTCTGTCCGACTTTCCATGATCCCATTTGGCGTTTTCTTGAGAGTGCTAATGGAATTTCTTTATCCTTCTCATTTTTTATAGATGAGGAATTAAAGCAAACAAGATGAAGTGACTTGCCCAGGATGACAAGGCTAGAAAAAGTCTAAGGGCAAATTTGAATTCATGAAGATGAGTTCTAAACTAAGTGTTCTATCCACTGGGCCACCTTGCTGCCCCAGGGCCTCTCTGGTAGATACTTAATAAATCAATGTATTTGGTGATTGCCCCATAATTGAGGAGAGGTAACAAAGGAATATCTAATCAGTTTGGGTTCCTCCTCAATTGACATGACAAGATTTCTGTGCATTAAGTTTCCTGCTTACTCTGACATTGCTGGAGTATTGCTAATTATGAGCTTTTAATTTTAATAATAGTAAAACACTAATTTTGAAGATTAATAAAAGTTTCAGTGAGACTAACAGATTTTTTAAATATTTTCTTTTTAGTAAATTTAATTACATACATTTTAACATTTTATTAAAATTTTAATTATTTATTTTTCAATTAATAATTTATTTTCTACCCTTTCCCATTGAATACACAAAAAGAAAAAAATTCACAAATATGCATAATCAAATAAACCTATATTGTTCACGTCTGGAAATATATATTTCATTATACATTTTAATTCACTACTGTCCCCTCAGTATTTAGGAGAAAACAAGTATCATTAGACTAACCCACCTAATTTTCTGAGGAGCAGTCATCTGTAGTCCTCTGGAATCACAGCTTGTCGTTGCATTGAGCAGAGTCTTTCCAGTAGTTGTTTTTTCATATTGTTATTGTGATTGTTCTTCTGGCTCTACTTTACTCTGCATCATTCACGCAAGTTTTCTCAGAAACTATCCATTCCACCATTTCTTGTTTGTGATGATGTTTCTTTTCTGGCTTCCTCACCCCAGCCCAGTCTCACCAACAATAAGCAAAAGATGACATCAAATCTGAAACTCACATTCCAAATCCTGTACCACAATTTCTCGTATTATCGGTATAAATAGTGCTCTAGAAAGATGGATGGATGGAATCAAATGTGACATAAGTTCACAAATATTGTATGGTTGGAAAAGAGCTGGGAAATACTGTAGGATTCTTCATTAAAGTTTTATCTGTGATTACACTGACAGAGGAAACTTCCAGTGAGGTAATTTCTGCCAATGCAAAAATTATTCGTTTTGCAACTTGTCATACAGAGTTGCTAGGACTATTGATCCCCCGACTTTTAAAAGATGTGCATCCTATCAGTAAAACATGATGATCCTGCATTTCTAGTATGTGCCCATTTGCTAATTTATGAGAATGCCTTACTGTGAAAATAATTCTGTTATATAACTTACACACAAAAAAGAATTTTCAAAAGGTTAAGCAAAAGGTGAAATAATAATTGATTCTAGAGGTAATAGGGGGCCACTGGAATTTATTAAGAAAGGCTATAATGTGCTCAGGCCTGTACTTAGGAAAACTGCGTTGGCAGCTATATAGAGAATTAATTGGAGTGGGAGACTTGAGAGACAAGGAAGCTAGTTAGGAGCCTGTTATGGTCCAGTTTTGAAAACTGGGTTATGGGGGTATGAGTGGAGAAAAGGGACAGATGTAAAAGATGTAAAGCAGAAACAAGATTTGGCAATAAGCAATCAATCAATAAACATTTTTAAGCCTGGCCTACTACATTCAAACACTGCACTAAGCCCTGGGTAATAGATGAGATATATGAGGGAAACAAGAATGAGAAGAGACTAATACCAAGATTTTGAGCTTAGATACTGTATGTTTCATATAGAAATAGGGAAGTTAAGAAGATGGATGTATTTGGGAAAGACAGTGTGATGAGATCTTGTAATGAAGATTGGTACCTATCTGTGCATACTTATCCAGTATGACTTACTCTTTCCCATAGAAAAGAAAAGACAGTGAAGGTTAGAAGATGGGGAAGTGGGGAGCATGGTTCTTGCTAAGTATTACCCTGAAACACAAACCCTTCCTCTGAGGGGTTGCCAGGCTACAACCATTAAATGACTTGAGACAGAGTATGGCTTCTTGTAACCAAGAGACTTTGTCCCATACAGCTGCTGGTGTAGGTGCCTTGGTTGTGTTTAGGTTATAATTGACTCTGAAGAGTTGGGAACTGGTGGAGAAGGAGAGAGTGTGAGAACTGGAACAGCTACTGAGAAGGGACAGAATGAGGGAGTTTGGTGTGCTAATAGGCAAAGAGGTTGTTGCTTGTGTTGGAAGTGACTCTTGATTACACACTCCTGTTGATCATGATATGGCAGGTAGATAGGCAACAAGCATGTATTAAGTGTTTATTACATGTCAAGCACTAGACTAAGTCCTGGCTATACAAATAAAGGCAAAAAGAAAGTTTGTCAAGAAGTTTACATCCTAATGCAGAAAGATAACAAAAAAGAGGGAGATGAAAAGATGGGTTGGGAGAAGGTATCTATGAGAAGATTTGGTGGTGAAGTCTAGTGAATTGGAGCACACATGGAGGGAAGTAAAGCAAGTCTGGTCTGGTTGTGTCTCCAAAATGAAGACTTCTAGAAGGAACTCATCAAGAGTAAAGGGGCACTGATATGGTAGTTAGGTGTTCAAGGATCAGAGAGCTCATACAATTCTTATGGTCTTGAAATGGCCCCTTGGGGTCACTGACCCAAGATACTGAGAAAAGAAAATACCTTTCTTTGTATCCTCAGGTCTTGGTACAATACCTGGCACATAATAAGCACTTAGGCAATGCTTGTTGACTTCTTTCTTTTTTTGTATTTATTCATTTAATATTTTCTCCCAATTACATTCAAAATAATTTTTTTAAACATTTATTTTTTGAATTTTTGAGCTCTAGGTTCTCTTTTCTGTCCACACCCACAATTAAGAAACCATATGTGAAGTTATGCAAAACATTACCATAAAAGTCAAGTTGTGAAAAAGAATATAAATCTCCCACCCTAAAAACCTTCAAGAAAAATTAAGTTAAAAGAAGAGATAGAAAAAAACGAATGCTTCAATCTATATTCAGACAGTTCCTTCTCTGGAATAGGATTTTTCATCATAAAGTCCTTCAGTTTGGATGCTTGTACTACTGAGAATAGCAAAGTCATTTATAAGTGATTATCCCAGAACATTGCTATTACTTTGTATAGAGTACATTTCCCTTTGCTTGAAGTTGTAGAGGATTTTCTAGGTTTTTTTTTTCTCACAACATCCTGCTCATCATTTCCCATGGAACAATAATATTCCATCATAAACACATGGACTCGACTTCTTAACATGGCCAGTCTATGTCATAGCCAAAACTTAAACCCAGGTATTCTTGCTGAGGCCAGCTCTGTATTAATTAAATCATATTTGTGACACTTAGGATTCTAACTAACTAGAAACTGGAAGATGAATAGATGTCTATCAATTGGAGAATGGTTGGGTAAATTATGGTATATGACTATTATTGCTCTGTAAGAAATGACCAACAGGATGAATTCAGAAAGGCCTGGAGAGACTTGCAAGAACTGATGCTGAGTGAAATGAGCAGAACCAGAAGATCACTATACACTTCAACAACAATACTGTATGAAGATGTATTCTTATGGAAGTGGATATCTTCAACATAAAGAAGATCCAACTCACTTCCAGCTGATCAATGATGGACAGAAACAACTACACCCAGAGAAGGAACACTGGGAATTGAATTTAAAATATTAGCACTACTGTCTATCTACCCAGGTTACTTATACCTTCGGAATCCAATACTTAATGTGCAACAAGAAAATTGAATTTACACACATATATTATATCTAAGTTATACTGTAACACTTGTAAAATGTATGAGATTGCCTGTCATCTAGGGGAGAGAGTAGAGGGAGGGAGGGGAAAATCTGGAAAAATGAATACAAGGGATAATGTTATAAAAAATTACTCATGCATATATACTGTCAAAAATGTATAATTATAAAATTAATTTTAAAAAAAGATTCTAACTAACTAACTTTTGCCTTTGAAACCTTCTGAAGTACTTTTGGGCATTATAAACGCAATTAGAGAAACTCTGCATTATGTTATTTACTATAAGATAGATATTGTCCTAACTTGGTTAGCCTGATGCTCCATTCACCATATATTTTGCCTTTTCCCCAATAAGCCATTGGGTTTAGTGTTGAGGCAACCAATTGGTTTTCTCTGAAAACAAAATGAAAAGACAGGTGGACTCTATTTCATGAACATATCCTCTGCATCTGAGCTTTTGAACATCTGACCTTAGTTATCTTTTTAAAATAGTTTTTATTTACCAGATATATGCATGGGTAATTTTACAGCATTGACAATTGCCAAACCTTTTGTTCCAATTTTCCCCCTCCTTTGTCCCCTCCACCCCAGATGGAAGGTTGACCAATACATGTTAAATATGTTAAAGTATAAATGTATACATGTCCAAACAGTTGTTTTGCTGCACAAAAAGAATCAGACTTTGGAATAGTGTACAATTAGCCTTTGAAGGAAATCAGAAATGCAGATGGACTTAAATAAAGGGATTGGGAATTCTATGTAGTGGTTCATAGTCATCTCCCAGAGTTCTTTCTCTGGGTATAGCTGGTTCAGTTCATTACTGCTCTATTGGAATTGATTTGGTTCATCTCATTGTTGAAGCGGGCCAAGTCCATCAGAATTGATCATCATATAGTATTGTTGTTGAAATATATAATGATCTCCTGGTCCTGCTTATTTCACTCAGCATCAGTTCATTTAAGTCTCTCCAGGCCTTTCTGAAATCATCCTGTTGACATCTGACTTTAGTTAGAAAATAGATGTAGATACTCAATTTGTTGATTGAAAGGATTTATTGATTTATGAAAAATCAAAGCCTTGGTAGAAAAGATCAAGTACATTGTGCTTCTGATGTTTTTCTGTTAATCATGAACAAAGGTTTTCTCCAGAGACATGCTCTGGGATTCCAGCTAGGAGTTCAAATGGGCACACCTCATACCTGATAACTTTGCAAATGAATTTTCTTCACCACTTAGTTCCTATTATTTTTAACATTTAAATTTACTTATTTATAATATAATTAAAAATTATTTCTCCCCTAAATATTCCCATTTTGTTAGGACTATATTGCATTTATGTTGTGAGTATGAGTATAGTTCATTTTTTAATAATTATAGTATACAAATCTCTAGAATCTAAACTCTACCAATCTGTTGAATTTCTCTATTATTGTTGAGGCCACTGAAGTTCTTAACCATCCTTGCATCAACTCAAGTGTATAACCTCAGTGATACCCCCATCTCCTTATTCTTATTTATTTCACAGATCTAATAGACTGCCAACTCTTGTCATTTCTATCTTTACAATGTCTCTCTTATATGTCCCCTTCTCTCAGCTCACAAAACCATCACCCTAAATTATGCACTCATCATCTCTTGCCTGGATGATTACAATAGTCATCCTCCTTCTAATCCTCAAACTATATTCAGGTTTATTGAAGATTCTTTTCCTAAACAATTACAATAACTCATGCAGGACATAGGCTATTATTAGCAACAGTATACAATGACTTTTAAACTCCTCTCCTCCATGGACTACCCAACATATAAAGTGATTATAAAACATAATGAAGAAGTTTCATTTTATAAGTTAAGCAGAGAAGAGAAAGGAAGGGGAGGGGAGGGGAAAAGAGAAGGGAATAAACATTATTATAGAGCCTACTATGTGCCAGGCATTCCATTAACTGCTTTGCACATATTATCTGATTTGATTTAATTTGGAGTAAAGGTGGACATTTTTACATTTAGCACATATTGTTTAATAATTTTTCATAAGCCTATTTTAACTTTGAAGAAATTCTTGTTCAGAATCCCCCAAATCAGAGAAAGGAACTGTCACTTTTTTGCGTGAGGTCATCTCAACTCTGTTATTTAACTCCAGATTGCCTAAAAAACTGTAGTATCCCACAGAATTAATTGAGGGTAGGAGACCCATGGTGATGATACAGTATATGGAAAAAGAAAGGAAATGAAGGTAGGTCCTGAGAAGTTTTAAGAAGTAAATTTATGATGATATTAGAGAAGTAGGTAATTTTAGCTAGAAGTAGGTAATTTTTATCCCCACCTGCCAGCCACCTGGGGACTTTAGTAGTCAAAGGAGTACATCTGATTATGCATATGTGTAGGAGGATCAGGGAATCTTTTCCTGGTGTCCAGAAGAAATCTTCTCAAGAACTAGAAGGGAAGAAATTACTGTCCATTTCAATAAAAAAATTGATAATAGGATGCTTCTGAGGCATCCTATTAGTGACACATATTCTTTGCTTTCAAAGTAAGTGTTTTGTCTGCTAACAGTATAACTTAGACAAAAAGAGAAGCAAAATTCTGCATTTTGACAAGACTTGATAAAAATAACATTTCAAATTCTATCATCACTAGAAGTACAACAAAAATTAATACAATTCAGTTGGCCACTCCCACTTTTTTTTTTGCCCATACCTTTTTGGGTTTGTGTTCTGGCTACAGATTGTGTTAATTTCCTTAATATTTGTTTTACTGTTCTTTAGCATCCTTTACTTTTCTATTGAGCAATATGGTAATAATAGAGAAAGTGAACTGAGGTAGCAGCAGAACTTGGACTCTGGATACAACAGTGACTGATATGGGTATCATTCCCCATTTTTTATTTATAACAGTATTTCTCTAAAAGTCTTCTAATCTGTCTTTTTGCTTCAAGTTTCTCTCTACTCCAATATATCTTCTATACTGCTGCTAAAATAGGGCAGTTAGGTGATACAACAGATAGAGAAGCAAACCTGGAGTAGAAAAGACCTGAGTTCAAATGTAATCTTTGATATTTACTAGGTCTATGAACTCTGGGCAAGTTTTTTTTTTTTTTTTTTTAACCCTGCTGGACTCAGTTTTCTCATATGTAAAATGAAGAGGAAAAATAAATAGCAAACCCCTTTAGTATCTTTGCCAAGAAAACCACCTGGAGTCACAAAAAGTTGAATATAACTGAAACAAATTTATAAGGGCTATTGCCAAAAAATGATGTACCTCAAGTTTGTCTCCTACTCAAGGAACTCCAGTGATTCCCCTTTTATCTCAAGGATCAAATATAGAGTCCTTTGTATGATATTTTAAAGCTCTTTACAATCTGTTTTCTTTCAATCATAGATTGTTTTTGTTTGTTCTAAAACTACTCTTCTCCATATTCTATATGAATTTGCCACACTAGCTTTTATTCTGTTGCTTGCACACAGAGGTTCATCTCTATACTCTATGTATGTTTCCCTGCCTGAAACATATTCATAAAGCTATGGAATCACAGATTAGTGAAATAAAAGGGGCCTTAAAATCATCAAGTCCAACTTTTCTATTTTATAGTTGAGGAAAACTGAAAAAAAAATGAGATTTTAAATGACTTGTCCAGAATCACAAAATCATAACCATCTGAGACAAAATCCAAACTCATCTTCCTGACTCAAAATTCAATTCTCTATTCATTACAACAACTTCTCTTTACCTCTACTTTTGGAATCTTGACTTTCTTTTTTTCTTTTTAAATTTAATTATGGTTTTTATTTACCAGATATATGCATGAGTAATTTTATAGCATTGAAAATTGCCAAACCTTTTGTTCCGATTCCCCCCACCCCCACCCCAGATGGCAGGTTGACCAATACATGTTAAATATGTTAAAGTATAAATTAAGTACAATAAATGTATACTTGTCCAAACAGATGTTTTGCTAGACAAAAAGAATAGGACTTTGAGATAGTGTACAATTAGCCTGTGAAGGAAATAAAAAAGCAGATGGACAAAAATAGAGTGATTGGGAATTCTATCTAGTGGTTCATAGTCAACTCCCAGAGCTGGGTGTATGTAGCTGGTTCAGTTCATTACTGCTCTATTGGAGCTGATTTGGTTCATCTCATTGTTGAAGATGGCCATGTCTTTCAGAATTGATCTTCATATAGTATTGTTGTTGAAGTATATAATGATCTCTTCGTCCTGGTCATTTCACTCAGCATCAGTTCATGTTAGTCTCTCCAGGCCTTTCTGAAATCATCCTGTTGGTCATTTCTTATAGAACAGTAATATTCCATAACATTCATATACCACAATTTATTCAGCCATTCTCCAATTGATGGGCATCCACATAGTTTCCAGTTTCTGGCCACTACAAAGAGGGCTGCCACAAACATGGAATCTCGACTTTCTTTAAGAATCATCCCAAGTAGGGGCAGCTAGATGGTGCAGTGGATAGAGCACCAGCCTTGAATTCAGGAGGACTGGAGTTCAAATCTGATCTCAGACTCTTAACACTTCCTAGCTGTGTGACCCTGGGCAAGTCACTTAACCCCAGCCTCCAAAAAAAAAAAAAAAAAAAAAAAAAGAATCATCTCAAGTATACTCTTTTTCCTAGTTCTCACTCAGCAATTAAAGCTCTCCTTGCTCTGGTTCATTTCTGTCTCCTATGCATGTGTCTTGTATATTTTGTATGTATCTATTTAATTGCATGTTGTTTCCCCCATTAGAATATATGCCTTTTGAAGATAGAGACTTCCCCACCTTCTTCTTTCTGACTATTTCTGTTTCTCTGTCTCTTTTTTCTTCTCTCACTCTCTCTCTGTTTCTGTCTCTGTCTCTGTCTCTTTCTCTTGTCTCCTTTCTCCCTGAGACACTAAGTAATTTGATATAGATGATACTTGCCCATCATGCAACACATATTAACAGAATATGTTTCTTTATTTTAAAGTTATAAACCAAAATAATAACAGTAGCTTACTATTATGAAATAAAAACATGACTTATTATTATTATTAATTATGACAATACATATAGTGCCTTTACATTTGTCTTTTCTCCATGATTATTTATAACCAAAAAAATAAGAAATAGGATCCTATTAAATAAAGCTGTTATTAAGTTAAAGGTTTATTTATAGAATCAATATATGGAAAAGATCTTAAAAATCCATATCACCAATATCCACATTTTCCAGATCTTAGTATTAGAGCCAGAAGTGACATCTTGTCATTGTATATCCTCATATTACAAGTGCTAAAACTGACGAGGCTTAGAGAAGCAAAATAATTTAGCCACAATGGCTAGTCATTAGATGGCAGAGATGAGATTTGAACCCAAGTTCTTTGATTCCAAATCCAGTATTTTTTGCCTTTTCACTAAGAATTGTTAATGGGAGTTGTTGTTGCTGATGGTGTTGTATGCTTTAATATTTTGATAACTGATTTTCAATAGAAGTGATTTTTTTTTCGTAAACATGGGTATTTTTATGCATTTAAAATTTTTATTCTGAAAAGAAGTCCATAGTCTTCCTTAGGGACAGCTACATGGTGAAGTAGATAGAGCATTGGGCTTGGAATCAGGAAGACTCTTCATGAGTTCAAATCTGACCTCAGATACTTATTATCTGTGTGATTCTAGGCAAGTCACTTAACCTTGTTTACGTCAGTTTCCTCATCTACAAAATGAACTGGAGAAGGAAATGACAAACCACTCTAGAATCTTTGCCACAAAAACCCCAAACAGGCTCACAGTCAGACACAACTGAACAACAAAAGTTACCATTGCTGGATTGTCAGAGATCCATGACAGAAAAAGAGGTTAAAAACCCTTGTTTATACCATAATAATATTCTGAGAATAGAATTGTTTTACTTAAGATCACATAACTCATTGCTCAAGGTCACAAAGCAGGGACTGGAATCCATTTATGGAAGAAAATATAATTTGTGGTGCTTTTTAAGAAAACAAATAACTTCTTTCTTGTTTTTCTCCTTTCTTCCCCTCAAAACTCCATAAGTATGAACTTGCTGATATAATATAAAAGAGGATCTTAGATTGAATTTTTAAAATATTGTTGCCAGCTTAAAGACTCAAGATGGGAGTAGAGGAACCTTTGCAAATTTATTATTTTCAGAATATTAACTTTTTAAAAATATAAGTCATCTTGTCTTATTAAGAGAGATAGCATTCTGGAAATAAAAGTGATTTTGGAGTCTCAAGAGACTTGGGTTCTAATCATACCTCTCAGTTTATGGCCATGGACAAGTCACAGTATTTCTCTTCTCTTAAGTCATTACCTCATGTATCAAATGGATAAAATAATAATTGTAGTATCTAGTTTTTACCTATATTGTGTGTCTGACACATAATAGATACTTAATAAATATCAATAAATAAGCTATGTAAATGTCAGACTTTTTTTGATCAGGTTAAATAAGTTAAGATACAGTATATTCATAGAATAATAGATTCAGAGTAAGAATTCTTAATCTTTTTATTTGCCTTGGACCCCTTTGGAAGTCTGGTGAAGCTCATGTACCCTTTCTCAAAATAGTGTTTTTAAATAATTGAAGGAAATACAAAATGTCAGTTAGAGGTTAATGAGAGTAAAGATATAAGGGTTTTTTTTCCTTCAAGTTCAGAGATCTCCTAATATCTTTTTCTAAACCTCTTGTGGGGAGGAAACAGAAGGGATCTTAGATACTGAATCTAACCCACTCATTTTACAGATGAAGAAACTGAGGCAAAGGAAGGTTAAGTGACTTGCCCAGATGACACAACTATTAGTTCTGAGGTGGGGTTTTGAACTCAGATCTTATTTTGACATACTGCCTTTCATAGGTTTGTCTGGCATTTTGAGTTTAGGCTAGATATGTATCTATTTTTGTGGTAACTTGTGCTCTCTCATTATGCATTCTTTTTCTCTCTTTCTCCCTTTCTTTCTTTTTCTCTTTCTCCCTCAGATTTTCATCACTGTGAATTGCCTAAGTACAGACTTCTCCTCCCAAAAAGGGGTGAAAGGGCTTCCTTTGATGATTCAGATCGACACGTACAGTTACAACAATCGAAGCAATAAACCCATTCACAGAGCTTACTGCCAGATCAAGGTCTTCTGTGACAAGGTGAGTGGAGATAACAATCTGACAGGAGAAATCTTTGCATGTAAATATTACTCATGATGGAATTTCCGCTCCCTTCCTGTTACCCCTGAGAGGTTGGTGTCAAAGCAATCTCCCAGACAGTCCTCCTGTGACAATGGCCTTTGCTGTTGCTTACTACTTTACAAAATGTCAGGATGTGGTAATAAAGACAGACCCTCACCAACTGATTTTTTGGTCAGTCACAATTGTAGCTCCTTTAATGACTGGCTTCTATTCAACCACAGACTCACCCAGTATAGGAGTTGAGAGGTTCATCAAAGGCCACTTAAGCTAACTTGTCTGTGCTTGAACAAGAATCCTTCCTGTCTCCTATCTTATGATTGGTTATCCAGCCTGTGCATAACAGCCTCTAGATTAAAAGAGCAGAGGCCCTCCTTAGGAAGCTCATACCACTAACAAGTAGCTCTAATTGTTTACACATTTTCTTCTTATGCAAAATCTAAATTTGCTTTTTTGAAAATTCTGCCTCTTTTCTACTAGTCTTCTTACCCTTTGGCACAAAGCAGGACAAGTCTATTCCCTTTCTCACATGAGATTTGTAATGTTATCCTGCCCCTCTAATTTTTTTTTTCAAATGATAAAATGTTCACAATTGCATTGACTGACTCTAATGCAGCATGAACCCATGGTCCTTAACTATTCTAATTGTCTTGCGGAAGTTTTCTGACTAATCTTCCTAAATGTGCTTCCTAAATGTGACACCAAGGACTAAACACACTACTCCAGATGTGGTCTGATCAGAGTAGATTTCAGAAATGCTATCATTGTCCTAGATAATTAGTGTTGGAATTAAGAAGACCAGAGTTCAAATCCAGTCTCAGAAATTACCTTTGTGACCTTGGGAAATGTCACTTTTGGCCTCAGTTTACTCATCTTTAAAATGAAAATCATAATACCATCTACCTCCCAGATTGTTGTGAAGGTCAGATGAGATGCTGTATAAAATAATTTGCAAAATTCAAAGCACTGTACACATATTAGTTATTATTATTATTCCATTAGCTTCCTTGGCTGTCATATCATACTGTTGCTTTAAATTGACCTGGCAGTCCACTTAAAAGCCCAGATTTTTTTTCATTTGAATTGATATCTAACCTCCCCAGTGATATACTTGTGAGCTTAAGTATGTATAGAACTGGGTCAAGAGTGAAAGCATGAGATGATAAATACTGACTCTCTCTACACATCTATGCTTATGAAGCTACTTATGTGAACCTGTGTCAACTTTAAATTTACTCATATTCAATTCATCTTATTCAATTAGATCCAAGTTCTTTGTGTTCTGATATCATTTTGGAATCTTAATTCCAATCAAACTTTTAGTTTTGTGTCCTCTGCAAGTCCAATGTGCTTCAGTCACTTAAATATCCCAAACACTAGTTTGTGGTTTTTGAGTAAATGAGTCTTTTCTAATGGAATCCCATGATCACACAAAGAAGAGTAAGTCTTTTTCCTCTTCCACTTAACAACCTTTTAAATAGTTGAAAAAGTATCATGCCTCCTTAGTTTTTTTTTTTTTTCTTTAAATGATAAAATGTCCAAATTCAGGGGATTGGAGAGGAATTACTAGCTGGGACCAGGGAATGCTCAAGTGGGATAGTAACTCTAAATATTCTAATGTGTTCATGGTCCTCAGGGAGTATTGTTCTTTAGTCAGGAAGACAAATTTGAATCCTTCTTCAAACACTAATTAATTTAATCCTGGTCAAGTTTCTTAAGCCTTCAAAATTTTCATTTTCTTAAGTGCTGTGGCTGTTCAGTTCTTTCAGTCTTGTCTGACTCTCTGTGATCCTATTTGGGGTTTTCCTGGCAAAAATATTGGAGGTTTGCCATTTCCTTTTTCAACTCATTTTCTAGATGAGAAAACTGAGGTAAATAGTATTAAGTAATTTGCCCAGGATCTCACAGTTGGTAAGTGTGTGAGGATGGTTTTGAACTCATGAAAATGAATCTTCCTGACTCCAGGTTTGACATTCTGCCCACTGTACCTTCTCATCTGCACAGTGAGAATAATAATATTTCTAATATTGACCTAATAAAATTGCTATGAGGGTCAAATGAGATAATATAAGAAATACCATGAAGATGGAAAAGTTACCTTATAAATCTTATAACTTGGTAGATTCCAGTTATTGTCACTATTCTATAGATACTATTTTATAATTATTGCTATTATTTATAGACAGTGTATTGTACTCTGGCAATGTCTTCGGTTTGGGTATTAAACTCCTTAAAAAAGGATTGAATGTCTTCATTTCTTCTACTAATGAGTACTTTGTTGTACCATTAGTAATATTTCTTAAGAAGATATCAGTTCCCTTGATAAGGTTAACTCCTTGATGAAGTGGATGTCCTTTCCTAAATGTGGGCAACTCAATTTGAAACTGGATTGAGAATATTTGCTTGATTCATGACTCGTTTATAAACCTAGGCTGCAATTTTGGACTCAGTATTTAAAACTCAAAGACAGAAAATGGGAACTGAGAGGAAAAAGGATATCCACACAGTGACAGGTGGGAGGTAGAAGATAGGAGGTGAGGATCAAAGTTGTTAAACAGGCAGTGACTAAATTTCCTGGATGGAAGCTCTATGCTGGAGGGAGCCAGGTAGTAAAATGTTGTAGAAAGGACCTGCTAAAGGTAGTCTAGAATAGTGGGAAGTACCTAAAGGGCTCAACATGGAGCTACAGGAACTCAAAAATAACAGCTATGAAAGGGACAGAGGAATGAAGAGAGTTCCTAACCCAATCATTCTAGACCCCAAACAGATAGCACCTAAAAACATTTATTAGACATAAAAATAATGATAGCTAACAGGTATATGTTGCATACTACATGTCAGACACTGTGCCAAGCATGGTACAATTATCTCATTTGATCTTCACAAGAACTCTGGGAAATGCTATATATTATCCCCATTTTACAGATGAGGAAATTGAGGCAAAGAGAAATTAAGTGACTCTGCCCAGAGTCACACAGCTAATAAGTGTCTAAGGCTGTGTTTGTACTCAAATCTTCCTGACCTCAGGCACAGTGCTCTATTCATTGTGTCAACAAGTGGCCCCTCAATAATTAGCCATGATAAGATCCTAGATTCATTTTATCTTGTCTAAATTTCTCAAAGTCTGGGCTTGAAAGGGTTGATCTGATTTGAGATAATTTTGATTATAAATTAACCTCATTGAATTTGGTATGGGTAATTCAGCAGTTTTTAAATGTCTATTTCCAACTGTGCAGAAGGAATTTCATTAATTGTATAACACTTTTATTTGGTCATTAAGGTGATAAAAAACATTGCTTTAAGGACTTTAAATTATGGTTTGACTAGTTAGTCTGGTTCTCAAAATCACTTAGAAATGATCAGAAATGTGTAGGAAGGCAAATAGCACCCACATGGACATTTGAGATTGTCCCCTAATAAAAAAACCTCATTTTGAGAAAGGATTTATTTTTAGGCATTTGAGAATGAGAAGTGAGTGTAATTTAAAGGGGAAAAAAATAGGCTGAAACAGATTCCATTTAGAATTCTAAAGCTATGACAATGCTTCACTTACCTGATGCTCAGAGGTTCAGAACTTTAAACGTCAGGAGTACTTGTGAATCTTGTACATAGGGACTGTACTTGCACATAGCACTGACCATGGAAAAAGGTTGACTTTTCTACCTCTAATAGCAGCCAATTTAGCTTTTAAATTGTTTTCAATGTTAGGATGCATTATCAAATTACTGGGTAAGTAAATATAGCTAAACTAGAGTGCCTTTATCTTTGGGTATCCAACATGGCCTGGGACTACTTTAGGGTATGTCTCCTACTTGGAGACCTAGAGGAATTTAAAATGTTTTCTGGTCATAGAGAAAGGGGTGAATTTGGTATTCATAGCCAGCTAAATGAAATGAATGAAAATGTAGGAGGGGGAGCAGAAGGTAATGATGGCATGCCTGCATCCCTATGCTACAGGACTTTCCATTATGCACAGTGTGTGTGTGTGTGTAAGCTACCAGGGCTTCTAAGTTACCAAGAACCAAGCAATCTCTGGCCCAGTTCCCTACCTACTTCCTACAATTTGTCAACAGGATTTCCCTATTATTATCTCAAACTTACCTCTCAGTAGCCTCTTTCTTCTTGGTCTCAGACTACCATGTTAAAATAAATTAACCAACATTCCTTAACATATCCCCTCCTTGTTAACCTATGTAATTATGTGTAATGCCTCCCATATTGATGGATTTATGTTTCAAGGTCATGACCACCCTATGTTCTAAATCAAAAGAAAGGGGGAGATGTTAGGTTCTTACTAAGTGCTAATGAGATAATGAGATATTAGGTTCTTACTAAGTGCTAAGTCGGTACTTGACAATTTTCTAGTTCCGGCCTTTACTGGGGAGGAGCTTGCATGCTTAGGAGGAGCAAGTTCATTGGTTGAAGTAATTTTTCCCAGAAGCCCTTGCATTATCCCATGCCCATTCTCTGGAAGGATAAAATAGGGCAGCTCTGGAGGAAGAGTCAGTCTCTGCTCTAGACCAGACTTGAGGCAGCTCTCTGCAGGAAGAGAAGTCACTACTCTGGACGAGAATTAATGGCAACTTTCTGGAGACAACGGTTCTCTACAGGAAGAAGAATCTATCCGAGAGATTTGAGTTGACACAGCAGATCTCCCAGAGAGTGATCGGCAGCTTCTGGAGACAACAGCACATTACATATTATCACTTTTGGTAAGCAGAACTGGCACTGCAAAAGTGAACCCTGAAAAGGTATGATTAGAGGTCTTGGGGCCGAAACGATCTCAACCTATTCTCAAACTTTCAATGGATAAGAAGCCCGTCTCGCTGGCTTGGAGGCGGGCGTGGAATGCGAGTGCCTAGTGGGCCACTTTTGGTAAGCAGAACTTCATTAGCACTTAGTAAGAACCTAACAATTCAGCACCAAGACAACAATGAAATAGTCCTGGCTTTAGGGAATTTACATTTAATGAAAAGCAACCATATGTGTGTGTATGTGTATGTATGTATATATACACACATATACAAGCACAAAATATAATGTCATTGATGGTGAGTGGCTGCTAAAAGTATCAGAATAGTCCTTAGCAGAGGGAAACTCTCTGTCTGAGCTTTGAAGGAAAATATTCTAAGAGATAGAAGTAAAAATAGGGATGGGAAGCAGTGTTGGATGGATGAGGAACACCAAGAAAGTCAATTTAGCCGGACCATAGAGTTCAGGAAAGGGAGAATTTTATAAAAAGACTGGAAGGTAATTTGGAGTCAGTATGGAAAGGACCTTAAATGCCTATAGATGAATTTATATGACCCTAGAAATAATAGGCAGCATCAGAATTTAAGGTTAGATTTTTACTTAATTATCCTTCAAGATATGATATCCTTTAAGATCTTAATAAAAGATTTTGTGATTAGAAAATACAATTACAGCTCACTCAAAGACATCCTTTGCTTATCAGTTCTTTATAGAATACCAAATGTTTACTGGATAGACAGATAAATTATTTTCATCTGGGTTCTATCATATTGTGCACTTATAGTAGAAGAATATTTTATATCCCCAGTCTTAACAAAGCATAACAAAATTCTCCTATCATTAATCTATTATCAACCTCATTCTTGAAGGAGCAAAATTTGTGTCTAGTCTCATTTTCACCAGGTTCCTGACAGTCAGTGTTGCTTCATTGATTTAGGCTATTTAGTAATCTAAATCAACTATTATTATAGCCAATAGGAGAACTTCTATAGAAAGGAGAAAATTCATCTCTCAGATATCCATTACATGATCATTTAAATTTATTTTTCACATTAAAGATGCATGTAGACTCAAATACAGTTTGTGCATAGAATTCTGTTACAAATCAAATAGTAAAGGTAACTCATAGAAAATCAAAGCTAGTCTTTTGCAAAGAATACTTCAGACAACCACAATGAAAAATTCATTTGTACAAAGAAGGGCATACTCAAAATAGTTCATGCCTGTTTTTCAAAATGGTGAAGGATTCTTCCACACCTCATGAACACATTATATAAATGAGATGTTAGTGCTGTTTGAGGCTGATAGAGAGGTTGTTATAGCATCAGTGACCCAGAAGTTGTGGCTCAGACCTTGAGACACATATAATAAAGAAGACTTTGTTGAGGGAAGGAAAGCCTCTCGCCTAATAGCTTCTAGAGCATTCAGTTCCATAGTTAAATGTGCAGAATGAGGCCTGTGTTCCATTTCCTACATGCATACCCTTTATTCACTTGAATGAGAAAGAAAAGGATAAAAAATTATGCTATCAGGAATTTTTTTTCCTTTTTTGTAAAACATACATTTTAAATTGTATTTTTATTCTTAATGTAATGAGCGTGCAAAATTATGCCAAATCAAGCAGAAAAGGAGGATCAAGAGGATTATATTTGAACATGCAAATCTTCTATGTACAGTATGCTTTATATAAAATGCAATAAATTTAGTGCTACTTTCAAAGCTGTCTTGTTTATCTGGGTTTCTTCTGAACTTCATTTCACTTCTGTGCATGCTCTTTTATTCATTCATTCATTTATTTGTTGTTTATTTTTTACAGTCAGGAGAGGGGGGACAACTCTATCAGAAAGAAAATTCTGGTTTATATCTGATCCCACTTTAACATTGTTTGAAGCTATAACTATGGGCAGTAAATCATTGACACTTATAATGATGCCTTAAGGTACAAGTAACGGTTAAATTGTTAAGGGAAGGACCTGCTTTTAAAAGATATATTTTAGATGGATTTCCACAAATGGCTAAAATTAAGTGGATTTTTATTTACTATTGCCTCTTGCATCATAAATATTCAGGTATGTGTATGTTTGTGTGTGTGTGTGTGTGTGTGTGTGTGTGTGTGTGTGTACACAACTATACTCTGAAATAAGCAGCAAAGTCACTTCTATAAGTGCCCTGTGACTAAACCAGATGTGAAATGTAAAAGCTAGATCAGGATTGCTTCTGGATTATTTGTTTTTCCTGCTGTTTTAGACTGGAAAAGATTACATGTCCTAGAGAAGTTCAGAGTTTATGTTACCTTTCTCTGTTATCCCATTGCAGAGCATAATACCTTGAACATAGTGTCTGTTGATTGATAAATTAGGATGATGAACTAGGTCCCATTCAGAGTACTTCAATAATAGTGGAATCCCATACCCATATTGTCCTTTTTTTCTACAAACCTGTATAGACATATATTATTACTTTACTTATTAATAAATTAATCAGGAATGGGCAGTAGTATAACATTTTGCCAGAAGGTGGCACTACACTGAAATTGCTTAACACAGTTCATCCTATCATCAGTCACTCAGTCGAAAGAATCTTTATGTGTTTAGTGTTATCAGTGTATATATTGTGATCGAGGCTACAAGAGGATGGGGTGGAAAGGGTGGGGGTAGGGAAGAAGGATGAGGAAAAGCCCAGGATGACCCCCTAGGTTTTTAAACCTAGGTGAATTGGAGAATAGTAGTACCTTCAATAGTAATACGAAAGCTAGGAAGAGAGGAGAATTGGGGTTTCTGCAAATATCAGGGAAGTGAAAGAATCACTGGAAGGTTGGAATTTGTTTTTTGATCTCATTTTATCAGCTTCTGCAGTCGTCCACTCTGTCCCACTTTGTCTTTGTCTATACTTGCTGCTCTGTCTTGTCGCCAGCCTTGGTCTCAACTGCATTTCAGGTTTTCCATCTCAGTCACCACAGCTTTCCAGGATCTGCCCCATCTTGTGCAACAGTGTCTCAGTGACATTGGTGACACTGGCAGTAGCAACAAGCAGGCAGCTTTGGTCATTATTCTTTCTTCATTTTTCCTTCTGCCCAATGGAAGCAAATAATTGAATAAAAATCTCTCACAAGGTCATATGAGTGGGAAGCAAAGAAACTTATTTTTGTACAGCTCCCTCTACTCATTGATATATAAAAGTAATTGATTTTCTCTCTCATGAGTAACATCCCTGACTGGGATAAATAATCATTATAGAACCAGAATTATACATTCTTGCCTCAGATAAATATTTTTTAATATTTTATTTTCCCTCAATTTCATGTAGAAATGATTTTTACCATTCATGTTTTTTAAAGTTTTGATTTCTAAATTCTGTCACTTCATCCCTTCTCCCCTTTGTGAGATGATAAGCAATCTGAAAGAGGTTACACATGTGCAATCGTATAAAACATATTTCCATATTGGTCATTTTGTGTAAGAAAACTAGAACCAAAAAGAAAAAGAAAAAAAGGAAAGAAAAAAAAAAAAGAAGATGAAAAATAGTATGCCTTGGTCTGTATCCAGATACCATCAGTTATTTTTCTGATGGTGGATAGCATTTTTCATCACTGGTCTTTTGGGATTATCTTGGATCATTGTATTGTTGAGCATAGCTAAATCATTAGCTGTTACTGTTTACAATGTTCCCCTGGATCTACTTTCTTCACTTTATATCTATCCTTGTAGACTTTCCAGGTTTTTCTGGAACCATCCCATCAGAGAACTTTCACATAGAAATGGTTATTTAAATATGTAAATCATTGTCTTTTCATTCACTTAGACATTTTAAGAGGAAAAACTACTGAAAAATAAGAGAGAGACTACCCATGGAAGAAGTAAGAAAGAACCTATATTACCCAAATTGATATTATATAGGGCATCAAGTCTCCCAAACATAGTAAAATATTTTTCCTCTTTCTTCATTATGAACAATTACATAGGTAATCATCATAACTGTGAAACCCAAGAACAAAAAGGAATCCTGACCCCTCCCAAAAAAAGGCAAATGATCTTTTTGACTTGTTTATTACATGAGAAAATATAAAGTTTCAAGGTAGAAGGCAGAATAGAATAGAAGACGATAGAGGCAGAACTGAAGCTGAGTTTTCCTCTTTTTGCTATGGAATAAGTCAATTAAGACCTATGTAATTGTTTCTTTACACTGCTGAGAAGGCAATGGGGTTTTGTAATTATGTTGTTGTTTAGTGACTTCTTAAACTCAAAAATCTAAAAAAAGAAAGTCCATTTATAGTCATTTGCAGCAGCAAAAAAGTCAGAATGCTTTTTTTTTTTCTATTTTAAAGCTGCTGGGTTTTTTACATTCTGTTGTATCTAAGGCAAATTGAATTTCCCCCTGCTTTCAGAACTTCATTTTGATTTTTTGTTTACCGGCAGATTCCCATCATAAGGCTCTTTCATACTTTTTATCTTTTAAAAATCTTATACATTTGATACTGTTACTTAGAGCAAACAAATATGTCTTCAGAATCAAAACAACTACAATGTATTTGAATCAATTTCATATTCACCCAAGATAAGAGATATGTAACTACAGCAACCAGTAGGTGTATATACACCTATACTACATATAAGTTGAAAATTTTTCTCAAAATAAATCCAGGCAAACAGAATACTCATTTAACAAGCAAGCAAAAAAGTTCTCACCTCTCAAGAGGTGAAAAAAGGAATCATAGCAAAAAAGTATTCCCACCTTCTAGAGTGAATATTGGAGTGGGAGAGCTATTTTCAGATAAATGTATTTGGTATTTATAGCAAATTGTACTCACATGAAAGAGATATGTACTTCTGTTCTTTAAGGACAATTGAAAAAGAAATTTTTTTAAAAAGAAACTTCATTTCACAATTTAGGTTTATATGCCATATAATCCTACAAAGAAAGAAATTTTGAATTGACCCAATCCAACATCTCTTTGCATTATCATGTCCAAAACTCAACATCTTTCTTTTTAGGATTGAGAAGTCAGAAACTTCCAACTGAGTAAAAAAGGGAACTAAAATAAAATCTAAAACCAAGAGATGTTTGATTAATATCCGGATTAAGTTGTTCAGATTAAGTAATATCTAATAGTAGTGGTGAGTAAGGAATGGAGAATTTTCTATCTATCTATATGTAATATCTATCTATCTATATATAGATATATGTAATATATGTTATTACACAAAAATAATATATGTAATAGAAATATGTAAGTATGTATATGTATATATAAACAATTTACATATATATGTATATATGCATAAGGATACTATTAAGTCCCCTTTGATGTAGACAGGTAGTTTCATTTTTAAAAAGATTTTTGGAATTTTGTTTTTATTTTGGAGAGGGGCAAGGGTTGTTGAGTGAATGGATTACAACTCTTACCAACTCTCTTATATACAGAATTATTCCAATTCAAGCTCTCATTTGGACTACTTCAAAAGCCTCCTAGATAGACAGCCTGGGAACAGCCTCTCTCCTAATTCATACTCCACATGGCTGCCAGACTGATTATTGAAACATAAGCCTCACTGTATCAGTCCTTCTCTCAAGAAATTTCAGGGACTTCCTGTTACTGCTAGAAATAAAGAAAATTCCTCTTGACATTTAGAGTCCTTCACAATATAACTCCAACCTATGTTCCTAGACTAATTATATTTCATTTCCCCTTACACACTTCACTTTCCAGTCACATTGACTTATTTATGTTCTCTCCAACCTTCATACCTTGGCATAGGCTATTCTGATATCTGAAATCTTCCTGGGCCCATCTCGGATTCCCTGGTTCCCTTCAAAACTCAGTTTCAGTTCTGCCTCGTATTGTTATTCAGTCCTTTCAGACATGTCCAAACTCTTTATGACCCACCATTTGAAGTTTTCTTGGCAAAGATACTGAAGTGTTTGTCATTTCCTTTTCCTGTTTATTTTACAGATGAGGAAACTGAGGCAAATAGTGCTAAGTGACTTGTCCAGGATTGCAAGATTTGAACTCATTAAGATGAGTCTTCCTGTTTCTAAGCCCAGTACTCTATACTCTAGCTGTCCCTAGAGACCTTTCCTAATTTCCTAGTAGTCCTCTTTCCCATTTCTTTTAATCAGATTGCTTCATATTGATTTTATATGTGCTTATCTGTATACTTGTTGCTTCTTCCCTATACGTGCCTTGAGAACATTGACTTTGACTTTTGTCTTTGAATCCACAGCACCTAGCTCAGTGGCTGTCACAGAGTAAGTATATAAAAATTTTTTTGAATCAAATAATTGAAGTTAGTTAAAAAAGGGAAAAAAAAGGTTTAACTATGTTATTTACATATAAATTACCAAGCCAGATCCATTTCAGAATTCCTTTCTCCAGTTAGAATGCAGAACAAGACTTTGCTTGCAAATAAAATGTTCTCATTCACCTCTTTCAATGTCCAGGTTGTGATTTAGAAAAATATATAAGTAAAGATGCAGACTTAAATAAAAGATGAGAGTTGTATTACAGAGAACCATCAAGCATGTGTCAGCATTGGCATTTTACCAAAGATGGAGCAAATAAGTAACCTTGATTTTTTTTTTCTGGAGACTATTGTTTTTATGTTCTCAGGATAATTGATTTTGGTAATATTTATGAACTTAATAACTTGGGTTTTCTTTTTCTTTTAATTCACTAGCTGCCTAGTCTTATAATAAAAGACTCTGAAAGAGTGGAGATGCTTTGATTTTTTTTTTGTTGTTGTTGTTGCTATTTTCAGCACAAAAGTGGTGGAAACAATTTGGGGGGGGGAATACATGTTTAAGGACATAGTTCTGTTTCTCTTATGTCTCTATATGAATTTCCAGTCTTTCAAGCATCAATGACGTGTTATTTTTTTCAAGAACTTTACTGACATTTATTGTATACAACAGATCCCACTAGCCATAAAAAATTGTATAAATCAATAATAATCCTAATTTTAAAGTATCAAACTATTTACACATGTGATAAGTTTTCTAATTTTATCCCATGGTTCAAGGCCCCAGCTCATTTTCATTTCTTAAGGCCATTTTCCCTTATTTCTCTCTACCTTTTTAGGGCTTCTTTTATATATATAAACTCAGACTCATACTATTAGCATCTTTGATTTTCAATTTCTTTCCCTATAAAAGGGAGATTGTCTTAGATTAATAATTTCTAAGACAGAAGTTGATATGCAAAATTTTAGATCCGGGAACCATTTTATACACTGAACAAGATGCATGTTTCCAGTTCTGAGGAAAGAAAAACAAGAGGAAAAGTTTGGTTTAAATTCCAAAAGAGTACAAGCTCCTTGAGGCTTCTTTCCATTTTTATCTTTTCATCTCTAATACATGGCAAATAGTAGCCTAATATGTATTTATTTAATAGATTTGGTAGTGTTAAATCATTAAAATCCAAGTTAGTTGTTATATAGATTTATAGAATTGTCTTAAAGGATATTTGAAAAGACTGAGTGGGGGAAATGGAAGACTATCCATGTACCTCTGCTGTTTTTTAGCCTGTTTTAACTCAGATGTCATTGATCTTCCCTTAAGTGAGCAAAGGCAGGCTGGAGAGTAAATTATTCACACTATTTGATTGGTTCTATCTGAAAATGTATAATTTTTTTTTAGCAAATTGTTGTGAAAGTAAAATCTGAATGTTTAGGAGGAGGAAGAATAAAGCACAATGTAATTTAGATACACCCCCCAAAATACTCATTGTTATTGTGAAATGCTGTGGTGACTCAATTCTTGGCTCTTATTTCCCTCAGGTCTCGTATAGTTCTACAAGGCTATGATTCCCAATATTGTTTCATTTATTTATTCAACAAGCCACATGGTAGATTGGATAGAGAGCTGTCTTTGGAATAAGAAAGACCTGTTTTATCAAAACCTGCCCCTGGCACATATTAGCTAGGTAACCATAGACAAATCACCTAAACTTTATAAACCATAGATGAGTTGTAGGAAAGCATTAAAGAAAACAATTTTTCAATAGGAATTTCCTATAGTGATTAAATCAAAGATCCAGGTATGTGTGTGTGTATGTGTGTGTGTGTGTGTGTGTGTGTGTGTGTGTGTGTGTGTGTGTAAATATATAAATAAGACCTAAGGCTCTAAGACCTTCTCATATGGAAAATACCTTAATGAGAAAGAATTAAAGTTCAGATGTGGTGGTTCTATCATCATTAATGTAGATAATGGCTCATTATAGGAATTTTGCATCTATTTATTGTCTTTCTAGTGTCATCCTTAAATATTCTCAGGATTATCTGGTTTTCTCAACAAGATAATAAACTAATTATTTTGTTTTTTTTATAAGACTTTACTTCTAACAATTCTCCCATCAGATTTTGCAAATGATTTTATATTTAACATTGGTGTTGCCTTTGGCTGGCATATATTGCCAAAGAAATAAAGTGTTTCTTGACTGAGATAGGTTCAGCATTCTTTTGGTCTCCTCATTGTATCAATTGCTTTATATATGCTGAATTTCAATAGGTAATGATTTAATCCACATTGGTGTGTGCTCTTTTATTGATTGGATATTTCCTGTGCTGAAAACTCATTTAAATATGTCACATTCAGGCTTTTAAAATTATATTAGCTATATCTTCTCATGTTTATTTTTTCTTCTAACATTATGATGATTTTGATCTTTGCTCTAAAATTAATGATCCAACCTGATATAGATAGCTGTTTCAGGAAGAATTCCCACATTAGTAACCATTCATTTCCTATCTATTTAGACATAGCCAGTTAAATATTTGTGATATCATTTAATGTTCATCATATCCAACCCCTATGCTTTTCTTTTTTCTTAATGTACAGGGTCTTGGTGTTTGTAAAATCAATAAAACTTTGGTTTCTATTTCTTGTTTCTGAATCATAGTTTCACTATACTTCTATATACTTGCCTAGCTTTGCAATGAAGTAACTAATATTAAAGTATATGCTGGCTGAATTTGAAGGAAGTTATTCAATTCTTTGTTGAATTTCCATGCATTCTTCTCTGTATTAGGTTATAAACTTCAGTTACCTTTATGTTGGTCTTTTTTGCTTATGGTCTTAATGACCAAATATTCTGTAAAATTGTTTCTTATTGCCTGAGTAACTACTGACTTCTTTATTTGATGTTCCAAGGAAAATCTGTGAGCCATGTGAAACTTCCTTGTACTTTAATGTTTCATTTATATCAAGAATATCAATACTGATGTAATTTATTTCCTTTACAATTTTGTTAACTCACTTGTCATTAGACAACCCATATTTAGAGTACCATCAGTTAATATAATGTTTATAGGCCATTTAAAAACAAGTGTGATACTTAATACCCGCTGCTTCTTGTGTCTTTTCTGTTATTCTGATATCTATATTTGTCTTAAATTGTTATTTTAGTTACTGGTATTATTTTATATTCATCATTGTCCAGTGGGCTATGAAATTGAACCTGTTTTCTCTGGGTGGATTCCAAATTATAAAACACAAAAAAAGAAAACAAAATAAAAAAGAAAGGATGGGATAGCTCCCAAAAAGAAGATGAGTGTCAATATGGTACAGAGGTCAGGAATGTGGTCTACAATTTAATTTTACTTATTTCCAAAGACCATTAGTATGTCATAAAGCTTTTGTAGTTGAAACCCTGTATCCTCCTGAATAATGGAAATGGGATGGACTCCTTTGTATCTTTCTTTCCTCTGGCTTGTTTCACATTCACCCTGACTTGTAATGGAGATGGTAGCTCTGAGTGCTTTGTTCACATGCCTGGCATTGTTTGTGTTTATTTTCACTGACAGGGAGCAGAAAGAAAAATTCGTGATGAAGAAAGGAAACAGAACAGAAAGAAAGGAAAAGGCCAAGCAGCACAAACCCAGTGCAACAACTGTGAGTTTGACTGAAAAACTTGGTATTTGCCATTGAGGACTAGGACCTCATTAAGGAAAGGAAGGCTAAGGGAGGCTGTGTGATATAATGAATATATTGGGATCAAGAAAACTTGGGTTCATATTTTGCCTATGACACTTGCTGATAAGGTAATGGGAAAATTACTTATTATCTCAGAGCTTCAGTTTCTTTCCTTGTAAAATGGAGACAATTTTAACTTGCTATCTACTTCAAAGAGTTGTTCTGATGCTCAAATTAGATGATATATGTAATGAGAATTATAATCATTAAGATACTGAAAGAAGAGTCAATCTTAGAGAAAACCATATATATACTAGGGGTGTCTTGAATTTTTTAAGATCTTAACCACTTACTGGCTACCTCATCCCTGTTAAAGATATAATCTATGTAGGATGGACAAATGGATACCTCATATTTGTCTTAATCCATATTACTTTTTGGAGAAGCATTTCTTTTCTGCAGGGAGTTAATAAGTTTTATCTAGGCTAGGACTGTGGTTGGTATTTCTAAATCAAATATAACCTGCAGTCACTAATAGTTTTGCAATTCTGTTCAGCCACTGATGGGAAATTGGCAGCAATACCCTTACAAAAAAAGAGTGATATCACCTACTTCAAGACAATGACAGACTTGGATTCTCAGCCTGTTCTCTTCATACCAGATGTTCATTTTGGAAACTTACAGAGGACTGGGCAGGTAAGATGCATCTGGAGTCCATAGGTTATGAGTCACAAAACCTGAGGATAGCTGAAATAAATTATAGCAATATACTGGTTTTTGTTTGGGTTTTTTTTTTGTTTGTTTTTGTTTTTTTTGGGGGGGGTTGGTTGGTTTGTTTATTTTGAAGTATCATACTTGACAAAATTACATAGTTCTGGTTACTGAAAGTAGATTTTCCTTTTAAATGAGGAAGGGAAGAGAAGAAGAGCATAAGAATAGAACTTACTCTATTAAAGATAAGAATAGACAGAACAATGAAAGATAAAAATGTTTGAAGACTTTTGGGACCATTAAAAAAAATCTTCTGATTCTTGCTGAACTGGCTTGATGCCATAGAATGCCACCTAGTGATAAGAAGTGAAGACATGACCACAGCCTTCCAACTTAACACACAAAGGAAGTAGCCTACAGGTTCAGTATAGAAATCTGAACATTTCTCCATTTGTTTTTTCGTTCATTAGTTCCTGCTCTTCTCAAAAGTAAGTGGGTCAGAATCCAAAGTGTCAAAAGGTAGTTACTATACAAAACACAGACTGGCAGAATAATTTGATGAAAATGAAGGGGTTAATGTGTACTATTTTTTAATGATTCTTTGTCTTCTAGATATGTCTTCCAAATGTTTTAGAACCATAAATCTTCCTTACCAAGCTGATATTAGTGAAGGTTCAATTATAAAGAGCCCTTTAAGTCAAATATAGCAGCACAATAGTTCATACTGGGCCTTTAACAAAATAATCCCCACACCAAACCTAATTCTAAGTTATATGACATGGTAACCTTGTGAATGAGAATTTGGAAATGGAATGAAGAGGTTTAGAGTTGGCTCATGAAAAGAGAAGTATCAGTCTTTCAGAAGCAAAGAGCCAGGTTGAAACAAAACTTTTGCTTCCATTTTCACCATCATCATCATTCATCATTCATCATTTTCATCCATTTCATCATCATCATTCAGATGCCCATTTATTAATCAGGGAAAATGTTTTTAGTTGAATGGTAAAAAAGAATTCAGTATTTTTTAACATCATTTAAAAGTTTTTTAAAATCATTCTTGAATTTTTTCTAAACCTATCTTAAGTATTGTTTAAATTCAGTTACATGTCTCTGTACAGGATAGAAGTATATTATACACTAGAACAAAGAATGACTACCATGTTTGCAATCTTTTTGCCATGACAAATTCTCACTTCATGCTGTCTAAGACAGGGAACAATTATGGGGAAATTGTCTTTATTATTATTTACTAACAGTTCTTTGATTATGGTTTCATTTTAAAGCCCTAAATACTAGCTTTTACCTTGACAACTTACCTTTGTAATTTAAAAAGTCACAAAATGTTGTAAAAGGGAGAAAGACAATTTACTTTGTATGTATAGGTCAAGAGTATGACTGGAGAAAATATAGTTCTGGGACCATGATTAAGAATTTGGGGATAGAAGGAAAGCAGGACATTTTGGCCAAACATAACCCCTTATGCCCATCAGCCCTCTACATCAAAGCAATGCTGTAACTGCTGCCTCTTTTGATTTCCCTAAATTCAAGATGTAATCAAAGTTCTGAAAAGATGAGACAGCAATAGCTTTAGAATATTTTAGTGACCACAGATACTAAAGCTGTGTTTCTTTTCACTGAACCCACAAAGTCATAACACATCAATTATCTTGAGACCAACTTTCTTCAACCCTCAGGCTTCCAAAAGAAGTCTAGACCCTAAGAAGCAAGTGGGGAAGGAGCAGGGAGGTGAAGAAATATGGTAGTGAAGGAGCTAGTCTTGGGCACATAAGAACAAACTAACAAAATAGGAAACAGCCAGAAAAAATAAATTGTCATATTATGTAGCCTATATGTCTTATATATATATACATATATGTATGTTATATAGTCTATAGATTACAAATTATAGTTTATATAATTATAATCTATAATAGATTAGTAATATATTATCAAAATAGTTTATACTTTCTATAGTATAGTATATATTATATATCACAGATTCTATTTTATGCAGTATATATAAAATGTTATATATTATACTATAGTAATATAATAATATACTAACATACATTATTTATAATATTATATGAGCAATATGTATAACATAAATAATATAGCATATAGCATAACATATATATATATATAAAACATATAATCAATAGTTGATAATAGCCTATAGATTATAGCTTACAGAAGATTATATAATCTATAGGTTATATAATATATAATAGTCTATGTAGCAGATTAGCAATATATTAGTAGTATAGTATACATGTATATACTTCTTATGGTTCTTAATTTTCATAAAAAGGTTGGTCTATTGATATTACAAACTATATGCTCATGGATTACATTTAAATAATAGACTATATAATATCTCTATATAGACTATACTACAATATTTTATAAATATTGTAATACTATATACTATAGAAAACAAGAGATATGAAAAAAGCAAATAGGAGGAAAGAAGAGGAGGAAGAGAACAATGGGAATTAGAAGTGACCAAAAATTTTAGAGAAAGTTTTGGCTTGGTGTCATGTTTGCAACTTGCTATCAGGTAATGATAAAGAATGATCAGTCTCTACAATTAATTAATCTTCTCCCAAGCAGATATTATTAGAATAGTGACAAGTGTTTCCCTTTCACACTCCATGAACAGAGTTGGTGAATATGACTAGGAAATACCTGTGATATTTAGTGCAGAATTCACAGATAATATATTAAAACTGACAAATCTAAGGGCATGGATAATTAAAATAAATAATTATAATTTTTTTTGGAGAGTGAGAAAACTCCTTTGGAAAAGGATGCTTCTCTTATTTACAAATTTATTTTGCATAGAGATGGGCAGGTTTGTTTGTTTGTTTTTGGAGTTTTACCTAATAAGTTATTTGACTGCACATTTATGACAGAGGATAACCTACCATCCCTTACCACAAGGCAAGCTGATATCAGGAGCTTTTCTATTGTTAGGAATCACTCCAGTGCCCTATTTGATTAGTTAAAATGATCAAGGCTTACTAGAAGGAACTTGAATCATCAAGAAAAAGTTAAATTATGTTTTGTGTGCCCTGTTTAAGATGGTAGGAAAGAACAGTATACATTTATAAAACATAACAGTTAAAAAATAAAAGTTAAATTAAAAGAAATCTAGCACTTAAAGGGATAACCTTTAGTTATCTGGGGAAAATATCATCATGAATAATTTATTCTCTAAAGCTTCAAGATATCTGAGGTTTTATTATGGAACAACTCCTAGGGTTGCTAGCCATTATTAAGATTTGCCAGGAGTTTTCCAGCAACTTCTAAACTACCACTGACTTTCCCTCTCTAGAATGCTGATGAGGGAGCAGTGATTTACACATTCCAGAATTCAAGGAGATTTGGCTGACATGCCTCCCAGCTGGGCATCAAATGAGAAGTGGATGACCTGTACAAGCATCTTGTCATATTTAAATTAAAAGGGCCACAGATCATTAGGGAGAGGATGTGTAAAATAGTCTTGTAGTTAGTTTTCATTAAATTATTTGGTCCTGAAAGCTCAAGTGTCTGTAGCACATATGATAATATCTGCTCCACAAGGAGAATCTCAACAAAGGCAAACAAAACCATCTGAGTATTTGTCATGACTTTTTAAGGATACACTAACATTTCTACTCTGTTTTTTTCATGGACAACATAAGATTGATTTTCCCTCAAATGCAATCTAGAAGGTCTCCTTGAAGATTAGGAAGACCATCTGAAAGTGTCAACTTGCTCAATTCAGATGCAACTGACTTTGGGCTTTTCTTGTTAAGAAATGTCAGGAACCTCTGTCCTCCTTGAGGAATAATCTAAGAAGTCAGCAGTTGATGCTCTGGGACAAAGGGATATGCCCCTTCTTCTGTCCATGTTTTCATCTTCACCCCAAATCTGATACAGATCTGCTACAGAAGTCAGTTCCTTCACATATCGGTTTTTAAATACATTACTCACAGAGAATATAGGCACTTACCCAAAGACTCTTCACTTTACCATTTTTTTGTGGTTTACAGACCTTTTTTAGAAATCTCCTAACACAAGCAAGTAACAACTGGATTGGAATAGATCTGAAATAATATTTGTTTAGAGTTCTAGGTGATATAACCAGAACTACTTTGGCTAAACCCTACAAGAAAAGATAGTTTGAGATAATTCATTTAAAATAATTTTCTACAGTATAAAATATTTGGGTTTTAAGTATTTTTTCATTAAGATGTAAAAAAAGTTTTCAGGGGGAGGGTAATTGTTGTAGTTCTGTTTAGATTTATATTTCAAGAAAAAACATGCATACATGCTATGCTCAAGTTTTGCCCTTTATAAGAAAGGGGAAGAGAGAGAATTTTAGGGAAGATTGAGGTTCACACAGCATATTTTCATCTCTCTTCTCTGAATGATGTTCTTTCAGTTGGGATAATAGGGCTGGGGTAAAGTAAATCTGTTTTTTTTTTTTTTTTTCTACAGGCATATTACAACACCGATGACGAACGAGAAGGGTAAGACATTTAGTTCTTTCATTTCAAAGCTTGGAGGGAAATAAGGGACAATTAGTTCATGCCAGTGAAAATGCTCCATCTGTGTATTTCTAGCAGGGTGTGGAACCTCTCCAACTCTTGCTTTTGATTCCCAGTTATGATGGAGTTGATACTAATGACCATTTGGGAGGCAAGCCTTTCCTCTTCTGACTCTTATATTTTTTCTTTTCTTCTCTAACTTGGGATTATTGTGGTATTGTTATTGTTTTATCCTGGGTGATCTAATTTCTCAGCCCTTCTTCTTCAAATAGAATCTTAACGGAAAATGAAGAGGCAGCAGAGAATGTGATTGTTTTGAATGGTATTTAGAGTATATTGTATATTTCATTAATTATTTACTTGGTGCAAGGCACTGTGCTAAGTGCTGAATCTACAAAGATGAAAAAAAAATTCAGTCCCTGGCCTCAAGGGGCTTATGACTGACACGTCATGGTACCAAAGGAATACAGGAAAAAGGGAATCACTTGGATTTTTGCTTACCTAAGCTCATCCACCCTACTTATTTGAGTATGGGATAAGCATTTGTCATTCCTGCACAATCAGAATGCCAAGTACTTTATGAATGATACTTCTTAAAGTAAAAATAGTCATTAGATTATCTTTTACACCAGCGTTCTCCCACATATAAGCACCCTCCATTTCAGAGATATTAATTAGTGAATTGTGGGTGAAGTGGAGAAGAGGATAGAGTAAAATTAGAAAGGAGAGTAGACCATTTAAGTACTTTTGTTTGTCACTAAAAAACAAAGGTACCTGTCTATTTCACTCCTCCCATAGTTTCATCTTTTGCTCTACAAAGGCAACAGAAGCAGAGAAACTCTTCTCTTTCTGTCAAAATACTGGGCAGGTGAACTTAGTTCTTTGCTCTTTTAGGGGATTCTAGATTTTCATTTATGACTGTGCCGAAGAAGTCAATAAGAGAGTGAAAGGAGCTTCACTTTTTTTTGAAGAGAGGAAAAAGTAAGCAGTGGTGACAACGAATTACAGATTTTATTATTGTCATTTTTTACCATCATAGCATTTATATAGCATTTTATGCTTTCCAAGTACCATTGTCTTTATTATTTTATTTCTTAGAACTATAGAAGCTTAAGAGTTGGGAGGGACTTTAGAGGAATCCTTTCTGCATCTCTGATCATCTAGCCTCTTGCTTGATGATCTCCACTGATAGGACCTCACTACCTCATGCATCAGCACATTATAATACTGGTGACCTATAAATGTGAGAAAGTTCTTTCTTATGTATAGCCACAATACAATGTTTCTTTCTTTCTTTCTTCTTTTCTTTCTTTCTTTCTTTCTTTCTTTCTTTCTTTCTTTCTTTCTTTCTTTCTTTCTTTCTTTCTTTCTTTCTTTCTTTCTTTCTTTCTTTCTTTCTTTCTTTCTTTCTCTCTCTCTCTCTCTCTCTCTCTCTCTCTCTTTCTTTCTTTCTTTCTTTCTTTCTTTCTTTCTTTCTTTCTTTTCTTTCTTTTTCTTTCTCTCACTGGGTGTATATGTGTGTATCTCTTTGTCTCATCTCTCTTGCTCTCTCTCTCTCATATATCTTTCTCTTTCTCTCTCTCATATCTGTCTTTCTCTTGCTCTCTCTCATCTCTCTCTCTCTATTTCTGTGTCTCTATGTCTCTGTGTCTGTCTGTCTATCTGTCTGTCTCTCTCTCTTTTCACCCTTCCTGTCCTTATTCTGCCCTTTTAATCTACAAATCATCAGCTTAATCACTCTTCTGCCAGACAACTCTTAAATATTTGCAAAGAACTATCCTAAGTATCCTAAGTCTTCTCTCTTTGGGGGACAAACATCTGCAACTGTAGTCTTCTAAGAGGAGATTTGCACATTCCTTATCACCTTGATTACCTTTCTAGGTGGCTAATTGTCAATACCTCTCTTCAAACATGATAACCAAAACTAGGTACAATACTTCTGGTTTCTGTGGTCTAGAAAAGAAATATCTATTAACTCTAATGCTTTTAGTAGTTCCATCACATTTCAGCCCATAATAACCTTATACTAAATTAAATCTACCCCATTCTCCTTGTCTTTCCCCACATGACTTTATCCAAGTCACCTTATAATTTTGAAATTGAAATTGAATTTTGGGGCACATATGATTATTCTTATTTTCAGATGAAGAAATTGAGGTTTACTGGAGTTAAGTGACATGACTAAAATCACATATCTAGTTAGTTACACAGGCCTCTCACTACTTACCTCTAGGGCTTTCATCAATAATCTATATCCAAGTTTATCTGTTTGGTATCTATATTTTCCATCCACCTATATGTTTACTCATTATTTATGAGTAGTTTTAATAGCAAAGTGTGATTAGTACTGTTAACACCTTTGATGCAGAAAACAACGGAGAGTAGGATCTAGGAGCCATATTAGGTATCAGGAAGATCTGGGTTTAAGTACTGTCTTTCCTATGTATTGGCCGTGAGTCCCTGGAAAGATAACTTAACCTTTTAGCAATCCTCTTCCCTAAAAAAATTTAAAAGAATATAAGTTGTAGATCTGTATTAGATTTGCTCATCAGAAATTAAATAATGCAATGAAATCCTAGGTCTGGACCTAGAGGATACTCTTTTCTACTGACCTCACTCTCAGTACCCTGAGAAATAAACTCAGAAATCTTTGTGAATATATCTACACTTTTCCCTCAGCTCCCAGTCTTATCTCTCATCAATTAATAAACATTTATTAAATGCCTTCTCTGTGTCACACACTATGGTAGGCATGAGGGATACAAACATAAAAATAAGGTAGTCCCCACCTTTAAAGAGCTTATATTCTGTTCCTATCCCTGAAATTTGTGCTTCAGAACATCAGACCATTTTCAGATATATAAACCACTTTTTTTTTTCCCCTTGAGGCTGGGGTTAAGTGACTTGCTCAAGGTCACACAGCTAGAAAGTGTTAAGTGTCTGAGATCAGATTTGAACTCTGGTCCTCCTGAATTCAAGGCTGGTGCTCTAACCACTGCGCTACCTAGCTGCCCCTCAACCACTTTTTCTATGTCACCCTGGAGTTTCCTGGTTGTTTTCACCCAATTTTTATTAAATGCTAAGGTTCTTTCCAAATTTAGATTTACTCTCCATCCACATTCTTCTGCACATGCTAATATACTCTATAGATATTTGACATTTTACATACATTTTCTCATCTACTACTTAAAACAACCTAGGGAGTTGGATACTAAAAATTGTGATCATACCCATTTTACAAATGAGGAAACAGGCTCTGAGAAGTTAAATGATTTTCCTATGATTACACAGCTAAAAAATAGAAGAAGTTAGACTCGATCCCAGGTTTCCCTTGTCTCCAAGTCCCACACTTCTTTCTATGATACCAAACTTCCTCATAAAAAATGTCCTGAGGCTGACCAATTACCTCATATCAGTAAATCAGAAAAGTGGACATCAAACATGGTTCTCTTTTATTTCTTTGCCATGGGTTAACTTTACTCTCCTTCATTGAGAAGTTCAATGACTTACTCAAATATCAAGTCTCAAATCTCAGAGACTTGGGCTTTACTTGCTCAATTCTCAGAGTGTTGGGGATTCTCTACTGACATTTGCAGTTGGATCAGTCTAGTGGTCACCTGAAGAATTAATCTTTCAAAACCCAGGCCTTTGCTGGCTTGAGCAGAACATTTATTTTAAAGGTATTAAAATCAGCTTTCGTAACAAGTTCTCTATATTTGACTTTCCTTGTTAAACGTAACAATACTATCATTAAAATGAGAACAAAATGTTATGTTTTATACTGTCACCAATCTCCATGAATTATAGCATGTCATTTTATGATTTGCGTTAACACCCAGCCTTACTTCCAGCTCGTGATATGAGATTCCCATACCAGAACACTCAAGTCTTTCCTCCAGAGACCTCCTAGTGAGACACTGTCATAATATAGGGACTTTATCACCACTAAAAATGCTGTTCAGACAGATGCTTCAGCAATAATAAATGCAATTTAAAAAAGGAAATTCAAGAGGACATGGGAGTGGAAAACAACTGGCAACCAGTCACCCATACTCTAATAAAATCATTAAGGATTGTTAGGTGCTTTTTGAAATAATAAAGGAAATGCTCAGTTTGACTTTCCCTACAGAATCCCAGCCTTAGCTTTTTTGCCCTACTAAGCTTAATGAGCTAGATCCTCCAAAATGCAGAAATTCCATCTGGGTATTAAGTTAGTCTTGGAGAAGATAGATTAAGTCTTTTGAACCATTACAGAACACCCATATCAAATTAGAAAAAAAATAAGCAAAAGGGAAAGAATGGAAAAAGAAAAAAAAATTCTGACTGCATAGGGAATTTACACTACTAATAGCATGGTCTTCACTACCTCCCCATCACATCCAGATTTCTTACCTTTGGATATGCTCTAGGTTCTTAGTGTCATTCCCAAATTAGGGTGCCAGACTAAACACAGTTTAGTTGGTGGTCTCACTAAGGCTAAGTATAGCAATACTGTATCTCTTCGGTTGTTCAAGAGAAATATTATACCCTTCCTCATAACCTGGTATGCTATTAGACTTCCAGGTCACACTACTAATCATGTTGAGCTTATAACTCACCAAAAACTAAAACATCATACTGTCATCCAACCACAATTCCTTCATCTTAGAAGATTGTATGGTTGCTTCTTTAAAAAAAAAAACGAAAAACAAAAAAACAGGGGGGCGGAGCCAAGATGGTGGAGAAGATACACGCAAATTTGTAAGCTCCCTTCTTCCCTCATTACCAATTAGTTAAATCAGCCTCAAAAAAATGCTGGACTGATAAAAACCACAAGGATTAGAAGTACAACTTACCAGCTGAAGAAAATCTGGAATTTCAACAGAAAAAGTTGGTTCCGAGGGGAGGAAGAAAAAAGGCCAGCACAGACGGTTGGGTGCTAACACACTGTGCCGATCAGACTGGGGAGAACTCTGGGATAAGAGAAGCCACTGAGATAGAGGAATCTGGCACAGGCTGATAGATCTTCTCTGCTTATAAAACACCAGTTCAGAAGAGAAATCAAGCCACTTTAAAATATAAAACCAGATCCTAGAACCACCCCAATCCAGAAGTGACCTAATAGATCTCGGCACTGTTGTGAAGCAGCCTTCTGCTGCCTGAGGCTTCTCCTTGGGGTAGTGAAGAGCCTGAGCAGCTGGGACACAGCCGGAGGCAACATCTAATCCACATAGTGCCGGGCTTAGCCTGAGGCAGTGGAACTCTAGAAGCCTCGGAATTCCCAAAAAAGCAGAACTCCCAGAGAAGTGGAACCTTTGAAACAGGAACTGCGGTTTCCAGGCAGACACTTCCAGTTTGAGTGCAGGGGCTTTTCACATCAGCTGCTGAATTCCACGCCCCACGAGATGCATTGGCTGGGCTTTGTGTCACTTTTACTGTTCAGCTTTAAACCTCAGGCACTCACTAAGCCACACAGTGAGGTCCTTTACTGGGCAACCCTCACACCTCACAGCGCAGCCGTAATAATCACCTCTGAGGCATTTCCGGGGAGGGGGAAGGGAACTCTCTCCCAGAGCTCTCTCTTAGCTCAGGCACAGGAACCGCTGCATCCATCCAGTCTGGGAGGAAGCTGGCAAATAAATAAATAAATAAATAAACTTCTTACCCCAAGGGCAGACCTCAACAGATTTTTTACAATGAGTAAAAAGCTGAAGAGAACGATTGATACCTTCTACACAGAGAAATAGCGGGTATCCAACCCCAAGGAAGTTAACAGCAGAGAGTCAGCAGATGACAGCCTAAAGGGGAATGATACCTGTCCCCCATTACATAACTCTCTCCTAGAAGAGACTATTAAAAAGTTAAGAGAGTTTGAAGAAAAATGGGGAAAGGAAAGAGAAGCTATGATAGAGAATAACAACATCCTGAAATTTGATTGGAAAAAATAAAGAATTCACAGGAGATGCAAGGAAACAAAATTTGTGAATTAGAAAAGGTTAAAAAATCACAGAAAAGTAGGATTTCTGAATTGGAAAAAGAAAATAACTCTCTAAAAAAATTAGAGAAATGGAAAAAAATTCAATAGAGCAAAATAATTCATTTAAAAACTCAATTGGGTATATACAAAAAGAACTAAGAAATGTGGATGAAGAAAATAACTCATTAAAAATCAGGATGGAACAAATAGAAATGAATGATTCATTGAGAACCCAAAACAAAGGAAAAAAAAAAAGAAAAGCTGGAGAATAACGTCAAATACTTACTGGGAAAATCTATAGATCTGGAAAATAGATCTAGGAGAGATAATCTGAGGATCATTTGACTTCCCAAAAACTATGATCAAAAAAAGAGCCTAGATTCTATTTTACAGGAAATCATCAAAGAGAACTGTCCAGAGATAATAGAAACAGAAGGGAAAATAGGTGTTGAAAGAATTCATTGAACATCTTCGGAAAAAGACCCTAAAAAAAGAACTCCACAGAACATTGGGGCTAAGCTGCAGAACTACCAAACAAAGGAAAAAATATTGCAAGCAGGTAGAAAAAAACAATTCAAATATCAAGGTGCCACAATAAGGGTCACTCAAGATCTGGCTGCCTCCACATTAAAAGACCGAAGGGCCTGGAACCTGATATTCCAAAAGGCAAAAGATCAAAGATTGCAACAAAGAATAAACTATCCACCTAAGTTTAGCATTTTCTTCCATGGAAGAAGATGGTCATTTAATGAAACAGAGGAATTCCATTTGTTTCTAAGAAAAAAACCAGACTTAAACAAAAAATTTGATCTACATCTACAAGACTGAAGAGAAGCAGAAAAAGGTAAAAAGAACTCTTGAGAACTGTATCTCTGTTGTGGATATACAGAAAGTCTGCATGGATAATTTGATTTTACTGATGTAAAAAAGGGGAATAGTAAAGGGAAGGGGGTAGTATCAGAAAAACGGGAAGGAGTGATAAAAAGAGGGAAACTACATCCCAGGAAGAGGCATAGAAAATCTACCACATCTGAGGGAATTTAAAGAGGGGGAGAAACATTGTGTGAATCTTACTCTCATCAGAGTAGGCTCAAAGAGTAAATAATTGACATTTATTCTTCAGAGAATTATCTCTCACCTCATTAAAAGGGGGGAGAGGAAAAGGGAAAAGGAAAAGGGGAATAAGGGAAGGGTACAAGAGGGGGAGGGATACTAAAAAGGGAGGGCTATGCATCACAAGTGGGGTCTATAAATTAAATATTGGGGAAGGGGTTCAGGGGGCTCAAGGGAAAAAAGCATAATCTGGGGATAATATGACGGCAGGAAATACAGAATTAGTAATGTGAATGGCATGAAGTCTCCCATCAAACGGAGACAGCAGACTGGATCAAAGGTCAGAACCCTACAATATGTTGTTTATAGGAAACACACTTGAAGCAGGGAGATACATACAGAGTAAAGGTAAAAGGTTGGAGCAGAATCTATTATGCTTCAGGTAAAGCCAAAAAAGCAGGGGTTGCCATCCTTATCTCAGATCAAGCAAAAGCAGAAATTGATCTAATTAAAAGAGATAAGGAAGGAAACTATATCCTGCTAAAAGGTAGCACAAACAATGACATTATAACACTACTAAACATATATGCACCAAGTGGTATAGCATCTAACTTTCTAAAGGAAAAGTTAAGAGAGTTACAAGAAGAAATAGACAGTAAAATTATAATAGTGGGAGATCTCAACCTTGCACTCTCAGATTTAGACAAATCAAACCACAAAACAAATAAGAAAGAAATTAAAAAGATAAATAGAACATTAGAAAAACTAGGTATGATAGACCTTTGTAGAAAACTGAATGGTGATAGAAAGGAATATACTTTTTTCTCAGTAGTTCATGGAACTTATACAAAAATTGACCATATATTAGGACATAGAAATCTCAAAATTAAATGCAGGAAGGCAGAAATAATAATTGCCTTCTTCTCAGATCACAATGCAATAAAAACTATATTCAATAAGAAGTTAGGGGTAAATAGACCAAAAAGTAATTGGAAACTGAATAATATCATCTTGAATGACTGGGCAAAACAGCAAATTATAGAAACAATAATTTCACCCAAGATAATGACAATGATGAGACATCATACCAAAATCTGTGGGAGACAGCTAAAGCGGTAATAAGGGGAAATTTTATATCTTTAGAGGCTTATTTAAACAAAATAGAGAAAGAGAAGATTAATGAATTGGGCCTGCAACTTAAAAAGCTAGAAAAAGACCAAATTAACCCCCCCCCCAACCAAAAATCAACTAAAATTAAAAGGAGAAATCAATAATATTGAAAGTAAAAAAAAAAACTATTGAATTAATAAATAAAACCAAGAGTTGGTTACCTTTGGTAAATCTGATCAGAAAAAGGAAAGAGGAAAATCAAATTGTTAGTCTTACAAATGAAAAGGGGGATCTTTCCACCAATGAAGAGGAAATTAGAGAAATGATAAGGAGTTACTTTGCCCAACTTTATGCCAATAAATTTGATAACTTAAGTGAAATGGAAGACTTCCTCCAAAAATATAGGCTTCCTAGATTAACAGAGGAGGAGATAAATTGCTTAAATAGTGCCATTTCAGAAAGAGAAATAGAACAAGCTATTAATCAATTCCCCAGGAAAAAATCCCCAGGACCAGATGGATTTATATGTGAATTCTACCAAACATTTAAAGAACAATTAGCCCCAATGTTATATAAACTATTTGAAAAAATAGGAGATGAAGGAGTCCTACCAAACTCCTTTTATGACACAGACATGGTACTAATACCTAAACCAGGTAGATTGAAAACTAAGAAAGAAAACTATAGACCAATTTCCTTAATGAATATCGATGCTAAAATCTTAAATAAGATATTAGCAAAAAGACTTCAGAAAATCATCCCCAAGATAATACACTATGATCAAGTGGGATTTATACCAGGAATGCAGGGCTGATTTAATATTAGGAAAACTATTAGTATAATTGACCATATTAATAATCAAATTAATAAAAACCATATGATCATCTCAATAGATGCAGAAAAAGCATTTGATAAAATCCAACATCCATTCCTACTAAAAACGCTTGAGAGTATAGGAATAAATGGACTACTCCTTAGAATAATCAGGAGCATATATTTACGACTGTCAGTAAGCATAATATATAATGGAGATAAACTGGAACCTTTCCCAGTAAGATCAGGAGTGAAACAAGGTTGCCCACTATCACCATTAGTATTCAATATTGTATTAGAAATGCTAGCCTCGGCAATAAGAGTCGAGAAAGAGATTAAAGGAATAAGAGTAGGTAATGAGGAAATCAAACTGTCATTCTTTGCAGATGATATGATGGTATACTTAGAAAATCCCAGAGATTCTAATAAAAAGTTATGAGAAATAGTTCACAACTTTAGCAAAGTTGCTGGATACAAAATAAATCCACATAAATCCTCAAGCATTTTTATACATCACCAACAAAATGCAACAGCAAGAGATACAAAGAGAAATTCCATTCCAAACAAATGTTGAGAGTATAAAATATTTGGGAATCCATCTACCAAAGAAAAGTCAGGAATTATATGAGCAAAATTATGAAACACTTGCCACAAAAATAAAGTCAGATTTAAATAATTGGAAAGGCATTCAGTGCTCTTGGATAGGCTGAGCGAATATAATAAAGATGACAATACTCCCCAAACTAATCTATTTATTTAGTGCTATACCAATCAGACTCCCAAGAAACTATTTTAATGACCTAGAAAAAATAACAACTAAATTCATATGGAAGAATAAAAGGTCGAGAATTTCAAGGGAACTAATGAAAAAAAAGTCAGATGAAGGTGGTCTAGGTGTACCTGATCTAAAGCTATATTATATAGCAGCAGTCACCAAAACCATTTGGTATTGGCTAAGAAATAGACCAGTTGATCAGTGGAACAGATTAGGTACAAAAGATAAAAAAGGGTACATCTATAGCAATCTAGTGTTTGACAAACCCAAAGATACTAACATTTGGGATGAAAATTCATTATTTGAAAAAAATTGTTGGGAAAACTGGAAATTAGTATGGCAGAAATTAGATATGGATCCACACTTAACACCATATACCAAGATAAGATCAAAATGGATCCATAATTTAGGCATAAAGAATGAGATCATAAATAGATTAGAGGAACAGAGAATAGTCTACCTCTCAGACCTGTGGAGGAGGAAGGAATTTATGACCAGAGGAGAACTAGAGATCATTATTGATCACAAAATAGAAGATTTTGATTACATCAAACTAAAAAGTTTCTGTACAAGCAATACTAATGCAAACAAGATTAGAAGGGAAGTAACAAATTGGGAAAATATTTTTACAGTTAAAGGTTCCGATAAAGGTCTCATTTCCAAAATATATAGAGAACTAACTCTAATTTATAAGAAATCAAACCATTCTCCAATTGATAAATGGTCAAAGGATATGAACAGACAATTCTCAGATGATGATATTGAAATTATATCCACTCATATGAAAGAGTGTTCCAAATCACTACTGATCAGAGAACTGCAAGTTAAGACAACTCTGAGATACCACTACACACCTGTCAGATTGGCTAAGATGACAGGAACAAATAATGATGAATGTTGGAGGGGATATGGGAAAACTGGGACACTGGAGCTGTGAAAGTATCTGGCCATTCTGGAGAGTAATCTGGAATTATGCCCCAAAAGTTATCAAACTGTGCATACCCTTTGATCCAGCATTGCTGCTATTGGGCTTATATCCCAAAGAAATACTAAAGAGGGGAAAGGGACCTGTATGTGCCAAAACGTTTGTGGCAGCCCTTTTCGTAGTGGCTAGAAACTGGAAGATGAATGGATGTCCATGGAGAATGGTTGGGTAAATTATGGTATATGAAGGTTATGGAATATTATTGCTCTGCAAGAAATGACCAGCAGGATGAATTCAGAAAGGTCTGGAGAGACTTACATGAACTGATGCTGAGTGAAATGGACAGAACCAGAAGATCACTATACACTTCAACAACAATACTGTATGAAGATGTATTCTGATGGAAGTGGATATCTTCAACATAAAGAAGATCCAGCTCACTTCCAGTTGATCAATGATGGACAGAAACAACTACACCCAGAGAAGGAACACTGGGAAATGAATGTAAATTGTTAGCACTACTGTCTTTCTACCCAGGTTACTTATACCTTCGGAATCCAATTCTTAATGTGCAACAAGAAAATTGGATTTACACACATATATTATATCTAGGCTATATTGTAACACATGAAAATTTGGAAAAATGAATACAAGGGATAATGTTATAAAAATTACTCATGCATATATACTGTCATAAAATATAATTATAAAATTAAAAAAATTAAATAAAAAATATATAAAAAGAATAAAATAAAATAAAGTGGGATGCTCAAAGGGGATGGGCCACAGCCTGTAATCATTCAGAAAATGGCTCAGAGTCTAGACTGGATTTAGATTTTGCCTTCAACACATCACGTGTGACTCTAAGCAACTCTGACAGTCTAAGAGCAACTTGGGGAAGTTAATTCCTCTCTATGAGCCTCAGTTTCCTTATCTGTAAAAATAGTTGAGTTCATTAAACTTTAAGGTTCTTTCCCATTCTAAAAAAGAAAATTAAAAAAAAAAACAGACCAGAAGACTCATTACATTAATTTTTATCTTATAAGATTTGACTTATTACTGAGGTCTTTTGGGATTCTGACTTTGTTATCCAATATGGTAAGCTATCATTCTTGGATTTCTGTTATCCACAAATTTGATAATCATGCCATCTCAATCTTCCTGAAAATCATTGAAAAATAATTGTTGAATGAAATGAAGTCAGATTTCTGTGGCACTCTATGGTATACTTTTCTCCAGATTGGCATTCATGTATAATGGTTACTATTTGGTTTCAGTCATTCAGTCAGCTTCAAATCCACCAAAATATACTATCATCTAGTCTAAATTTGTCGTCTATTCTATCTAAGGACATCATCTAAGCTTCTGTCAAATGCCTTGCTGAAATCCAGTTGTAATGTGTCTATGGCATCCCCTTAATCCTAGAATTACATTTTCTTTTGAAAAGCTAAAATTAAGTACCAGCAAGCCATGAGTGCAGAATATTAAAAGTTTATTAAGCCTAACTTTCATCATGAGCACAGTGGGAAAACATTGTAAGGCTATAAAACCAACAATACTTTTTGGAATCATAGAAATCATAAAATAATCTAAGACTGAGCTTGAACTGCAACCTGGATTATTTGCTGACTTAACTATGTTCTTCATTGATAAGACCCTAAAAATCTCAGATCCTAAGTTTTTGCACCTTTACAATGGAGGCAGCAATGCCTTGGGATCCACAGGATAGTAGATTTTGAAGGTCTAGCAAGCATCTTGAAAGAGTGAAAATATGAATAATTAAAAGCACATTGAGATACCAAGGTGAGAGGATTTGAAATTAGAAAGTCCTCAGTTAAAATCTTGCTTCAGATTTGTTGGCTGTGTGAATTTGGGCAAATCACTTAATGTTTTTCAGCTTCAATTCCCTCATCTCTAGATAGAGATAATAATAACATTGACCTCATAGGGTTGCTATGAAAATTAAATGCAGTAAGACATGTAGAGTGTTTGGTAAATGTAGAGTGTTTGGTAAACCTTAAAATGCTGTATAAATGCTATTATATTCATAATAATAATAATAATTCAAGATGTTCTTTTAATAACAAGCTGGCAAAATCCAGATAGTGGAAAAACCATATATTTATAGATGGAAAAATTGATAAAAAATCAGCAGGTCTAAGAAAGTATAAAGCAGGTTTAATTATAAAAAAGTCGAGACCCCAAATCAGCAAAGAAAAGCATCAAGGAATAAATTCTCTATTTATCAACAAGAAATTGATTGGCCATTAATAACCGTAAAACTGGATATTCTATATCTTGAAAGGATAATTATGTAATTTACTAGACTTTTGCTGATTGATTTCAAACAATTTGATGGAATAAGCCTGTCCTTATGACTATATTTCTGACTTGCTAGTGAGAATGGGGCAAACTTTCCTCATCCAATCAGGACTTTCTGATGTTTTCTACTCTCTGACATTGGTTACAGGCACTGTAGAATTAATGCTGGTCCTAAATGTCAGGAAAACTGGGTTCACATCTTGGGTCTAGCATCAGTGGTCCTCAAACTTTTTAAATAGGGGGCCAGTTCACTGTCCCTCAGACTACTGGAGGGCCAGACTATAGTAAAAACAAAAACTCATACTCTGTCTCTGCCCCTCAGCCCATTTGCCATAAACTGTCGGGCAGCATAAACATCCTCAGTGGCTGCATCTGGCCTCTGGGCCGTAGTTTGAGAACCCCTGGAAATGCTATTCTTGTCATTTCTTAGTCCACTTTTGAGCCTTGTCCTTAGCTATTAAATAGAAATAAGAAAATTCGTATTATTACCCATCTCACAAGTTAAGAGCATAGAACCTAGTGAACTTTAATGTGCTATGTATAAATGAAAGTTAGCTATCATTGATGTTTTTTTCTGACTCTTAATTTTCAATTCCTTGCTTAAAAAGTGAGAGAATGACTTTTTCTATTATAATCATTCACATCATTTCATATTATTGAGGACCTACCATGTACCATTATTGAGTCCAAACACTAATGGAATACTTTTTAGAGCATACCTAGGTATGATTTACATTAGTGTTCCACTTCTACTAAAAATTATTTGATTGTTGCTTTTTGTAGGTTTCTTTGTAATAGTAATGCTTAAAAAGACCCCATCCTGGGAGCAGTTTTCTATACTGGCTTCTGAGCTACGTGTAACACTGAAATAGGCTTGTGTTTCTGCTATGCACAAAATGGCAACTCTCTACTAGTATATGTACCTGCTCTTCTTTCTCCTCATTGTCCTCTTCCCCTCCTGCATTCAGCATGTTCTACCTCCTTTCTAAGTTGTGCCTGATCCCGAGAATTCCCAAAAGGCTGAGGATTGGGTTCTTTTTTTTTTTTTTTTTTTTAATACAGCCATTTGTTAAAGAAATGAGACTTTTATCCCTCTGGCACCTGCTCCTCATCCTTGGATAGAGATAGAGAGGGATACCAAAAAATCCCAAAACAAACCTATTACTTAGGATGTTATCATTTCATATGCTTTTGTTTAATCATTCTCTGTGTGTTTTATCAATAAATTGCTTGTGTTCTTTTCTAGTAGCAGTGTCCTTGTTAAAAGGATGTTCCGGCCAATGGAGGAGGAGTTTGGACCACCACCTTCTAAGCAGATGAAAGAAGAAGGCATGAAGAGAGGTACTTAGCAGATAGAGACACCATGATGCATCATCGTCACTATGGTTATAGCAGTTCACATTCACCCATCTGAGTTTGCCAGGGACAACACTCACCACAGCTCAGTCTTTTTAGTCATTTATGAGTCTGGTTGTTAGTAAAACACTAACTAAGGAGGCCACATAAGATGACCTAAGGAAAATAGGTTCAAGAACATAATAAGACTGTCATTACACATACACCTACACTAGGGAAATTCTATAGTACTATATGAAACAATAGGATTTTAAACTTGCTAATTATTTTAAAATGGAAACAAACAAACAAACAAAAAAAACCACTTAAAGTACTCATCTGTATTAAACATGGGGAAAGCTTCAGTCTCAGGGAACCTGAATATTATTTGTAAATAGATCTGACTGACCCATGAAGTTGCTTAAGCAAATTGGAAAGTTGCAAACTATGTCCATAACAATGCTTTTGATTATTTCTTCTAGTAATAATTCAACATGCAGGTCAGCCCATGGACCTGATTTCCCTGGAGGCAAGTCTAGTCTCATTCAAGTCCAAGACACCAAAATATCTTTTGCCTGCTACTGGGGTTATGGTTTCTGCTTATTGATTTCTGGTCTTTGCCTTTTGACCTCTGCCTATAGTCTTCGGATACTGGTTTCTTAATTTATAACTTTTGGGTGGTCATTTGTAAATTGAATCACAACCTCTATAGAGCAAGGCTTCTTAAACTTTTTCCACTTGTGGCCCCTTTTCATCTGAGAAATTTTTATATGACCCTGAGGATATAGACATATAACATAGGTATTCAAACCAAGCATTTACTGATAATAAATCATAATTTCACTATGTCCACATTCAGCTATGAGACTCCATATGAGATCCCCAGTTTAAGAAACTTTTCTGTAGAGATTTTCTGGAACCACTGTAGCAGGTGGGATTTAACTTAGTCTTAATGAAGCATTCCTGACAATGGAAGTTGGTCAATTCTGAAATTGATTTTCAAAAGAAGTTACAGAAGGGTATTGTTTACCTTTTTAAAAAGTTATATAGACAAACCCAATTTAAGAGAACATTATCTTTAAGGCAGTCATAACTAGGTGACCTCTACATGTCCTTGTGATTCAGCATGTTTGATAAAGAGAACTACCCAACTTTTGGTGATTTCTTTCCAACTGTGGAAAGTAACTATCCAAACCCTGGTGCTATTTATAGTTTAATTTACTTCTCCTTTTTGCTGTTCTGTAAAGGGATTAACAATGAAAGCTCAAAAATTTCCCCATGCAAAGCTTTTCTCTCTAAATTTCCCATTTCTGTTTAGATAAACTTAGGGGGATTTGCTGACAGGCAAAGCAAGCTCTTTTTCTTGTGATTTTTCTGAATTGGGCAAGCTGAGCACCTTTTATTTAGACTCCTGAAAATATTTATCTCAGTATGTTGTAAGAATAGCCCTAGACTAAAAAAAACAGATATGTGGATCCTAAACCTGGCTCTGTAATTAGTCTTATTGCTATATAGCCTTAAACTCTCTGGATTTCAGTTTCTCATTTTATATGTTGATGATTTGTAATATCCCTTTCAGCCTCCATAAGATCCATAATCTAATGCCATAATATGACCTACTGTTTATTCCAGTTCCTAAAGGGAAAAATTTGCCATTCTTATCCTAAGCTTTCATAATCATAAGGTCTTTCTTTGTTTCCTCATGTATTATAATAAATTTTAAGGGTATAGTTGGTTAAAATCTCAGAGCAGCATGTCTACTGGAGGAGAAGGACATTGGATTACCGAAAAGGTCATACAGATCTGTTTAACCTATATCTCCTCTGGTATGAGTTAGTACTACTAACAAATATATCTAAAATAAAAAACAAATGCTTGATAATTTTTGTTAATAGAAATGTTATACTGTTGTAATTATAAAGGTCACTCACAGGGATTTAACCATGGCATCCATTGCCATGCAGTGCTTTTTTCTGTAAAGGGGAGGCCTACATCATCATTTGACCCACCAGAGATTCATGTATAAACCCTGAAGCAAACACAAAGGGGGAAAAACATATTTGTGTTATGTATTGATGCAATTTAAAAAATGTTTTGTCAAAGTGATGGAAATAGAGAAAGACTTAAACCCTAGATCTTCAGCATCACAGATATGGGTACAATAACCAACACTAAAGAGAAAAATATTCTTATAGCAAGAAAAGTTTTGGAGGAAGGGGACAAATTCCAGCAGCTGGTTGCTAGCAACACCATGTACTTCTATCTGACTGTTACTTTCAAACAGGTTGGCCACTCATTTCTCATGCAAATGTGCAGTTACCCTGGCCAAGCTCCATGAAGTTGTCTGTTGTTTACCCCTTGAAATTCTTGAGTGTAGATTAGTTCTGAAAGGAACTATTATCATCATTGTAGCTATTGTTGGTATTGTTTTGATACTCACTTACAGGCATGGTTCCTTCTAGAACAACTGGGATCCTTTCCCACTGAGCAGGATGAAGTTGCCTGTGGTGCCCAATGTCCCATGATGGAAGGATTCTTCCTGATGTTGTTGTTGTTAGAATTGTCATTATGGCTATTATCCTGCCATACAGCCCTAGTTAATAAAGGCCCAGCTCCCTAACAAAACAGCAGGGAGAGCTCCATAGACCCAGGATTTCAAGGCTCAGCTGTCAACACACTCAGCAGGAGAACATCTGAACAACCTTGCTCTTTGGTTATGTGCCAACTGAGCAGGATGATTGGATCCAATGATTTGGATGTTTCATTTAACCCTTTACAATGACACCAGAGATAGTATTAACAGTGACATGTTAGAAGCTGAGGCTTTAAAAGATCACTGGTCAAAACAGAGGAAACTCTGATTATGATTATGATAAGGCATAATTTCTGTGTTCTGTCTTAGGATCAGAGATCTAAAGCTGGAAGAAAGTGCCTCATTTTTTTTTACAGTGAGGAAAATAAAACTGAGAGATCACTTAAGGTGACTGAGGCAGTATGTAGGAGAGTCAGAATTTGAATTCATATCCTCTGACTCAAAAAAATCCTGCCTTTCTCTTGTTGCCCACAACCTTCCTTGTAGGTCTGTTATGATTTAGGAAATCATATAAATTCCAAGTAATTCATGTGCATAAATGTTCCCTTCAATAGGCATATAATGACTTTACCTCCCATTTATTCAAAACCAGTTTTCAAATTATTTTCTCATGTGATTTAATTAAATGCCTTCTATAACTTACATGTATATTTATTTCCTTCTGTTTCAATAACAATTCAGCCTTTGATCAAGGCCTTAGTTTTTTCATCTATAAAATAGACATATTTGAACCAGAAGTTGATTATAAAGGTTCCCTTCCACCTCTAACAGTTTGTGAACTGTGACCCCATGTGAATAGGCATCTAGACAATGCAATTGATAAAGAGTTGGACCTAGAGTTGGAATGACTTGAATTAAAATCTGATCTTTCACATTTGCTAGACCTTAAGCAAATCATGTCATCTCTGTTTGCCTTAGTTTCTTCATCTGTAATATGGGGATAACAGCAGCATTTACTTTCTAGAGTTATTGTGAACATTAAATGAGATATTTGATAACCCCTTAACACAGTACTTACTTAGTAACTACTTGTTTCATTTGGCTCCCCTTATTTAATTCACTAATCATTAGTTTAATTAATCTTTTTAGGTCTTTTTATATAAATCTTTTTATTTTCAAAACACATGCATAGATAGTTTTCAACATTGGTCCTTGCAAAACCTTGTGTTCCAAAAATTTTTTTTCTTCCTTCCTTCTTCCCATATCCTCCCCTAGGCAACAACTAATCCAATATATGTTAAACATGTATATTCTTCTATACATATTTCCACAATTATTTAGATCTTTTTTTTATAACAAATGAAATGATATTCCTAAAATATTTGTTGATGAGATTAATCTGTATATATTTGGTGATGGAGGTGGTAAGGAAAGTGTGGTTTGTCTATTGCAATTTGTCTTATTTTTCTGTTTGAAGAAAAAAATATTCATTAATGATAATTAAAAAATATTCTGATATAGCATCCTGTACAAAACAGAATAAAATGCAAGCAGAGTCCATTTGTATTTCAAGTAAATTCCCATTTCCCAAAGTCAGTCTTTTATGTGTTGTGACTTAGGAATTTATATATTAGTTCTGAGTCTTTTCATTCCTTCATTCCTTTCTAATGACAGGTCTAGGGACATTCATAACCTTCAAAGTGATGTCGTCATTGTAGTTGGGACTAGGACCTGAACAAGGTTTCCTTTAACTGTACATACTACTGTTTTTTGTACTTTTTGTTGTTCTTCTTTAATTTCACCTCTTCTTTCTTCTGAAATAGGAAGCATGAGTCATATCACTGGGGGGGAGAATAAAGGCAATAAATTTAGGATCAGTAAGTTTTATCTGAAAGTCAAATTCTCCAGCATCTTGCGAAAGTTGAGCCACAGTGTAACTGCTGAATTTGAAATATGGAAGGAGGGATTGAAATGTATGGTATTGTGAAGAGAACTCTGAACTATGTGAGGAGACTAAGATTCCAAACCTAGCTCTGCCACTAAATAGCTGTTTGGTTTTGGCCAAATTGCTTAGTTTATAGACTTCAGTTTTCTCATTTGTACAATGGGGGCTTGGACTACAATCTGATTGTGATAGTCTTCTACCTCTAATAATCTGTGAATATGAATATGAATAAAGCCAATTGATTAATGCAGAAAGAAGAAAAAATATATTAATTCCAGCTTTATTGGGGACACAGGAAAATTATAATGAACATATGGAAGCTTCCTAGGAATGAACCCCAATTTCATGTAGCTCATGATCCTGTCTAGAGTCTCTGTGCCAAAGAGCAATATAAGGTTTTAGTTAATGATTAATACACAAGTGGTAGATGAAACTTTATAATCTTTGATGAAAACTCTAACTAAACTAATATCAATCCTGAAAAATATATGTGGCCCCTGAATATGTCAGCACATAATAACAACAACAAAACAACAAAAGTTGTTTTATAACAATAACTTACATAATATAGTACTTTACTGCTTTCAAAGCATTTTCATAGATTATAATTTTGGAAAATCAGGATATATAGAGGGGGGAAACTGGGTTTAGGAGACAGATCTGCATTTGAATAAATCCTGCTCAGTCATTTATTGACTCCTTATTTGCAAATTAGAGGTAATGACACATTTCATTTCCCATTTCACAAAGTTGTGAAGAAATAACTTTTGTAGTTATTATTACTAATAGTAATAATAACTAAAGCTCTATGAAAATGTGAATATTTGTGCTTGTTATTGGATAAAGACTAGAACTGTGATCTCATTGACAGAGGAGTCTCTTGGATTAGGAGACCAATGTTTGTCACTATCTCTATAACACAGAGAGCAATCTAGAGAACTGAGAATTAAAATAAATAACTTGCCCAGTCATACAGGCTGTAAACTTTAGAAGCATTTGAATCCAGGTCTTTCTTACTCCAAAGCCAACTCTCTCTGCTAGATCATGATGCCTTGTATCTTCATCACCATAACTCCCCCCTCCTCTGCCCATTATCATCATCATCATAAGGATCACCATAAGGATCAAGCAATCCTTAAAACACATTTATGTTAATGTTCAATTATACACTATTAGAATTGAAAGTGACCTGTAATGTCATTAAGTCCAACTCATTCATTTTATAGATAGGTAGTACTTTTGGGCAGGTGGGTTGGGCAAGGATAGAGCACTGAGCCTGTAATCAGGAAGACCTGAGTTCAAATATAGCCTCAGACATTTACTAGCTATGGGACTTTTGGGCAAGTCACCTAACTATTTGCCTCAGTTTTCTCATCTGTAAAATGAAGACGAGGGAAATGATAAACCATTCAGGTATCTTTTGCCAAGAAAGTTCCAAATGGGGTCATAAAGAGTCAGACATGAATGAACAATAACAACAAAAAGTACTTTTACCACCATACTGTACCATTTCTAGAGTGTAAGCATAGCATTGTGCTGGGGCCAGGATTGGGGTTTGGGGTGAGAGGTTCCTGCCCCTTAAGTATTGAAAGCTTAGAAAACCAAGATATCAGCCTTTCATGAGCTCATGCTATGAAACATGCTTAGATTATCTGGCATTAAATATTTACTTCCAATGATTCCTGCTGCACACACTTTATATGAATGCCTTTATTTGCTCTTGCAAAATGGTGGGGTGGAAGGGGGGGTCAGGACTTTAAATGACATTGTTCCTTCACAACCACATTTGAAGGTCTGTTTAGTGGGGATCATTCATCTGTGGCATCTCCTTGCAAATCTAATCACTTTCTCCCCTTCTCCCCCTTCTCTTGCAGTACTTTTGTACGTGAGGAAAGAGACAGATGATGTGTTTGATGCTTTGATGTTAAAATCACCCACGGTAAAAGGACTAATGGAAGCGGTAAGCAGTGAGCTCTTTTCAACAATCAGGAAACCTCATCACATTTTTCTTAACTCAAAACCATTTCTCAAAATGCAGTTTTGACAATTTTTGGAAGCTATTTTATCAGAAATATCAAGCTTTGTAAAGACTTTGCTTTTTCCCAGAGAGAACCTGGAAGGATGAACAGTTTTCAAATATATGACTATTGAGAAAATGTTAGGATACAAAGTATGACCAGCCTGTGAAGTTGCACATGCTCATTTACTAAAGACCAAAGCAGAAATATTTAGTTTTAGTTTTATGTCAACAGACATTTAATTAAATGTAGACTATCCATAGGGCTACTATCTGTATTCAAGACAGTGCACCATAGTGAATCGACAGCTGAGCTTGGAGTTGGGAAGATTTAAGTTCACATTTCATTCTTGACACATATTTGCTATATTTAATCTCTCAGCATCCTGAGTAGCTTCTCTAAGTCTACAAATTGCAAAGTAGGTGAAGATCTTTATTAATAGAGAGAACTCCTTACTTTCTATCTCATTGAAATCACAAATCCAATTTGTTTGTTTAAGTGTAGAATACAGTGATAAGCATTGTGGTAAACTAGTAAGAACTTGACACCTCCAAAAGGAATTGTAACACATGCTAAGGACTTAAAGAGCTGCAAAGCACTCCGGGAGATCTGGCCCCAAAGGTAGGACTAAGGATGATTTCAGGAAGAATGCAGTCTTTGAGTTGACTTTTCAGAATAAGCAGGAACTCAATAGGTGAAGAAGGGGAGGGAGCAGAGTTCAGGCAGAGTAGAAAATATGAACAAGGATATCAAGGCAGGAAAGACTTGGGTGTGTTTAGAGTGTAGAGACTAATCTACCTAGATCTTGGATACATGACAGGAGTAAGATGTGGTAAGGTTTGAAAATCAACTATGTCAGATTGTGGAGGGCCTTTGTGACATCACTATTCATTTTTTAATTTTTATATCCTTTTTTTAATGGAAAGAGAAGTTGACATTTGAGGAAAAAAGGGAAGTTAACCATAGAGTGGGCAATTAAAAAAGAAGAAAAGTAGGTCATACCATTAATATGTTTGTGAGCTTTTAGAGGACAGGGTTTTTTTTTTTTTTTTTTTTTTTTTTTTGTTTGTTTGTTTGTTTTTTTTTAATCCCCAGCACTTATCACAGTAAGTGGCACTTAGTAGGTGCTTAATAAATGCTTGTTGATGTAATCATATTAAAGATTTTTAAAAATAATCTTTATGCATTCTGCTGTTTTTGTTATTTTTGTGAAGTGTGACTATTCACACAAAACACAGAAAAGCAGAGCACCTTTCAAAGAACATGTTGAATTTTATTTACTTTTTTAAAAGTAAGCTGTTTGCATTTTTATGTGTAATAATTTACTTTTTCTATTCTATTTTGCATATGGAAATGTTATTTTTGTGGTATTCATTAATTTAAAAATAAATTAAAATTGTTATTGTGTTGTAGAGAATCCAAGTCAGTTCTAGATCTGGAAGATCTGTATTTTGTATCCTAATTCTTGGGAGTTTTCATTTTGAAGTTTCTTTCAGGAGGTAACTGGTAGTTCTATTTCTACTTTGCCCTTAGATTCTAAGAGATGAAGGAAGTTTTCTTTCAAGATTTCTTGAAATATGATGTCTAGGATTATGATAGATAAATTCTTAAATTTTTCCTTCAATATGTTTTCTAGATCAGTTGTTTTTGCTATCATAATATCTTACATTTTTGTCTATTTTCTAGTCTTTTAAATTTATTTTAATATTTTTGTTGTCTCATGGAATCATTGGCTTCTATTTTATCCACTGTGATTTTTAGGGAATTTGTTGCTTGGGTAAGATTTTGCAACTATTGTGCTAAATAAGATATTAATTCCTTTTCCAATTCTTTCATTTATTTTCCAATTTTTCCCCTAGTATTCCCATTTTACTTATAAGGATATATGCAATTCAGGGCCAGTTAAATGATACAGTGGCTAGAGCACTGGCCTGGAATCAGGAGAACCTGAGTTCAAATGTGTCCTCAGACATTTAACACTTCCTAGCTTTGTGAAACTTGGGGAAGTCAATAAACCTCAATTGCTTCACACAAAAAAATGCAACTTTAAAAAAAAAGTTTTCTTTATTTCTTCTAGGAATTGTAGTTAAATTTGTGCCCAAACAGTGTTTCTCTTTGAAGTTTTGGTTGTAAATGTTTTAGAATCATTCTCTCTTTCTGGATTTACATGTTAAGCTTCCCTGTCACCATAATAGCTTTTTATGATATAATTCTCTTGTTTGGTTGTTTGCTCATTCTTCCAGCCTATTTTCTAAATTCAGACTTTATATTGGGGTTGAACCCTATGCACTTCTTGAAGAAAGATCTGGGCTTGTTTACCTTCTTTCTTATGATATTAACTGTTCTGTTATTCCAAGCTTCCAAAAACAGTTTAACCTAGGGACCTACAAGATTTTTAGTGTTCCTAAAGTGGTCTGGTCCAAGGCAAAGTACTCTTCAAGTTCCTAACCTAACTTTGAGTCTAAGCAATTAGTTCAGAGTGACAGAACTGCAGATTCTCCTTTGGTCTGGGATTCTTGTCTTGGTTATTCCTCTGCTACACTTCTGCAACTTGTTTCTGAAATTGCAATGCCCATCCTAGGCAACACAATCCCTTCTTTAGTCTACTCTGAGTCTGCAACTTGGAAATGGGTATTGTGTGATTGATAAAGTTGTAAGCTGGAATCTGTTCTTATCACAACGCCCAGATATGGGTCTGGGACCTACTTGTGTTCTAGTGCCGTTCTAGTGTTCTAGTCCCTCCCTGTGCTAGAATGCTTGTCCAGTCCAAATTCCCTCCCTAGTGTCTATCTCCCTATGCTGACCTGGGCTGGGAAAATACTTCATTGTGACTTTTTCTGAGTTTTCCCCATCAAGATGTGTTCTGATGCATTCCTCAAGATCTATTTATAGAAATTTGAGAGGAAGCCCTCCGTATTTCTTTCTGCTTCTCCAAATCTTGGTTCCACTGTACCCTTTCTATGATACTATGTTGACTTACTTTAAGTTAATATAAGTAGTAACTAGCAGAATCAGCATTCAAAATTAGGACCTCTGATTCTAAATCTAATATATTTCCCCCTTCTACCATATTGACTCTCTTAATACAGAGACACACCAATCAAGAAAAATCTCTACCTCATAAGACTTAGGTGATTTTTACCTTGTTGTTCAATAGTCTTGGCTTTGTGGTATAATGTTCATTATTTTTGGTCCTTCTTATTAATTCCTACTTAGTCATGATGGTGCTCACAACAATGGCATATTTCCAAAGAAATTAACAAAATACCTGTCTAGTAACATTTTTGTTGGCAAATACCACTGTGGTATGTACTAGAGAATATTTGTTTTTTAAGGCTTCTCTATTATTCCCATGCTATCCCAGTCTTCCACCTAAGAAGCAAGAGGACTGAATAAAGCCAACCTAGACCTGTTCCATTCAGAAACATTTTTACCACATGTTTAGGCTGGCATCAAAGTACCTTACTCTGGATACCCTTATCATATAGGCTGGAAATGGATAGATGTTTGGACAGGTATTGGGCTTAACCCAACAGATATAGAGGACTTCTTAATGACTTCTGAAGCCAAAAGTTATAGATCTAAGATTGTAAGTCACTTTACCTACCCAGGATTATGTTTTATAATCTGTAAAATGAATGGGTTGGACTAGATGACCACTAAGGTTTCCTAATAGCTCTAAATATATGCTCAATGTACACATGGTGTTGCACTATGCATTTTCCATTATATATTTTGAGTATCCTATTAATGTCTGCATTTCTCATGATATTTGGTGTACATTTGGATTATAGGGAATTCATAATGAAAAACTCTTTATGTCAATGCAGATGACATCTGTTTTGTATTTTATTGTTTTAGAGAGTTGCATGAGAATACTGAATAGTTAAGTGACTTGCTTAAGGTCACATAGTCATTATATCAGAGAAAAGACTTGAACCCAGATATTCCTAAGTCCAAGGCTGACCCTTTCTGTCTATTAGACCATGCTTCCAGGGAATTATTTTTTAAATGGATTATATAAATTCTTGATAATTTACCTTATCAATAATCACTTCATAATTTATATTAAAATGTTAAATATGGTACAATGGATAGAGTGCTGAGCCTGAAGTCAGGAAGATGAATCTTTCTGAGTTCAAATTGGGTCTCAGACACTTAGTAGCTGTATGATCCTGGCAAGTCACTTAACCATATTTGCTTCAGTTTCTTCATCTATAAAATGAGCTGGAGAAGGAAAAGACAAACCACTACAGTATCTTTTTCAAAACAAACAAACAAAAAACAAATGAAGTCACAAGATTCTGACCTAAGTTATTGAATAACAACAAAAATAAAGATAATGATAATTACCATTGGTATTGCCCAAAAGATTCTGTTTTTGCTCAGATTGAAATTTAGAAAACAATCAGATCTGTAGAATTGATGGTGATGTTTAAGCTCTTATTGCTGATTTCAGAGGATAGTGGAGAACTTCTTTGTCAGGAACACTAAATATCTGCTGACAAACTAAGAAGAAATATGGGCCTCCTAAGCAATGGCTTTTATCTGATTATTGGATGTAAGTAGGCCAACAGCTAGAAATTTACATTAGAACTCCATATCAAAAGAGCAAAATAACATTCTCAGCTGAATGTTAGACCAATCCATTTTCAATTATAGACCATAGGGCAAATTTGACAACCTAAAATCTATGAATCTTAACTGCTTAGAGTGGAAATGCTGAAGGAATGAACAGAATTCCCATGGTGAATATCTGGAACATATCTAGGTAATTTAGAGGTATTTTAAAAGAGGCTGAACTGTGCTTTAAATCATTACTGTGAGGTAGTCCTTGCTTGGTAAAATATTAATATCAAATTACTGACCATCAAACTCACATTTTGTGTTTGCTTTGAATGTATTAACCTAGACTATCAGTATTTTGTCTTAACGAAAATAGTTAATTTGATTACACCTGTATAAAAGAAGAAAGATCCTCATAATATTTGCTGGCATGGTAGTGATTGGGTGGTGGTGGTGGTGGTGGGATGTCTTATTGAGAACAGTCTCAAGTAGCTCAAGCATCTATCCCCAGACTTAGGAAAGGTTTTTTTCTAGCATATGGAAATGTTATTCATATTTTAAAATATGAATAGTATTATTTAAATTTCAATATTTAAATATATTTCTGACTTCATCAGTGCATATACTCTCTGCAAGGTACAGATTATGATCCATCCATACTTTCTTATCTTCTTGTCTATACGTGGACATATTATGTTTCTTGCCACTTGTCCTGCCACTAGCTTCTTCAGACTTTACCTTCTGCTTTGCTTTTACTCCCTGAAATTCCCTGACACTACTATTTGTCCTGATTATGAGACCAAATAACTTTGGCTCTTGCCAAAAATCTTTTAAATTAAAAACTATATATGTATTTGGAAAAATAAAATATTGAGAAAAAGGATTAAAAGAAGAAATAACCACACAAAATAAAACTACAAAGATGTATGTGATTAAAAAACAAAATAGGTAATTAACAAATTAAAAAAAATATGTATCAATACATCTGTCATCTCTGCGTACTGTATTGCTAGGTTCTTACTAAGTGCTAATGAGATAATGGGATATTAGGCTCTTACTAGATGCTAAGTCGGTACTTAACAATTTTCTAGTTCTGGCCTTTGGGGGGAGTTTTACCCCTTAGAACTTCTGGGGAGGAGCTTGCATGCTTAGGAGGAGCAAGTTCATTGGTTGAAGTATTTTTTCCCAGAAGCCCCTGAGTTATTCCACGCCCATTCTCTGGGAGGATAAAGGAGGCAACATTGAGCAAGGAAGAGAAGTCTCTACTCTAGGTCAGAGTTGGTGGCTCTCTACAGGAAGAAGAATCTGGCCGAGAGATTGAGTTGAGACAGCAGATCTCCTCCCAGAGAGCGATTGGCAGTCTCTGGAGACAACAGAACATTACATGACTGAACTATTTCCTTTTCTGATTGTACATCTCCCAAATGATGTCATTTATGCTATTATAACAATGTGACAAATCTCATGAATAAATTCCACTAGTCAAACAATTTCTATCACAGAGTTCCATCCCCTCAGGTTTCAGATGCAAATTTTAGGTGCTTTTTGAATGAGGTATCTCAGCTGTTAGTGAAGCTACCAGGTTACCAAACTTGTTGAAAAAGACCTAAAGTTATATTTGGATCTCTTCTTGAGAGGGAAAATTTTTTAAACTTAACATTAACATTTAGTAAAGATTTATTAAATACATACTATGTAACAAGAATATAGACAAATGATTACAGACAACTTGATCTAAGTTTCAATCTACATCTCCAGGGATCTTATGTGTACAGAAGAAGAATATACCCCTAGTTTTGGGGTAGGGGGACTGTGACAAATACTACTTTCTAAAAGTTGATTAACTCTGAATGGCTAATTGATGATCTTTGGGAAGCACAGGGATTCATGAGTCCTAGAATTAGAAATCTTCAAACCTCTCAGGTTTGCTGCTAGAGGGAAAAGTAGTCATTTACCTTCTATGGATTGTAGAGAGAACAGTTTCAGCTGAATAATAAAATTGGAAGCTAGATTGCCAGAGATTGAGAAGTGAGTGTGAGATAAACAATGAAGGCAACAAGAATAGCTTTTTTTCTAAAAGTTTGGTTATGAATGGAAGAAAGTTGTAGGATGATAAGAAAAGGTGAAGGTTGTTTAATGATAGAAAAAAGGTATATCTGGGCATGTTTGTAAGCAATAATGAAGGTCTCAGCAGGCATAGAAATATTGAAAATTAGGGAGAGGGGTAATAATCTTAAAGAAAAACAATAGGAGGGGATGCGTTCAAGGGCTTAAGAAGAAAGGATAATATTTGCAAGAAGGACCACTTTATCAGAGGAAGAAACAATAGCTGCTGAAGCACTTTGGGATATAGAGTTATTACTATAGTTTCAATAACCTCCTTAATTAATAATGGAAATGATAGTTTTCAGAGGAACTTCACCTGGGTGATGGGAGCCTTGGCTTCCTCATCTGTGAAATGAGATTGTATTAGATAAACTCTGAAGTCTGTTTTGGATCAAGATCTAAAATAATCTGTTTTTTTTTTTTCTCCCCTAAATTCCCTTCCTGGACTAAAATCAATCAAGATGCTGATGTGTCCAAAATAATTTTTCTCTAGGGAGAGAAGACTTACTGTCACATCAAACAGTAAATCTGAATAATGCTGGGGGCAGAGGCTGGAGTGGGGTGTCATGGGAAATATAATCCTGTATACCTTAGCAAAGAGTGTGGGACATTTCAGCTTGTGAACAGTGCCCAAAGAAGATACTCAATTTTTTTTTTTAACTTCTTCCTGCCATGGAATGAGTTGAAAGTTTGACTGTTGGAAGAAGGAATTGAGAAATGCTTTGCTCTCCAAAAGACCTTGGTTGAGTGATTTGAGTGTTTCACTTTCTCTGGCCCCTGGACTAAATAGCACTAAGTGGAGCTGTTTGAAAATGTCTCATTAATGGAGCATGTTGACATCTCAGTAGAAATCCCAGTGGAAAGAAATCAAAAGGTCTTAAATGTATCACCTAATCTTGGACTGAAATCTCTTCCCTACTTACTAATTTTCTGTCTTTTTGTTGGGGTTTACAGATATCTGAGAAATATGGGTTGCCAGTGGAGAAGATTACTAAACTTTACAAGAAAAGCAAAAAAGGGTAAGGAAAAATATGATCACTTTTCATAAAATCTCTCTCTTTTACCAAGCGAACAAAAACAACAATAACAACACACACACACACACACACACACACACACACACACACACACACACACCCCTCAAATTCTTTAGGAAGGTTGCCTGAGACACTGCACTTCAAGTCATCTTGATCCAAGTTCAAATCCTGTCCTCAGACACTTAGTATATGTTTCCCTGAGCAAATCACTTAATGATTCAGTACCTCAGTTTGCTCGCCAATGAAAAGTTCGATTTAATAGCTACCAAGGGCTCTTTTAGCTCTAAATCTATAAATCTGCATTAATAACATTTTCCTCATCACTTCCTTTAATCTAGGCAATCACTAAAACAATAAATCAAGACTGATTTGTAGGATTTGCTGATTTCTGAAGTGTTATTGCTCACAGCAAAATTTAATAATTTCTATTCAAATGAGAGGATAGGTAGGATGAATAAGTACATTCCAAACAGTCTTCCTGGACCTTTCTCTTGAGAGGGAGGCAGGGAGGGAGGAAGGAAGGAAGGAAGGAAAGAAGGAAAGAAGGAAGGAAGGAAATAAGAAAATAAGGAAGGAAGGAAGGAAGGAAGGAAGGAAGGAAGGAAGGAAGGAAGGGAGGTAGGGAGGGAGGGGAGGGAGGAAAGAAAGGAAAAGGGAGGAAGGATGGGAATGAGGGAGGAGAAAAAGGAAGGATTTATTAAATGATTTTATCATAAGAGTTAACTTTTTTTTTTTGGTGACACCATCACTATTCCTATCATTTATATAAGGCCTTCTATGGGCTTTATAAATATTCATATATTTTATCCTCTCAACAACCTTGGGAGGTAGGAGCTATTAACTCCATGCTATAATTGAGGAAATTGAGGCAAGCAGAGGCTAAGTATTGCCCAAGGTTATGTAGCTAGTGTCTGAAATGATATTTGAAGTCAGGTTTTCCTGGCTTCCCTTTGGGTATCCTATGGACCCTTTTTCAGAATAATGTTTTTAAATACATAAAATAGAATACAAAGAAAAGCAATTACATTGAAATAACAATTATCAATTTTTTTAAAATTCCCAGACCCCAAACTAAACAATCCTTGTTTTAAAAGAAGAGACAGACTATATTAAAGCTTCTAAATCCTAACTGTGGCTCTTTAGGAGACTGAGAGCATAAAGAAAACCTGTCTCTTCTCTTATTGGCCAGGTATGGAATCAAGATATCAAGAGGTCATTTTACATCTCCATAATTCCACACCTTGTACTGAGCTCTTGAATTCCCTCACAGCTGCCATTCTCTCCCTTTTTTCTCCAGCATCTTGGTGAACATGGATGATAACATCATCGAGCACTACTCCAATGAGGACACCTTCATTCTTAACATGGAGAGCATGGTGGATGGCTTCAAGATCACTCTGATGGAAATCTGACTGACCCTGCAAGCCCCCTCTGCAGGAACTGTCATTGCATTTCATTCCCAGAGAAAAACGTGCTCCACTCCATCCCCAAGAACCCTGCAGACCCAAGTCACCTATCTGAGAATGCTGTTACAAGACTGCTTTGGGGAGGGGGAAAAAGGAAAAAAAATGTCCTTTTTAGCGTGGTGGGGCCTTTGGCCCATTAATCAGGTTGCTGGGGCAGAGCTGAGGGAGGTCTGGATTTCTGATAGAATCCCAGCTGGAAAGTCCCTTGGCTCTTTATTTATTGCCCACCACTCTCCAGAGCCAGCTAGTGCCTGGGCTCTATAGATCACTCCTGGGTATGGAGTGATCCATCTTCAGGATGAGACAGTCTTGGGCCTTCCTCATTGAGGGAAAAGCATCTGATTGGTTCAGTTGGGGAAGGCTGGAACGTTTTAGTTATTCCTCTTTCCCCACTAAATGGCTGGACAAAGTGGGCTACTCCATGGTAGACCTAACCTAGGTGGAACAGAGAGTCCAACAGTCCCATTCACCAGTCAGAAAACCCCTTCTTTGTCCTGGGGAAGGCAGTCTTGTCAAATACCTCTGGAAGCTCCCAGCAAGTAGCCCATGGGGACTTGTACAGAAAGATGTTCAGCTACCGTGTAATTTGTAAGTGACCTGAAAAGTATGCCTCTTTAGCATCTGTATATAATGTTTATAATATTGCAATAATATATTTTACCTACTGTATGTGGGCATGTTTACTGCCACTGTATTTGGGGGGTGGGGTGCATGCCCTGAAATTTACTTTTCTTCAAGAGTTTTTGTCCTGCCCCTCCCCCAGAGAAGGTGTTGGGCAGCAGACTGGCCTGAAGTCAGCTAGTGTTCCTGGGCTGTGAGCCTAAGAATTTGCTGCCAGTGGAGAGGGCTAGTCTCTAGATAGCCCCTCCCCTGGGTCTCTTTCCCTGTTCTCAGGGAGTTCCCTTTCCCCCTCTATTACTATGTTCCCTTTCATTGGACCTGTTGCATGTATCCCCTGATTATGTTCTTTCATGTCCCCTTACTGGTTTCCTCTCAAGAAAAATCAAAGGGGCTCCTTGTGCCTTTCTAGTATGCTGATGCCAGAAACTCTATGACATTTGAGGGTCCCTCTTGGTACCGACTCTATGGCCCATCAAGTTACTGCAGTATTTGTAACAGACTGTAACATGCTATTCCATGTACCTTATTGGTTGATTAAAAAAAAAAATTAAATTAGCCAAGCTAGGGCCTGACCACTGCAATGAGCTCTTAGGTGTAACTGGATCTAATTATCATAGGCACTTGCAAGGGTTAAATTTAACTCAGCCTCCTTCCACTGGCATCAGATGCTAAGAAAATAAATGAAAGTGTAAAGGGTCCCTGTATCTTCAGAGTTGCACTCTTTTCCTCTGGGAGACCTTTCCAAAAACAATGATCTGGCTTAGGGAGAGAGCTCCTGAGAAATGAAGAGGAAGAGAAATGTTTTGTAGATGATCTCTTAAAACAGCAAAGGAATCTGACCACATTTTTCAATAAACATGCTCTCTGTGATTGGCCAGAGAGTCCAGGGCATTGAGTCCCTGGAATGAGAAGAATGTGCTTTGCGTCCCATTATGGATTTCTTAGTCTTCCCCTGCCTCAGTTTCCCTTTTATCTAGAATATATTTTGCCACTGGATGACATACACAAAGCACTTTGAGGTCTTCAATGGAAGGCACCCTGGATTTCAAGTCCTGGCAATGAGCATTGCAAACCAGCACAAGGAAGATCTAACCCTCTGTGGAGCTGCCTAAAATCTGCATCTAGACTCACTCTGGCCTGTCATCTGCTCCCACTTATGTTTCCTCCCTTGGATAATCTCCAAGCCCCTCTTATCTTTTACCAGGGAAGAATATAAAAGAGAATCCAGAAGGTGCCTAAAAATGGGGAGTAGGTGGGGAGGAAGATAAGGTGGTAGGTAACTCACCTGTGTTTCTCTTGCAAACCTGTTATCCTTTCTCTGTGGTCATCCAGAAGAAGGAAAATAAAACCCTGATCAATTGTACCATTATCCTAGACAAATTTATTTATACAGCAGGTCAAATCACATCCGCCTTTTTTCCCAAGTGACTTTTCTCAGTGTCACTCTTAACACAAAGAGCTGATTGATATCACACCTGGTCCATCTCACCATGATGTTCATGGGTTTGGCCTGAATACTTCTAAACTTATTGCTGAAAAAACTCCAAATGAAAAAAGATGTGATTTTTACTTCACAAGCTCCTTGAGAACATCCATCTAACTTGTCTGCATTAAGATATAATTCCCAAACTCAGAGAAGTAGTAGCTTTGTTCTAACCACAACTAACACTTTAGTGACTAGTTTCTTCTAGGAAAAATAGAATCTACCTGCTATTCACCTTTCCCATTTTGTGAAGACTTTGACTAGTCAGTTCTAAAATTCTCAAAATACCATCTCCTGCTGTCAGTATAATCATTAGAAAGTATTAGTGATAATTTCCTGTTGGTGAAATGTGGCCCATAACACTATGATAACTATTCTTGGATAAAAATTTGTAACACTTATTCCCCAAAGAAATAGTGACCAGTATCTCTTCAGAGGTGCTGAGTAGGTCCTCAGACTTGTTCCATTTCCTTCCCTAGACACTATAGCCTATTGCAGGCAGCCATCAGCATCCAATTCCACTCTCTCCTTGCATCCATTCTACATCCCCTTCCTTCTTCTCCAAGCCCCAGACTCTCTGCTGCTTCCTCCTCTGAAGGAAAAGCTCATGGACTAGCTTTGATGTGCCTTTTATGGAGCACATTAGCAATGCTTTGATAAATTCCCAAGTGTCAGAAACTTATGGGCAAAATGCACTCCAGAAACACAGAAGAACTTGACTCTTCTTGTCTTATTTGTCACTTTAAAACAGACATTATTAAGTTTTTAATCCATGGACCATGGAGACACTTCAAATAAGTGCTTTACTTGTTTACGCTAAGCTATTTAAACCTATGCCACAGCTGGTTTGGAAGTGGGACTATCAGGAAAATGCCATCTGATTTTCCTTCAGAGCCATCCCCCAGGTGGCACATATGCCTTCATATCAGCCTCTGCAGAGATGCAGGATGTGGATGAAATGGATGGAATGTTTAAATTCTTCCCTTTATTTAAAATTGCTCGAACTCAACAGAAACAGGAGGGTTTGTGCCAAATTCTGTGAAAGGCCCTTTCTTCATGGCAAGCAAAAGAAGCATTGTGTACAATTTGCTTTCATGTTAAAAAAATAAAACAAAACACACCAATAGCCTATGTAACTTAATAGTTTTGTAAATGGGAGAAGGGGAATCTATAAACTAAAAATACAGTTATTTTATTTTTTGTACATTTTTAAGAAGAAAAATAAATATTCATAATGTAAGAGTGAACAGAAGCGTCTGGTGCTTTCAGTGAGGCCTTGAGTTCTTCAATCTATTGGCAGGAGATTGACTGCCCTATGCAGTGAGTATTTAGCTGCTACTGGATTTCCCACAGGGGCAGGTCACAGCATGGACACAATCAGGAAATTTCTTTTAAATGCTTCCTCCCTGATAGTGTACACAGAAAAGGCACTGAAGAAAGTAGAACAGGGAGAAGGAAGCTTAGATTCTGCCACTCACTTATGTACAATCTCATATAGATGTTATTTTTTTTTCTCTAACCGGATAACATATCTTCTCAATTCAAAGACATGTTTTTTTTTTTGTTTGTTTGGTTTTGTTTTTTAATTTTATCATTTCCTCCCCATCTCTCCCAGGATCATGCTAGTCTAAGCAATAATATGCTCCATCTTAGAATACTAAGATACCCTGCTAAATATTCTTTCTGTCATTATTTAAAGATTATAGGATAATAGGTGGAAGACCTTGAAAAGTCCTTCAAAAGTATATAGTCCAACTTTTTCATGATGAGGAAACTGAGGCTGAAAAGGTTTAAATGATTTACCCAAACTCACAAAAACAGTAAACTGCAGAGCTGGGTTTAAAAAGCAGGATTGACTCTCCAATCCAGAATGTTTCCACTGAAATCCATCTGCTAGAAAAAAGTTTCTGAAAAGGAGATCTCATCCTATCAATTCTCTGCTCAGGGACATTGTCTGGATGCTTACTACCCACTGAGTTATTGTGTTGTTTCTATCATGTCTGACTTTTCATGACTCAATTTGAAATTTTTTGGGTGGGTAAAAATAGTAAAGTGATTTGCCAGTTCTTTCTCCAGTTCATTTTATAGATGAGGAAATTTAGGCAATCAGAGTTAAGTGACTTGCTCAGAGTCCTAGTAAATGTATGAAGTTGGATTTAAACTGAGGAGCATGAGTCTTCCTAACTTCAATCCCAGTACTCTAACTACTGGGCAAGATAACTTAACCTCTCTGATTCTCAGTTTTCTCATCTATAAAGTAAGGGGGTTGGACTAGATCACTTTTAGCATGTTTTCTGCTCTTAAATCTGTGATTTAGTTAAACCTCAGTATCTCCAAACAAATCTAAACTCCACAGCTCAGCACTTTAAACTGTTCATCAACTTTCCCCTAGTAACTATTTAGAATTATCTTTTGCTATTTTTCCCTTTAGGCAAACTTACATTCCAAATGTCTTTAATTGATATTTTTTATATTTTTCCCCTTCCTCTTCTGTACCATTTATATTCTACCTCTTTTGAGCCCCAGCTTAAAATTAATCTCTAAGCCTTTCCTTAGAAATGTCATTTTCTTATACATGTATACATACATATAGATAGATATATTCACACAATATACTTCAATTTGTTATTTATTTACATTTAACATCCTTTTTATATTTTGGGATGTTCTTTCCCTCTCTCAGTCCTACCTACTGAAAAGGCAAGTAATATGATACCAATTCTCCATGTGAAATTATGGAAAACATATTACCATATTAATCACATTTTTAAAAAGTAAGAAAAGCAAAGAAAGTAAGAAAATTATATCTCATTTTGTACGTAGAGTTCATCAGTTTTCTTTCTGGAAGTGGATAATATTTTTTCATCATGAGTTCTTTGGAATTATCTTAGAATATTGTACTGATCAGAGTAGTCTTATTATTGTGCACAGTTAACTGGTTCTTCTCACTTCATTTTGCTTCAGTTTACACAGGTCTTGCTATGTTTTTCTGAAACCATCCCCTGGACATTTCTGGAGTATAATAGTACTCCATCAAAATCATATTCATTAGGGTACCTATTTGCCCCTTTCTCCTCCAACATTTGTCATTTCTGATAGGTATGAGGTAGTACCTTAGAGTTGTTTTAATTTACCTTTCTCTAATCAATAGTGATTTAGAATCTTTTTCTAAAAACTGACTTTGACCATTAATGAATTTGGTAATGGCTTTTATTTTTATAAACTTGACTCAAATATAGTCAGTAAATATTTGAGAAATGAAGCCTTTATCAGAGAAACTTGCTGTAATTTTTTTTGATATTATTTCATTCTCCATGACACACTCTACTCAAATGCAGCCTTCTTGATCATTCTCTTTAATCTCATCTATTTTTGTCTCCACCCTTTCTGAGACCATAATTACCACCTTATCCTCTTAGTTCCTCTGAAGCATATCAGACCCCATTCCAGCCCTTTATTTTTATGTGTCTTTCTGTTTCAAGTTTGGCTCCTATAAACAACATATTGTTGGATTTTTGGTTTCCAATCCATTCTGCCATCTGCTTCTGTTTTATGGGTAAGCTCATCCCATTAATATTCACAATTATTATTACTCTGTATTTCTCTCTATACCAATTTCATCTGTTTCTTCTATCTTTTCTTATTCTGTCCCTCCTCAAAAGTCCATTTTGTTTCTAACCACTGTTTCCTTTAACCTGGCCTTCCTTTCATCATCTTCCTCTTTTTTTCTTATCCTTTTGCCTTCCTATTTACCTAATGGTTTAGATTACATTTCTATATACAATTAAGTGTGTTAATGTGTGTACGTATTCACACATACACACACATACATACACATTCACACAAAAACACACACATATAATTCCTTCTTTATGTCAATTCCAAAGAGAGTGAGATCAGAGCATTTCATGCCCTATCGATTGTTCCTTTCACTATAAAAGTATGCCTCTTTTATGTGAAAATTTTTCATTATAGTTCTCCCTTCCTCCTTTTCCCAGTGCATCCCTCTTTTTCACCCCTTTATTTTTTGGAGATACTTCTAACCTAATCACTCACATTCATGTCCTCTTTCTATGTAAACTATTTTTAACTGCCCTAATAATGATAAAGTTCTTAGGAGTTACCTATTTCATCTTCCCACATAGGTATATAAATAATTTAACTCCTTATGATTATCATTTTATGTTTATCTTTTTATGTTTCTCTTTAGTATTGTGTTTGAATATCAAAATTTTTTAGTTCACTCTGTTTTTTTTCACCAGAAAAGCTATTTAATTAAGTATCCATTTTCGCTTGAAGGCTTATACTCAGTTTTGCTAGGAGGTTATTATTGATTGTAATTAGTTATAATTTGTATCAGGTTGTGGGTTGGTAGTAATTCCTTTGCTTTCTGGAATAGCATAGTTCAAGTCTTCCATTCATTTAATGTCTTATAAATTTTGTGTGATCTTAGTATTTTAATGTTTTCTTTCTGGATGCTTAAAATATTTTCTTTTTGACCTGAAAGCTCTGGAGATTTATATAATATTCCTGCGAATTTTCATTTTAGGATCCTTTTCAGGAGGTAATTGGTTAATTCTTTTAATTTCTATTTTACCCTTTGGATTAAGATATTGGAGCATTTTTCCTTGATATTTTTTGAAATCTCAAATTTGAAATGATGTTTAAGCTCTTTCTTTGGTCATGGCTTTCAGATAATATAGTAATTCTTAAATTATCTCTCCTTAAATTATTTTCTAGTTGAGTTTTCCAATGAAATACTTCACATTTTCTTCTATTTTTTCATTCTTTTGATTTTGTTTTATTGTTTCTTGACGTATCATGGAGTCATTAGCTTTCACTCGTCCAATTCTAGTTTGTAAGGAATTATTTCCTGCAATGAGCTTTTGTACCTCTCTTTCATTTTGGCCAATTTTATTTTTTTTAAAGGTTTTTGTTATTGTTATTGCTGTTATTTTTTGTTCATTGAATTTCTGTACTTCCTTTCCTATTTAACTCTTTTGCTTTTTAAGGAGTTCTTTTCTTCAGTGAAATTCTGTACCTGTTTTTTAAATCAAGTAATTGATTCTGTTATTTAAAGTGGTTTCATTTTGGGGGGGAGGGGGCCTTTTTTTACCAAGAGGTAAAATTCTTTTTTTTAGTTTGTTAGTTAGTTTGTTAAATTCTTTTTTTCATAATTTTTGTCACCGCTTATTTCCTTTTTCAATTTTTCCTCTACCATTCATCTCTTTTGTTAAATCTTCTAGGAATTCTAGTTGGGCTGAGGTTCAATTAGCATTTTTCTATTAGCCTTTCCTTGTAGTTATTTTACTTTTTTGTCTTTTTCTAATTTAAGTCTTGGTTTTCCCTTTCACTATAGTAGCTTTTTATGGTCAAATTCTTATTGTGTTGTTGTTTGCTTATTTTCTAGTTTATTTTTTGACTTTGAACTTTGTGTAAAAGTTAAGCTCTGTTCAGCTGGGAGTGGGAAGGCACTGTCCTAAAGTTGATGCTTTTTCCCAAGCAGCTATTTCCAGAACTAGTTCTAGAGTTCTGCAAGTTTTTGGTGCTTTTATGGTGATATGATCTTAGGAGGTGTATGGTCACTGCTCTCCTGATCTGTGCTCTTTCTTATCCAGAAAAAGCTCCTGGTCTCCTGCAAACTACAAGCACTAGCATTTTTTGTGGTTTGTTTGTTTTTGTTTTTCATTTAAAAGGTGCCTTTTTTAAAAAAATTAAATCTTTTTTTCCCCCTAAATAGTATTTTATTTTTTCAAAAAGATGTAAAGATAGTTTCCAAAATTCATATTTGTTAGATTTTGTGTTTCAAATTTTTTATTCTTCCCTCCCTTACATCCTCCCTTTTCCAAGACAACAATTTGATATGTTATAAAACATATTTCCATATTTGTCATATTGTGCAAAAAAAATCAGATCAAAAGGAGATAAGCCACAAGAAAAAAAAAGCAAACAAAAAATGGTGAAAATACTATGCCTCAATCTACATTTAGTATCCATAGTTTTATCTCTGCATGCAGATAGTATTTTCCATCCTAAGTCTATTGGAATTTTCTTGGATCACTGTATTGCTGGGAAGAGCTGAGTATGTCATAGTTGATTTTAACATAATATCAGCATTCTCTTTTTCTTGGAATTGTGATAAGGACCCTTCACATCTTGTGACCAACCAACAGCACTTCTTTCTACCCTGGAACTATTCCCCAGAAATACATAATGGCAATAGAATTGTCAATCAGTGCTAGCTATACCAAGTGCCAGTAAAGGTTCTACTGGTATCTTTTTCTGATACATTGTCTAACCCTCTTAGCATTTCTGAGTTGAGAGCTTCTGAAGTTGCTTCTGCTGCTATAACCACTGTTGCTGCTACCAGATATTTGGACTCCAGACAGTGCCAGACCCTGTTATCACAAACTTCTCCTGCTAACCTCTTAAGATTTTTTAGATCAGAAAAATGTTTTACCCTAATCTTTTGTTGGCTCTGCCAGTCCAAACTGTGACTTGATGTATTGTTTTATTGTTCTTTGAAGGGAAATGTTGAAAAAATTCATTTGGGTTGCCTCTAAGGCGCTATCTTGGCTCAGTAATGTTACTTTCAACATTACATACATATATATTTACATATATATATGTGTGTGTGTATGTGTGTATATATGTATATATATGCATATATATTATATTATATATTAGCCTTAGGTTAGGGGACAATAAGCATATATATCAATATCATCAGTGTAGCATCATCACTAAATCATAAATGTTTCATGTGATCATGACGTCCATGATACATGCAAGATGTTTGGTTCCTTAATGGCACCATCAAGCTCAAAAATAAGAACCAAAAATTAATTCATTCAGTTGGTTAAACCTACATCTTGCTACTAATTCACCCTTGCAACACCATTAGGAAGCATTTAGTTCTATATAACTTCAATAGATACCAGACTGAGATGTTTATATGTTCCTATAATCTTAAAATACAATAGGTACTTTAGAAACCACTGAGTCCAACAGATAGTAGAAAATAATTACCTCTACAGCAGATAGAAGGGGTCATACCGCTTTTGCCTGAAAAGCTCTGGTAAATGAAAAATGAGGAAGCTTCTCATTCAGATTGATTTTGCTTGATTAGAAAGTTTTCTCTTATAGCAAACTGAACTCTGCTCTCTATAATTTGATCCATTTTTCCTAACATAGCCTTTTGGGCTAAGCAGTACAAGGCTAATCCTTCATCCAGGGAGTAGATTGATAAAGTCTGTCCTGAAAAATATTTAGGCCAAAGTCATCAGTTCCATGCATTTAGGTAAGGAAACCTAAGAAATTGTCCAAATGCTAGAATACATTCAAGACTTCTTTTTTGGGAATAACTCCAGTTCTACCTGGGAGGCATCCTGGAGGGTCACTTCCACGAGAAAGTAGGATAGTCTTTGTCTGGGTAGAATATCAGATATCTTTTATTTTTGATAGTAAGTACTCCAGTGGCTTGGGTAGTCCTGCTTGGCATATATTCAGAGAGATAGAGATAAGGTTGTTATTAGTGGATTGTATTGGAAGGGATACCTACATCAATAAAATACATCAAAATATCAAGTGAAATGATAATGTTCCAGAGGTTGGGGTCAGGAAGGTGGCCTGTACTACTATTAAAATTCTATCAATACAAACAAAAATCTCCCTGGAATCATATGATCTCATCAGCAGTGATATTCTGCTATATTACTGTTTGTTTTAATTGTTTAAAAAAAACCAATGGGTTTCCCAAATCTTAGCTCAATGAGAATATAGGATTTTTGAGGAGAAATAATAAGATTGTAGAACTAAGAGTTAGAAGTGACCTCAAAAACCATCCAATTCAAATGCCTTTTTCTTTTTTAAACATATGGGCAAACAGAGTTCAGGAAACATGAAGGAATTTATCCAAGATCATCTTTGTTGATTGTTATTCAGCCATTTTTCAATTGTGTCTAAGCCTTGATAACCCCATTACTTGTTTAACCCATTTGGAATTTTCTTGACAAAGATACTGGAGTAATTTGCAATTTCCTTCTCTAACTCATTTTACAAATGAGGAAACCGAGGCAGAGTTAAGTGAGTGGCCCAAAGTTATGCAGCTGGTAAGTGTCTGAGGTGGATGCAGACCCTTATTTTCCATTTATATTCTTTTGAGGTTATAGTCTTATCAGATGGTTGAAATTATACTAAACACTATGGGAATAGCTTCAAACTAATTATATAGTCATTTCTTATTGTTTGAAAAGAGTATGAGAGAGAAGAAACAAGTCAGAAATTGATTCCGCATACTGGCTCCAGAATTTCTGAAGTATTTTCATAAAATTTTCTTATTGTTGTTCAGTCATGTCTGACTCTTCATGACCCCCATTTTGAGGGTTTTCTTGGCAAAGTTATTGGAGTGGTTTGCCATTTCATTCTCATTTTACAAATGAAGAAACTGAGGCAAAAAGGATTAAATGACTTGTATCTGACTACAGATCTTATTCAGGTCTTTCTGAATTCAGGTCCAGTGTTTTATCTACTGAACCACCTAATTTCCCTATGATTAAGCAAGCTAAAGCCATTTCCTAGAATTGTGTTAAGAAAAAATGACATGAAATGAGAAACTACAGCCAAATACATACAGAGAAGGATGCAAGATTTAGCTCAAGCCAGAGCCAGTTGTTAAATTTTCATCTTCATATGATATTCATTTAAATTAACAAGGTATAGAAAATATGGACATTTCATGAAAATCCTGTGGGCCTCTGAATCTGTGGTTTTGGACTATTGAATTTAATGGTTCTCCTCATTTTGTTACTAGCTACCTGTGTGATCATTTAACTTCTCTGTGTCTGTGTCTTCATAATGATTGGATTGGATAGGAATCATCTCTAAGCCCCATCTCCTCAAAGGTGTTGAGATTCTAATTGCAGCCTGAGTACAACAGACTCCAGGGGGCTGTTCTAGTTCTTTGCTTTGTTGTAAGGAAAGGGCTTTATCTTCCAATGCTATGGAAATGTGATTTGTGGTTGTTATCGTTAATTGGTTGTGGAGAAAATTGTTTGACACAAGTAAGTCCTTGGTGGAGGCTTAGAAAACTTGGGAATTTTTCTGCTATTTGGAGAATTTTGTTGTGATGATATTTTCACCTGCATTTATCAACCTTTGTAATTAATAGAGCAGGGACTTCTGTTCTCTGTCTCTGTCTTTCTCTGTTTCTGTCTGTCTGAATTTCTGTTTCTGTCTGTCTCTGTCTCTGCCTTTCTCACCCTACTCATCTCTTTCTTTTTCTTTCTCTCTTTTTTTCTCTGTCTGTCTCTTTCCTTCCCTCTTTCACCTCTTTACAGATCTAGAGATAACAGAAATGATTAAGATATTGGTGGAGATATATCTCCAACAAAAACTAGATAATTAGGTTATATAATATATAATAACCTCAGATAATAAGAAATGTTTCTATCTTAGGTGACATCATTACAAATTAACTTCTTTGGCCTTTCCTTTTTATTGTGTCTCTAAGAGCTCTCTTTCCTTTATCAGATCAAAAGTGACCCTTTGTTTTTGAAGCACAGAGCCTGGTCATCATCTCACAGATCAAGGCCTTGGACTTGTAGCTTCCTATTAGTTTGGTTCTGTTGACATTCATCCATTCATTCATTTGAATATATATTTATATATACCGTCCATTCATTCATTCAGTTGTTTGTTTATTCACTCATTCATTCATTTTTGAAACCGAATCTCCCTATTTTGCCTCAAAGTAGAAATGTAGGGGCCTTCACTCTTGATTTCATTACTGATTGGCAACAGACCTGTTCTTTTTCGGATCTGTGTCAATTTACTCTTCTTTAGGCAACATGGTGTCCTGTCTCTCCAGAGGCTTACCATATGGAAGCTGGACTTAGTGTGGATGCCTAATTCACTTTAGCTCCCCTGCAGCCCAGAATTACCAAAGCTATCCACTTGCTTCAGTTTCCTGTGGCAGCAGGGATTATAGCTATGCACCAGCATTTGTTCTTCAATTCTTCATCCTGTTATTAACATAAAAATTTTCTTCTTCTGCTAGAGGAAGACAGTCCAGTATAAGCTTTGCATCAATAACCAAACTCTGTAATTCTAGAAACAAAGCTAAAAGAGAGATTTCAGAAGCTGCTACTGGCTCAGTGAATGGACTTCTTTATAGTTGTGAAAAAATAGTTAAAGGACATTGCTTTCCCAGTGAGTAATTTCTTGGATATTTCAGTAATAGCAGCCTTGGATTGGATTGAAGATGGGAATTCTGCAAGTTTCCACTAAATTCCTTTCCCATGGAATGGGAACATATACGAAGCTTTATGGTGATACACAAATGCATGTTGTACAGAGAAGGCTGTTTAGGTTTTATTTTTGATATCAAATATTTGGGCTAGCATTTCTTAAAATCCCCAGAAAGGGAGGAGATCTAAAGAAGCTTTGCAATAAAGATGAATAAGATAAGGAAATTTACTCACAGAGTGGGAAACAATAATTGCCATTCATATTCTGCTATAAATTTTGCATGCATTGTGTCCTTTGAATGTCACAATAAGCTTGTGAGGTAGGTATTATGGGTATTATCATACCCATCTTACAAATGAAAAATCTGAAGTTCAGGGAAGCTAAAAATGTTTTGACCTTAGTCACATAGCTAGTTAAATATCAGAGGCAAAGTTGAATCTAGGTCTTTGTAACTCCAAGTTCAGCACTGTACCGTGCAGCCTCCCCTCATACGTTCTTTTAGAAAGGCAAATAGAGTTAGCACTCTTAAATTCATAAGAACCAGAAGATTCTACCTCTTCCATGTAGGTCATAGGTAGAGTGAACTGGCTGGTACTGACTTGTCCCTATCACCTTCTGGTGGAAATATTAGCATCTTGCTCAGGAAGATGGAGGTATCAGTGTTAATTCAGGGGAATGGGTTTTGGATCACAGATTTTAGATGGTTTTATTAACTGCAAAAATGCATCATTGCCAGCTGAGATTTACACATCTTCTATGGATGCAGTGCCAATTCAGTGAAGCGATCTGCAACTACCAGTTTAGTTGAATCCATTAGTGGCAAATAAACTGTTAGATAATGCTGATGAGACACTCTTTGACTCATCCTTTCCCCCTTCCCCCCACTTCATGAGTAAAGCTACAGTACTCTTTGGAGTCCTTCAAGTTGTAAGCCATTTTATTCCAGTCCCTCAAACATCAAATATCATCTTTATTTTGGATTGGACATTTTCCTTTTCCAGAGATTCCAGGACTCAATGTTATTTTGCAGAAATATTGAACAAAATCTATTAGGCTTCAGTATGCTGATGTTCCTTTAACACAGTCCCTTTGCATTGCATTAAACTACATACAGTACTGACTGGTAGCTTCTGGGATGGAGAAGGAGAAATATAATCCATGTGAATAGCAAAAATAATCAGTGGTAAGCAAGGGAGAAGATGATTTCAATACATTTAGTTGAGTGTACACAATCATCACATGTCCAGTTATTTCTGTCCTGTACAGCTGAGATACCATGCCCTCCCTCCAACACTGGGCTTCTTTGGAAGAAAAAAATTGCAATTTAGTAAGAGTCTGTGGCCAAGGAGGCATGACCTAGACCTTTTCAATCATCTCTTTTAAAGTCCTTTAGTACAATGATTTGATCATGACCCCTCCAAGAAAAAAACAATAGAAGAAGTTTTAGGTTCTGTAATTCTTAAACCAGGCAAGGCTACCATGGGTCCTCCATAATGGAAGCTAGGGCAAGTGGTATTCATTCCCCAACAGTGCAACAGTGCAGAAACAGGTCTTACAGCAGAGGCAATTGAGTGAAGGGCATTGCCAATGGCATTTAACAAATCACATCCCTTCTCTGAGGGTTTCTGTTCAGTATAAATGAGGTGAATGTGAAGGGGCAAGCTATATTTCAGACATTCTTGGGTCAACCCTGCACCCTCACACCTCTCACTGTGGGAGCACTGTAGCTAGAGTTCAAAGCTACATTGAAGGTAGAAGCTGTTCTTTGGTAGCCCCTTCCATTGAGTTCTCTGTAGAAACAAAGATATAAATGGGAACTAAATCTGTGATTTCACTAATACAGGGAACTCTCAGAAGGGAATCGCCCTTTACCAATGCAAGCTGGCACTTCCTCTGTAATTTAGTTTATGAAGAGGATTGCTTAGAGTACAAAGAGGCAAATGATTTCTCTAAAGGCTCTCAGCTAATGTGTGTCAGATTCTCGGGACACTAGGTCAACTCTATGTAGAAAGCAAGCCTTTCTGTATTTATTTACTAGAGGTTTGCATTTTCTTTAATTGGTCTTGGTACTGAGCGGGGGATGGTGAGGCCCTGGATTCTGACAGAGCAGGAGTCATTCTCCAGATTATCCCTGCCTTCAATGATGATTCTTAGCTCTTTTTCTGATTCAGAGGAGTTAGAGGAATAGGAAGAAATTGGAAAGGAGAGCTACAAGAGTCAAATACATTCATTAATTCATAACTAAAAACTAAAAGAAAGAAACACATTCATTGATCCACAGGTACTTGTGGAAAACCCCTAATCACTGATTGGGCAATTGCCTCAGTCAAACTGAGACCAGTAAAGACTTTTAGCTTGAAAAGGCCAAAATCTCCCATTTCATTTGGGGCCATCTCCAGTCATCCTGATCTATACTTGGTCCAGATGACTCACTCAAATCCAATTCACTTGCATATCATGACATTACCTCCCTGATGAAATGGTCCTCTTGGAGAAGGAAGGAAAAACAACATCAACTTCTGCAAAATCATGAAAATAAAGCTCAGGGAAGGGCTCTGGTGAGGCAGGACTACACTTCCTTTCAAAGATAAAGCTCAATCACCAACAGGATTTAAAGTTTAAAGAAAGCTAGACTACAGAAAACCTTTGGAGATTTCTGAGTGGAAGACAATCCAAAACACATTATCTAATTCGATTTTAATCTCCAGGCTGGTAAGGAAAAGAGAAAATTGTATAATCAAATTAACAAGAATAGAAACATAAAATCTTCTGTTTGACTTTTAAAGTCCTTCCAAATCTGACTCCTTCCCACATTTCCAGTCATTGGTCCTCTTTGAGAATGAAGGACAAATAACAACATATTACTCCTCTCCTGTCTTCTCCTTTTGTTGTCTTTCCTTTGATGGGAGGGGGGGTTTACTTTTTACTTCTATATTCCCACATCTCAGCTAAATTTCCATCTTCTTCAGGAAAGTATTTCAAGAGTCTCTTTAATCTTAGTGCCTTCTCTCTGAGATTATCTTTGATTTATCCACTTTTTAATTTGTAAAAAGTTGTTTGAATATTGTCTCTCCACTAAAGGGTGGTGAACTTAGAAGGAGGGGACTATTTTATTTTTGCCTTTCTTTATATTTTCAGTATTTAGTACATAGTGCCTGGCACATAGAAGAGGTCAAGGTGGGATATAACTAGCTAAAATACCCCCAATACAGAGAAAGTTTTATTCAGAGATTTTTCAGTCCATTTCCACCAGCTGCATGAATTTGGAGATATGTATATATATATATATATATATATATATATATATATATATATATATATATATATATATATATATATACATAAACATAATTTTTGGTTACCAGTTTGAATGGATTCTTGAATTGCTAATGATATAGGAGGATGACATTCATTTCTATGTGCTCATTGTGCTGCCTAGATATAGCTTTTCTTAATGTTTCCAAATGCAATGTCTCTGCTTGCCCTCTGTGTTTTCTGTTATAGAGGCAGTCTGTGCTGGACTTGGGAACCTGTCTCTTTGGTGGGCCATGCTTGATATCTTTCCCCGAGAGCTCTAGCTACTAGCCAGTCAATTGGTGTGAAGAATGAAGCCCTCCTCTGCTGTTCACTGATATTTAATGCCTTGGGGTTAAACTCAAATTCTTAATTTGAAATCTAAATTAACCAGTAGTTTGCATGAAAGGGTAGAGAACCTGGCATCATTCCTAAAGCAAAATCAGGATCTGGTTGTATTTGGTAATGACAAAACCTCCCATGTTCTTATCCCATCCATCACTATCCTGGGTTCCTCTGCCAACTTTTTCAGTGCTTTCAGATACTTTACTGAAAGAATTAGGTGATGGCCCTAGCCAAAGATACTGGATGGAGATTGCCTTTTAGGGACATCCCTGATCTGGGAAGATGAGCATCTCAGAAAGTGTCACAGATTTTAGGTTTGAGGCTCTGGAAGCCCCAAGGACATATGCATCTATCATTTTCTTCTTTTCCAAGGCATCAAAGCAGCACTAGGTTTCCATGCTCATTGATTATGGTCCTGGTAATAGCCTAAGATTCCCATCTCTGCTAAGTATGAATTCCTTCCTTTCCTAATTGTCCTTTACTTGGAAACATAAAATGAAGAACTGGGCCCTTTTGGTAGATTTTTTTCCTCTTCTTTTTTTTTTAAATACATAAAATACACCTATTGACTGGCGCATCTGTGCAGACAGAATATATGACTTCAAAACACGATATCAGACATCCATTAGAGCTGGCTTACCACACAATAAGCTACCAAAACAAAAATAAAAACAGTCTTTTGTAGTAAGACTGGAAGAACACTACCACCTTTTCCCAAGGTCTCATTATACATGCATCTCTTGTCAGCATTCCAGAATACTGTTTTGTCTTCATTATCCATCACTGTATATTTACAACATTCTTGTCTATTAACACAAAAAGTGACTAATATAGGCCTGGTTTTGAAAGAGATTATGGGAGCTTTTTGTTCACTTCCTCAATAAAGCTATGTTGACTAGTGTAAACTCGTTTTTTTAAAATCAGCTGAGTCATCTTGCCCCTGTTTTCTGCTCATTCATCCTTAGAAATGTTCACAGCTTAGAAGTTACAGCTCACACTGGAAGTGGTCCATCATGGGTTGATTGTTCAGGCCTGTTCAGTGGCTATGCATGGGGCCTAAGGTACAACTTGTTATTGGGAACAATCCTTAACTACATCTATATTTGGAACACTTAAGTATATTCAGCAATAGACATCAAGGAAGTTTTTTTTTTTAATCTCTTTTTTTGATTTTTTTTAAAATACCTTTTAAATTTCTTAGAGCCCCCAGGCATGATGCTCCAGGGTCATATACTTTTTTAAACTGGCATCCATGATCCTTAGTTTTAAGGACAACATGTTAAATCAAAATAACAACAACAATAATAAAAAACTCTCAAAACAATGAACACCACAAAATCTGTGTAGAACAGTATTGTCCATGCTCTTGACAAGCATATGAGAGCAATTGGCATTCCCATGAACACATCCACAAAAGAAGCTAAAAGATGTCACAGAAGAAGGAATATCTGGCCATACAGAGGCAACATCACCACCAATGTTTGGCAAAAAAAAGAAAAAAGAAAAAAAGAAAAAAAAAAAAAAGCAGCTCTATAGAATTCATCCAGACAATGGAAATGGGGTTCAGAATTGGCCTGCGCTGCTAGGGTCACATTGCAGGAGGCGCACTATGGAGGGATCACTTTTAGCTCCTCGAATGAATTCTTCCAGGGAAAGTTTGCCTGGAAAGTAAGAAGAAAATATTAGATTAGAATGTATGCTCTCTAACAGATTGCTAACATTTACCTCATAGTCATCCTGGTGCTTTTACACCAGGGCTTCTTAAACTTTTCCAGCCATGATTCCTTTTTTTTTTTTTTTTTTTGCCCCAGAAATGTTTACGTAACTCTGGATATATCGGTATATGAAATAGGTATACAAATCAAACATTTAATGCTAACAAAACATAATTTTGTAATCCCCACATTCAGTTACACAATACCATTATGATTAAAGAAGCTTGGCTATACATTCCCACCCACTGTTCTATCAGTTAATCAATAAATTTTTATTAAATCACCTATTGTGTTTTCTAAACCTAGAGGTACTGCCCCCATTCCAAAAAAAAAAAAAAAAAAAGGAAAAGAATTTTTGCCCTAAAGGAACTGATAATCTAAAGGAGAAAACAACATGCAAATAAACATATTAAAGCTACACAGAGGGTACATAGGAAATAACAAAGGGAAGTCACTGGAATTAAAAGAGTTTGGGGAAGATTTCCTGTAGAACATGGAATTTTAGTTGAGACTTAAGGAAATCAGGAGCGTCCAAATTCAGAGCAGAGGAGGAAAAGTATTCTAGGAATTGGGAAGATCTAACAAAAATGCCTAAAGGTGCTGTTATATGCCTTTTCAATAATGACCTGGCCTTCCTGATGCCAAGCCTGAAATTGCAGGGCCCCTGGAAACACAAAAAAAGATCCTTTTGCAAAGGTCACCATGGTGGGTTTGCTCTTAAAGTCATTAGTCCCTCCCTCCTGCTCAAGTAAGAAAATGTTGCATATTGAGAAGCTGACTGGATTAAATAATTTATGCATTTAGTATACAAATACTTTCAGTGAATGCAGGGATTTAAATCTGGTAATAGCTGAGATTCTGGAAGGATATAGCTCTGGGGGAAAAACAAAACAAAACAAAACTACACACTTTGAGATTTGTAAAGCAATATCTTTTTTGCACAAGCAGCTAGGTCATTCAATGGATACAGTGCTGGGTCTAAAATTAGGAAGACTCATCTTAAATTCAAATCTGTTCTCTGACACTAACTAGCTGTTTAATCCGGGGTAATTCACTTAATCATGTTTGCCTCAGTTTCCTCATCTATAAAATGAGCTGAAGAAGGAAATGGCAAACCATCCAGTTTGTTAGCCAAAAAAACTCCAAATGAGATAACAAAGAGTCAGACATTACTGAACAACAATAGCAATCTTTTTGTTGTTGGCTCAAGAACCAAGTTTCCCTAGACCTTAGTCTTTATTCATCCCTTACCCAAAATTCATGCTGTAGTTTTCTCATTTAAGGGAATAGATGGAAAATCTTTGTCCAGGGTGGAGACAAGATGGTGGAGAGGACATATACTTCTTTCTGAGCTCTCTTACTATCCTCACACTAATTACAAAATTCAACCAGATTGGTAGAATCCCCAAATATTGGGAGTGCAGCAAATTACCAGCAGAAGATAATTTCGAAGATTGCCAGAAAAGGTCTGTTTTGATTGGGCACGGGCACAGGAGGAGGCCAAGCCCAGGCAGGGAAGCTAGCTCACACTGAGCAAATGGGGGGAGGGGGCTTGATTCTCCATGGGGTGGAGAATTTACAGGGAGGATTCTACCACAGTGTTGGCTACTTTGCTCTGGTTGCAAGCCAGTAGATCAGCAGAGAAGTTATAAAACTTCCAACACAAACAAAAAAAGTGAAGAGTGTACCTCAAAGCACCTAGGACCCCGCCACATCCACCCAGCACCAGGAGCATGGGTCAGCATGGACCCAGCTCAGCCACTTCCAGGTGTCTGTAGAGGAAGCTTAGAATTTCCATGGCCTAAAAGCAAATCCCAACTTTTTTTTTTTTTTTTTTTAAATTAATGAGTAAAAAGGCAAAGTGAGCTCTAACTAAAGACATATAGACTAAAGTTTCTCTAGTGAAAGAGAACACAATTTAAACCCTGAGTAGACTAAAAGCATATTGTCTCCAGATGAAGCCTGGTCTCCACCACACAAGGCTCTCCTAGAAGAAATTAAAAAGGATCTTAAAAGAGAGCTAGAAGAAAAATGGGGAAAGAAAATGAAAGCTTTGCAAGAGGGTTTGGAAAAGACATACAATTCGTTAAAAGATAGATTAGAAAAAGAAAACAACTCCCTGAAAAACAGAATATGTGAACTGGAAAAGATAAAGAACTCTCAGGAAAATAGAATTTGTGAATTTAAAAAAGAAAATAACTCCTTAAAATTTTTGTGAAATGGAAAAAAAATTCCATAGAATAAACAACTCATTTAAAAACTCAGTTGGATAAATACAAAAAGAAGCAAAAAAGAAAGAAAAAAAAGTAAATGAAGAAAATAATTCATTAAAAATCAGAACTGAACAAATGGAAATGAATGATGTGAAACATCAAGAATCAGTCAAACAAAACTAAAAAAATGAAAAAAAAAATAGAAAAATGTTAAATACCTACCTGGAAAATAGATCTAGGAGAGTTAAGCTAAAGATTATTGTGCTCCCTGAAAATCATGATGGAAAAAAAAAAAAAAAAAAAAAAAGAACCTAGACACTATTTTTCAGGAAATCATCAAAGAGAACGGCCCAGATGTCAAAGAATCCGAAGGTAAAATAACCATAGAAAGAATTCATCGATCACCTCCTGAAAGAGACCCCAAAAGTAAAACTCCAAGGAATATTGTGGCTAAATTTCAGAACTATCAAACCAAGGAAAAAATATTACAAGCAGCCAGAAAAAAAACAAAAACAAAAACAAAACAAAACAAACAAACAAAAAAAAAACAACCAATTCAAATGCTGAGGAGCCACAATAAAGATTATTTAGGATCTAGTAGCTTCTCCATTAAAGGATTGAAGGGCCTGGAATCTGATATTCCAAAAGGCAAAGGAACTTGGAATGCAGTCAAGAATAAACTATCCTGCTAAACTGAACATTTTCTTCCAGGGAAGAAAATGGGCATTCAATGAAACAGGTGAATTCCATTTATTTCTGATGAAAACAAAACAAAACAAAACAGAGTTAAACAAAAAATTTGACCTCCAAATATGGGACTCAAAGAGAAGCATAAAAAAAGTAAAAGGAACTCTTGAGAACTGTATTTCTATTATGGGTATACATAGAGAATGCATGTATAATTTGACTTTACTGTTATAATATAAAAAAGAACTAGAGGTGGAAAGGGGATTTTACTAGAAAACAGGAAAAGTGGAGGTAAAAAGAGAGAAATTACATCCCATGAAGAGGCAAAGGAAACCTATTGTATCTGAGGGAAAGAAAGGAGGGGGATGAACATTGTGTGAACCTTACTCTCAACAGACTTGGTTCAAAGAGAAAATATTAGACATATTTGGTTTACAGAGAAACTTTTCTCCCCTTATTAAAAAGTGGGAGGGGAAAAATAAAAAGGGAAGGGGTAGGAAAAATAAAAGGGAATACAGAAATAGTGGGGGAAAGGTATAAGAAAGGGGGAGGGCTTTTAAGGGGGAGGGATTCTTTTTTTTTTTTTTTTTTTTACATTTTTTTTATTATATATATATATTTATATTTTATAATATTATCCCTTGTATTCATTTTTCCAAATTACCCCCCCTTCCTCTATTCCCTCCCCCCGACGACAGGCAATACCATACATTTTACATGTGTTACAATATAGTCTAAGTACTATACATGTGTGTGAGTATCATTTTCTTGTTGCACAATAAACATTAGAATCCGAAGGTACATGCAACCTGGGCAGACAGATATTAGTGCTAGCAATTTACATTCCCCTCCCAGTGTTTCTTCTCTGGGTGTATCTACCTCTGTCCATCATTGATCAACTGGAAGTGAGTTGGATCTTCTTTATGTTGAAGATTTCCACTTCCATCAGAATACATCCTCATACAGTATTGTTGTTGAAGTATACAGTGATCTTCTGGTTCTGCTCATTTCACTCAGCATCAGTTGATTTAAGTCTCTCCAACCCTTTCTGTATTCCTCCTGCTGGTCATTTCTTACCGAGCAATAATATTCCATAACCTTCATATACCACAATTTACCCAACCATTCTCCAACTGATGGACATCCATTCATCTTCCAGTTTCTAGCTACAACAAAAAGAGCTGCCACAAACATTTTGGCACATATATGTCTCTTTCCGCTCTTTAGTATTTCTTTGGGATATAATCCCAGTAGTAGCGCTGCTGGGTCAAAGGGTATGCACAGTTTGATAACTTTTTGGGCATAATTCCAGATTGCTCTCCAGAATGGCTGGATTCTTTCACAACTCCACCAGCAATGTATTAGTGTCCCAATTTCCCCACATCCCCTCCAACATTCGTCATTATTTGTTCCTGTCATCTTAGCCAATCTGACAGGTGTGTAGTGGTATCTCAGAGTGGTCTTAATTTGCATTTCTCTTATCAGTAGTGATTTGGAACACTCTTTCATGTGAGTGGATATAGTTTCAATTTCTTCCTCTGAGAATTGTCTGTTCATATCCTTTGACCATTTATCAATTGGAGAATGGTTCGGTTTCTTATAAATTATGGTCAGTTCTCTATATATTTTGGAAATGAGACCTTTGTCAGAACCTTTGTTTTTAAAAATATTTTCCCAATTTGTTACTTCCCTTCTAATCTTATTTGCATTAGTATTATTTGTACAGAAACTTTTTAGTTTGATGTAATCAAAATCTTCTATTTTGTGATCAATAATGATCTCTAGTTCTCCTCTGGTCATAAATTCCTTCCTCCTCCACAAGTCTGAGAGGTAGATTATCCTCTGTTCCTCTAATCTATTTATTATCTCCCTCTTTATGCCTAAATCATGGACCCATTTTGATCTTATCTTGGTATATGGTGTTAAGTGTGGATCCATATCTAATTTCTGCCATACTAATTTCCAGTTTTCCCAACAGTTTTTTCCGAATAATGAATTTTTATCCCTAATGTTGGAATCTTTGGGTTTGTCAAAGATTAGATTGCTATAGATGTACCCTTTTTTGTCCTTTGTATCTAATCTGTTCCACTGATCTACCGGTCTATTTCGTAGCCAATACCAAATGGTTTTGGTGACTGCTGCTATATAATATAGCTTTAGATCAGGTACACTTAGACCACCTTCCTCTGAGTTTTTTTTCATTAGTTCCCTTGCAATTCTTGACCTTTTATTCTTCCATATGAATTTTGTTGTTATTTTTTCTAGGTCATTAAAATAGTTTCTTGGGAGTCTGATTGGTATAGCACTAAATAAGTAGATTAGTTTGGGGAGTATTGTCATCTTTATTATATTCGCTCGGCCTATCCAAGAGCACTGAATGTCTTTCCAATTATTTAAATCTGATTTTATTTTTGTGGCAAGTGTTTTGTAATTTTTCTCATATAATTCCTGACTTTTCTTTGGTAGATGGATTCCCAAATATTTTATACTCTCAACATTTGTTTGGAATGGAATTTCTCTTTGTATCTCTTGCTGTTGCATTTTGTTAGTGATATATAAAAATGCCGAGGATTTATGTGGATTTATTTTGTATCCTGCCACTTTGCTGAAATTTTGAATTATTTCTAGTAGCTTTTTAGCAGAGTCTTTGGGGTTCTCTAAGTATACCATCATGTCATCTGCAAAAAGTGATAGTTTAATTTCCTCATTTCCTACTCTAATTCCTTGAATCTCTTTCTCGGCTCTTATTGCCGAGGCTAGCGTTTCTAGTACTATATTGAATAGTAATGGTGATAGTGGGCAACCTTGTTTCACTCCTGATCTTACTGGGAAAGGTTGCAGTTTATTTCTATTGCATATTATGCTTACTGACGGTCTTAAATATATACTCCTGATTATTCTAAGGAATAATCCATTTATTCCTATACTCTCAAGAGTTTTTAGTAGGAATGGATGTTGGATTTTGTCAAATGCTTTTTCTGCATCTATTGAGATGATCATATGGTTCTTATTAATTTGATTATTAATATGGTCAATTATATTAATAGTTTTCCTAATATTAAACCAGCCCTGCATTCCTGGAATAAATCCTACTTGATCATAGTGTATTATCTTGGAGATGATTTTCTGAAGTCTTTTTGCTAATATCTTATTTAAGATTTTAGCATCAATATTCATTAAGGAGATTGGTCTATAGTTTTCTTTCTCAGTTTTCGATCTACCAGGTTTAGGTATCAGTACCATGTCTGTGTCATAAAAGGAATTTGGTAGGACTCCTTCATCCCCTATTTTTTCAAATAATTTATATAACATTGGGGCTAATTGTTCTTTAAATGTTTGGTAGAATTCACATGTGAATCCATCTGGCCCTGGGGATTTTTTCCTGGGGAGTTGATTAATAGCTTGTTCTATTTCTTTTTCTGAAATGGGACTATTTAAGCAATTTATCTCCTCCTCTGTTAATCTAGGGAGCCTATATTTTTGGAGGAAGTCATCCATTTCACTTAAGTTATCAAATTTATTGGCATAAAGTTGGGCAAAGTAACTCCTTATTATTTCTCTAATTTCCTCTTCATTGGTGGAAAGATCCCCCTTTTCATTTGTAAGACTATCAATTTGATTTTCCTCTTTCTTTTTTTTGATCAAATTTACCAAAGGTTTATCTATTTTATTGGCTTTTTCATAAAACCAACTCTTGGTTTTATTTATTAATTCAATAGTTTTTTTACTTTCAATTTTATTGATTTCTCCTTTTAATTTTTGTATTTCGAGTTTAGTTTTTGGTTGGGGGTTTATAATTTGGTCTTTTTCTAGCCTTTTAAGTTGTAAGCCCAATTCATTAATCTTCTCTTTCTCAATTTTCTTCAAATAAGCCTCTAAAGATATAAAATTTCCCCTTATTACCGCTTTAGCTGCATCCCAAAGATTTTGATATGATGTCTCATCATTATCATTATCTTGGGTGAAATTGTTAATTGTTTCTATAATTTGCTCTTTCACCCAGTCATTCTTTAAGATGAGATTATTCAGTTTCCAATTACTTTTTGGTCTATTTACCCCTAACTTTTTACTGAATGTAGCTTTTATTGCATTGTGATCTGAGAAGAAGGCATTTATTATTTCTGCCTTCCTACATTTAATTTTGAGATCTTTATGTCCTAGTATATGGTCAATTTTTGTATAGGATCCATGAACTGCTGAGAAGAAAGTATATTCCTTCCTATTGCCATTCAGTTTTCTCCAAAGGTCTATCATACCTAGTTTTTCTAATGTTCTATTTACTTTTTTAATTTCTTTCTTGTTTGTTTTGTGGTTTGATTTGTCTAAATCTGAGAGTGCAAGGTTGAGATCTCCCACTATTATAGTTTTACTGTCTATTTCCTCTTGCAGTTCTCTTAACTTTTCCTTTAGAAAGTTAGATGCTATACCACTTGGTGCATATATGTTTAGTATTGATATGGCTTCATTATTTATGCTACCTTTCAGCAGGATATAGTTTCCTTCCTTATCTTTTTTAATGAGATCTACTTCTGCTTTTGCTTGATCTGAGATAAGGATAGCTACCCCTGCTTTTTTGGCTTTACCTGAAGCATAATAGGCTCTGTTCCAACCTTTTACCTTTACTCTGTATGTATCTCCCTGCTTTAAGTGTGTTTCCTGTAGGCAACATATTGTAGGGTTCTGCTTTTTGATCCAATCTACTATCCGTCTCCGTTTGATGGGATCGTTCATCCCATTTACATTTACAGTTAAAATTACTAATTCTGTATTTCCTGCCATCGTATTATCCCCAGATTATGCTTTTTTCCCTTGACCCCCCTGATCCCCCTCCCCGATATTTAATTTACAGACCCCCCTTGTGACGCGCAACCCTCCCTCTTTTTTTTTTTTTTTTTTTTAGGATCCCTCCCCCCTCCCTCCAAGTCCCTTCACTTATTCTCCTTTTCCTTTTCCCTTTTCCTCTCCCCCCTTTTAATGAGGTGAGAGAAAATTCTCTGAAAAACAAATATGTTAATTATTTACTCTTTGAGCCTCTTCTGATGAGAGTAAGATTCACACAATGATTCTCCCCCTCACTAAGTTCCCTCAGATATGGTGTATTTTCTATGTCTCTTCCTGGGATGTAGTTTCCCTCTTTTTATCACTCCTTCCCCTTTTTCTGAACCGACCTCCTTCCCTTTACTACACCCCCCTTTTTTTCTTTTATATCAGTAAAATCAAATTATCCTTGAGTATTTTTTATATACCCACAACAGAGTTACAGTTCTCAAGGGTTCTGTGTACCTTTTTCTGTTTCTCTTCAGTCTTGTGGATGTAGATCAAATTTTTTGTTTAAGTCTGGTTTTTTTCTTAGAAACATATAGAATTCCTCTGTTTCATTGAATGACCATCTTCTTCCATGGAAAAAGATGCTAAACTTAGCTGGGTAGTTCATTCTTGGTTGCAGTCCTTGATCTTTTGCCTTACGGAATATCAGGTTCCAAGCCCTTCTATCTTTTAATGTGGAGGCAGCCAGATCTTGGGTGACCCTTATTGTGGCACCTTGGTATTTAAATTGTTTTTTTCTAGCTGCTTGCAGGATTTTCTCCTTTGTGTGGTAATTCTGCAGCTTAGCCACAATATTCCGTGGTGTTCTTTTTTTAGGGTCTATTTCAGAAGGAGTTCGATGAATTCTTTCCACATCTACTTTCCCTTCTGTTTCTATTATCTCTGGACAGTTCTCTTTGATAATTTCCTGTAAAATAGAATCTAGGCTCTTTTTTTGGTCATAGTTTTCTGGAAGTCCAACAATCCACAGATTATCTCTCCTAGATCTATTTTCCAGGTCTATAGATTTTCCCAGTAAGTATTTGACGTTGTTCTCCAGCTTCTCATTTTTTTTGTTTTGTTTGACTGATTCTTGGGTTCTCTGTGAATCATTCATTTCTATTTGTTCCATCCTGACTTTTAAGGAGTTATTTTCTTCTTTCACAGTTTTTAGTTCTTTTTGTAAATGCCCAATTTCGTTTTTAAATGAATTATTTTGCTCTATTGAATTTTTTTCCATTTCCCTAATTTTTTTTTTTTGAGAATTATTTTCTTTTTCCAATTCAGAAATTCTATTTTCTTGAGACTTTTTTATCTTTTCCAATTCAGAAATCCTACTTTCCTGTGTTTTTTTAACCTTTTCTAATTCACTAATTTTGTTTCCCTGCATCTCCTGTGAATTCTTTATTTTTTCCAACTCCAATTTCATAGCTTCCCTTTCCTTTCCCCATTTTTCTTCGGTCTCCCTCAATTTTTTAAGAGCTTCTTCTAGGAGAGAGTTATGTGATGGGGGGCAGGAATCGTTCCCCTTTAGGTTGTTATCTTCTGAATCTTTGCTGTTAACTTCCTCGGGGTTGGATACCCGCTCTTTCTCTGTATAGAAGGAATCTATAGTTTTTCTAGCTTTTTTGCTCATACTTAAAAAAAATCTTTTGGGGTCTGTCCCTGGGGTAGGAAATTATTTACTTCTTTACCAGCTTCCTCCCAGACTGGATGGATGCAGCGGCCCCTGTGCCTGAGCTAAGATAGAGCTCTGGGAGAGAGTTCCCCACCCCCTCCCTGGAAGTGCCTCAGAGGTGATTAGCACTACTGTGCTTCGAGGGCGTAGAATAGTGAAGACTGCAGGAAGCCCAGGCTATGTGTCCGGGTGGGGAGTGGATGTTTGCAGCAGGTGACGTAAGAAGCCCCTGCGCTCAAACTGGAAGTGTCTGCCAGAAACCGCGGTCCCTAGTTCAAAGGTTCCGCTTCTCTGGGACTTCCTGGAGCTGAGTTCCACTCCCTCCAGCTATGCTAGGCAGTGTGTGTTGCCTTGGGCCGTATCCACCCACTTGTCAGTCTCTTAACTATTCTCAGGAGGGAGCTGAGGCCACACCCCCTGGCGCCGAGTCTGCCGAGTCACCCCCCAGGATCGGGGAAAATCTAATCTGAGTTTTAAAATATTTTGGCTTTCTCTTCTGAACTGCTAAATAATTAGCAGAGAAGAGCTAACAGCCTGTGCCAGATTCCTTTACCTCAGTGGCTTCTCTGATCCCAGAGCCCTTCCCAGCGCAATGGGCGCAGTGTGCCCCTACCCCACCGTCTGTGCTGGTCTTTCTTATTCCTCCCCTGAGAACTGACCTTTCCTGTTGAAACTCCAGATTCTCTTCAGCTGGTAAGTCGTGCTTCCAGTCCTTGTGGTATCTATCAGTCCTGAGCTAATTTTGAGACTTAATTTATCTAATTGGTTGTGAGGGAGTGAGGACGTTCACTGAGTCGTGTGTTTCTTCTCCGCCATCTTGGCTCCGCCCCCCAAGGGGGAGGGATTCTAAAGGAAGAGAGCTGCTTGAGGCAAGTGGTCCCCATAAGATAAATACTGGGGAGGGGGGTAAGGTAAAAGGAAAGAGAAAAGTATAATCTGGGGATAATAAGATGTTAGGAAATACAGAATTAGTCATTTTAACCATAAATGTGAATGGGGTGAACTCCCATAAAGCAGAGGCGGATAGCAGACTGGATTAAAAGCTAGAATCCTACAATATTTTGTTTAAAATAAATACATTTAAAGCAGGGTGATACATACAGAGTAAAGGTAAAAGGCTGGAGCAGAATCTATTATGCTTCAGGTGAAGTAAAAAAAAAAAAAGCAGGGGTAACTATCCTGATCTCAGATCAAGTAAAAGCAAAACTTGATCTAATTAAAAGAGATAAGGAAGGAAACTATATCTTGCTAAAGGGTACCATAGATAATGAAACAATATCAATGCTAAACACATATGCACTAAGTGATATGGCATCTGAATTCCTTAGAAGTTAAGAGAGCTGCAAGAAGAAATAGACAGCAAAACTATAATAGTGGGAGATCTCAACCTTGCATTCTCAGAACTAGCTAAATCAAACCACAAAATGAATAAGAAAGAAGTTAAAGAGGTAAATAGAACATTAGAAAAGTTAGGGATGATAGATCTTTAGAGAAAACTGAATGGAGACAGAAAGGAATACACTTTCTTCTTGGCAGTTCATGGAACCTATACAAAAATTTACCATATATTAGGACATAAAGATTTCAGAATCAATTGCAGAAAGGCAGAAATAGTAAATGTATTCTTTTCAGATCACAATGCAATAAAAACTGCATTCAATAAAAAGCCAGGGGAAAATAGACCAAAAAGTATTTGGAAACTAAATAATTTCATCCTAAAGAATGAATGGGTCAAACAGCAAATCATAGACACAATTAATAATTTCATCCAAGACTAATGTTTATTGTGCAACAAGAAAATGATATTCGCACACATGTATTGTACCTAGACTATATTGTAACACATGTAAAATGTATGGTATTGCCTGTCGTTGGGGGGAGGGAATAGAGGGAGGGGGGGTAATTTGGAAAAATGAATACAAGGGATAATATTATAAAATATATATATATATATATAATAAAAAAAAAATAATTTCATCCAAGAGAATGACAATAATGAAACAACATACCAAAATTTGTGGGATGCAGCCAAAGTGGTAACAAGGGGAAATTTTATATGTGTAGATGCTTATTGCATAAAATAGAGAAAGAGAAGATCAATGAAATAGCCTTGCAACTAAAAAAGTTAGAAAAGGAGCAAATTGAAAATCCCTAATCAAATATTAAACTTGAAAGTCTAAAAATAAAAGGAGAGATTAATAAAATTGAAAGTAAAAAAAAAAAACTATTGAATTAATAAATCAAACTAAGAGTTGGTTTTATGAAAAAACCAACAAAATAGATAAACTTTTGGCAAATTTGATTAGAAAAAAGAAAGAGGAAAATCAAATTGTTAATCTTAAAAATGAAAAGGGAGAACTTGCCACTATTGAAAAGGAAATTAGAGCAATAATTAGGACTTACTTTGCCCAACTTTATGCCATAAATTTGATAACCTAAATGAAATGGATGAATACCCACAAAATATAGATTTCCCAGATTAATAGGGGAGGAAGTAAATTGCTTAAATAGTCCTATTTCAGAAAAAAAAAATAGAACAAGCTATTAATCAACTCCCTAAGAAAAAATCCCCAGGTCTGGATAGATTTACACATGAATTCTACCAAACATTTAAAGAACAATTAATCCCAATACTATATAAACTATTTGAAAAAAATAGGGAATGAAGGAGTCCTACCAAATTCCTTTTATGACACAAATATGGTACTAATACCTAAACTAGGTAATACAAAAATAAAGAAAATTAAAGACCTAATGAATATTGATGCAAAAATCTTAAATAAAATATTAGCAAAGAGATTACAGAAAATCATCCGCAGGATAATACACTATGACCAAGTAGGATTTATATCAGGAAGGCAGCGCTGGTTCAATATTAGGAAAACTATTAGAATAATTGGCTATATCAATAACCAAATTAACAAAAATCCTTTGATCATCTCAATAGATGAAGAAAAAGCATTTGATAAAATCCAACACCCATTCCTATTAAAACACTAGAGAGTATAGGAATAAATGGACTTTTCCTTAAAATAGTCAGTAGCATCTATTTAAAACCATCAGTAAGCATCATATGTAATGGGGATAAACTGGAACCATTCCTAATAAGATTAGGAGTAAAACAAGGTTGCCCACTATTACCATTACTATTCAATATAGTATTAGAAATGCTAGTTTTGGTAACAAGTGATGAAAAAGAGATTAAAGGAATTAGAATAGGTAATGAGGAAACCAAATTATCACTCTTTTCATATGATATTATGGTGTACTTAGAGAACCCCAGAGAATCTACTAAAAAAACTATTAGAAATAATCCACAACTTTAGCAAAGTTGCAGGATACAAAATAAATCCCCATAAATCATTAGCATTTTTATACACCACTAACAAAATCCAACGACGAGAGATAAAAAGAGAAATTCTTTTTAAAATAACTGCTGATAGTATAAAATATTTGGGAATCTATGTGCCAAGGGAAAATCAGGAACTATATGAGCAAAAATACAAAATCCTTTCCACACAAATAAAGTCAGATCTAAACAACTGGAAATGTATTAAGTTCTCTTGGATAGGTCAAGTGAATATAATAAAGATGACAATTCTACCTAAACTAATCTATTTATTTAGTGCTATATCTATCAGTCAAACTCCCAAGACAGTATTCTATTGACCTAGAAAAAATAACACAAAATTCATTTGGAAGAACAAAAAGTCAAGAATTTCAAGGGAACTAATGAAAAAAAAAATCAAATGAAGATGGCCTAGCTGTACCAGATTTAAAAGTACATTATAAAGCAGCAGTCATCAAAACCATTTCGTACTGGCTAAGAAATAGAATAGCTGATCAGTGGAATAGGTTAGGGCCAAAGGACAAAATAATCAATAACTATAAAAATCTAGTGTTTGACAAACCCAAAGACCCTAGCTTTGGGGTAAGAATTCACTATTTGACAAAACTGCTAGGAAAATTGAAAACTAGTATGGCAGAAACTAGGCATTGATCCACACTTAACACCATATAAGGTTAAAATGGGTTCATGATCTACACATAAAGAATGAGATTATAAATAAATCAGAAGAACATAGGATAGTTTACGTCTCAGATTTGTGGAGGAAGAAGGAATTTGTGACTAAAGAAGAACTAGAGACCATTATTGATCACAAAATGGAAAATGTTGATTATAATAAGTTAAAAAGTTTTTGTACAAACAAAACGAATGCAGACAATATTTGAAGGAAAGCAATAAACTGGGAAAACATTTTTACAATCAAAGGTTCTGATAAAGGCCTCATTTCTAAAATATATAGAGAATTGACTCAAATTTATAAGAAATCCAGCCATTCTCCAATTGATAAATGGTCAAAGGATATGAACAGACAATTTTCAGATGAAGAAATTGAAACTATATGAAAAGGTGCTCCAAATCATTATTGATCAGAGAAATACAAATTAAGACAATTCTGAGATACCACTATACACCTGTCAGATTGGCTAACATGATAGGAAAAGATAATGACGGATGTTGGAGGGGATGTAGGAAAAGTGGGATACTGATTACGTTGTTGGTAGAATTGTGAATGGAGCCAACCATTTTGGAGAGCAATTTGGAACTATGCTCAAAAAGTTATCATACTGTACATACCCTTTGATCCAGAAATTTACTACTGCGCTTATATCTCAAAGAGATCTTAAAGAAGGGAAAGGAACCTATATGTGCAAAAATGTTTGTAGCAGCCCTTTTTGTAGTTGCTAGAAACTGGAAATTGAATGGATGCTCATCAATTGCAGAATGGCTGAATAAATTATAGTATAGGAATGTTATGGAATATTATTGTTCTATAAGAAATGACCAGCAGGATGATTTCAGAGAGAACTGGAGAGATTTACATGAATTGATGCTAAGTGATCCTAGCAGAACTAGGAGATCATTATGCATTTCAACAATAATACTGTATGAAAATGTATTCTGATAGAAGTGGATATCTTCTTCAACAATGAGATGATTCAAACCAGTTTTATTTGTTCAGTAATGAAGAGAGAAATATGGGAAATGAATGTGGGTCACAACACAGCATTTCCACTCTTTCTGTTATTGTTTGTTTGCATTTTTGTTTTCCTTTTCAAGTTTTTTTCTTTCTTTCTAGATTCAATTTTTCTTGTGCAGCAAGATAACTGTATAAATATGTATACATATATTGGATCTAATATGTATTTCAACATATTTAACATGTATTGGACTCCCTGTCATTTAAGGGAGAGGATAGGGGGAAGGAGGGGAAAAGTTGGAACACAAGGTTTCGCAAGGATCAGTGTTGAAAAATTACCCATGCATATGTTTTGTAAAGAAAAAGCTATAAAAAAAGAGAAAATCTTTGTCCATGAACAACCTGAATAATTTTAACTAATAGGAAACTCAAGTATAAAAAAGGATGAATTGGGTCCCTTTTTAATTATAACATTTTTTAAGACATTTATTTTTTCTCTTTCCTATGTCTTTGCTTTCATTTTTAAAAAGTATAGAAAAAGAAAAACTAAATCCTTATAACATATGTGCATAATAAAAAAATCTAAATCCCCACATTGGCCATGTCTCAAGATATTTTTTCATTAAAAGTGCTTTTATCATCAGAATTCTGAAACTTGGCTAGTTGTTTTTATATTGATGAGAGTCCTTGTTTTTTTTGTTGTTGTTGTTGAATTATTTTATTGTTGTTATTTAGGTTTTCTGTTCCTACCTCCACTTCAGCTCCAAACCCTTCCAACTGCTCTTCTTTATGGGTTTATTCAACCAAGAGAAAAAGCAAAAGTATAGACTGACAGCTTAGTTGACTGATCAATATGTACTCAGCCAAATTCAGGACACAGAACACCTCTCCAAAAGGAAAAGGGCAAAAAAGGCCCCCTTTGATGAATGTACAAGAGAAATATTTCATAAATCAATGCTTTTTTGTTTTTATTTTTCCTGCATGCAGGTCCCTTCAAAAATCTAAAAAATAAGTCCCTAGCAGGCTCATTACAAGGAACTTTTCATCTAAGCCAGAGGCATCAAACTGGGGACTGGCAGACTCTTATCACCAGCAAAGGTGCAGCCCAAACAAGATCAAAATATAATTGGGAAATAGTTAACAAAATAGTAAAACACTTGGAGGACATTACATTTTATAACTAATATACAACCTGCAGAGGTCCTTATGTATGAATTGGTGGTTTCAATTTCTACTTGAGTTTGACACGACTGATCTAGGCTTTTCCAAAAGGTACCAAAGAGCAGAGTGAGAGATTTGGAGAGAGAAGACCTTGATTACACAATCTGCTCTACTCGTTATAGTGGAAAGTGTGGATAATTTGGAATCAGTGTAGTTCTTAAGTTGCTTTTCAGTAGTGTCTAACTTTTCATAACTCCATTTGGAGTTTTCTTGGGAAAGAAACTGGATTGTTTGCTGTTTCTTTCTCCAGCTCATTTTACACATGAGGAAACTGAGGCAAACAGGGTTAATGTCCAGAGTCACACAGCTAATAAGTGTCTAAGCCCAGATTTGAACTCAGGTTTTTCTGACTCCAGGAATGGCACTCTATCCATTTAGCTGTGTCCAAATTCTGGCTCTGCTATTTACCAGCTATTTCTAGCTGCATGATCTTAACTTTTCTAGGTTTCAGTTTCCTCATCTCTACAATAAGGGGCTGCAACAAATGGCTTCTAAGGTCCCTTAAAGTTCTTAATCTATAAGCCTCACTGCCTGGATTCCCCTGAGTCTAAAGTTCTTCTTCAGTGAAATGATAGTCTCTGAGTTCATGCCTCTCTAGGTCTATAATCTTAATGATTCTGTGCTTAAAAAGGATAAGAGCTTCTAGAATCTTAGCTACTCCTAGGTTATAGACTGAGGGTGTTTGGAAGCTACAATCCTTTTTGAAATTAATAATGGTAACAAGCATTTATGTAATACAAGTTTGTAAAATGCTTTACAAAATTATCTCATTTGATTTTTCACAGCAATCCTGGGAAGTAGGTGCTATTATTAAACCCAATTTTACAGATGAGAAAACTGAGGCAAACACTTTAGAGCCAAAGGAATTAAGTGACTAAGACTGTATTTGAATTCAGGGCTTCCTAACTCCAGGTTCAGCATTCTATCCATTGCATCATCTAGTTTTTAAGAAGCTAAGAGAGCAAGGAAAGAAGTTATTGGTTTAGTTATCCTTATTGATTTTGCACAATTTATTAGGTAGAATAAAATTGTGTCTAAAACAAAGCTCAGAAAAGAATTTCAAATGCAAACAAAGTAGTGTCCTAGAAAAGATCAAGGCACATACTTTAGCAAATCATGGAATTGTATATGTGTGGGATGGAGGGCTGGGTTTTGATAGAACACCTCTCATAGGTAGGGGGGAAAAGATCTATAAGTCATGTCAGGCATCATTTGCTCCAAAAAGCTCCATAAATCTCTTGATTAAGGGTCAGACTCAGATTAGGAGAAAGAAAACCACGAGGTTTATTATGAGTTTTCTGTTCCAAGCACCCCCAATTTCAACCCCAAGCCCACTCAGCTGCTCTTCCCTATGAATCTGTTCATTTATCAGTAAAAAAACCCATTAGCTTAGCTGAATAGTCATCGTGTAATCATCATTGACTAAAATCAGGACATAAAACATCTCCCCAAAAGTAAAAGAAAAAAAAAAGGCTCCTTTTTATGAAGGCATAACAGGAATATTTAATAAGTCAATGCCTTCTCTCCTTTTCCATTTTTCCTATATACAAATCCCTTCTAACTCTAAAATTCTGATAGTAAATGTCCTTTCTGAAAGGACAAAAATGATTGCAATTAAGGAATCAAAACTGCACTTTCTACTTTCATATTCATTTTTTGGTTTACTTTGGCCTTTGTGTCTTAAATTCCTCAAGTTTGGCCACAAACATTCATGGTTCATTTCTCCTGTTGGACCCAGTCAACCCTCCCTATCAGTAGGCTATCAGTAGGCACACTTGGGATTGAGTCAACAAATTGCAATCTTGAACTCACCATCTCGGTTGGTATCCATCTGACGAAAGATCTTCTCTGTCCTTTTCTCTGGTGTTGATTCATCCTCAGGCATTTTCATTACTGAAGAAACCATCTTGTAGATAGCCTAATTGACAAAAATGGAGAAAAAATGCAAGCTTATTGAAAGTATTCTACATAACATAGTGCTTAACACATTGTAGTACTTAGTAAATGCTTAATGATTGATTATATATAATTCAACACAGAAAATTATTAATATAACCATTTACCTGACCCCTAGTTGTGAAAACTTCTTTGAAATCTTGAAATACCTGTACCCTTTCCCTACCATGAAAAGGATTGTTCTCATTTTTACCTAAATTTAGGCTTTGTTTTCATAGAGAAAGAACACAGCCATTGGTTAGAGAATGGTAGTATAGGTCATATCATGCCATATTTGAGATAAGGATAAAGATTGTTTTTTCCAATTAGACAGAAAATGTGATTTAAGATAATGCTTGACTTGGAGTAAGGAGGACTAGATTCAAATTCTGCTTGTGCTACTTACTAGCTATGGTCAAATCACTTAAACTAAGTCTCATTTGAAAAGGGGTGGGGTTATACATGTAGCATCCCCTTCACAGTGTTGTTGTAGGATTTAAAGAAAATAACATATGTAAATAATTTTGGAAATCTTTAAAAATGCTTTTTTTTGGGTTCTAAATTATCTCCTTTCATTCTACCTATTGAGAAAGAATGAAATATGATATCCATTTTCATACAAAGTCATGAAAAATATATTTCCACAATAGCCATGCTGTGAAAGAAAAAAAAAAAACCAAGAAAAATAAAGAAAGCAAAAGAAAATATACTTCATTCTGCAGAGTTTATCCATCTTCCCTCTGAAAGTGATAACATTTTTCACCATGAGTCCTTTGAAATTGTGATGAATCATTTTATAAATCAAAGCAGTATCTTTCTTTTTTTGTGGGTATTTTTTTTTATTATAACTTTTTACTGACAGAACATATGCCCGGGTAATTTTTTACATTATCGCTTCCATTCACTTCTATTCTGACTTTTCCCTTCCCTCCCTTCACCTCCTCCCCTAGATGGCAAGCAGTCTTATACATGTTAATTATGTTATAGTATATCCTAGATACAATATATGTGTGAAGAACCGAACAGTTCTCTTGTTGCACAGGGAGAATTGGATTCAGAAGGTAAAAATAACCTGGGAAGAAAAACAAAAATGCAAACAGTTTACACTCATTTCCCAGTGTTCCTTTTCTGGATGTAGTTGATTCTGTCCATCATTGATCAATTGGAACTGAATTAGATCTTCTCTTTGTCGAAGATATCTACTTCCAGCAAAATACATCCTCATACGGTATTGTTGTTGAAGTGTATAATGATCTCCTGGTTCTGCTCATTTCACTTAGCATCTGTTCATGTAAGCACTGGCCTTCAGGTCAGAAAACTTAGAGAATTGTATGTAAATCCTGGCATTGCTATTCACTAATTGTATAACCTCAGGCAAGACATTTGTCTGAACCTCAGCTTTCCCATCTGTTAAAAGGGGATAATTATACTACCTCACAATATGAAGAACAAATGAAATAATACGTATCATGCACTTTTTTCTTTTTCTTTTTTATTAAAACGTTTTATTTTAAAAACATAGGCATGAATAATTTTTGAACACTGACCCTCCCAAAAAACAAAAAACCAAAAACCAAAAAAAACCTTTGTGTTCCAAATTTCCCCCCTTCCCTCCCTCCCCTAGATAGCAAATAACCCAATGTATGCTAAACATATTAAAAATATAAATCATGCACTTTTTAATAAGAGGATAAATATATATAAACTACTGTTATGGTCATGAAAAAAATTGTCTTGAGGAATTATTTTCACCCCCTACCATTTTATCTCTTTCCCAAAATCAAATCAGCTAGAGCTGTGATATGGATTTAGTTAAGGAAACATTCCCATTAATGCTAATTGTTGCACTAAACATGAAGATTCAAGTTAACTCAGATACATCACCCTGGAATTTTCAATTCAATAAATGTTTATAAAGGCCCTACTATATGCCAGACATATGAAGGACTGAGTCACAATGAAATACAAAACAAAGTCCCTGCTCTCCTAAGGATTGTTTAATCAAAGCATCTTGTTGCTTAAGCTTAGGTATCCTAAAATTTAAAAAGAAAAAAAGATGTTTGTTTTTTTTTTAAATCTATTTGAAAATTATTATTCTATCAGTCACATTCAGACAGTCTCTTATCAAGGAACAATAGATCACAGATTCCTGGAGTGACAGAGGTGATGTGGGTGTTGCACTTGAAACACAAATAGGAGAGCAGTTTTTTAGGCAGTGTTATAATAATGCTCTGTGATTAAGTACTGAATACTACCTTTGCTCCCCTCCTCTGAGGGTTTTATTTAAAATGGAGGAAAATCTAAAGAGACACTGGCCTCTCTATCTCTATCCTCTAGCCCAATGTCCTGGGTGGTCAGATGACTCTGAGGTTTGAAGCATTTAGGCATTCTCCATCCTCCTAATCTATGGCAAAGCTTCTTAAATTGTAGATTTTGACTCTATGTGGAGTCATGTAACTGAATGTGGGGGTTGTGAAAAATTTGACAACAATAAAAGGTATCAAATTTTCACAAAGATTAATATTTTATGTAAAAATAAACAAGCACATCCATCTCATTAGTATGGAATTTGCTTTTATTATTTGCAAATTTTTTTCAAAATCATATGTATACCAAAGAATTGTTTTAAAATAAATTTCTATATCATTTATTATCAGTAATTATTTTATTTGTGTAACTATTTTATATACCTATATACTATTTTGTATGCCTACATAAAATACCTATATGTAACCAGAGTTGCATAAACATTTCTTGGAAAAAGTTTAAGAAGCACTGGTCTATAGTATGTCAAATTTAAAAAAAAAGATATTCAAAGATATGTTGTACCATTTAAAAACAAAAGAGAATGTCTTTGAGTTTTTCCTGAAAATCTAATTTAGGTTCCAGGATTTGGGGTTCTTATGATTTCCCATCATAGGATCCAGGTATAAAAATCAGCTCCACTGCAACTGATAAAAAGGGATAGGAATAGAAATGTGATGGATTTTTGAGTATGAAACTTTCATAATCAAGCCCTATAGTACAGGTCATGTTAATATCCCATCAGTACCTTACATTCAATTCAATTAGCTTCCACTAATAAAGTCCAGTTTAACTCAATTCAAATTTAATTCACCTGACCTAAATGCCTACTCTGTGCAGAGGGATACCTGGGAAGATATAAAATTGAAGTGAGATTCACAATGAAGCTTACAATCTTTATTATTATTATTATTATTATTATTATTATTATTATTATTAATTAGGAATAAGACAAGCACAGATCAGAATAAATGTGGAACATGGTAGTGCTTTCTGGGCTTGGAACTGGTCTTCATTGCTCAGCAAAAAGTTAAGCTAAGTTTCAGGGATGACAAAGCATTTGGGATAAGATTTAGAGGCTAGGTAGGAATTTATGCCCAACACTAGGCTTATTATCTTGTCCTAGAAATCCATTTTTCCTTCTAACTTCAGTCCTTCAGTCAATGGCATCACCACTTAGCCAGTCTTCCAAGTTTGAAACCTTGTTGAGTCCATACTATTTTCTACAAAACCAAATAGAAATGACTTGGGGATAATTTGAGCTTCTGTTCTCCTTCTAACAGTGGAAATAATTGAGATACAATTGTATTAAGACTTCAAAAGTGGTAGCTCCAAGATCCTGGAAAAGAAAGAACAGAACCCCAGGCAGTAATATGAAACAAATTATGCCTTTCATTAGCTCAGGTTTTTTTCAACTTTAATGGAATCAAACCATGAAAAGAGCAAGGGAAGGAGGGAGGAAAAAATAAAGTGAAATGGAAAGAGGTGAAGGAGAAAGAAAGAGAGGGCGAGGGAGAAGGAGAGGAGGAGAAAAAGGAAAGGAAAGAAACAAAGAAGGGGACAGAGGGAAAAAGGGATAGAAAGCAATAAAAAAGGAGGAGGAGGGAGGAAAAGAAAGAGAGAGAGGGAGAAGGAGAGAGAAGGGGGAGGGAATGAGAAAGAGAATGGGAGAAAGAGGAAGAGAGAGAAAGAGGGTAAGAGAAAGAGGGAAGGTGGGATAGAGGGAAGGAGGGAGAGAGACATGGGAGAGGGGGGAGAGACAGAGAAACAGAAATACACAGAGAGAGAAAGCGAGAGCCGAGTTGCTTCCCTACTTTATTTTTAGCCATGTCAATAAAAAGGATGAACATGGACATCCTGTTTTTAATTAAGCTCGAAATATCCTATTCTTGTCTCTGAGTGAATAAAGCCCTATGGGGCAGTAGGGGTCTTCTCTGCTCAGTTTAACACACTCCTGCCCAGTCAGATTTAAGCTGAATCTTGAAGCATGTGGAGGGGAATCTTCATGTACCCTACCCTTCATGATTTCTCCCTTTCTGTGTTTTCTATTTTTTGCATCCCCAAAGCAACAGACTCCAGAGCATGAAAGGCATTCCAGGTCAAATCAACATGAATATGGTTCATAACTGATGAAATAAACAAGCCAAAGTTAAGAGTCAAGTCCCAGTCTTTCTCTTAGACAGAAGCCTAGCTGATCACCATATGTTAAGGGGTGGGAGAGAATATCTTATAACTGCACGAGCCTTGTGGTTTACAAAGAACTTTCAATTCATTTTAATCCAATTCAATTAGACTCATTAAGCACTTATTAAATACTTACTACATGATAGTCACTGAGTGATACAAAGACTTTACATTCTTTTCCATCAGGTTTAGGGTTCTGCTCTGAGGCATTCCTCTAGTCCGTCTAACCTCTGTCCATCTCACTTGGAGTCACTCAATTTTGGGAGCATTGTCTATTATTTTTGTATCTGTCAAGACAGCAGAACTCAGGGACAGAGAGCACAGTTTCATTTCTGGTCAACCAGAGGAATTCCTGCATCATGTTAGTAACCATCTCATCAAGGGAGCTAATCCACAACTTTGGCTTTAGGAAGATCCACTGAACTATCTGGCTTGGATAAGAATTTCTGCCAAATTCTGCCAAAAGCTGTTCAAATAAGGACCAGAAAGGTTCTCTGCATTCCTGACTCACTACTTTCTAAATGGTGGTAGCATATTGTTTTCATTTCTTTTTCCTGATGAGTGAATTAAATTGGTACCATATCAAAGGCATTAGCTCTAATGGGCTCCTTTAGATTAGAAATTCTAATAGTTCTGAAAACCAGCAAATTGAGTGCACTTCTACCTTATTGTCCTTTATAATTAAGCACTAATCTCTTGCCTTATCATAGACAGACAGACACATACACGAGAGAGAGAGAGAGAGAGAGAGAGAGAGAGAGAGAGAGAGAGAGAGAGAGAGAGAGAGAGAGAGAGAGAGAGAGAGAGAGAGAGATGTTCAACATCTTTCTTAAGCCCTGGCCACATGAATGACATATATGCCATTGGGCATCAGGGAACCTGAGAAATCTGGTCAAATACAAGAGCACTATTGAATATGGAGCTAGGAGGTGCAGAGAACGGAAACTGGATCAGAATCAGGAAGACATCTTCCCGAGTTCAAATCTAGACTCAAACTAGAGCCTATTTGACTCTGGGCAGGTCACTAACCTGCTTGCCTCAGTTTCCTCATCTGTAAAATGATCTAGAGAAGGAAATGGCAAACCATTACAGTACCTCTGCCAAGAAAACCTCAAATAATGGTCACAAAGAATTAGATGTAATTAGACTGTAATGACTAAATAGCATTTCCTTCCTTTATCTTCCCTCTTATTTCCCATGTCCCTTCTCCCTTTTTCTCCTGTTTCCTCACTTAGTGAAATGGTTTTTTTTTTCCAGCTACATTGTAGGGATTGCTTTTGCCCATATTTATTTTTTATTATAGCTTTTTATTTACAAGATATAGGCAGAGGTAATTTTTCAGCATTGTGAAATGTATTTCTATATTCAACTTTGTGTGTGTGTATGTTGTTCCCTCCTTTGACTATTTCAGATAAAAGTGAAATTCGTGTCTCCTATTTTCCCCACACACTCTCTTTTCTCCTTATTTATATAGACTTCTATATGTGTGTTCTGATTGTATAAGATGGTTTTCATTAATCTACTTCTATTCTGCTTTTTTAAAAAGCCTTTCTAATAGTATTTACTTTTTCCAATTATATATAAAGACATTTTCAAACATTTATTTTTAATAAGATTTTGAGTTCCAAACTTCCTCCCTTCTTCCCTTCTCTCCCCTTCCCTGAGACAGTATGCAATTTGATATAGATTACATATGTGCAATCATGTAAAACGTATTTCCATATTAGTCATGTTGTAAGAGAAGAAATAGTTTGTAAGAAAATTACAGTTTGCAAAAGGAAAAAAGACACACAAAAATTAGTGTGTTTTTGAATTCTTAAATTAAGACTTTATGTTAGAGTTGGGTTCTGCATACTTCTTGAAGTAAAGTCTGGGCTGACCTTGTTGCTGTTTTTTTAGGTTATTCCCAGACCTTAGACAGTTCAAGTTGAGGACCTACAAATTTTCAGAGCTTCCAAAGTAATCTGATCCAGGGCAAAGTCTGATTTCTGTCTTAGATTTGGGTCTCAGCAGTAGGCTTGTGGCTTTGTCTTGTGTGGAGTTCCAGTAAGCTGCTATTAGACACAACTGCTATCAACCTGCTGGAATGCTCTCCTTCAGAGTGTTAGAACTTTTGGTGTGTGATTCCTATCCTGCTATTTCTCTGCAAGCTTTAGACTGGATTAGAAGCTGGAGATGAGAACTTCTTTTTTCCTGATGTCTGAATTCCAGAACTGCTGTTAGCTTTTGATCTTTCTCACAGCCTCCTAAACAGCCTAGATCCTGTGGTGACCCAGTCCTCTCCTTGAACCCCATCCCTAGATACAGATCCCCTCCTTGGTCTAGCATAGATTTGTGACTTAGAACTTGCTGGTCTCTCATGTAAATTTAATTAAGGCATACTGAGGTACAGAATTCTGAGCTTTATCAGTTTATTAGCAGGTTACAAACCTGTCAATAAAGAGCTACCTCAGTTAGCCCAATGACCCAGAGCAGAATACACAGTTTTCTTTAATAAACAGAATGAAGAAAATAACTCAACGAATGAGGGAAATACAATTGGTTACAGAATTGGCAACATTATGGGGGGATAATACAATTGGCAAGAAATTAGAAATGAAAGACTAGCAACAACCCCTTCCTTCCCTCCTGAGAGTAGGAGTTCACCTGAAAAATTATATAGTGGATCAGACTTCTTTGGATTGCAAACCAGACACTCTTGAAGGATAGCTTGACAGTATAAAGATACTAGACCAGACTCTTTGATGTCCACCTACATCTCTCAAGGATAAAGAATTCCTTAAGAATAGAAAGTTGACTAATTAGCAGGAGAATTGAACTTCTAAACTTATCTTCTAGGCAAAGAGACCAAAAAATGTGGCTTGAGCCATGGAGCGATATGGAGCAGTAATAAAGGATAGGACTAATTACAGAATAGACTCTTATTCAATAGAAAGGGGATGATAAATGGAGTTGCAGCAGTACTATATTATAAGATTAAAGTAGTACTATACTAAAAGAATGAATGTACTTCAGAGATCCCCATTAATTAGGGAATAGCTAAACAAGTTACAGCGTGGTTGTGATGGAATTTTATTGTGGTATAAGAAATGACAGGCTCAATGATCTTAAATAGACTTGGAAAGACTTGCATGAAATGATGAAGAGTAAAGTGAGCAGAATCAAAAGAACATCATATATAATAAAAGCAATATTGTTTTAGAAACAACTTTGAGCAACTAAGTGAATTTGACTGTAAGTACACAATTAAAAATAAAGGAAATATGAAGAAAGACATTATGCATATAAAGAAAGAACTGATAAATAGAAGTATGTATAGAATAATTTCATGTATGTGTGTGTATATGCACCTATTTGTGTCTAATGAGAAGGGAAGGGGGAAGGGAAGGGAGAAAATAATTTACATGATAGCTTTATTGCATATTTGGATGAAATAGAAAATGGCACATAGTAGATTTGAAATTTCATAAGCAATCATCTTTGTTATATGTGTTAACAGAAATGCTGGTTTTGTTCTGTGAATTGAATATAAAATAAAATTTAAAAAAGTAATGAATGTATTTAACATGTATTAGACTATCTGCCATCTAGGGGAGGGGATGGGGGGAAGGAGGAGAAAATTTGTAACAGAAGGTTTAGCAAGTTTCAATGTTGAAATTACCCATGCATATATTTTGTAAATAAAAAGATATAATAAAAAGTAATGAATGAATAAAAAGGCGTTTGTTAAGCATAAACTGTGTGTCAAGTATTTCTACTTGTCAAGTACTGTGCTAAGTGCTGAAATCTGAGAAAGAAAACATAGTGGAGTATATTTGGGTGAAGATCAACAGAAGCAGAGAGGTGATATTATTATGCAGGTATACTAAAGACAACTTAATCATGAAACTTGGATAAGCAATTTGGAAAGTAGAACACAAGCCTAAGCATAATAATGATAGCACATTTTTGATTATCCGGATACCTTCTGAAGCTCCTTCTGCCAAAACCAAATCAGCTAATGCTTTATATTGTCTTAATTTCAGCCTTTCAAGGGCAGAGAAAATTAATTTTTCTTTTGAAAAAAAATCTGAATTTCACTAACAGCAAATGAGTCAAGCATTTCCAGATGCAAAGTAGGACAGGAAGGATCGCAGAGGCAGCTGATCTTGCTTTTCTTGTAAAATACATAATAAATTCATCATATTTTTTCAAAGCTTATCTTATCTGTGTTTCCTACTTACATTCATTATATATTTATATGCATTTTTAGAAAACACTTCAATAACCCTCATTGGTAATCCTTAACCCTCCACCAATAAATACCCTCCAAATGGAAAGAATATCATCAGCATCTCTAATATTTTAGACTTAGTTAGTCTTCCTCTAGTCTTATTGTTAGCAATGGTTTCTAAGGTGCACTTGACTTAATTCTCCAGGATGTCTGGCTCTATATCATCCTAGTTATCAGTGATGTTAAGATTTCTTGTACAGTTTGTGTGTGTGTGTGTGTGTGTGTGAGTGTGTGTGTGTGTATTCTTGCCACCTCTTTTTAATCTCTTTTGCTTCTGTTAAGTCCCTACCATTTGTGTCTTTTATCATGCTTATTTTTTTTACAAAAATTTTCTTGAAGAGATGCCTGATCTTTCCCATTCTATTGTTTTCTTCTATTTCTTCACATGCTTATTTAAGAAAGTCTTCTTATCTCTCCTTGCTATTCTCTGGAATTCTACATTCAGCTGGTTATGCCTTTCCCTTTGTCCCTTCTCCTTTTGCATTCCTTTCCTCATCAGATAGCCATTTGCTTTCTTGCCCTTCTTTTTCTTTGGGATGTTTTTTGTTGCTGTCTCCTGCACAATACCACAAATCTCTCTCCATAGTTCTTCAGGCATTCTGTCAGATTGAATAGCTTAAATTTATTCTTTATTTCTACTTCATTTTCATAAGGGATGTTATTTAGGTCATTCTTGCATGGTCTGATGGTTTTCTCTACTTTCTTTAATTTACATCTGAAATTTGCAATAAGAAGCTTATGACATGAGCCATGTCAGCTCCAAGTCTTGTTTTAACTGATTGTAGAGAGCTTCTCCTCTTTTGACTGTAGAGTATACAATCAATCTAATTTTGATATTGAAAAAGAGTGTTTGTTATCACCTGAAGTTATCTTGACAAAACTCTATTCATCTCTGCACTGTTTCATTTTGTACTCTAAGGCCAAGCTTGCCTGTTATTACAATTATCTTCTGATTTCCTACTTTAACATTTAATCCCTTATGATGAATGTAACATTAGGGGAGTTATTTCTAGAAGATGTTATAGGCCTTTGTAGACCTGATAACTTTAACCTTTTGACATCAATGGCTAGAGCACAGACTTTTGGTATTGAATAGTTTGATGTTGAATGGCTTCAAACAGGTATCATCCTATCATTTTTGAAATGGTACCCTAGTACTGCTTTTTCTTACTCTTTTATTTTCTAGGAAGGCTATCCCATTTCTTCTAAGTGATTTTTTTGGCAAGGCATTTGGGGGTAAGTGACTTATAATGGGTCATACAGATAGTAAGTGTTAAGTGTCTGAGGCTGGATTTTAATCTTCTAAGGAATTCTTGCCTACAGTTTGGACTCAATTGTCTTTTAAGTCTCCTCATGTTATCATGAGTTTTTGCAGTCTGGCTTCTGACCTTAATACTCAATATGCTCTTTGCAAAGTTGTGACTGATTTCTCAGTTGCCAGAGTTGATTTTCTTTTTTCTGTCCTTCTTAACATCTCTGCTATATTTATTACTGTTGATTACCCTCCCTGTCTTGCAGACTTTTTCCTCTCTAAGCCTTTGTAATGTTTCTAGATTTCCTATTAGACTGAGATGCTTTACAATGCTATTGCCTCACTTTCTGGTGTTTGCTGGAGTTCCCAGATACTTAGGGAAATAAGTTGGCTTTCTTAAACATCTTGTAATAAGTATCTCTCCTGTTTCCTCTGCTATTCCACTCCCCATCCCTTAAACATAGCTTTCTAAAAATAAGAGTGTCTTTCTCAAAACATTTTAAACCTCAAAAACCTTCATAGTTCTTGTTTCTTTTGGGATTATAAAACTGGAAGAGATCTCAGAGGTTATTGAATCCAACCTTCTCATTTTATAAATGAGAAAACTGAGGTTTAGTTTAAATGAGTTGTACAGGGTCACACTGCTAGGTAAATGTGGCAAGATTTGAATTCTGATCTTTGATTCTTTCACTCTGCCTCTGATCTGGGACATGATTTAGGTTGTGGTGCTCCTGATGTTTCTTAAGTTCAAGAATTCAGGAAGGCAGATAGATAAAAAGACGTACCTGAACAATCTCCAGCATTTCAGCCTTGCTGATGTATCCATTCCCATCCAGGTCATACATGCTAAAGGCCCATTTCAGCTTCTGCTCCAGTTTCCCTCTTGATGTTACACTCAGAGCAATAATGAATTCTCTAAAGTCTATTGTTCCATCTCCATTTGCATCAAAAGTGCGGAATACATGCTCTGCAAATTTGGAAGCGTCCCCATAAGGAAAAAAGTTCCCATATATTTTCTTAAATTCCTCCATGGATAAATGACCACTTGGGCAGTCTCTCAAGAAGCCTTTATACCATTCCTGGATCTCATGTTCAGTAAAGTCTGTGCTTTCCAGCAAATCCTGCATCACCTCTGGGCGTAGTTTGCTGTTCTGTTTCCCCATCCTGGTGTCAGAAGTTCAGCTGTAAATGGAAAAAGGGAAAAATTAGATCATTTTAAGTTTTAGTCAATTAACATCAAATGCATAAGTGCTTATGTCAAACACTGTACTTGGTGTTGGTGATACAAAGAAAGGCAAAAAAAAATAGTACCTTCTCTCAAAAAGTTCAGAATTCAATGTATATAACATATGCAAACTAAATTTGAGATAGTTAGAGGGGAGGTACTAATTAGCATTAAGGGATATTAGAAAAGGCTTCCTATAGATGGCAAAATTTTAGCAAGGAGGCAGATTTGAGAAGAGACAGAGCATTCCAAGCATGGGGACAGCCAGAGAAAATGCCAGAAGTCAGAAAATGGAGTGTCTTGCTCAAAGAACAGAAGGTTATGTTAATCTAAAAAGGTTAACCAAAGACCTGCCAAGAATTATCTCTGGGATTCTCTTTGGGAACAATGTGAAGCTAAAGAGCTATCAATGCACTAAAAAAGATAACCCTGGTCTATCATTTTATAAAAATGAAGAACACTCAGCCATCTCCTATTTAATCCAGGATGAGAAAAATATGACCAAGAATAACACCTGTCCCTTCATTATTCATTTAACAATATTTCCAAGTAAGGTAATATTCAAATACCATCTGAATGCAATAAACAAGACTATGGAAGGGCCAAACAGAGAATAAATATCTTTTTAAATTTCAGTTAACTAAATCAAGTCAGGAGAAATAATTGAAGTCACTGAGTGAAAAAGTTGAATGTTAAAAACTGGACTTTGTAAAAGGGCAAATATGTTTTGTCAATTAAAATAGCCTCTTATAACTATCACTTTGTCAACAAAGTTCAAACACTAGTTTGATATTCAGGACCCTTCACAATAAAGCTCTTGCTCAGGACTTACTAACATGGAGTCCATACATTCTAGTATGATCTAGGGATTTCAGGGTATTCATCTAGTTGGGATAGGAAAAATATTTATTTAAATATAATTTCCTTTGCAATACTATGAATTTCTGTTTTATGGATTTAAAAACATAATTGAGAAAGAGTTCATAGCTTTCTTCAGACTGTCAAAGATGTCTACGACAAAAAGGGTTAAGAAACACTATTCTACAAACAGTTTTCAGATAAAGAAATCAAATCTATCTATAGTTATATTTTTAAAATGTTGTGAATCACTACAAATTAAAGAAATTCCACTTAAAACAACTCTGAACTACCATTTTATACCTATCAGACTGGTTAATATGATTGTCTGGAATGGAGAGATAAGGTGAACTTACAGAAATGTATGAATTCTTTTTCTGTATTTTATTTTCATTCTTTCTGTGTCTCCCTATGACCTGCATAAATACAATATGTGCAGGCCTATATTTACTTAACCTAAGTGGGTGACATTTATCAGTGTTTGACATTTATCAATATTTAGTCTATTAGCTTTACCACTGTCTCCTTGATTATCTAAAGCCTGAAGGCCTGATTTTCTGTTTCCTAGAAATCAGATGATTTTGAGGAAACAGAAACCTTCCATTACAATCTCTCCAGATAGCAACCACCAATTAGATGCCTCCCCCCCCTTCTCAATACTCTCTTACTTGTGATGTAATCTCTTGTATAAAAGCTGTGTATCTTTATTACTTCTTTAGCCCTCCTACAGCAAACTTTCTCTTTCCCTTATCTCATTGTGGGACTCCTCATTCTCATAAGTATTCAATAAACAATTTTTCTGCTTTCTACTTTAAGTGATCTCTGATCAGTCATTTTGGGTAAGGGTCTTTTTACATGCCACATGTGACAAAAAAGGAAAATGATAAATGTTGGAGGTGATGTGAGAAAATTGGGCCACTAACGCAACTATTGGTAGAGTTGTGAACTGATCCAACCATTATGGAGAACAATTTGGAATTATTCCTAAAAGACTATAAGATTGTGGATACCCTTTGATTCAACAATGCCTATAGGAGGTCTGTTTCTCAAAGACATCCAAAAATGGGGGAAATTAATACATTTGTTAAAAAATACTTATAGTACTTTTTTTGTGGTAGCTAAGAATTAAAAATTGAGTGTATGTCCATCAATTGGGGGATGGCAGAAAAAAGTTGTATGTATAAATATATGTATATTATTGTAGTGGAATAATATTGTGCTATAAGAAATGACAAGCAGGATGATTTCAGAAAAACCCAGAAAGATTTACATGACCTGATACAAAATTAAAGTGAGCAGAACCAGGAGAATACTACTCAGAATAAAAGCAATATTGTATGATGAATAACTGTGAAGGATTTAGCTATTCTCAGAAATACAATCATCCAAGACAATTCCAAAACACTCATGATAGAAAATGCTGTTTACATTCAGAGAAAGAACTAATGGAGTCTGAATTCAGACTAAAGAATTAATTCCTTCCTTCCTTCCTTCCTTCCTTCCTTCCTTCCTTCCTTCCTTCCTTCCTTCCTTCCTTCCTTCCTTCCTTCCTTCCTTCCTTCCTTCCTTCCTTCCTTCCTTCCTTCCTTCCTCCCTCCCTCCCTTCCTTCTTTTCTTCCACAAAATGACTAATATGGAAAAATTTTAAATTCTTGCTCATACTTATCATTTCATAGAGAGAGGACAAAAGGGAGGGAGGGATAGAATCTGGAACTCAAAACTTAAAAAGAAACAAAAGTTAAAGTTTTTTTAAATAAATAATTGAGGAAAAATGATTTTTTAAAAAGAAGCCGTGTTCTAGCTATCCTTTTCAGCTTTATCTGATACTACTCTCCTTCATATACTCCATGCTCCAGTGAAACTAGATCACTGTTCTATACACATGTCCCATACATTTTAGTTTTTATGTCTCTACTATGTCTGGGATGCCCACCTCTGGAAATTACCCATATTTACCTTTTGAGATCCTGTGAACCAAGTGTGGTAGGGACAAACCTATAATCCTTGGCACTGGAGAGACTAAGGTTGGTGGATTATCTGAATTTCGAATTTCTGAGTTGTGGTAGAGCTGAAGTCAATAGATGTCTGTATCAAGGCTGGCACCAATATGAGGAACCCCAAGGAGCTGAGGGCCACTAGTCAGATTGTTCCAACTAAGAAAAACAGACCTAAAGTTTCTGTAGGGATTTATATTGGGATAGAGACTTGAGTACTCTCTGCACTTCCAGACCAGGTGAAATAGAGACACAGATTCAAAACAAACAAACAAACAAAAAAAAAAAAAAAAAAAAAAAAAAACAGTTCTTTTTCAAGGACTACCTTGAATTCCACTTTCTTCTCCAAGAATCCTTTCCTTAGTCATTTGCCATGTCACCTTGACTTTGCTAAATGTCTCTTAACTAGTAAATCCATTATCTTTTTTTCCAGTTGCCATTCTATTTAAATTGTCTATAGTATTTGAAACTCTTATTTCATATCATCCTTCCCTACATTTTTGCTCTATTGCTCTTTGTTGAATTTCTTTTTATTTGTCTGACTGCTTCTTTTTTGTCTCCTTTGCTAAACCACAGAGTATCGGCTGGATTTGACTTCAGAAATGTGACTTTCCATCGCCCTGCCCAGTACCCTACACTCTATGGCACCATCTACCTGCATACTTCTGGGTAGTAGAACTGAAAAATGGACTAAATTGGACTGCTCCAAGGAATGGGATCTCCTTCAGTGCAGATTTTCACTTCAAAGGGTGGTTGAATATTTATTAGAATTCTATAAAATGAATCTTTTGTTATTGTTGCCATAGTTTGAAATAATCTCTAAAGTCCTTTCCAATGCTGGGATTCTATGACTTAGAAAAATACTATTTTTCCTTATAATTTGTTTTCCTTAGAATTTAAAACTGTCTTTCAGTTGACTAGAGCAGGGAATCCATACTCCACCTCTGAACCTTAGATAAGATATAGCTCAAAGATTAATAGAGCACCATATTAATTTGTGGAATATTAAAGTAATTTTAAGTTTGTTTTGGGGAAATAATTCAGAATATAGTCTCCCTCAATCCCCCTGCCTTTTTTAATTGGTACATCAGTATCACATTTTTTTTAAAATGCAAATTACCCATGTCTTATTTTCTATAAGAAATGCCATTTTAATATTTAAGTCTTCTGCCTCCAATGAGGATATGATTAGGCTTTCCTTGAAACTCAAAACACTATTTCTACCAAATTGAACTTAGCTCATTTAAAAAGTAGTTCTCCTTGATTAACAATGTCCACATTGATCTTCAATTTCCCCATCATTTTGACTAAATCCTTCACTTTGACTGAACTATGTAGAACTATTTCTTTAAAAATAGTAATTAAAAACCATTTTAAAAAATTCATTAGCATAGAAAGACCCTTAGAGAAACAAAACTTATGAGAATGGAACATATGACTTGGGAAATAAGTTTATGATTAGATCTAGAATTATTTCATGCTAAAATGACACACATTTTTCTAACTTAAACAAAGCATGTAGACTTTATCAGATTATATGACAAAAATTTCTGTGGATATTTAACCTAGTCTTCCCTCTTCTTTCCTACTATTTTTTGAGATGTGATTTCTGCCTCTCCTGCACCAGTGTATGGAGGCATTAAAGGGCTCTACTCAAAAGATTTCTTAAAAGTATTTGCCTTCCTTCCTCCTTTGCTCTCATCCCTGAAGAACTCCAGGTTTAGATGAGAAGCCATAGAAAGAAACTGCCTATTTGAGTTCAAGCCTTGGGTTTTGCAATTAGGTGGCACAGTGAATAGAGTGTCGGACTTTGAAGAAGACTTATATTCCTAAATTCAAATCTGACTATAGACACTTGAGTGTCTATACCCCAAGTATGACATTAACCCTGCTTGCCTCAGTTTCTTTGTCTGAAAAATGAGTGGGAAAAGGAAATGAAAAATCACTGCAGTCTTTGTCAAGAAAACCCCAAATGGGATCATGAAGAATTAGACATGACTGAAAAATGATTAAACAACAGCTAAGATTGAACTTAAACCATATGAGTACAACTGGGGAACCCTAGTTCAAATAATTCAAAGGTAGGTAGAAGAGACCTGAGAAATCATCTGGTTCAACTCCCTTCTTTTATAGAGGATAGCAAGTTAGCATAATGGACGCAGTACTGACTTGAAACCGAGAAAACCTGAGTTCAAATCCTGCCTCAGGCATTTACTACCTGTATGATTCTGGGCAAGTCATTTAAATTGTACTTGTCTCCTCAGCTGCAAAACGAGAGTAATAATAGCACTCATCTCATAACATTGTAGTGAAGATTAAATTTCATATATAAATATATATATATACACATATATATGCAATATGTACTATATATATACATTTGTATAGTTTTGCAAACCTTAAAATGCTCTGGAAATATTATTTGTTTCTACTGTTTTCATGTTAAGCATTTTTATATTTACATGTTAATAATTAACTTTAATTACAGATGAGGAAACTAAGGCACACTGAAGTTGAGACTCTTGCTCATAGTTACAAATGGCAAAACTGGGATTCAAAATAGATTTTCTGATTACAAGTGCCATCCTTTAAGATCACAGGCAATAGCCATCTTTAAAAAGCCTTCTTTAATTCCTGCAGCTCAAAACAATTTGTCCCTCTTAAGAACTCTTATAGAATCTTCCTTAAATTATTTATCTTTCTCTTCTAAGATTTTACATGTTATCTAGTCCAAACTCCTACATTTTATAGCCAAAGAAATTGAAACTCCACAAGTATTCAATGATTTGCCCAGGATCACACAAGCAGCAGAACTGGATATGAAATGTTTTTTATTGCCTCAATGGGCTGAATTGTCTTAATAATTGCAATAATCTTAGATTAGTGCAAAATAATTCTTCACCTCTTAGGCATGAAATTTGCAGTGACAAAAGAGAGACAGGTCTGTGTTAGAATGGTTGTAAAAGACAAATCTTATAAAAAATACTTGTTGCTATAGCTGTAAATTGGACAAACTTCTGGAAAGAAATCTGAAATGATATTAAGAAAATGACCAAAATCTCCTTTGACTCAGAGATCACATTTCTAGGCACAGATTTCAAGGAAATTAAAGATAGAAAGTTCATATATAGTAATATTTATGTTAAGATTGTAAAGAATTAGGAATAAATTAAATAGCCATTAACAGGTTGTTGTTGCTATTGTTATTTGTTCTTCCTTTTGGAAGAGGACCATGATATAGGGAAGTGATGCCATGACATGCAAATGAATTGGATGAAAGTGAGGAAGGGCTGGGTAAGGTTACCTGCCTCACTTTCCCTTGCAGAAGTATCTGGGTCCAATGGCAAGATATAGATCAGGATGACTGAAGATGGCTCTGGAGGAAATAGGAGACTTTGTCCTTTTTAAGTGCCTCCATTTTTTAACTGCTCTGTTTAGTGACTAAGTCTAGGTAACAACTGAAACAAAGAATCTCCTCTTTCACCTAGATTTTAAAAAATCTAAATGAATGAATGAATGAATCTAGTAAGGGAAGACTCAGAAACAACTATTATTTACATTCAACCTGAATCAAATGGGACCCAAAAAATAACCAAATGGAGCTTGATTTAATTGGTCTGTTGGTAGGCAATTAGAATCAGAATAACTAAACAAATTGGATAGGGTCTAATTTCATTGGCATAAGGTGAAGAAGCTTCATCTACCAATGTAGCTTAAAGCTGGCTTAGACCATTAAAAGGTTATGTGACAAGTTCCAAACTGAGCAGTCATTATGTGTCGGAGGAAACCCAGTTGTCTAATAATTACATCACTATGCACTATCCACAATTCATTCCACCATTACATCTGTTCTCTATCCACTATTTATCTCTAAATAAACTGTTAGATAATTAAATATGGTGGCATATTATTGTGCTATTAGCAAAAGATACAGAGGAGTATAAAAAGAATTCTATGAATTGATGAAAAGTAAAGAGAACCAAGAAAATAGCATATGCAATTAATTGCAACAATGTAAATAAAAAGAAAAACAACTCCCCATACATACTTCATATTACACAATTAAAATAAATATGCTTGGACTCCAAGAAGAGATTAGAAAATGTGTCTTGTTCCTGCATTTTGTAGAAGTGACTATGTGTGTGGAACATTGTATATACTTTTAAACTCAGTTGATATACACACACACATATATATGTATATGTGTGTGTGTGTATATATTATATATACACACAGATTATTTTTGGTCAAACTTCTTTTCCCTGCTTTTTATTCTTTGTCATGAGAAGTAGAGAGTAAGGAATATATTTGGATTTTTTGTTTCTTTGCTTGTGACCAGTCCTGTGATTTCATTGGTTTTCATAAAAAGCTCTTTATGGGAAAAGTTGTCTACTACTCTTCACCAGCTTCTCTTGGCAACTTAGAATCTTGAAGAGTCGTCCAGGGGCATTAGGGACTCAAGTTATTTACAACAAAATTATATAGCCAATATGTGGAAAAAGAAATATTTGAACCCAGGTCTACCCACTTCAAATACCAGTTCTCTACAGACTGCGCCATCTATGCTTTCTCATTTAGACATAAAGGTGGTACCTTAAGAAGGTACCAAGAAATTATTTTTATGATAACAAGAAAATTAGGAGGAGAAAGGGTATGATAAAAGGAGAAACCTTTTGAAGGAAAGGAGTGGAGACAGAATTAAGGGAATAAGGAAAGGGGTTGACAGGGCAAAGTGGCTATTATACATTTATCTCTCTATCACATTTGACAATAATCCAAGGCAACCATGCTAACATGTGAAAGAACAACCATAAATCACTTCTTTGTTCTAACATCATATCCTACTCACTGGAGCCATCAAAAATGTCCAAAGGAATTTGAGAATATCCAGTAGATTAGAGCTTGTAAGTATCTACACCATTCCCTGGGGGCGTTAATGAGGATGAGTGCCACAGGAATTCTCTCAGGCATTATGAACTAAATGTGCCACTCAGAAAATCACACAGGGTCTTGATGTCCTGAGCAATTATAATAATGACAATATGCCTAACTATTAAGCAACAGTAAATAAGATATTAGTGACAGCCAGAAACTATATTCTAAGCAAGATGTTCTAATTATTTAAATTAACTTATTTAGTATAATTTTTGAAAATATCTGACCATTTGTTGGAATATCCAGAGACACAAAAGTATATATAATGTTTTAGTATGTATGTGTGGCATGCATGTATAGAGACACAGAAACATTCCCTTCCTTAGAGAGACAGATATGTAATTATCTCTGTGTAAATATAAATGTGTGTGGTATGTGTGTGTGTGTGTGTGTGTGTGTGTGTGTGTGTGTGTATAAAACTTTAAAAAAATTAGAGTGAGGAGTTGTTCTTTAGGATTCTGAAGCACAGGAACTAATATTCCCCAAAATGACCCCCCCTCAAGGTTTCCTCTAGCCTTCCTTAAAATTTCATATATATATATATATATATACATATATATATATATATGAATTGCACATATATATAAAACATTTAATGTAATATTAATTAATGCTATGTGGGTTTGCCTTACTCCTATTGCTTCTAGGACCAAATAGCACTTAAAGCTCTTTATACCTTATTCAAACCTACATTTCCAGTATGAATTATATTTTACTCTCTTTTCCACACATGGCTGAATAGTCTTTACTATCTTTACAGAATTCTACCTCCTTTTGCATAGACTGTGCCTCCCCAAATTGTGCTGCTGTCCCCACACCCAGAACCTAGATTCTCCTTCCTCAATTCTACCTTTAAGCATCCTGAGTTTCCTTCAAAACTCAGCTCAAATATCAAGTCTTGTTCATTGTGTAGTCATTTCAGTCATGTCTGACTCTTCTCAACTTCATTTGGGATTTTCTTGATAAAGATACTGGAGTGGTTTGCCACATCCTTTTCCATCATCTCCTATAAGAGGTCATTACTGATTTCTCCAAATACTATTTCTCTTTCCACATCCACTCCCATTTTATCAAAGAAAAAATACCTTGTATTTCTTTTGTATATCATATTCTTATATACCTATTTCTCATTTGATAGAATGTAAACTTCTTGAGGACTCTAATTTTTCTTAATATTTCCAACATCTAGCATAAAGCTTGCCACATAAGAGGCACTTAAAAATGTTTGTTGATTGATTGATTGATTTCTAAACAGCTTTATCTTTAAACATAAGCCTCAGAGAGAAGTAGGTGGAGACCTGGTCTCAAGGTCAGAAGGACCATTGTTCAATGACTTGGAGCCCATACTAGCTATGTGACCAGGGGCAGGATGATGACTAGAAGTTTTGGACCAGGTGTTACCCTGCATTGGAGGAGGGCTTTAACACTTCCTATATAAGAATGAAATCATAAGCAGAGTGGCAAAAAAAAATTCCTGAAAAGTATATGTAAAATAAGTAGTCATATTAAAAATGCACCCAAAGCTGGGGAGCAATCTGAAATTATGCCCCCAAAGTTATCAAACTGTGCATATCCTTTGATTCAGTAGTGCTGCTACTGGGCTTATATCCCAAAGAAATACTAAAGATGGGAAAGGGACCTGTATGTGCCAAAATGTTTGTGGCAGCCCTTTTTGTAGTGGCTAGAAGCTGGAAGATGAATGGATGTCCATCAATTGGAGAATGGTTGGGTAAATTATGGTATATGAATGTTATGGAATATTACTGTTCTGTAAGAAATGACCAGCAGGATGAATATACAGAGGCTTGAAGAGACTTACATGAACTGATGCTGAGTGAAATGAGCAGAACCAGGAGATCATTATACACGTCAACAACAATACTCTATGAGGATGTATTCTGATGGAAGTGGATATCTTCGACAAAAAGAAGATCTAATTCAGTTCCAATTGATCAATGATGGACAGAATTAACTACATCCAGAAAAGGAACACTGGGAAACGAGTGTAAACTGTTGGCATTTTTGTTTTTCTTCCCAGGTTATTTTTACCTTCTGAATCCAATTCTCCCTGTGCAACAAGAGAACTATTTGGTTCTGCACACATATATTGTATCTATAACATATTTAACATGTATAAGACTGCCTGCCATCTAGGGGAGAGGGTGGAGGGAGGGAAGGAAAAGTCGGAACAGAAGAGAGTACAAGGGATAATGTTGTAAAAAATTACCCAGGAATATGTTCTGCCAATAAAAAGTTATAATAAAAAATGTACCCAAAGCTCATAATTTAAAAGAAATTTGAGTGAATTCATTTGCAAAGTGAATATTTGTTCACATTGGAGTTTCTGGAAGCAAACTACACTAAAGCTATGGCAAATTACTCCAAGACAGGTGCTGCAGACCTTCTATTTTATTCTAAGTCACATATAATCAGGTTACTGTTCAAATATGAATGCAAAATTTAACTACAGATGCAAAATAAAGAAAGAAAGAAAAGAAAAGAAATAATATGATGAACTACAACATGCCAATCATGATCAAGAATTTAAAATATTTAACAACTTTCCAGTTACAAAGAGAAAATAAAATACCAAGCTGGAATGACTGTTTAAGGTTGAGAAATGAGCCACTAGGATGTTTTTCTCCTCCCTCCCTCTCCCTCTCTCTCTCTCTCTCTCCCTCTCTCTCTCTCTCTCTCTCTCTCTCTCTCTCTCTCTCTCCTCTCTCTCTCTCTCTCTCCTCTCTCTCTCTCTTCTCTCTCTCTCTCTCTCTCTCTCTCTCTCTCGTCTCTCTCCCTCCCTCCCTCCCTCCCCCTCCCTCTCCCTCTCCCTCCCTCCCTCTCCCTCCCTCCCTCTCTCCTCTCCCTCCTCTCCCTCTCCCTCTCCTCTCTCCCTCTCCCCTCCCTCTCCTCTCCCTCTCCCTCTCCCTCTCCCTCTCTCTCTCTCTCTCTCTCTCTCTCTCTCTCTCTCCCTCTCCCTCTCCCCTCTCCCTCTCCCTCTCCCTCTCCCTCTCCTCCCCTCTCCTCTCCCTCTCCCTCTCCCTCTCCCTCTCCCTCTCCCTCTCCCTCTCCCTCTCCCTCTCCCTCTCCCTCTCCCTCTCCCTCTCCCTCTCTCTCTCCTCTCTCTCTCCTCTCCCTCTCCCTCTCCCTCTCCCTCTCTCCCTCTCCCTCTCTCCCTCTCCCTCTCCCTCTCCCTCTCCCTCTCCCTCTCCCTCTCCACTCTCCCTCCCTTCTCTCCCCTCTCTCCCTCTCCCTCTCCCTCTCCCTCCTCTCCCTCCCTCCCTCCCTCCCTCCCTCCCTCCCTCCCCTCCCTCCCTCCCTTCCTTCCCTCCTCCTTCCTTCCTTCCTTCCTTCCTTCCTTCCTTCCTTCCTTCCTTCCTTCCTTCCTTCCTTCCTTCCTTCCTTCCTTCCTTCCTTCCTTCCTTCCTTCCTTCCTTCCTCCTCTTTCTTTCTCTGTTTCTCCCTTTCTCTTTCTTTATTTCTGTGTATATCTCTCTGTATGTCTCTCGGTGTCTCTGACTATGTTTTCTCTGTTTCTCTCTTTTTTTCATTGAGATATCTCGTGTTCTTCATATTTGTGATGACTCACAGGATGCTAAAAGCTCTATGAATTATTTCCTTCTAGTCAAAAGTTAGATTTTTCCAGGGCAAAGGCTACTACTAAACATTGGAAAATCTAGTAACCTTCTGAGGTAATGAACTCATAAAACTGGCAGTGAGATTCTGATTCTCCTAAATTGGGTTTCACAAAATGCTAATGGCTGGAAACAGATTTTGGCAATAACTTTGATTCAAATGAGCCTGGAGAGGGAATGGTTCGAGGACTGGTATAGACAAGACATTAGCACTTTGGCTGGTCAACATTTCACTTAAAGTTTCATCTCATGGCGTGGTTTTAAATGAAGAAACTTATTATAAAAAAGACATAGGCAAAGAGGATCATCTGTTAACCTGGGATAGTTTGAGCATTGGCTTAGGTATATAACATTTACAGAAAGTTAAAATTCAGCAATTTCTAAGTTAGAGGTTTTTCTGTGTGCCCCAAAATGGATTAAATAAAATTTTGAAAATTTCTTAGCAAATATTTCTAACTGAAACATATTTTTCCCAAAAGGTTGTGATAGGGGAGATATGAGTGTATGTATGTGTGTGTATATGCACATATATAAATGTATATATACACATATATGTGCATATATAAATGTATATATGCACATATATGTATATATGCATATATAAGTGTATATATACACATATATGTGCATATATATACATGTATATATATATATATATATGCATAAAGTTGTTCAGTTATTCAGTTGTGTCTGACTCCTTGTGACCTTATTTGGGGTTTTCTTGGCAAAAATACTGGAGTCATTTGCCATTTCCCTCTCCACCTCATTTTACAGATGAGGAAACTAAGTGACTTTCCTAGTAAGTGATTGTGGCTGAATTTTAATTCAGAACTCCCTAATTCTAGGCTCAGAGTTCTATCCACTATATCATTAGTTGCTCCTAATTTTTGACTACAACAATATAAATATAAATATAAATACATTTTCATTGCCAAAAAAAAATCATCTATTGGTTACAATTTTTACATAGTTGGTTAAATTAAGCTATTCTTTGGACAGCAGGCATAGTGCATTGTTAATAAGTAAATACAGATCTGTCTATATTATACAAAGTTTTTAAAGAATCTTCATGAAGGTTTCATATATTAAGACTTAAACCTTCACTGAGACTTTTGAGACACCTGTATACTATGAAGACACATGTTTATAGATTACAAAGTATAAAATAAATCAACTCTAGTTACACACAAAGAGAAAAGTTAGATACAAATTAGGAAAGAAAAGGCAAACATAAATGTTATGATTATGTACTTTGACCAGAAAAATGTTCCCATTTGGCCAGAGAAATTTCAAAGTGGGGTAATTTAATATAATTGATATTACTTCTCTAGAGCTTCTTTAAGATACAGAATAACTTTGGCTACACAAAGATGACCTTTTAAATCATGGATTTGGTAATTGGATTGTATGAACAGTCAAGTTTTTTCAAACCATATCTTTATTTCAGTTCATAGTGTTTGCTCCCTGCTTACTATAAGTTTTCAATATAAATTCTTTGAAATAGCTTTTCTTCTTTATGAGGTTATGTTTTTAATAGTGAACTCTATAATAGGTAGTTGCATTTGTGCTTCTACTGATAAAACAGGGTGGAAATGGAGAAAGGCCATTTTAGCATGAAAAGATTACTCAGCTGGAAGGATTTTTTTTTCTGTCTTATCAATATGTTCTGTAACTGAGCCTGTGGAAAATCCATTAGATTTGCTCAGAATTATTGGAACAGTAATAGGGTCTCCAAGGACTTTGGAATGTTGTCAAGATCAGTACTACCAGCAAGCAAGCATTCCGGGCTGAAGAGGGCCTGTCTTTGGGCCCAAGCAAGATTTATTTTTTAAAAGAGGTATGACTATGTTTTTTTAATTCACACACACACTATATTTCTGAAGTTAATCAAAACAGAATATTAGCAGTGATTAAAAAACCATGCATACTCAGAAAACAATCTAGTATAGAAATAGCAGTTCTTTAGAGTTCATTGCACATCCTGCTGTTTGTATCATTAAATGTTCCAAAACAATTATGTCCTTTAGAGTATGTTATGGGAGCACGATCCTCAGATGAAGATGAACAGAATGATGTAGCAAGCCAAATGTCTGTTTTGGACATGGCAAGAGTTTCCAACAGTTAATCCTAGGAAAAAACCTAGATATGAATAAATATAATGAATATTATATGCTATTATACTATATCACATGATTATAATATAGTACAATCTAATGTAACAATATATAATATAGTATAATATAATTAACATACATATTATATGAACTATACCTTTGGTGAGATTGAAAGGAAGGAGAAAGAAGGTAAAATTGCTGAGAAATTCCAGTTTGAACATATGTCATCTAAGGGGACATTAATCCATCAATTCATTCTCCAAGGCAGACAAGATTTATCGAGTAACTACTACATGCCAACACCATACTTTTGTGCTCCTCATGAGACCCTTCAGTAAAAGATATTATCCTTGTGATGTCATTGGCCTCTGAGAATGAAGGACCAGCATCTGCAGAGCAGAGCATAGAACATAATATAAATTATGGAAGACAATAAATCTGAATTCAATGCAATGGCCTAGTAGAGCTCTATTTTCTTTCTTTTCTATGGCTCTAGGGCTCCTTCTAGAGCAGGAGTCTCCAAACTTTTTTGATTTTGCAACCTATAAGTTAAAAAAAATGGTTGGTCCCTACTCCCAAAATATATACATTTACTTATTTAGGGGTTGGACAGTATGATTTGATTAGTATATGGAAATCCCAGGTGAGAAACTCCCTTAACCAATGCAGATTTGCAACTTCTCTAAAACTTAGAATTTTACACAGTTTCTTAGAGTACCAAGTAGTTAAATAACTTGCTCAAAAGTAAGAATATGATGTAAGAGAAAGAATGAGACAAAAGTATGAAAAAAAGGACAGGAATGAGAGATGCAGGTGACCTTTGCCTGAAACTTCTGAATTGTTAATCAGATGTTTGTGCATTTGCAGAGTATTTCCAACCAGCACTCCCATGTGCTAAATGTTATCCCTGAGCTGTCAATCATTCCTTTAACCCAACATTATTTGACCAGGATAATTTTGCTGCAGAGCAAAGAAAATAGCTAATAGAAAACAAGAGGATTTCATTTATCTCCCTAATCTCTTTTTGTTGATGATTAGAAGACTTCTGTGTTAATGGCCCCTTCATGAGACTAGATGCTATAGATATTGTTTCAAGAACATGGAATCATACATGCTGTGTTAAAGTTGCAGAGATCTCCTAATTCAATCCTCTCATTTGACAGAGGAAGGGACTGAGTCTCAGAGAGTCGTGGCCTGTGAGAAATCCCACTGAGAGTCTTTAGGGACTAGGCTCAATCTATATCCAAGAGCAAATCCCCCTGATCTTTTAGATGAAACTCAGCTTTACTGGATTTGCTAGGGCTTATTTTTCACTAGAATTGTCATCACTGGGTTATAGGCCAGGCTCCACAACTACATGATGTTAAAAATTCATGCAAGATCCCCAAATCCTTGGCTGCTTGACTGCAAATGGACATAATAGTACTTATTCTACCTACCTCACAAAGTCAAGAGAGGAAAATTGCTCTGTTTGATTTTAAAGCACAACACAAATGTGAGTTATTATTATTATGGAATATAATATAAATGAAATTCCATCTATACAGCACTATGACATTTTAAATGCTCCGCATATATTATTTCGTCTGTTAATGACTGTGAAATGTGTTGCAGATAGTGTTTCCATTTTATAGATAAGGAAACTGAGGCTGACAGAGAAAATATGGAATTGTCCCAAGGCCACACAACTAGTAAGTGCCTGATTCAGAAGAACTCAGATCCATGCCTTTCTGATTCTAGCTCCAGCTCTCCATCTATCATACTACTTAGCAGGAATGACTTAAAACTATCAAAAAACAAACCAGATCTGTGTTCTGGCCTAGTCAAATAGCAACCTGGGTATAAAAAATGGAAATTATGACTGAAAGGGAGACTAAAAGATGAAAGAGTTTCCTGAGTATTCTACTCTTTATTTACTTGTATCCTATTCTTTGTGATTCCATTTGAATTGGGTTTTTTGCTTGTTTGTTTGTTTTGGCAAAGATTCTAAAATAGTTTATCTTTTCCACTCACTTCACAGTGAGGAAATTGAGGCAAACTGGGTTAAGTGACTTACTTAGGATCACACAGTTAGTAGGTATCTAAAGCTAGATTTGAACGCAGGAGTTCCTGATTCCAAGCCCAGGGCTTTATCTACTACACCACCTAGTTGCCTCTCTTTAGTAGTCTATAAACTCCTTAAGTAAAAGCAGGGTATCATTCTTTCCAGCCTCAACACCTTTGTGTCTATTGTATATTTATTTGGTAGTAGATCACTCAACAAGTACTTTTTAACATTATAAGGGCTACAAGGAACTTTGAAGATTTGGAACTTAATACTTTTTTTTTTTTAACAGTTCTCCCTCTCTGCATTGTAGTCACATTTAACTGATTCATACAGAATCAGACAGCATGTCATTTTCTGGATTGATGAAAATTATTTTATAATTTTAATGATTTCTTACTGTACTTAGAATATAATTACAAATAAACACTACAACTTTACTTTAAAACAAAATTTTTCATTCTACTATCTTTATTTTCTTTGCTTTATGGAAAAAATGCTCTTAAAAATTGACAGTCTGATCCTTTGAAATATTCTTAAACTGTCAGGCAAAAAGCATTTATTAGGTGACAACTATGTGCCAGGTACTGTGCTAATTACTAGTAAAAGAGAGTTCCTGACCTCAAAGAGCTCACAATCTAATAGGTGCTTCTCTCAGCATCTACTTTGTGCCAGCAACTGGAGGAAAAATGACCCAAAAGAAAAGGAATCCATTCTAGTCTTCAAAGAATTTGTAGAAATGAACTGAATAGTTTCCTCTGCCTGAAGAGTTTTGAGAATGTATCCATCATTCTGGGACTAATTTCAAAGGGAAGAGCTCTCCCCAGTAGGCCTTAAAGCAAACTGATCCAAACTAAATGAGTTTTGGATGGGACCAGTGCATTTGGATGAGACCTGGAAGTGCAGTCTCAGTTGAATAGTCTATGTGACAATACCATTAACACAGCCTTGGTCTGAATGCAAAAGGCCTTGAATCCTACAGAGATTTGAAGATTATTTCAATTATTTTTTTTAAGTTCTCCCTTTTTACTATGCAGTCACATTTATCTGATTCATACAGAATCATAAACAAGTTTATTAAAAACAAATCTTTGCTAAGTGGTTTGATGGGAAATTCTAAATTCTTTCCACTTTGAGAAGCAATGACTCTTCTGAGAGATGATTATCAAGAAAGTGAGCAAAGGAGGCCTTTGTAAAGACCTTTGTTACTGTAAATCCCCTTTTGAAGTTGAATAAGAATGATAAACTAAAAGAGTTAAGGGGGGGCTTTACTCCAAAGACCAGTGTCCTCTGGGTGCTTTCTCTGTTTATGTTGCCTACTTGAATAACTCCTTCAGGCATTCACTCCTTCAGAAGGCAATTGTCTATAAGAAATATGATAATATTGATTGTGCTATTCAGTCATTTCAGTTGTATGTGACTCTCTCCAAATCATTTTACAGATGAGGAAATCGAGGTAAATAGGGATTAAGTGACTTGCCTAGGGTAACATAGTTAAATAGTTCCTGATGCTAGATTTGAACTTAGGCCTTCCTGACTCCAGGCCAGTGATCTATCCATTGTATCACCTAGCTGCTCCAATAATAGTGAAGCGGTATAAAGTGTTCCAATTCTGCTTACTTCACTCTGTATCAATTCATGCAAGTCTTTCCATGTCTCTTTAAAGCAATCAATCATTTAATTTCTTTTGGCATAATAATATTCCATCACATTCAGATGCAATTTGTTCAGTCATTAGTTAAGTACAGTTCAGTTGTGTTTGACTTTTTGTGACCTATGGACCACAGCATGGCAAAGCTATCCATTGAGTGTTCTTGGCAAAGATACTAGAGTATTGTGCTAATTCCTTCTCCAGTAGAGTAAGGAAAACAAATTATGGTACATGAATGTGATGTAAGTTACTTAACTTGCTCAAGGTCACACAGCTAGTAGGTGTCTGAGGCTGGATTTTATCTTAGGTTTTTCTGACTCTAGACACAGCGTTCTAACTACTGAACCATGTAGGTGGCTTTCAGGCAAAATAACTGGAATAACTGAGACCACTGTCTGGGGCCGACCTTTCTCAGAAGTCAGTATTCTAGTATTAGTAATAGTTTTAGAGTTGTGTTTGTTATTTTCTCTGCATACTTATATTCCCAAGGAAATGAAAAAGAATCATAGAATTTCTTCCATTACTTCTTTCTTCATTTTAAGGTCAGAAATAGAGAGGACCTCAAACAACATCTAGCACTAAAAGGGGTCTGAACAAAAATCCTTTCTTACAAGATATCCACAACAATGATCAAACTAGTCTTTTTTTGAACACATGAAGGTTTTTAATATAGGAGAAATCATTTTTCTTTCTCCCTTTGCTCTGATCCCCCAGGCAGCTCATTCACTTCTCTTTTGGATAGCTGTTAATATAGAATTGGGCACATCTTAAGCATTTAATATGTGCTTGTTGGCTAATTGTTTCCAATTGCTAGAAAATCTAACTCTACTTTTTAGCATCAAGTCTAACTCTGCCTCTTTGCAAATTTAGTACATCTAATTGTACCACAAGGATCTAACTAAAAAGAAGCATAGACTTTTTTTGAGGAACCTGATGTTTTCAATTTAGCTTGATCTAAATACTTTCCTAAATTTAATTTAATTTTTTTAATGAGCAAAAATATTTTCTTTTCCTCTTTCCCTACTGGAAAGAAAAAGAAATATACATACATACATACATATATCTATATATCTATACATATACACATGTATATATATGTATATATATATATTAAATAAATATGCATAATCAAGCAAAATAAAATTCCTTTATTAGTCATATGAAAAATGCAGGCCTTATTTTGCATCCTGAATTTATTATCTCTTTGTCAGGATGTAGGCAATAGTATGCATCATTGTCAGTCCTCTGGAATCATAGATGATCACTGCATTGATCAAAGTTCTTAAAGTCTTTCAAAGCTATTTGTCTAATAGCTCTATTTGTGGTAGCAAAAAAAAGGAAACTAAGGGTTTGCCTATCAATTGACAAATAACGTACATGAATGTGAAGTATTATCATTGTACTGTAAAAAATGAATAAACTGAAATTTTAAAGAGACAGGGAAAGATATTTATGAATTCACACAGAGTGAAGTAAGCAGAATCATAACAATAATAACAATATTTTTAAAATTAAGTTTTGAAGATGAATAAATTGATGAAGAATGAAATAAGTTAAATCAGGAGATAAATGTATACATTAATAACAACATCTAAATCTGCTGCATTGTCCTTCTACACTCATTAAGAATAATGGTTGAAAATTAACTGATATTTAATTGAGGTAGCTAGGTTATACAGTGGCTAATATGGTAAACTTGAAAGTCAGGAAGGTCAAATTTGTCCTCAATGTATAAGTTTGTGTGAATATAGACAAGCCACTTAACCTCTATATGTCTTAGTTTCTTCATCTAGAAAATGGAGATCATAATATCTACCTCCCAGGGTTTTTGTGAGAAAAAATGTGATATTTTACATTTTGCAAATTTTAATGCCCTCTATAAATACTAGCTATTATTATTTAATAGTGCATTTATTTTTGTAAACCATATTACTTACATTATTTTATTTTATCCTCATAAGTTTGTGCCTTGGAGCCAAGGAGTCAGTTGTTCAGCGAAATTACAGAACTACTAAGTATCATAGGAAAGATTCTAATTGGTTCTAACCTGACTCTGAGTTCAACTCTATCTATTCCCTCAGCTAGTAAGTGTCACCAAAAGGATTCAACTGAGTCTATCCTGACTGAATTCAGTCCTTGAAACATGTTGCCCCTTCCAACTCCTCTACCATCTCCCTGCCCAATTATACTGACATTTCTTCTAATAATCCCATTTATCATCCAATACCAACAGTTATTAAGTTACATATTTAGGGCAACATGCTACTCAAAGACCACATGGAACTTAAAATGAGGTACGGAAAAAAAGAAAGAAAGAAGGAAGGAAGGAAGGAAGGAAGGAAGGAAGGAAGGAAGGAAGGAAGGAAGGAAGGAAGGAAGGAAGGAAAGAGGGAGGGAGAGAAGGAAGGAAAGAAAGAAAGAAAGAAGGAAAGAGAAGGAAGGACAGAAAGAGAAAGAAAGAAGGAAGGAAGAAAAGAAGGAAGGAAGGAATGGAGGAAGGAGGGAAGAGAAAGAAAAGAAAACCTTTACATTATGCTGTTTTCTCCAGTTGTTGTAGAGGTTCCTGTGAGGTTCAAGTATAAGAGTACCAGCTTAAGTTAAAAAGAAGAAAAATTACTTAAGTACTTAGAATGGACTAAAATTAGAATATGACTACTATCATCTAAAAAACCCAAATATTCCATGGATATGCATTGTGATAGATTTCTTTGTCCCTAAAATGTTTTCATTTTTTCATCACCATCCCTGGAGAATCCTACTTAATGGAGGTTTCTAGTTTATCTTAGAGGAAGAGATTACAACCAAGAAAACCTAGAAGCTTTTACATCAGAATCTATCTATGATGACTTTTGCTGGAGGTCATGGGGAGAATCAGAATTAAGGACTAATAATAATAATTTAAAATTATTTTGTTAAGTAAGTGAGTCATTTTTTTTGTTTGCAGGGTATTGTTCAAAAATTATCCCAACACATTTTTATTAATAGTCAATATACTAGGTTTATCCAAGAAAGTCTCTGTGGCTCATTCTGAAAAGGATATGAATTCTCTGGTGAGTTTTTTGGACTGAATGTAAATTATTCTCAATCTTGACTTTCATTGAGACAGAAGCTTTCCTTCCAAAGCAGAAGCTATGAGCATCAAATTGGCAATATGTTAATCACTGAAGTTATGATTTTGAGATGGCTCTTGGCTTTGTCCCTTAAAAGAAATTTAGTTTCACTAGGGTAATAGACATATTCATTTAATAGTTGAGAAAACTGAAGCTTAGAAATGGAAAGTAGCTGAACCAAAGTCATATAATGAATCAATTGAAAAGCACAGAAGAGAAAGTAGGTCTCCAGAACAACATTCTTAGTCCAAAATGCCTTTTATTACTCTATTCTGCTTAGGTAAATTAATGTAAATTAATGTATATACATTCATACATATATAATATATATGTATGTGTGCATGCACACATATATATTCTCAAATGCATTTAGTTATACTAAAAAATTCTGATTTTATGGAATGATTTGGGACTAATATGATTCCTAGAGAATATGATACAGTGGCTGACACATTGTAGATGCTTAATAAATGCTTGTTACTTCCACCCCCAATTGAAAATATACATTTATAATCTATGTAATTATAACTTATCTACTTCTCTTGTCATACACACATATGCATCAGATAATTAAATAATTAAAGGAGACAAAGCGGACAATTGTCTTCATTATTCCCATTATGAATGAATTATGACAGAAAAGTTTAATAAAACTCATAAGAAGTCAGGCATGGCTGAGCCCACTTTCAATTCCTACTATTGGGGAAATTGAGGCATGTGGATTGTTAGAACTCTGATGTTCTGAGCTACACTGGACTAAGCTGATCGGGTACCAATAAGGAGAGTCTCTGAAAGTGAGGTTGTTAATGGTGAGTTACCAGGCTACCTAAAGAGGGGATGAACTGGCCTAAGCTGGAGATTCCCTGCCAGTTATCAGTGGGATTGGACCCCTGCATAACCTCTGCTCTTTTAGTCTGGAAGACCCTGTCTCAGAAAAAAGGGAAAACAATAAGCATAAGAAATATTATTAAAATCTTTTATATTGATCATTTTGTTTCTGTTAAGACCAAAAGTTTCCACAGGAAGAAGAGTGGTGCAAAATTAGAATTGTACTTCATTTAAGGCATAGAGATGTTGCTGTCTTACTCTTAAATCCTCTAAAATGGCTTCTTATTACGACAGAATAAACTCTAAATTCATCAATCTGGCACTTAGACTCTCTACAATCTGGCATCAACATCTTTCTAGTTTTACTTCACATTATTTTTCTTTAAGGACTTTTCATTCTAGCTAAAATGGACTTTTAGGATCACCTGACCTTTGCACTCTACCTCCAAGCCTTTGCACATTCTGTACCCACAACTAGAACATACTCCCTCCTCCCCTCCACCCATCAGGATCTTCATATTTCTTTTAAGGCACAATTCGAGCACTACTTCCTCTATGAAGGGAACCCTCCAGTTGTTATCAAATTAATTACCCAGTATTTACATATCTGTGTCTCTGTTGTATCTCTCCAGTAGGCGACAAGCTAAAGGCAGTGGCAGGGACTATTGGTTTTTCTTGTTCTTGCATCCCTAGTTCACAGTGGAAAATCTTACACAAGGAGGTTCATTGAACTAAAGAAATAAAATTAATGAAGCTCTGAGAGCACTTATTAGCTTTAAACAGTTCAGTGGTTTCAATCAGATTCTCTTCTTTAGTTATAAGCAAAAAGAACACTTGAATATTAAATTAGGATTTAATTAATCTTAAGTTAATTAATCAGTAATGTGTGGATTAAATCACCATGTCTTTATAATATGATACTCATATGGTATCTATAAAAATGTATGCCAAAATAAGTTCATAAAACAGAAAATCACTTAAACTTAAAACTTGGCCTAAATAAAAGAACTATGGGAGGTGAAAAAAGTTGGAGATTGTTCAGCTAGGCTTGTGAGAGCACAGGCAATGTCTCTACAAAAAAAAAAAGATTCCCATTTCCCTTAATTCAAAAGACAAGTAATTAGTGAGTACCAACCTATGGTATAGACAATTATGTGGTGTAGTAGATAGATTGTCAAGTCTAGAATAGAGAAAACCCATCTCCCTGAGTTCAAATCCAGCCTCAGATATTAACTAGCTTTGTGACCTTAGTTATGTCACTTAATCTGTTTATTTCAGCTTCCTCATCTGTAAAATGAGTTGGAGAAGGAAACGGCGACAACTCTAGTATCTTTGCCAAGAAAAACCCAAATGGGGTCATGAAAAGTCAGACACATGACTCAATTCCGCATAGAAAATGACTCAAGAAGAACAGCCCTGTAATCCCCAGGCTGTACTAAGATCCAGGGAGCTCCAAAAAGTTATCAAACTGTGCATACCCTTTGACCCAGCAGTGTTGCTACTGGACTTATGTCCCAAAGAGATCTTAAAGAAGAGAAAGGGCCCTGTATGTGCAAGAGTGTTTGTGGCAGCCTCTTTGTAGTGGCCAGAAACTGGAAACTATGTGGATGCCCATCAATTGGAGATTGGCTGAATAAATTGTTGTATATGGATATTATGGAATATTATTATTCTGTAAGAAATGACCAACAGGATGATTTCAGAAGGGCCTGGAGAGACCTACAGGAACTGATGCTGAGGGAAATGAGCAGGAGCAGGAGATCATTATATACTTCAACAACAATACTATATGATGATCAATTCTGATGGACGTGGCCATCTCCAACAATGAGATGAACCAAATTTGTTCCAATAGAACAGTAATAAACTGAACCAGCTACACCCAGCGAAAGAACTCTGGGAGATGAGTATGAACCACTACATAGAATTCCCAATCCCTCTAATTTTGTCTGCCTTCATTTTGGATTTCCTTCACAGGCTAAATGTATACTATTTCAAAGTCTGATTCTGTTTGTTCAGCAAAACAACTGTTTGGTCATGTATACATATATTGTATTTAATTTATACGTTAAGATATTTAACATGTATTGGTCGACCTGCCATGGGGGGGGGGGAGGGGAAAAATTGGAACAAAAGGTTTGGCTATTGTCAATGTTGTGAAATTACCCATGCAAATATCTGGTATATAAAAACTATTAAAAAAAAATCCAAGGAGCTCATTTTTGGAAAGAAGGAAATAAGCATTTATTAAGTACCTATTACATGCCAAGCATTGTGCTCAATACTTTACAAATATGATTTTAATTTTACTCAGAACCTTGGGAGAAAAGTGCTATTAGAAGAGAGGTGCTATATTCATGGTGCTAAGTGAAATGAATAGAATCAGGAGATCATTGTGCACATAACAAAACTCTATGATGATCAATTCTGATGGATGTGGCTCTCTTCAACAATGAGAAGATTCAAACCAGTTACAATTTGTAAAGGGCTAGAACTGAGCAATGCACTTGGATGATGAAGCACGTGAGACTAATTGCCAATTGGACAGTTCCCTATTAACTTGTTTGAAGGTTGACCCTCCCCAGCTATTCTGTGCAGACTAGAGCGGTGAGACAAAGAGGGGGAAGTGACTTGTGTGGGAGGAGGAAGAGAAACTTGGGTGGTGGAACTCACGCTCTCTCACACTCCTGACCTGGCGTTGGAGGCGACGGAAAAGATCGAGAATAAAGACATTTAGTGATCCTGACTCCTGCTGATTTCTGGGACGATAGAGTTCCAGCAACAATTTTTCAGTGATAAAGAGAGCCATCTACACCCTTAGAGAGATGATTGTGGGAACTGAGTGTGGTTGACAACATAGCATTTTCACTCTTTTGTTGTTGTTTGCTTACATTTTATTTTATTTCTCTTTTTTTCCTTGTGTGACACAATAATTGTATAAATATGTATGCATATAATGGATTTAACATATATTTCTACCATGTTTAACATATATCAGACTATTTGCCATCTAGGGAAGGGTATGGGGCATGAAGGAAAATTGGAACAGAGGATTTTGTAAGGGTTAGTGTGGAAGAATTGTTCACACATATGTTTTGAAAAATAAAAAGCTTTAATTAAAAAAAAACTAAAAAAAAGAAGCTTGAATTCTACTAGAGATGTATATGTGTGTGTGTGTGTGTGTGTTGGAGAGAAAGTATTGAAAAGGACAGACAAAATGTGCTCTAAGAAGTGAACACAAACTTCATATCAAGTAATTTTTGTGTGATACTAAGCACTGGGGTGAGACTGAAGGTAAAATTTGAGCTGAACCTTAAGGAGAAGCCAGGGATTCCAAGAGTTCAGAGGTGGAAGAAGATACATTCCAAGCACTGCGTGTGGTCAGCCTAGCCACAGGGCAGGAGATGGATCCTCACCCACAAGGCAGACTAACAAGGCCAGTTCATCTGGAATAGTTCATGAGGGGAAGTCTAGAAGTAAAGTATAGAGAAGAACAAGGAACTACACTAATCAAGAAAGTAAAGGGGAAAATGTTAATAATTCAGATAAAGATAACTGATTCCAAGCAGTCTCAAGAGGCCTACTCCCCACTTAGAAATATAAACCAATGAGGAAATGGAGACATCAGATATAGCATCTCATAATCATGTACATGTCAAATATGTCTCCATTGCCTTTAATAAAAGGCCCCAGACAGGGCACAAAGCATTCTTCCCCATCAAAATAATCTATGATTCTCAGTGGCCACAATCAATGAGGAAGGGGACTGGAAGAGGAAGTCTGAGAGGACTTCAGTTAACTCCTTTATTACTGACTTAAAGTAAACAGCAATTAGATGAAAATAATAGATGGCTCAAGTTGGAGAGAAAGTACCAACAACGATTATTAGAGAGAAGAGGCCATAGAAGTGAGGGGATAATGGAGGCCACCTGGAGACAGTGAGTTCTAGGGGTTGTGTCACTGTCCAATCAAGGCCAGCTCAAAGCTTGTAGCACTGCTCCATGCTTTCTCCTTCTCAACTTCTTTCCTAAAGGATCTTGAGTCTATTCTTTGATGGTCACATAGTTAATAAGTGTCTGAGGCCAGATTTGATCTCAGGAAGAAGCTTCTTGGCTTCCATCCCAACACTGTGTCAGATAGCTGCCCCATAAAAAGCTATTTATTTTGCCTATACTTATCTCTGCTGGGGACTGAATTTGGAGGGGAAAGACATGGGTTCAGAAGAGAACATTGCCCACAGCAACAACAAGATTATACAATGATCAACTCTGACAGACATGGCTCTTTTCAACAATTCAGGCCAGTTCAATAGACTTGTGATGGAGAGAGCCATCCAGAAAGAGGACCATGGGGACAGAATGTGAATCATAACATGGTATTTTCAGTTTTTGTTGTTTGCTTTCTTTTTGTTTTCTTTCTAATTTTTTTCTTTTTTGATCTTATTCCCCCCACTTTTTTTTCTGAGGCAATTGGGGTTAAGTAACTTGCCCAAGGTCACACAGCTGGGAAGTGTTAAGTGTCTGAGGCCAAATTTGAACTCAGGTCCTCTTGACTTCAAGGCTTGTGCTCTATTCACTGTGCCACCTAGTTACCCCTTGATCTGATTTTTCTTGTGCAGCATGATAATTGTGAAAATATGTATTGAAGAATTGTACGTGTTTAACATATATTGGATTGCTTGCTGTGGGGAAAGGGAGGGAAAAATTTGGAATACAAGGTTTTGCAAGGGTGAATGTTGAAAACTATCTTTGCATATATTTTGAAAATAAAAATCTATTATTGAAAAAAAGAGGAAAAAGACATGGGTTCAACTCCCAGCTCAACTATTTATTGGCTTTGTGACTTTAGATAAGTCCCTTCAACTCTCTGAGCTGGTATTTACATGGTAGATAGTAGAAAAAAACACTAAATCTCAATCAGAATCTACATCCAAGTTCTAATCCTGCAACTGACATTACTTGAATGACTCTGGACCAGTCTCAGACTTCTTGAGCCTCAGCTTCCTCATCTGTAATATGACAAGATTAGACTACATGACCTTTAAGGTCCACTTCAGTTTTAGATCTTTGATCCTATGACATGGAGAATGGGTCTGAGGCTAAATGAAAGAATATAAAAGGAACCAATGAAGTCTATCAGGTTGAATTATAGAGTTGTTATAACCCAGAAAAAGGACATTAAACATTTCCTTAATCCTTTGTGAAGTACAGAAATAATAAGCTGAAATTTTAGAATATTATGTTTAAAACTTGCAAACTTATTCTTTTGTAATAAATGTGTTCCTATCCATTAAGTAAATAAAAACTGCAAATAGAAGGGGGAGTGAGGAAAGAGAAGGCTTTTCTTATTTCTGACTCAGACAATGCTAAATATGACAGATTATCCATAAATACAGAAGTTCTTCCATGTCAGCTCAGAAATGCAGACTCACTTCTTACCTCTTGGCACATTATTTCAACTCTCTGTATCTCTAGTTTTCTTATCTGGAAAAGGAGGGGGTCAGACTAAATTATTTTCATTGTCCCTCTTTACTCTAGATCTATGAATAAAGGATACTATGTTCATCTGGGAAGCATTTCCAAATTAGAAATTCTATACATTTAAGCATGCATACATTTATCTAACTTGCAAAGTTTCAGTCATCATTTATTATTTTGTGGTTGTTTCTTGTTAGGTCTTCATTTCTGAAGACAACCTACCAATGTCTTGGCTTCTATGTGAACTGGATTTAAGTGAGACAGAGTTGCACAAACTTTTCAGTCTCATTCTTTCTTCTCACTCATTGAAGTCCAGTGGCAGAACAAAAGTCAAGATGAGTGGTGATTTCCTGCAATGCAATGGATGACCTTGACATTTTCCATATCTGATTGATTTCTAAGGACTTCACAATGTCTGTTTTAGCTGCTTTTATGACCTTTGGAATAAATTGTTCTCCCCCACCTATTTTCCCAGGGAAAGTCTTCTACTTAGGCTAAATATCCCCCTAAATCAATGATAGTTTTGAAGCCTATTGGCTCCCCTCCCCCTGGTTTAGCCAAACTATTGACATAAGTTGTAATTTCCTAACTGTGGCTGTTATATATGCTATAACTTCTTGGAACCACAGATTAGAGTTGGCTGATGAATGGACACCAAAGTAGATGAGCAGCCCTGTAAAGGCACATTGGCAATGTGTTGTTTTCCTGGCTGAAGAACATATCAGATAGCTATAAATATATATATATAGATATAGATATAGATATAGATAGATAGATAGATAGATAGATAGATAGATAGATATAGATAGATATAGCTATAGATATAGATATATAGACATAGATATAGATATATAGATTTAGATAGATATAGATATAGATAGATATAGATAGATATAGATATAGATATATGTATGTATTACCAACATCCAGACCTCCATAATATACCAAACTAAAGAACAAAATACAGAGGCAGATTTTTAGAGTTTGTTACATATATACCCGCCCTGTGGCTCAATCTTGGTCTTTTGGGGTAAAAATAAGACCTTTCTGACCCCATGCTTATATTTCTCTCTGGTTTTCTTTTCAGCTATAGAAGATGAATCACTAATGGAAAATGCCCTGGAGTCCTTCCCCTCCATTTAGACCATTAATGGAATACTGGGAAACCTTATGGGAAACAGGTAGGTTTTCTATAGGTTAAACAAAGAGATACAAGATTCACTTACTCCCTTGCTGTCAGTTAAGGTCATTAGAATCAATTCTCAGACTCTCTTTCCTGTTTTTCTCCAAAAGGGATAGATTCTGAATTAATCTTACTGATTTCTAACTTGGTCTTATAATAATAATGTTCTTGTTGGCCTCAGGGAAAGTACAACTGATAAGTAGTATGTCTAAGTCTGGGTGCAATGTATAGACAGTGAGTGGAAGTAAACAATTAAGACAAGATAAGAAGTATATTCCATACATGCCAAAGCTACGATCTCTAAAGAATACCTTAATCCCTCTGTACCCTTGGAGATATCCCTTAAGCTTTTTAAACCTAAATTTTCTCATCAATAAAATGGCTATGATGACGCTTATTACCTACTTTATAGAGTAGTTTGAGGAACAACTGAGAAAATGTGCCAAGGAATGTTTAAATGAAAGATGGTATTATCTAATCAAAGCCATCCCCAAAATAGAATAGCATAGTTGAGAGAAGAGTAGCATTGGAGTCAGGAAACTTGGCTTTGAATCCCAGCTTTGACACTTATTAGCTCTGTGTCATTTAGAGAGTATATAGGGAGATTTAACTCCTTATCATAGTGAAGAGGGCGAATGAAGAGTGTGATAAACTCTGGGCAGAGATGGGTCAGTGGTTCTTTTCTGGCTGGCTGTCTCTCTATCTCTCTCCTCCTCCCTCCAAAGTACCAAGGCTGGATTCATAGTGAATGAATTCCCCTACTCAATTGCTATGTTAAAACATAATCTTTATTGATTAAAAAAGGGGTAGGCAGGCAATTGGCCTCCAGGGAGAAAAGCCAAATTGCCAGAAAAGAGATGCAGCAGAGTGGGGGGCAAAAGGTTTCAAGATAAAAAGCCCAGTTGCAAAGAATAGGATTTTGGAGCTTCATTTTATACACAAACAGGATCATAAAACAGAGTTTGTATTTGCAAAGGACTTTTCTGCTTCCTTGGGATATAGAGAAGTTTGTATATCAAAGAAGTTCCCCAGGAGGCTTGTAAATCCTTTGAAGTTTGTATAAGAGAGGATTTTCTCTTGAGGATGTAAGATTCTGTTAATCTTTTGCATGTTGGGCTATCCACTTTGACCTCTTCAGTAGTTTCCTAACTTATAAATAGGAATAATAATGTGTCCTACCTTCCTCACAGTAAAAGGGAAGAGCTTGTAAATCTTAAAGTCAAACAGTCAATAAACATTTATTAAGCATCTATTATGTGCCAGGCACAATGTTAAGTGCTAGGGACACAAATAAAAAGGAAAATGCAGAGTTACTGCCCTCAAGGAGCTTCCCATATAATGGGGGGACATAATACACAAAAAATTCTGTAAAGGGAAAGAGGAGATCTGATGAAGAGGCATGATAGAGACCATAGAAGTCCAAAAGCAGTGTAGCTGTTGTTAATTGAAAAGTGCTACAGAAATGAGATCTAAAAGGTTATGAGGAGAAACCTGACTTAAAAACCATCTGTATTTAAAGACCATCTGTCAAAAAGTCTCCTTAATTAAGTTTCCAAAGAAATCTCTTTGAAACTCTTCATTTCCCATCAACTGCTCTGCTGCTTCTCCCAGGATAAGCTCACTATTAGGAATCTCAACATGAACTTTGCTTCAATGCTTCTCCCTCTGATTGGAAGACAAGGGGGTTGAGTAAAAACCTCCAAAGTCTTTCTCAATAGAGGATTCTTCACTTCCCATTAGCTACTCTGCTTGGTTTGATTCAGTAAACATCATGCCGTGGCTAGATCCCCATGGGTCTTCTCTTTTTTATGTATTGTCTTCCTCAACTACATTGTAAGCTCCTTGAAGGCAGAGAGTGTCTTTCTTCTCTCCCATTTGTATCCCCAGCATTTAGCACCTCATCTGGCATATAGTAGGTACTTAATAAATATTTATTGATTATTGAAGATTTGAAAGGGGATTAAAGGATCATAAGATTTAGAGGTGGCTATGACCTTAAATGTCATCTAGTTGAGCTTTTTTCATATTGTAGATGAGGGAACAGGAGTGGGCAAATGACCTTGAATAAGATCAATATTTGAATCCAGATCCTAAGGTTTCCAAATTCAATCCTCAGTGGATAGTATACTCTAAAATAATAGTTGCATAGAGCAGTTCAGTTCATCAACTACAAAAACAAAACAGAAGTCTCTGGTACTAATTGTTGAAATTGTTCTTTTACATTAACCCATCAATCAATATTTATCGAGATCTACTTTGTGCTTCTACTGACTGTAACTGTGAATATTTCAGAAAAATGGCCCAGTAGAGAAGAGTCGAATTCAATGTTGCTTGGGGAGTAACTATCCTTGAAATGACCTTTTAATATTCCAAGGCTTTATCAAAGATGGATGTATGCAAAAATAATTTGATGAGATAGAGACAGACAGAAGACCAAATGGATCCTAAGTAGGAATGGGAATAGTATTGATGAAGATTCCTTAAAGGGATATCATTGTTTTCTGTCCAAGCTGGACTGATGTTTCTGAAGATTCTGCCTGAGTGCACACTTTGTCTTTGTATAGCATAGATGTGTTTTATTTTGTCCCTTTATGTTTTAGGGTGATTAGGTAATGATTTCTTGACAATACTTAAACACTGGGCAAGGAACTACTCCCCTTTTTCCTCCCCTAAAGATCCACATCAATTCTTGTTTTCTTTAAACTAATGCTTTTCAATAAAAACAAACTAAAACAAAAACATTCCATGCCAGTTTCATTGCTCTCAAATACTCATGTCTGGTACCCAAATCTTGGGTTGATTAAAGAGAGTCCTTAATGTTAATTAAATTACCCTGGAAATGAGGTCATTGGGTTTTCTATTTAGAACCAATTTACACTTCATAATTGATTCCATTGTGCTTCTAAATAAAGTCTCACTAGTGGCTTTGAAAGCATCGGCACCACGGACAGCAGAGACTCCCTAGAAAACTCATAAAACAATGCTCAATATCTCCCTTTATACAGATGTTGTCCCCTTTCTAGAAAAGAATGGGTGGGGTGTGTGTGTGTGTGAGAAAGAGAGAGAAAGAGAGAGAGAGAGAGAGAGAGAGAGAGAGAGAGAGAGAGAGAGAGAGAGAGAGAGAGAGAGAGAGAGAGAGAGAGAGAGAGAGAGAGAGAGAGAGAGAGAAAGAGAAGAGAGAGAGAGAGAGAAAGAGAGAGAGACAGAAAGAGAGAGAGAAAGAGAGAAAGAGAGAGAGAGAGAGAGAGAGTTAGTTTAATAAAATCTTTCTAGGATCCTACAAAAGTAGAAGAAATACAGTGTTGCATTTACCTAAATTGAGTGGTTTATTAGACCTTCTCATATGATATCTATTCTGAGGCAACCCTATTTTTATTTTTTCCTTTTTGAAATTCCCTCATTGCCTTAGAAATCTAGCAGAATTATGGCATGATAGACAGATAGCTAGATAGACAGATTCTGATAGATAGCTATAGATGTATGTAGATAAATAGAAATAGAGATAGTCATATATATATATATATATATATATATATATATATATATATATATATATATATATATAACTAAGATAGATTCAGATAGATAGCTATAGATATACATAGATAAATAGAAATATGTAGATAGATAGAAAAGTTTTTTTTTTTTTTTTTGCCAAGAGACTCATCAGAAGTTTCCATCAGGGCTTTTCTCAACAAAAATGGATGCTATGGAAATATAGAGACACATCACTTAGTCTTTTCACAGATGGGAAAGTAATGCTTTTATTTTTAGGATCTATTTAGATTTGAACCAGAGGCAACTAATTGAGGCCTATTCTACTGACAGATCTCCCCTACAAGGCTTCTTTGTACACAGAATTTCACTTTACAGGAAAGCTTATAACATCTGGAGTTAACTTGACCTTTTAAAAAAGTTTTATGGAAGACAAAAGGCACCAGTAAAACAGTTTAGAATGTTTTATTGCTGCCTTTGGCAGCACATACACACACACTGAACTTTCCCTTGTAAGAAGAAAAACCAGTTAAGTAAACCTGGTAGGTGGTGAAGTGAATAGAGCAAATAGAGCACTGCAACTAGAATGATCTGAGTTCAATTCAACATCAGATACTTATTAGTTTGCCTTAGTTTCTCTCATCTATAAAATGGGGATAGTAATATAGGAGCTATCTCAAAGGGTTGTGATATTTAAATGAAAAAAAAATAATAATTATGGGATTACCTAGGTGGCCCAGTGGATAGAGCACTGGGCTTGGAATAAGGATGCATTTTCCCGAGTTCAAATCTGGTCTTAGCAGGATCCTATCAGAAAAACCTAGAAAGTCCTTTAAAAACTCAAGCAAAGTAAAACATACTGTGTACATAATAATAGCAAAGTTTTGGGATAATCAGCTGCAAATGACTTTGCTATTCTCAGCAATACAATGATCTAAGACTACTCAAAGACTTATGGCGAAAAATACTATCTATATGTAGAGAAATAACTGATTGTATCTAAATACAGACTGAAGCTTGATTTTTTAAAATTTTATTTTTCTTGAGGGTTTTTTGGGGGGAATCTGTTTTCTTTTATAACATGACTTTTATAGAAATGTTTTGCATAACTTCCCATGTGACTTGTTAATAAATCTTGGGGAGAGGGAAAAAAAGTGCCTCAGGCACTTACTAGCTATGTGACCCTGGTCAAGTCACTTAACTCTGTTTCTTCATCTGTAAAATGAGTTGGAGAAGAAAATTGCAAATCACTCCAGCATTTTTGCCAAGAAAAGTCCCAAATGTGGTAACAGAGAATTGAATACAATTGAATGACTAAACAACATCAAGTGCTTAGCACAGCGCCAATTTGCCTCAGTTTCCCCATCAATAAAGTGGAAACTATAACAGTAGCTACCTCAAAGTGTTGTTGTGAGATTCAAATATCATAATTATCATAAAGTGCTAAGCACAGGTGTTAAGCCTTGCACACAGTAAGCTTTTTGTAAATGTACTTTCATTCTAAATATGATTGCTATAAAAGCAATAGAAATTGTTGGGTCTGAAAGTGTATGCAGACAGCACATCCATATGCCTCATTATGTACTCCACCACTCCACCTCTGGAAATGTGGTAGATATGTTACATTATCTTTTCATCAACATCAAGTTGGTTTTTGCAGTTAATCTGAGTTTAGCTGCCTTTTTAATGAGGTTCTTGAATGCCAAACATACAAATGTGATACTCAAATGTCAAAAAGATTATTTTATGGAGAATTCACACAGTGCAAGGTGGTCAGAAAAAGCAATACAAAAAGAATCTCAAAAGTCTCTTTTAAGAATTTTAGAATTGATTGTATGACATAGGAGATACTGACATAGGACCACTCAACATGACCCTCATTAGAGAAGGAGCTGTGCTATTTAAGCAAAGCAGAACTGAATTAGCTCAGAAGAAATGCAAAGTTAGAAAAGCCACCCCAAATGTTCATAGGGACTATTTGTGTCCAACTCGCGGAGAGCATTCTGAGCTCCTATTGGTTTGATCAGCCACAGCTGCACATACTGTAACTTGATGCTGACATAGTGATGTCATTTGGGTCCTCTTCAGGAATGAAGGACAACAACCAATCAATGATTTCTAGCAGAGTATTCACTGTACTTATTGTCCAAAGAACACAGTCTCTTCACTTTTCATGAGTTGGAGTCACACAAGTCTTCCTAACTCACTAGAATCAGTTCCTTTTCCAGAACTATCAATGGGGCCGTTTTTCATTCCTTTCCTCTTCCCCTTCCCTCCTCCCTTTCCAGCATAAAGAAGCCACCACAGGAACTAGCTGAGTACCTGAATGGAACTCCCTCCTCTAAAATGCATGTACATGCCTCAGGGAGCCCTTCTTACATCTGGCACTCATTCATACACAATCACTCTGCTATGACTTATCTCAGAAAAGAATAATAGATAAAAGCAAATGAAACAATGCTGTGGTTGAAACCCAGTAAATAGAGCATATTACAATAGGCCTACTTAGAAAATAATTGACATGGCTATTGTTTCTGTTTATTCCCAGGGACTCCATGCCCCAAAGGAAAAGAAGCTTCAATCAGAAGTCCTATTTCAAAGGCCACTTGAGCCCTCTCACCTCTGGGGTTTTTAACCAGACAATTCTTTCCCTTATTTTCAGTGTATGATTTATGAACACAAATGTTACGGTTCTCACGGTATTTAGCACATTAGATTAGAAATCCTCTAAGTCTTTCTTTGAAAATGATTCCCCCAAACAATAACATTTTTTTCTGTGGTTACTTGAAATATAGTTATGACATTTCTGGTCACTAAATATTAAAAATAAACTCGGACTTTTAATCCAATATACCCATTATATGTGAATTTTATCCCCAGTGCTTCCTGGACTAAGTAGATTTTCTTAATCCTCTCAATCCTAAGTATAAAAGTAATACCCAGTTAAATATATATATATATTTTTTCTCTGTGGAAAAAATGTGATTGCCAGCTGCAATTGCATGGAACTGAATAGGAATGGAGTAATTATGCCTCTGGCTCCTTTATTCCTATTAACAATTGTAAAAAAAAAAAAATTGAATTTTCTAAAGATTGTTGTCATGGTAACAGACACTATGGAGCAAAATGTAAAACCCATGGTTCTAGGGTTTTGAAATAGGAGGTCTCAGACATTCAAAATAAAACCAGCTAAGCTTGAAAAGTTAATCAAGACTTTAAAGTAGAAACCCTTCTCTTCCTTCAGTTAGTGGACTCGTTTTCCATCATCATATCCCATCTTGAGTTAACTGTATTACAGCATTATTCCCAAATGTTTTTCCCCCATGTAGCTTATTTCATTAAATATTTCCCAATTGCTTGTAAAAAAATTTTTTTAACATTCTTTTTTTTTTAAATTTCTGAGTTCCAAATTTTCTCCCTTTGATCTTACCCACTCTCTTTCCTTGAGAAGGTAATCAATTTGAGATTGATTTTAAATATGAAGTCATATAAAGCATAATTCCATATTAGTCATTGCAAAAGAAAACATAAAGAAAAAAGGGGGAAAATTAAAAAAAATTAAAAGTATGTTTCAATCTGCACTCAGAATTCATCAGTCTCCCTCTGGAGGTGGACAGCATTTTTCAATATTTATTCCCAACCATTTCAATACCTCAAGGGAGCACTCACAGAACTAGAACGAGTCCATTTTCTTCTTTGAGAATGAAGGACAAACAACAACAAATATTATTAGGTGCCTAATACTTAAATAATTATTATAGACAAACTTTGAACTTAGTTATATGTTATCTAAGAGACAAGGCAATCCATTTTAGTGATCAGCTCCTCACTCTTATCACAGTTGTGTGTATGTTTGGGGGAAGAAGTGGGATGCTAAGTAATGGAACCAAAATATCTGCAGTTCACACTTGTACTTCCAATTGTTAGACCATGGAGTCATGGGCTGGTTGTGTTTTTGAAGTCCCTAGAGGAATGAGTTCTGATTTGGATGGTTTCCCAAATCCTCTGGCCTTAGAAGGCCATTTACACTAAGCTCACCATGCTTTTTAAGCTGGAATAGTAGCAAACAGGGGACAGCTGGAAAATTTCTAGTGGGAATCCATTGCTGGAAGGATTGTGCCCTATATCCTTAAACTAGAATTCAAAAACCTCCCTCTTCTTGTCTCAACCTACCTTTCTAAATTTATCTTCTATCTTTCTCCCCCATGAATCCTCTACTTTAGCCAAAATGGTCTGCTTTTGTCCTCTAAATATATTTCTCACAGTTTCATATGTGGACCTTTGTGTATGCTGTTCTTCCTACATGGGATGCCATGAAAGAAGTGGCAAATTACTTTAGTATCTTTGCCAAGAAAACCCTAAAATGGTGTCATGAAGAATTTTACACAATTGAATAACAACATTAATTGTCTACTATGTGAAGACAATACTTTTAGATACATGACAAAATACAGTTTAGATAAGGAATTATCCCTGACTTACTAAATTAGTAAAGTAGAGGAATTGGGGTCAGGAAGACTGAATACAAATCCTGAGATACAAGTTAGTTGGGTGACTCTGAGAAGTCACTTTACTTATGTTTGTCTCCATTTTTCCCACCTGAAATATAAATTATATGGGCGATTCTGAGAAATCACTTTACCTATGTTTGTCTCAGTTTTCCACCTGCAAAATAGGAATAATAATAGCACCTGCATTGTCATGAGGAAGAGATGACATGAGATAATGGAAAGTACTTTGCAAATTTTAAAGAACTATGTAAGTATTACTTATTATTATTATTGTTATTGTTATTATTATTATTTAGCACAATTATAAAACAACCAGGTGGTACAGTGGATAGAGTCCTGAGTCTGGAGTCAGGAAGACTCATCTTCCTGAATTCAAATCTAGTCTCAGACACTTACTAGTTGTGTGACTCTGGGAAAGTCATTTAAATCTATTTGCTTCAGTTTTATTATCTGTAGAATAAGCTGGTGAAGGGAATGGCAATACCTTTGCCAAGGAAACCCTAAATAAAGTCACAAAGAGTCAGACACAACTGAAAAATGACCAAAGTACAAGTATGATACCGATATTTAGGGGTAGTAATGGAACCTGTAATTTTATTGGTATAGGGGAGATTGAAGACTCTAAGGCAGATTGGACTGATAGATGGTTGGTATCTTCTAGTCTTTGAGGATTGCTTTGGGGCACTGAGAGAATATTCCAGAATTACATAGTCAGGATGTAGCTTAGGAGAGTTGCCACCTTTTTCTCCATATACCATGGTATACCTTGTAATACAATATCATAAGTGACATAAGTGTAAGCAAAATACTTCAGGTTATTTTTCCTGACTTGGGCAGATGAATAGGGATATGGGAACCTTTCTAGTGTAGATGGCATTTGAGTTAGCCTTTAAAATATGGGTAGAAATTCAATGTTTGAAAGGAAGGAAGATTGGGCAGTTCAAGAAGAGGAAACAAACAATCAACAGTCATTAAATATTTATTAAGTTCTCATATGCATCAGGCATTGTGCTAAGCACTGGAGATATTAAGAATGTTTAAAAAAATAGTCTGGCCATAAAAGAGCATAGATTCTAATGGAAAGCATATGGGACAGAAGTCAGACAGTGAGAAATCCAGCAAGGCTATCGTGAAGAATACATAGATGGCTCATAAAAAAGGTCAGTATTAGGGAAGTAACAGAGAAAGTAGAGAATACAAATGGATATAATATAAAAAGTGATGGATGGGGGGGAAATCAAAGAACCCCAATGTTTTGAACATGTCAATGGATGATGACACTACTGACAGAAATAGGGAAATAAGAAAAGAGTTTTTTTGGAGGAAGATAATGAACTAGGTTTTGGACTCACTGGGTTTGAGATGAGGATACTTTTAAGTAGAAACATTTTGTAAGCAATGTGCTGGACTTGTCATGAAAAACTTGGTTTAAATCCCACCTCTGACAAAATATCAGACAACTATGTCACTGAGTAAATCACCGAACTCTTCTAAGCCTCAGTTTTCCCATCTGTAAAATAGAGATCTAAATACCTTTAGGATCCATTTCACAGAAGGCTGTGAGGCTCAAATAAGACAACACATGTAAAGTACTTTGCAAATCTTAAAGTGTTATATAAAACACAGCTATGATTATTGTTACTGAAAATAAATCATTTATTTATTCAAAAGATAGAAGAAGCAACAAGGAAATCTATTATTCCAGATTGTGACAAATCAGTAGAAATTGGTTGCTAAAGTAAAAATGAGAGGAATGTGGGGATCTATCACAGCATTTGTCAGGCATAATTTGCCATGCCTAATTTTGGGAGGGAAAAATTCAAAGGAATCAGAAAAAAATAGTTAGGATTCCATGGATTAAAACTCTCCAAAAGAAGTCATTCCAAGAGGGATCAGAAGAATTAAATTAGAATTAAAGAAGAATTAAATTCTGAGTATGGGAACAGAAGAAAAAAATTCTAAAATGAGGAGGAAAGAAGCACTCTCTAAAACAACTGATAACTCTGATGAGTGACTGATAAGAGTCATGAATTGTTGAAGACTTTTTAAGTGACAAGAATTAAAGATGGAAGCAAAGGCAAAGTGTGAAATATGAACATCAAATTGTAGTAGAGTTCTGTAAGAACAACATAAGAAGTATTTCAGCCTAAAGTAATCTGAAGCTGTCTCGGACTGCTCAGGAAAACATTCAAAATATGCCAGGGCAAAGAGGAATCACAGTATTTCAGAAGTGCTGAACCCATCTCCAACAAATGACTCATCAGCCTGAAGACCTTGAGTTGTTAATCCACTGTCTCACAGAAACTCAGTCCATTTCCTGACAGTACTAGTGCTTTAGGAAGCAGCTAGGTGGCTTAGTGGATAGAGCACCAAGCTTGAAAGACCTGAGTTGAAATCTAGCCTCAGATACTTACTAGCTATGCCTCTGGGCAAGTCACTTAACCTTGTTTGCCTCAGTTTCCTCATCTATAAAATGAGCTGTAGAAGAAAATGGCAAACTATTTCAGTATCTTTGCCAAGAAAATACCAAATGAAGTCACAAAGAATCAGAAATGGCTAAGCAACAACTAATATTTTTTCTTTACTTCATATCAAAATTAGTCCAGTCAATTCTATTCATCACCACAAGTAGTGGATTGTTGGACAATACAAAGCAGATGCTGTATTCTAGGCATTGTATTTTATGAAGGGGTTACAAAGAAAAGCAAAAAACATAGCCCCTGACTTCAAGGAGTTTACAATTTAATGAGGGAAAAATGCTAATAATTCTATATATACATATAATATTCATACAAAGAGAATACAAGGGAATTTGAAAGGGGAAGGCATGAGCTGAGGCAGGACCCAAAAAGGTTGTCCCTAAGCAATAGGCTTTTTTAATTTTATTTTTTATTATAGCTTTTAATATACAAAACATATGCATAGGTCATTTTTCAACATTTACCCTTGCAAAACCTTCTGTTCCAACTTTTCCCCTCTTTCCTCCCATCCCCTCCCCTAGGTGGCAGGTAGTCCCATACCTGTTAAATATGTTAAAGTATAAAGCTATAGGTCTTGAAGGAAGGGAGAAAATCAAAAGGCAGAGGTAAAAGGGCAAAAGATTCTGGGTATGGCTAACAGCTAGTGAAAAGGCTTGGAGATGAGAGATGAAATATCATGTTTGAACAACTGTGATGTAGGACACTAAGTGGACTGGAATATATAGAAGATTTTTTCCACTTGGATTTCTAGAATTTTATCAATTCCTCAAAGTGGTTGGATCATGGGATCAAGGTTGAGGGCAGGAGATGTCAGAGTATGGAATATGAAAGCTCAGGATCTCTGAAGAAGTTCCATGTGCCCATGTGTTACTGAATGAAGAAAGCAAGTCACTTGAGTTAAGCAGGTGGATAGATTTTGTGATCATGTTTTTAGAATGTTTTTCAACATGGATTTTCAAGACTTCAGGGATTGAGGCTGAGATAAGGTAGGAAAAAACCCATTAGCCAACTGTTAAAACCAATGTGAAATAATAAAAATACTCTGAAACACAAATTTCTCTGCCTTTAAGTTTAGCACTCTTTCTATCATATTTAGATAGTGGAAAACTAGGAAAGTGCTTGGAAGGCTGATAGATAATAGCAACAAGGATACAGATTGAATTATATAAATGGATTTCATGGACTTAGAAAACAATAAGAAGAAGTGATGATTGAAGAATGATATGGGAATGATATTGAAGAATAAGAAATATGAATATGCTTCTTCTGAGAGAAGTGGTAACAAACTCAAATAGTGAGAGAAGTCACTAATCTATACTTAGTATATAGCATAATGACTTTGCTTTAAAATGAAACATTACTATTTTAATGTATTTTTATATATCTTGTTAAATATTTGCCAATTCCATTTTCATCTGGTTGGGGTGGCACTTTGTTGTGGTCAATATGCTGCTATGGGCTGAGTGTTTAACAGCTCTGAGTTTAAGAGAGCTGGAGAAGGAAGAGCCATGAATGGAGAAGGTTGCAAGGGATGTGATATTCTTAGAAAACATCCTGCTTAGTAAAAGCAAAGAAGAAGAAGGAATATTTGAGGAAAAGTTCAGAGATACAAGTTTGTTAAAAATAAGAATTCCAAAGGATAGCATGAAATGGTATAGATGAAGAATGAACCAGACAGGAATAGGATTATGGAAGGAATAAGGTTATTTTTAATAGGAATAAGGTTTAGATAAAGGTCATTGAGTTAACTAGTCTTGTTTTAAGTCAATAAACGTCTGCTAGGTTTATATCTCAAAAACATAAAAAGGGAAAAGTACTTATTTATATGAAAATATTCATAATAGCTCTTTATGAGGTGGTTAAGAATTGGAAATCGAAGGGATACGTACCAAATGAGGAATGGCTAAACAAGCTGTGGTATATGATTGTAATGGAATATTATTGTGCTATAAAAAATAACAAGCAGGATAATTTTAGAAAAACCTGATGCAGAAGTGAAGTGAGCAGAACCAGGAGAACATTGTACAGAGTAAGAGTAATATTGTACAATGAAGAACTGTGAATAATTTAGCTATTCTTAGCAATTCAGTGATTTAAAGACCTTCCCAAAGGACTAATCCCAAAGAATGAAGCATAGCTGACCTTGGTATCATGAAAATCTGAGGTCAAGTTTCAATCCTGACTAACTGGCTAGGCGACTCTGATCATGTGATTTCCTCTCTCAGTATCTCAGACAATTCTCTAATTCTGTTTCACAAGGATGTATTCTGCACTGATAGAGGGCATTTTCTCACTGGGAGTTGTGTACCAATGAATCACAGGCTTTGCACATGGCAGATGCTCAATAACATTACAATGGTCTTACTATTAATTAATCATTTTACTCCAAACATTTGTTTCAAACCCACAGACAAGATGCTTTCAAATTTCTACAATGCTAATGGATTATAGTAGGTAAAAAACCAGGAGGATTCTATTCTACCCTCATGATAGTAATCACCTTGAAAAAAGGGACCAGAGGTGTCTTCCAAATATTATCAACAACAACATTAAACAAAAAAAGATCCTGTTTATATTTCTTCCAGAAATGCTGTTTAACTCATTCAAATACTTTTTTCTAACTTTTTCAATAAATCCCTCTCTACTGGCCTCTCTGATAGCCATATCTCCCTCTGCTCTTTGGAAAGGTAAGAAATATAGGTGCAGATTGTTTCAGTCATGTCTGACTATTTGTGACCCTTTCTGAGGTTTTCTTGGTAAAGATACTGGAGTGGTTTGCATTCTCTAGCTCATTTTCCAGATAAGGAAACTAAAGCAAACAGGGTTAAATGACTTGTCCAGGTTCATCACAGGTAGTATATTTTTTAAGTTGGATTTGAATTCAGGTGTCCCTAAGGATGGAGGGTCCAGCTCTGTATCCACTATACCATCTAGCTGCTATTCTCAGACTTTTATTTTTCTAATAAGTTTGTTTTGCTAAACTGTTTTTTATCTTTTAAATCTTTTATTATAAAGAATGGCTTTGGAAGAGAAGGTGAAGGAGGAGGAATATTGGAATGGTAATATATGCAAAAACAAATATGATTTTTAAAATTAATAGCTACTTCATTGGAAGAGAGTTGGATCTATAGAACACTAGATTTAGTTCTAGAATGGCATAACTTCTACCTTTTCTGCTTCCCATCACTTCACATTGACTTGCTTCCTTTCATCAACCATCTCTCTCTAATATCCCAGAATCCCTCCTCTCTATTTCTTTCCTTTATTCTCCTCCCCTTCTCCCTATATCATCACTATTCACTTTACAACTTTCTTCCATAGAAACTGAATGTAAATTGACACATGCTATGTTCACTTTTTTCTTTTTCATCTGTTTTTCTCTTGATTTTTTCCTTTTGTTTTGATTTTTCTCCCCCAATATGATTCATAAAGAAATGTATATTAAAATTAATGTACATGTATAATGTATACTTAGAAAAAGAAAGAAAAGAAAAAGGGGAAAACACCTAAAGAACCTTTCCCCAGCACTATCTATAAGCCCTGATATTTCCCAAACATAAATTGCGATATGAGTTTTTTTTTTTTAAGTCAAGGGTATCCATTAAAACAACAACAACAACAACAACAACAAAAACCTTTCTACCACAATTGTAAATACAAGCAGTCATTCTGGAGAGTGATTTGGAACTATACTCAAAAAATTATCAAACTGTGCATACCCTTTGATCCAGCAATGTTGCTACTGGGCTTATATCCCAAAAAGATCTTAAAAAAGGGAAAGGGACCTGTATGTGCAAGAATGTTTGTGGCAGCCCTCTTTGTAGTGGCCAGAAACTGGAAACTATGTGGATGCCCATCAATTGGAGAATGGCTGAATAAATTGTGGTATATGAATGTTATGGAATATTATTGTTCTGTAAGAAACGACCAGCAGTATGACTTCAGAAATGCCTGGAGAGACTTACATGAACTGATGCTGAGGGAAATAAGCAGGACCAGGAGATCGTGTATACTTCAACAACAATACTGTATGATGATCAATTCTGATGGATGAGGCCATCTTCAACAATGAGATGAACCAAATCAGTTTTAATAGAGCAGTAATGAACTGAACCAGCTATACCCAGAGAAAGAACTCTGGGAGATAACTATGAACCACTTCATAGAATTCCCAATCCCTCTATTTTGTCTGCCTGCATTTTTGATTTCCTTCACAGGCTAATTGTACATTATTTCAAAGTCTAATTCTTTTTGTACAACAAAATAACTATATGGACATGTATACATATATTGTATTTAACTTATACTTTAACATATTTAACATGTATTGGTGAATCTGCCATCTGGAGAAAGGGGGGGGGAAGGAGGGGAAAAGTTGGAACAAAAGGTTTGGCAATTGTCAATGCTGAAAAATTACCCATGTATATATCTGGTAAATAAAAAGCTATAATTTAAAAAAAAAAAAAGAATTGCATGTGTGTAACCTAAAAAAAAAAAAAAACTTTCCACCACATGCTGGCAGCCAAATTTAAAGCTGAAATCTTTTTCAAAGAAGACTCAATGAAGCCCAATGCCCCTTCAAAATGATACCTAAAGACTTCAGTACTAGGGCTAAGACCTGTTTAGCCACCAAGAAATCTGTTCTCTTCCCTAGGGGAGGAGAGAAATATGCTAGGCCAAACAAATACATAAAAAAATTAAAACCTGTGCTTCTGTAATAAGCACCTGACCTTAAGGAGCTTTCACACAGGTTCTTTCTTTGACAGGTGAGATTGTTTGCTGATTGCCAAATCCATGATAGCAGGAGCTTCACTGGGTCCAATATAAAGCTACTTCTCCTTGTTTACAACTGGCAATAAATTCAGATACATCCTGCCTGACCAGAGAGCCAAGTGAGAAATAGGTAGACCTCACCATGATGAACACCAGCAGCTAACAGGTTTCCTATTTTTATTTCAACTTTTCATTTCAGAATTCAATAACCCATGTGGTGATGTAATGCTTCTTAAACTGTAGTTCTTGATCTAATACAAGATCTTGTAAGTGAATGTGGAAGTCACAAAATTAAATGACTTGCCTGGGATCACATGACTTGGAAGTATTTGAGAGAGGTTTAGAAGTTAAGTTTTCCTTTTTATAAGTAAGGCAGCTAAGTGGCCCCCACTCTGGCCAGATTACTTAATTTGTTTCTACTTTAATCCCCTCAACTTTAAAAATGAGCATAATACTAGTGCCTACCTCTCAGAATTGCTGTGCAATGCAGTCTATGGAATGTATTATCCAAGAAATTTTTATGTGACCCTGGGCATAAAGCTATATAAAGCAGTTTTACAGATCAAACATTTACTGATAATAAATCATAAGTTTGGCTCTCTGGTCATTTTTACAGAAGAGGCAACAGAGAGGAAGCAGTACTTCCCTGGTTAAGAGAAGCAAATACCAGCACCAATGGGAAGGCAAACTGGACTTTATTCCTAGGGAGCTAGCAAATGAGCTTGATGTCAAGGCTCAGTATCCATGGGGCAGACTCTGCAACTTGACTTCTGGCCCATCACTTACCTAAACAAAGCAAATAGAATACATCCACTAACACAGAATGAACTTTTAGGGATTCTGAGTAGGAGTGCCCTGAAGTTGAGTTGCATAGGTTTAAGGTAGCTGATTGCTAAATTTTTATTTTTTTTTTGTGAACATTTATATCTTGGAAATCAACAGCTGTTAAGAGTCAGTTTATTATTTTGTGATTGCCTATACTTAAGAAAGGGATGAAAAAATGTTGATGCAGAGTGAATTTAAAAATGGGTCCTGGGAGAGAGATCTGGTTGTTAAAATTTCATCAGCACACTTGATGAAGAGCCATTTTGCTCATCTTCCCTTAGAAACTGCAAAATGCATAATTACCCATCATCAGCAGAGTGTTCAAGCTTATAGTCAAGAGTTATGTGTAATGATGAGCTAGGAGCAGGGAATTTAGGGACTACATAAATGATGACCAGAAGACAAATGCCCCTGCTCTTATTTCCTAATTTGTCCAATTGTGCAGGAAGCTTCAACATTCTGAGTTTAAATCTGGCCTCAGATGCCTCTGAGCAAGTCACTTTACCCTAGGTTTGCCTTAGTTTCCCCATCTGTAAAATGAGCTGAAGAAGGAAATGGCAGACCACTCCACCATCTTTGCCAAGAAAAACTCCAAATGGGATCATGAAGAACTGACCACAATTCTTTCATTATCATGGTTGCACTGTGACACTAGCTAATTGCCTCACCTTTCCCAACTGGGAGGCAGCAAGGTTTTGGAAGCTAGAGTGGTTGGACTAGGGAATCAGTATGCTGCTATTGAGTCATTTAAATTCTGTTGCATTCTTTATAACCCAATTTGGGGTTTTCTGGGCAAAGCTACTAGAGTGGTTTGCTGACCCGAGTTCAAATCCTACGTTACAAACCATGGATACCTCTCTGTCAGACTATAAAATGGGGATAATTATAGCATGAATTTCCCAGGACTTCTATGAAAATTAAGTCAAATAACATGTAAAACACTGCAAAAATTGAAATGCTAGTTTTTAGTAGTAGTAGTCTTGTGTCCCTTCCTTTCTCTGGGCTTCATTTTTTATCAGCTATAAAATGAGAGATTTGAATTAGATAATATTTACAGATCCTTCTAACTATGGGATCCCACATAATCATTTAGTATAGAAAAATACTTTTAACATTACCCTTATAAACTTGTCAACCAGCCACTCTTACTTTTATCTCACAGTGACAGAATGGCAAGGGGTAAGAAAAAAGGTGGCCACATACCACCCGCCTTAGCTCTAATGAGGTTTTTCTAGTTTTTATTGCCTAATATGACTACTCCAGAGAATGATAATATTCCCAGGATGAGTCTAGAACAGGAGGATATGTGTCCTCCTCGATTTTTATTTGGGTCATCTCATCTACTTATAACTTTCAGTGCCAAGAAAATATAATCATGGTTTTTCCATCTTGCAACTCTGCAAGATAGAAAGTCAGAAAGGGACTGTCCATGTCACAGTTTGTCCTGATCTAGCTTATCAGTACTGTTTTTACAATGTTTATCATGACAATGTATTTATTACTTAGCTTGACATCCTATCTTCAGAGATTGTGGGCCAGGCTATTGAAGGAAAGAAAAATCATGGGGCTCAGTAGAGATGCCATATGAACTATAGCATCACCCACACTTTTTCTGTTGGTAAAGGGAACAGCAGCTGACCAGATGTGAACATGTGGATTTATTTTAAAAGATGGAATATAATGATATTGGGAGAATAAAGTTGGAGATGGTGAAGGGGTTGGGGAAAGGGTTACCTCTGTGTAATACTTAACCCAAGTCTGGATCAGAGTAGGGTCAAAATTACAATAAAGTGTCAAGAAATAGTGAGTTCATAGTCTGAAAAAGAAACCGGTGATCATGATGAAGATATAGATTCATTAAGAATAGATCATGTTACATAGGTGTAAAAGATCATATCATAAGGAAATTAGAGGTACAAGGAAGAAATTACCTTTCAGATTGATAGATAGGAAATGAGCTGAACAAATGAGGGATAAAGAAGAGAGGCTCACAGAAGATAAAAAGAGATAAATTGAATACCTCAAAAATTTTAAAGTTCTTACAGAAACAAATCATTTATAGGTAAATTAGAAGGGAAACAGTTACCTGAGGATTTTTTTTTGCAGTAAGTTTTTCTAAAAAAGATATCAATGCTTAGATTGTTTTAAACTAGGGATTTAAATTTAGAATGAGTGTCATTCCCCAAATAGTCAAAGAATGAAAGGGCAGTCCTCAAGGGTGTGAAAAAGACACACACATACATATTTGAAAAAAATGCTTCAAATAATTTCTAATTCAAATAATTCAAATTAAAGCTATTCTGAGGATCTATTTCGCAAATATCACATTTTAAAAGTTGATAACAAAAGAAAATGACAGATGGTAGAAGAGAACTGTGGGAAAATGGGCATATTAATGCACTGCTGGTAGGGATGTGAATTGGCCTAGCCAGTGTGGAAAGCAATTTAAAATTGTGCCTTGAAAATCACTGAACTATGCATACTCTAAAGAAACCATTATCAGTTATTTACTCCAAGGGAGCAAAGAAAGAGGAAAGGTCCTATATGTAATATGGCAGTTATTTTTGATGATGGAAAAGAATTAGAAAATAAGGAGTGCCCATTTATTGTGACATAAGAATGGAATCAAATGCTATTGTGCTATAAGAAATAATGAAATAATTTCAGAAAAACCTGTGAAGGCTCATAAAATTTGATGCAGAGTGAGCAGAAACAGGAAAACAAATTTTATTATAACAACATAATTGTAAAACTGAGTAAATTTGAACAAAATCTGATTAATACAATGATCAACCATGATTCTAGAGGAAGAATGTTATCTATTCCTGCCAGAGAGATAAAGGACTATGCAGAATGGAGATTCACATTTTTGGATATGATTGATATGGAAATTTTTTTTGCTTAATTATTCATTTGTGATGATGATTTTATTTTTCTTTCTTTTGGGGAGACAGAAAAATACTATTTCATTAAAAGATAAAATTAATTTAGACATTGAATTAATTAAAAAATAAAACCATTTTAAAAACAACATGTCATGATAAAATAATACTATTTTCTTTTTGCTCAAGAATTACTAAATTGTTAGAAGATAGGGTCAGGATCCAAAAAGATCCCGAAAAGCTAGACTACTGGTCTGAATATAATAATAAAAAGTTGAATAGGAATAAATATAAAGTCTTATGATTGCATTTTAAAAACTCACTTGAGAAAGACATGGTTAGAAAGTCCTCAACACTGAGCCTAGAAAAAAATCTAACCTGTGAGATTTTAATGGATTGGTAAATATTTATCAGCTAGCTCTCAAAAAAAAAAAAAAAATTATGCATGACCACTTGTAAGTTTAATCTGCACCATGATTGTTTTCTTCACCACCTTCTTAAGTATAGTTATCCCTTCTACATAATGATTTTCTCCATTGTTGGCATAAGAATTTAAATGGAAAATGGGTAAGTTTTGCAGAAGCCACAGATTACATGTGAAGACTAGCAAATAACATAGAAAATTTTAGAAATTCAAAAAAGCTTAAAAATACATGTGTTTTATTTTATGATATCAACACATTTTATCTTTTAATACCATAATAATTCTAACTTCTTTGGAATTTTTACATGGATTTTCTGGTAGTACTTCCCTAACCCCTGCAACATGGAAGGGATAACTAAGTAGACAAGTAAGAAAATACTAAATCAAGTTCTGATTGTGTAGTGTTTGCTGATTTCTGAGGTGTACATGCTCACACTGAAAATTTAACAACTGGTTCTTAATTTAAATCAATAATATGATATATGATATAGTAGCCAAAAGCGAGCAAACAAAAATAATCCCTAATGCGGCTTTAGACTATACTGAAAGAAGCAAAGCTTGCAAAATATGGAAATGAAGATCACTCTTTTGTTCTTTTCCTACCATTCCTGTCCTACTCTACTTGACCTATATGCTTGTCTATACTATACTATGCCTTCTACTATACCTATTATACTTGTTTTACCTGTCCTACTCTCTTTGTCCTACTGTATCTTGTTTTATAGTATCTATTCTACTTGTCCTACTATACCTACTATACTTTGCTACTATATTTGTCCTACTAACTATACTTGTCTTACCATACCTACTATTTTGCTATATTTGTCCAACTATATTTGTCTTTCATACTTCTCTTACTAAACCTTTTTTCTGGTCTTACTATACCTATTATACTTGTATAGTGTATACTATACTATACCTGTCCTACTATACTCAACCTATTATACTTGTCCTACTATACTTATCCTACTACACATGTCCTACTATATCTATTCTACTTATCCTACTATATCAATTATGCTATACTACTATGTCCTACTGTACCTGGACCACTGTATTTTAGAAAAGACTGATACATTGGAAAATGCCTACAGATTGGCAACCATGATAATGAAAGAGCTTTAGATTTCTGTCCTATGAGAAAGGTTCAAGGACCTGAGGACTTTTTTAGTCAGGAAAAGAGGAGATTCAGGGGTGGGTCAGATGAGACACATCGAAATAAGGATACAAGCTGTGAGGAACCTTTAAAGTTAACTGAGTCCCAGAAAGGACTCACTGCTTGTAAATGTCTGAAGTCTGACTTAAATCCAGGTCTGCCTGATTCCAGTTCCAGCATCCTATCCCCTAGACTACATGCATTTCATGCTAGCCATCATCAACATGTGAAGGCTAGCCATATGGAAGAGAGATTAAACTAATTTTGTTTGTCCCAAGAGAGAAGGGCTAGGGAAAATGCATATAAGTTGCAAGCATAAGAATTTAGGCTTGCTGTCAGGAAAAAATAAAAAATGAAAGGCATTCCAGAGTAGAATGGTGATGCATTAGGAAGGGCTGTATTTACCCACACTGGATATTTTCAATGGATTAAAAGTCTAATGATGTCTTGCTTGGTGAATTGTAAAGAGGTTTTTACTCACTTGCCTCTTAGGTCTTTTCTAGTTCTAAAAATACTGTAATTTTGTGAGATATGCTAAATAATATCTCCTTAATCTAGGCTAATAGGGGCCACTATAAAAATCAGGCTACAACCACAGTGTAAATTGTGGGAGTCTGGCTCCATTTAGGATGGTAGGAGATAGGGATGATTGCTCAAGTTCCAGCTGAAACCTCCATCCATGGCCACTTAAATTTATATATGCCTGGGTAGATATCCCTGGAGTGCTATTAGTTCAAAATACTTGCTATAGACTGATTAGTAGATAATTCATGACAAGTATGGTGAAAGATCCATTTAATTGCTTTAATAGAATTACATGAAAAATCTCAAAGTATAGGTTAAGGGAACATTTCAAAATAGAGGCCCCACTGGACTGTTTTCTAAATGAACTGATGGCTCCTTTTTAATTAGAAGTAGTCATTTATATACAAGTGTACTCTAGTCCTTAACTACTTTATGTCATAAGGAAGTTAAACATGATTTCTTTCACTGGAGCAGTTTTTACAAAGATCAGGGCAGTCTACCACATAGTTATCAAGTCTCAGAGTTGCCTAAGGCACAAATAGATTAAACAAGTTGTCCATGGTCACAAAATGAATAAGTTTCAGAGGCAGTTTGAATTCTGGTCTTTATGACTTCACTATGCTAGGCTGCCCTCGGGTTAAATGTACCTCCTTATGATCCAATGTAGAACAAATGATGACAAATTTCATGGTAATGAGGCTTCAGCATAACTGACTTCAAGTTCACAAGCATAGATAAGCACCTACTATGTGTCAGGAACTTTGCTAAACACTGAGGATACAAAAAAAAAAAATTGGCAAAAGTCTGTTTCCACTTTTAAGAAGCTCCTAATCTATGAGTCTGTATCCCAAAGAGATCATAAAACAGGGAAAAGGACCCTCATGTGCAGAAATATTTGTAGCAACTCTTTTTGCAGTGGCAAGAAACTAGAAATTGAGTGCAGTTAGAGAATAGCTGAATAAGTTTTGGTATATGAATGTAATGAGAAATTATTGTTCTATAAGAAATGATGAGCAGGTTGATTTTAGAAAAAATCTGGAAAAAACTTACATAAACTGATGCTGAATGAAGTGAGAAGAACCAAGAGATCATTGTAATAACAAAATCAAGTGATGATCAACAGTGATGGACTTGGCTCTTTTCAACAATGAGGTGATTTAAGGCAATCTCAACAGACTTAGAATGGGAGGTGCCATTCAAATTCAGAGAGAGAACTATGGTGACTGGATCAAGGAAGAGCAAAGAAAAAAAGTATCATTGGACCACAGAGAATATAAAAGACTGGGAAGATAGGAATGGGCCAGTTTGTGAAAAACTTTCGTCGGACAGAGGATTATGATTTTACAATTGATCCTGGTGACAATTGGAATTGAATGGAGGAGTTATATGATCTGACTAGTGCTTTAGGAAAATCGTTTTGGTAGCTGAACAGAACATTGGTTGAAGTAAGGAGATACTTGAGTCAGACATACGCAACAGCAGATTATTGTAATAGTCCAAGCATGAGACAATGAGTGTCCACATCAGGAAGTTGAACAAAGATATACAAGAGATGTTGTAGAAATAGAATCAACAGGATTTGACAGTTGATTGGCTATAAAGCAGAAAGAGTGAGGGTGGCAGTTAAGTTGAAATCCTGGGTGATTGGGAGGATAGTGGTGACCATAATAGAACTAGGGAAGTTAGGAAAAGGGAGACGTTTGACAGGAAAGATAATGAGTTCAGTTTTGGACATACCTATGATGTCTATGGGATATTGTCCGAAATATTCAATATACAGTTAGAGATGTGAGGTTGGAGGTAAAGAGAGAGGTTGGTGCTGGATAAATCTGATAGTCATTTAAAGTATGACCTAGATAAAGATCCATTGATATGCTGCTAAACTTGCTTTTTGTGGTTACCTCACCAGGACTATAGAAAGTTAAAGCAGATGCTCATATCTAGAAGGAAGAATCTTTAGTGTTCTATTTATTTTGCCTAGAAGGCTCTATTTTCATTTCTTTAGATATCAGAAAGGACACCATCCTTATGTTTTTCACCTATCTGGGAGAAAGAGAAGTATTAAACCTTTCTCAGGAAATATGATGAATTTAGAAAGGAATTCATTTTGCCTGAAAAACCCTACTTAATTCTAAAGTGTTTCCAAAATTAGGTCAGCATTTGCAGGAATAGTAGCTTAATCTACTATATTAAAGGTGCATTTAAATCTGATGACCTTGAGTACAGACTCACTCTGTCTAGAGAAAATGTCTGAGTATCTTTACCGTAGTCCAAAGATTGTTTCTCCAGTTTCATGTCCTGAAAAAAACTAATCTACAGCATATTAAAAATACCTACAGGTGTCATGTCTATATGTACATACTGATTTTAAACAATTCTATTCAGTGTTAAAGAGGCATTAATTTGATGCTTGCAATGTGCAAGATTCTGGAGATTAAAAAACTTAGCAGTGTCTATCCTCAAGAAACTTATATTATACTAGAGTAAAGGAAATATTAGTTCTTCTGTTCCAGGTATAATATGATTGTTAAGCTATATATTTTGTTATTGTTGTTCAGTTTTATCCAACTTTTGTGACTCTATTTGGGTCACAAAGGCAAAGATACCTGGCATGGTTTACCATTTCCTTCTCCAGCTCATTTTTCCAATAAGGAAACTAAGGCAAATAGGGATTCTGAGGGACAGGATCACACAGCTGGTAAGGATCTGAAGCTGGATTTGAACTCACTGGCTCCAGGCCTGTTATTTTATCTACTTCAGCACTTAGAACTTAGAAATATCTTTTCTATCTCAATAGACAGAGACTACTTAGCATCCATGACTTGCTATGAGAGTAGGATACTGAAAGAGGGCAAGGACAATTAAGATAAGAGAATCTCCAGGCACTTTATCAAAGGAGATAATAACTGTAAAAGTACTTAATACTATACCTGGCACATAGTGGTTGCTCTAGAAATACCAATTCCCTTCCCTTGCCCTCCCTTCCCAAGGACTGGGTGTTCTTTGTTGAATCCTACAACAGTACTTACCCACACAAAAATTACAGAATGGTTACATTAGTATTTCCTTTGGGGGCCTGAAAATAGTACTCCACTTTTTTTGTGAGGGAATAGGAATTACCAAATAAGAATGGTAAGCGAACTAAATAATGAAAACAAGTTAGAGAAGGCTTGGATTATTTATATGATCCTTGTGTGGAAGTGAGCTACATGGCCCTAGACAAGTCACAGAAACTCAACTTCAGTTTCCTCCTCTGTAAAATGGTAGTAATAATATTATTACATAATTATTATTACATTATATTATTATATAATTATATTATAATCATACTAATCAGTGATGATATAACTATCAATTAATAGTAAGATATATAAATTAATTGCAGCATAATAAATTATTTTATAATTATATTAGTAATAGTATTGTTATAGTTCTATTGATAATAATATACAATTATAAATATATTAATAATAGTATTATCATATCACAATTAAATTACTATTCTATTCCACAGGATTCACCTTATTATGTCATAATTGCATTACTATGTTATTTCACATAGTTCATGTAAGGAGAAAATGAAATAATATTTTTATCTATGATTTCATTGGAACAGGGAGCTCTTTGATTAATGAACTCCTACCAGTGCAGGTCAGTAATTCTTTTAAAACTTATAATCTTCTGGAGCTGTCTAGGGAACTGAAAGGTTAAGTGATTCATTTTTCCAGGGTCACAGGTTATTCTGACTCCATGGCTGACACACTGTCTATCATTTATTATTAATTATGATCACAGCTATATCTAAGAAAAAGCCCACTGATGGAAGATATGTGGATCAGTGGAAAGACTACTATATTTAGTTTCAAAGAATATAGCTTCAAACTTCTTTCTTAATTAGTCAATAAACATTTATTAAGCACCTATCATGTGCTAAACTTCTATACCTGTATTTATCTGTAGATGTGAAGAAAGGAAAAAAAATAGTTTCTGCTCTCATGGAGTTTACAACCTAACAGGGGAGACAACATGCAAACAAACAACAAGCTATATCCAGAAAAATTGAAAATAATAAAAAAAACTAGGCTTAAGAAGGGTTTGGGTAGAGTTCAAAAAAAGGTAAGATTTTAGCTAGGATTTGTAGGATGCCAGGGAAGATTGTGAAGAAAGATAAAATTCCAGGCATGAGGAGAGAAAATGCCCAGAGTCAGGATATGAAATGTTTTGTTTATAGAATAGCTAGAATGTCAGTGTCTGGATAAAGGAGTATATAGGAGAGAGTAAAATATAAGAAAACTGGAAACAGGAGGAGGTTATGAAGGGATCTGAATGTCAAACAGAACATTTTGTATGTAATCCTGGAGATGATAGGGAGCCACTGGAGGAGAGGAAGAGGGAGATGAGAGAGGGGGAAGGGAAAGAAGGAGAAAGAAGGAAGAAGAAGGAGGAGGATGAGGAGGAGAAGGAAGAGGAGAGAGATAAGACAGAGACAGAGAAATACAGACAGAGAAAGACAGAAACAGAGAGACAGAGTGTTTTAGGAAAAATTCACTTTAGTGGCTCAGTGGAGGATAGATTAAAATGAGGAGAAACTAGAGACAGGCAGATCCACTAACTAACTGGCTATTTCACAGTCCAGGTGTGAGATGATGACAGCTTGTACTAGAGTGGGCCAGCGTCAGAGGAGAGAAGGAAGTGACTGGGGAGATGTTGTAAAGGTTGAAACCAACAACATTTTGCAACAGATGGTATGTGAAGGGTGAGAAATAGTGAGGAATCCAGGATGACTCTTAGATTGTGAGCTTGAGAAACTGGGAAAATGATATTGCCTCCTATAGTAACAGGAGAGGTAGGGAAGAGAGAATTTTAGGGTGAAAGATAATTATTTCAGTTTTGGTATGTTGTGTTAAATTATCTACAATCTATTCTATCTATCTATCTATCATCTATTCTAGTCTAGATATCTGAAGGGCACTTGGAGATGCAAGACTGGAAGTCATGAGAGAATTTAGGGCAACACAGGTAGACCTGAGAATCATCTACATAAAGATAGTAATTAAATCCATAGGAGCTAATGAGATCACTGGTGAAGGAATACAAAGGAGAAAAGAAGAGGTCCTAGAACCTCTATGGGCCTTCTATAGTCTCCTATGATTAGAGAGCATGGCCTGGATGAGAATCCGAGTAAAGGAGACTAATGAGTTATCTAATACATAGGAGGAAAACCAGGACAGAATTGTATCCTGAAAGCTACAGAGAAGATATTAGTTCCCAACTAATTCATTCTCTGGCCATCACTTTTTTATCTTAAAATGATATAGGTGGACTAGGACTAAAGCTATGATCCTATAAAGCAGAAAACTATGGACTTTCCCATGGATAAAATATATCTTTCCTCTGTCTATGTCCTTCATTTCATCTCCTCTTATCTTCTCTAGCAGATTTCCTCCTCACAACCATTCCTTTCTATTTACTTCAATCTCATCATAATTATTGGTTCCTACCAACATACCAAAATCTCTCAACTTTAAAAAAACTTCACTTCTACCATTTTCCTTACATTACTGTTGCCTATTTCTCTTACTTTTCTTAGACAAAATCTTAGAAAAAAATCTGTCACTGATTTCACTTATTCTCACCTCCCTCACTTTTTCATCTTTTATAATGTATCTTCTTAGCTCATCACTCAACTGAAATTGGCCTCTTGGATATTTCCAAGGATTTCTTGATTGCCAAATCAGTTGGTCTTTTCTCATTCTTCTTTCTCCTTGACCTCTTTGCAATATTTAACGCTGTTAATCATACCGTTATCCCAGATGCTCTCTTTTTTCTGAATTTCATGACACTACCAGCTCCTCTTTCTCCTATTACCTCCTACCTTTCTGATCATTCCTTCTCAAACTCTTTGGTTGAATCATTAACTATATCATGGTTCCTTAACTGCAGATGTATTCTAAGGCTGTACTTTAGGCCCTATTCTTTTCTTTTTACACAGTCTATTGGTGATCTCAGCAACTTCTCTGGTTTAATTATTATCTCTATACAGATTCTCAGATGTATACATCTAGTTGCAGTTTCTGTCTTGAGCTCTAATCTTACCCCACCAACTGCCTCTTAGTTCTTTCAAAGTGGATGTACCATCAGCATTTCAAACTTAATATGTCCCTTGTGGGCAGAAACTATCTTTTGCCTCTTTTTTGAATCTCTAGCATTTAGCACAGTGCCTGGGAACATGGTAGGTGCTTAATAAATATTCATTGACTAATTCCATCTCATAAATTTCTTACTTCCTTTAAGATTCAGAAATTCAAGCCCCACTTTTTACATAAAGTCCTTCCTGATATATCTAGTTGCTTTCCAAAATTACCTTATTTTTTATACTAGTATAGGTACATGCCAGATTTTTCAATAGAATGTAAACCTTACCACAGACCATCTTTATTTCACTTATCATGGAACCACTGGTGGGAGGAGAACAACTCACTACTCTATCCCCAATTCATTAAAAACATTTTTTTCCTATGTAAGATGATGATCTAGCCTTTCTAAATAGGCCCTGGAGGTCAGGTCAAGAGTACCAATAAAATGTTAGTTTAAACATTAAAAAACACGAGAAAGAGCAATACAATTAGTGCCAAGCCAAGCCAAGCCAAGCTAAGCCAAAATTAGTCTTAAATGTAATTTTAAAAAAATCTCTACTATTATATTTTTTCCAATTTTAAAAACATTTTCATTAAAATTTTGAACCCCAAATTCTAGTCCTCCCTTTCCGATCTCCTTGAGACAATAAGCAATCAGACATATTATACAGGTAAAATTATGTAAAACATCCCCATATTAGTCATTTTAAACATGAATAGGTGAATAAAAGAAAAAAGAATGAAGGAAAGTGAAAAATAGGATGCTTCAGTCAGTATTCAAACAATATCAGTCATTTCTTTAGAAGCAGATAGTATGTTTCATCATTAGTTCTTTAGGATTGTCTTAGATCATCATATTGTGTCTTAGATCATCACATTGTTGAAAATATTTTAAGTTATTCACAGTTCTTCATTGTACATTGCTGTTTCTGTGTATAATGTTCTGCTGGTTTTGTTCATTTCACTATACATCAATTCAAATGAGTCTTTCCAGGTTTTTCTGAAATCATCCTGTTTGTCATTTCACAATAATTGTGTCATTGTGATATTGTACAATAATATTTCATTACAATAATATACCACAGTTTGTTTGGCTATTTTCCAAATGATGGGCATTTTTTTTGATTTCTGTTTCTTAGTCATCACAAAAAGAGCTGATATAAACATTTTATTTAAACTAGTCCTTTTATTTTTGGGGGGATGTACACCTACCAGTGGTATTGTTGGATTAAAAGTTCTATAGTTCTGGATTGCTCTGAAAAATTGTTGAATTAATTCACAACTCCACCAACAGTACATTTCCCATATCCTCTCCAACATTCACCATTTTCCTTTGTGCCATATTATCCACCCTGATAGGTATGAGGTGGTATCTTAGAGTTATAAGAATTTGAATTTCTCTGATCAACAGCAATTTAGATGATTTTTTCAAATGACTAAAGATAGTCAAATGACTAAAGAATATCTTTGTCTGAAAACTGCTTGTTCATATCCTTTGACCATTCATCAATTGGGGAATGACTTGTATTTTTATAAAACTTGACTTAGTTTTCTATATATTTTACAAATGAGGTCTTTATCAGTGATATTTGTTTCAATTCCTCCCCCCAGTTTTCTGTTTTCCTTATAATTTTGATTGCATTAATTTTATTTGTGCAAAAAGTTTTTAATTTTATATAATCAAAATTTTCTATTTGGCATTTTGCAATGCTTTCTATGTCTCCTTTGGTCCCAAATTCTTCTGTTACACATAAATCTGACAGATGAATAATATTACATGATCTCTTGATTTGTTTATGGTATCACCATTCATGTGTAAATCGAATAACTATTTTGACCTTATCATAGTATATGGTATGAGATGTTGGTCTACGCATAGTTTCTGCCATACTTTTTCCCAGTTTTCCCAGCAGTTTTTGTCAAATGATGAGTTTTTGTTTTAAGAGTTAATTTCAAACAAAACATCTCAATAGGACATATTTAACCCAATCAGCAGGATAATTTATGAATCACATATGGGTAAATATTATTAATCCATTTTCTATTCTTTCCTTCTAATTGTAGCATTAACCTAATTAACCCTAACAAGGTGCAATAATTAGCCATAGAGACCATTTTGATTTTCCCACTCCTCAGAAGCTCTTTTGAATACATACTGCATTATGTTGAGTTGTTCTAAAAAGTTTCTATTCCCATTAAGGTGGCAAGAATGATTTTTGTGGACCATCCCACCCCCATGACATTTTCTTATTCTTACTTATTATAAACTTTATAAAAGTTCGTGTGCACAAAGAAATCTGGCAATATGGCTTAAAAATCAAGAGGAGGTCTTTGAAATTTCTCAGGAGATGCCTTTGCAATCATCTCTCAATTGTGAAAACCCATCCATCAGGGAACAAAAAATAAGCAGCTTTCTAGCTCCAATTTTAAAGTAAAAATGAATGTACTTTAAACTGTCATGAAAGCATAAGTATCCATCTTCACAACAGCTAAGAGGCTGCACTCTCAGCTATAATCTTAAATGATAGGCTCATGCCTATACACAAAAAGCTATTCTTGATATTTCTCTCTCACCTTTTATCTGTTTGACCTTGAATAAACTGCTTATGTTTTCTGAACTTTAGTTTTCACATCTATAAATTGAGCATGCCAGGTCCCTTTCAGAACAAGAACTCTGATTCTGCTAACTCTTTCCAATGACCCTAATTAATAACAATAACTACTAATTATATGGTGCTTTAAGGTTTACAAAGTACTTTGCAAAGAGTATCTCTTTTGCTCTCACAACTTTGGGAACTAGGTATTATTATTATGATGATTTTACAGGTGAGGAAACTGAGAAGAAAAGAGGTAGAATTACTTTCCCAGGATCATATAGCCAGGAAGTATCTGGGGTAGGATTTGAATTCAGGTCTTCCTGAGTTCAGATCTAGTGTTCTACCTACAGGTTATTATTATCCTTATTTTACAGATAAGAAAAATTAAGCAGACAGACGTTTCCCAGGTTTACATAACCAGTAAAAATCTGGTTCAGGATTTGAACTCAGGTTTTTCAGTTTCCAAGTTCAATGGTCCATCCATTTTACTACCTAATTGCCTCTAGCTAAAGCCATTATCTGAGAAAAAGATTTGTCCTTCATTCAGAATTAAAGAAAAGTGCCAAGAAATAACGATAAATGATATTTATATCATTCATTAAAATCTGCAAAACATTTTATAAAAATTGGTGCACTCGATCCTCACAAACCTGGGAAGGAAATACTAGAGGCTAATATAACATCTGTATCATAGACATCTGTATCAAAATTCAGCTCAAGCACCAAGGTCTCTATGAATGAAGTCTCTCTTGATTTTCCCACTTTGGGTATGAAAGGCAGTGGTAAAGACACAAAATTACATTGTATAAATTTTAGATCTATTTATATGAGTACATACTGAGTCACCTGATAGAATGTAACCTTCAGGGTATGAACTGTTCATCTTTGTATCACATGGGGCACAGTGTCTGCCCCATGATGGATGCTTAACAAAGGCTTGCTGATTTATTTTTCAGATGAAAAATTAAGGTTTATATAAATAGAATTAAATTATTATTTAATTAATAATTAATAATATAATTTAATTAATTATTAAATTAAATTATTTTGGAGAATTTGAATCCAGATCTATCTGACTCTGAACACAGTGTTCTATTTACTTGATTCTATGCTGGGTCTCCTATTCGAAGCACTGTAGCAATTAATTATCTGATTTTTATAATGTTTAACATCTTACAGGTTTCTTTGAAGCATCTAAAGTCCTTCATAATCTAGGTCTGATTTATCTTTCCAGACTAATTTCACAATTCTCCTTCATGTCCTTTACATTCCAGTCAAACTGGTATACTTGCTTTGCACCAATTTGACACTTCATCGTCCACATTCAAGCATTTGTACAAAGCCCTAAAGTTGGGATATTCTTCCTCTCATCTCTACCTCTCAGAATCCCTATTCCTTTCACAACTCAGCTCAAGTAGAAACTCCCTCCAGAGAATTTTTCCAGCTCCTAAAAAGGTCAAATTATTTGATATTTTCTTTGCACGTATTCAACACAGTACAATAAAAAAAAAATAGCAAGTGCTTTAGAATTAGAAGATCTGGGTTCAAATCTCTCCTCTGCCATTAATTATCTATATGACCTCGGTCAATTTCCTACTCATCAAAATCTCATCAATCTACTCATCTAAAAAATAAGGAGGCTACTTTTGCCTCTAGATTTTTTAATTATAGGAGGGAAAACAGGCATTTAAAATTCCTTCTATGTGTCAGAAAGTGTACTAAGCACTTTACAATGATATTATTATCTCATTTGATTCTCATAAAGACTCTGGGAGAAAAGTGCTATTACTTTACAGTTGAGGATATTGAGTCAGGCAGAGTTTAAACAACTGGCTCAGAATCAAATAGCTATTAAATGTGTGAAACTGGATTTAAATTTAGGTCTTCCTGACTCTATGTGAAAACACTGTTCAAATTTGAACCAAGGTCTTCCTGACTCCAAGCTTAGTGTTATTATTCACCATGTTACCTACTTGCCCCTCTCTCTATAGTTTCTACCGGTAAGGACTTAGTTACTTTTATAAAAATTATCTTGTATCTACTTCACATTTATTTACATGCATAACTATTGCTTTCTTGCAATAGACTATAAGCTACTTGAAGGCAAGTTATTTGTATCTTTATATCTTCAGTGCTTAGAATTGCACCTGGCACACAGTAGATAATAAATGTTTGTTGTTTAACTGATTGAGCTAATGAGAAACACAATGAAAGATAATTTTAGCAAGAAACTTAAAAAAATTCATTTGATGATGTCAATGTCACTCTCTCTATGAGAATATAATTAAATTATTCAGGATTCCTTCTAGAATTCCTCAAACCCAATTTATTCATATCTTTATACTGAATACTCTTCAGCATTGTTGGTCCCACTGACTGAATTCTGCCAAGAACAGAGAAAGACTCTTGTGGGTTACCTAAGAGTTTTTCATGTAACATGATTATATCTGTTTCCATAATCTTAATTAATGCAGGAATATTATAAAGTTCAATTGAGATAATGGATTATAAACTTTAAAGAGCTATATAAATACTAGTTACTATTGATATTATTATTGTTTTGTCTGCTTTTATTAGTTTACAGTTGCCAGGTCTTCATTCTAGTAATGATTTCATTCCCTGAGCTTCTACTGCATACCTGATAAATTCAAATAATATTTATAAATCAACATAGGAAAATGTTGATAAATATTTAAAAACTAGATTCTGTTTCAAAAAAAACTAGCTACATACATTTTAAAGGTTAATCTACATTATAAACAATTCAACAAATATTTATTATGCACCTATATTTTACCAAGTTTTAGGAATTACAAAAAAAAGAAAAAAAAAACAGCTCCTGCCCTTAAAGAGCATATAATCTATTAAGGGAGACAACATGCAAAGAAATACATACAAAGTAAGCTATATATAAAATAAGTAAGGGAAAAGAGGAAGAGGAAGGAGAGTACTATATAATATGACCTATCATAAATGAAAAAAAAAACTCCCCAAAATTCTATTCTTCATGGTACCCTTATTTAAATCCAATTTTTTCTCATTTGATGCTTGCAACAGGTCTGGGAAAAGGTCTTATAATTAATTATTCCCAGTTTACATATTAAGAACAAAGACAGTAAGAGACTTAAGTTACATGTTCTGGGTCACTGTCCTTCAAAGAAGACTATGATACCAAGGAGGTGATGCCATGGCATATTAGGTGAATTGGATTTAAGTGAGGGAGGACTGTGCAAGATTGCCTGCCTTACTTTTCCTTCCAGAGCCATCAGGGTCCAATGGCCAGATATAGATCAGGTTGATTGGAGATAGCCCTGGATGCAATGGGAGACTTTGATCTTTTTAAACTAATCTCTTCAATAGGTCTCAATTTGACGGAGGCAATACTCATTCAATGATTAAAGCCAGGTAGCAATTGAAAAAAGAATCTCCTCTTTCATCTTTCACAGTTATATATATATATATATATATATATATATATATATATATATATATATATATATATATATATATATATACTATAATATATCAATTATTTAAACTCTCCTCAGGGTTTCTGGCCAAAACAGAAATGATTGCTATTTACATTCAGTCTGAATCAATCAGGACCCAAAAGTGACCAAATGGGACTTGACCTCAGATCTAGGAGAATCAGAATTGTTTTGGTTTAAGGTATAATCCTTAAGAAAAAAATCTAGTCAGTAAACCCCAACATATCTTGGGAGAGTTCAGTCCAGGGCTATATAACAAGTATCTCTAAAAGCAAATTAGGAGAACAAGGGATAGTCTAACTCTCAAATCTGTGAAGAAGGAAGGAATTAATTGCTCAAAGAAGAACTAGAAAACATTAAGAAATACAAAATGGATAATTTTGACTATATCAAATTAAAAAATTTTGTACAAACAAAACCAATGCAGTTAAGATTAGAAGGAAAACAGAAATCTAGGGAGAAATGTTTATATCCAAGGTTTTCTTATAAAGGCCTTCATTCTTAAAATATATAGAAAATTGATTCAAATTTATAAGAATACAAATTATTCTCCAATTGATAAATGGTCAAAGAGGAAATAAACACATAATTTTCAGGATAATGAAAATAAAGCCATTTCTAGTCATATAAAAATACTCCAAATCATTATTGATTAGAAAAATGCAAAATAAAACAACTTTAAGGCTCCACTTCACATCTCTCAGATTGGCTAAGACAACAGGAAAAGATAATGATAAATGTTGGATGGGATATGGGCAAAAACGTAGGACACTATTACATTGTTGGTGGAGGTTGTGAACTGATTCCATTCTGGAGAACAATTTGGAACTATGCCCAAATGGTTATCAAACTGTGCATACCCTTTGAAAAGGAAAAAGAGCCATTCAAAAATGTTTGTAGCAGTCTTTTTTTTTTTTTTGGTAGTGACAAGAAATTGGAAACAAAGTATGCGCATCAATTAGGGAATGGTTGAATAAGTTATGGTATATGAATATAATGAAACATTATTGTTCTCTTTTATTAAAGTTTTTTATTTTTCAAAACCTATGCATGGATAATTCTTCAACATTAACTCTTGCAAAACCGTGTGTTCCAATTTTCCCACCCTTCCCCCATGTCCTTCCCTAGATTACAAGTATTTCAATAAAGAACATTATTGTTCTATAAGAAGCAACCAGTAGGCTCATTTCAGAAAAGCCTGGAAAAACTTACATGAAATGATACTAAATGAAGTGAGTAGAATCAAGAAGACATATACACAACAACAAGACTATGTAATGATCAACTTATGATGGGCTTGACTCTTTTCAACAATGAGGTGATTCAAGCCAATTCCAACAGACTTGTGATGGAGAGAATGTTCTATATCCAGACAGAGAACTATGCAGACTGAATGTGAAATCACAACATAGCACTTTCACCTTTGTTGTTGTAATTATTGTTTGCTTACCTGATTTTTTTCTTATTTTCCCCCCTTTTGATCTGATTTTTCTTGTGCAGCATGATAAATGTAGAAATATGTTTAGAAGTATTGCATATGTTTAACCTATATTGGATTACTTGCTGCTTAGGGGAGGGAGAAGAGAAAGGAGAAAAATTTGGAACACAAAGTTTTGAAAAAGTGAACGTTGACAACTATCTTTACATATATTTTGAAAAATAAAGAGTATTGTTATTAAAAAAACAAGTTTACATATCTGAGTCTGTATTTGAACTCAGGTTTTCTTGCCTCCAGATCCAAAGCCTTAACTACTGAGCCATACTGTTGAACCCAGGTTCAATTTCCATTAGATGTTGCTAGATTATTCCCCAAATAATCACATAGTTGTTAGAGATAATGTACATAAAATGTGATATCAATTATTAGTGAGGTAAAACATAAGTACAAATAACTGTAATTTACAATATTAAATCATCAGTCCAATGAAGAACTATAAAATGATGTTTTGTGATGCTTCAGAAAGAGAAAGATTGCTATTGCCCAAAGGCATTAGGGAATCATTCAAAGCCTCTAGCAGTCAGAAACAAGACAAGGATGTTATTTAAGATAGACAAATACCTTATCTGAGCTCTAGTCATGGTTTATTATATCCCATAAATGGGAAAAATAATTGTAATTTGCCCAGAGGTCATTCTCAGTGATGGCTTTGGGGTAAACTAGATTCTCAAATTCAATTCCAGGAGAATTCAAGGTCCTATTAGCTGGTAAAGTTCCAGGTATGGGTCAGGCTACCTAAATTTCAAGGATCCCATTACCTGAAAGCCCACAGATTCATTTTTCTGTTCAGAGAAAGCAAGGCCCCAATTAATACAAATAAGAAATTCTGTTAAATGATTGCATTATTTGAATTTACACTATATATTTCCATTGTGCTGATGCCAATGACTATATTTTACATAATTATAATTTTAGACAGTACTTTGTATACCTGTGACATCTTCACAGGATTCATTATTTACACGAAGGGGTACCTAGTTGGCTTCCAGTAGAGTCACAGTCTCCTTAGGTAAAGAGAATACTTACATAGAGGAAATCACAAATCCTTCAGGCAATGAAATATGTAACCTCTTTCATAAACCAGAAAAAATCAGCTTGTCAAGATTAAACACTGAAGGACCTACCCAACAAAAGAACTTGAGTATTTCCATTATTTTATGCTAGAGTATCTGTGAAAGTTTCCAGCATATACCTACAAAAGCATTGCTAATCTTCTTCATAATACTGAAGGTCAAGGGCTTGCCTAATTTTAGTTCTTATGAAATAAGTTGGGGAAGAACTTGCCATTCTGTGTCTACAAGCACGCATTTAGAAGCCTTGTGAAATCTGCAGCAAAATTAGCCACCTGAAAAAAAATCAGATAACCTAATTAACAAAGTAGAGAGGTTGGCACTGTTTGCTGAGGGGTCTGAGTTCCACCACATGCTTCATGGGGGACTGTCCAGGAAATGGGTGTGTGGTAATCAAAGAGCAATCATTAAATGGGTCCAAGAATTAAATACAAACAGGAGGACAGGCAGTGGTTATCAAACTAGGCAGCATTTTTTATTTTCTGACAATCAAGAAATAAAGCAAAATGAACTTATGAACTTCCAGCAAGGTCCTGAATCCCCTGTTTATCAAATTTAAAAATCTAGAAAATTCTGAGATTCCTGAGGAAATCATTACAATTTTCAGGAAGCAAGCTTTGATTTTCTCAAAGACCTGTTGGATGTTGCTACAGTTTCCCCTTAGCAGGTATGCAGCTTTGCCTTTTCTTCATAGCATTATGACTCAGCATGAGTATCCTGCTTTAAAAGTTCAAGAATTATTCATTTATTTATTCATTTAACAATCACTTATTAAGCACCTAAAACATGCAAGACACTGAGACTGCAAGAACAAAACCCTTACACTCCTGAAGCCTATATTTGTATATATTCCATTTAAATCTCTTTTAGTTTATCTTTGAAGAAAGTAGAACCTCTGTTTAGGGTGCTTGGTAAAACTCTAGAGAAAAAGAGGGAGGGGTGCATATACGGGATGGGGTTTTGGGGGGGGGAATGACATGAAAATACAAGTCTAGTACAGTTCACTGGGCAGTACCAAAAGGAACAGCAAGATAATATCTAAAACATATAAGCATCTTAGTAGTTAGATACATTGTTAGGCCTCTATGCTTATGCCTTGGTCACATTGAGTTTCCACGTTTATTTTTCATACATGAGCTCTACCCATGTCCACTCTTACTATTGATGATGATGATGTGTATGTACATTTGTATTTGTGGGAAAATACGTCCCAAGTTTTGGAGGAGGAGTTTATCTAAGGCATCTAAGTGGCACAGTGGATAGAGTGACAAGCCCAGAGTCAGGAAGACTCATCTTCTTGAGTTCAAATCTGGCCTTAGACACTTATTAAGCTATGTGATTCTGAGTAACTCACATAGCTCTTTTTGCCCCAGTTTCCTCATTTATGAACTACAGAAGAACTGCATTTATGAGCTACAGAAGGAAATAGCAAACTACTCCAGTATCCTTGCCAAGAAAAATCCAAATGGGATCATAAAGCATCAAACATGACTGAAAAATAACTGAATAACATGTTTTATTGTTATTTTTCTTACTATGCTATTTCATTGTTGTCTTTTTTTCCTTTGAACTAATTGTATCTTGTGGCTGATTGGTAGAAATAAACCACTGATAGGGGCTTATGAGCTATGATTTTGAATGGATGCAGATCAATCCTATAACTTGATACCTCAGGCTTTGGGGTCTTTCATATGGGAAAGAGTAATGTTTCAAGCATTATGTAAAGAATTATTATTGTTATCATTATGACATTTGACTTCTTGTATTTTCTGAATGAAAACAGCTGTTTATATTGAATCCATTATAAAGCTGAATCTGTACTGTGTGCTAACCATCATCACCATTCCTAAGTACATTTATATTTATCAAGAGATGAGATAGTTCAAGAAATTATTTGCCAAAATTACTATAGAAAATTCCTCCAGAATTTTCTCCGCTACTCAAGCACACCTTTCCAAAAATCTCCATCTTTTTTTTTTCTGACAGTAATAACAGTTAATTCTGGGGAAATGATTGAAAATGCCAGGCTTATTAATTTTATTCCTTGTAGGATTTCTGTAGAGAAAGCACCTTTGTCAACACTTTGCAATTCTTTGTCAGGCTAAATCAAAAGTATCAATAGCCATTTGCCCAAAGAGTTGTACAAAGTCTGCAAGAGTTGTTATATATGGAAAAAACACTGAAGTGGAATTAGAGGACCTGAATCCCGACTCTATGAAATCATTTTTGTGATCTTGGGCAAACCATAAAACCTTGTGTGTGTGTGTGTGTGTGTGTGTGTGTGTGTGTGTGTGTGTGTGTGTGTGTGTCTTTGTTGTTGTTGTTGTTTTGTTAGCCAGATAACTGGGGCTATGTGACTTGCCCTGAGGTCATACAAGCCAGAAAGTGTTAAGTGTCTGAAATCACATTTGAATTCAGCTCCTCTTGACTCCAAAGCTGATTCTCTATCCATTGCACCATGCAGCTGGCCCTCAAATCATCAAATCTTTCTAGGCCTCAGGTTCCTAATTTGTAAATCAAGGGAATTGGATCACATAACCTGTAACATCTTGATCCTTTCCAGCTCTACATATATGATTCTATGAATTTAAGTGATTAGAAGCATTATTTCCTGGGTGAATCAATTTGTCTATGTAGGTCTCTTTCTGTCTGCCTCTCTCTCTCTTCTCTTTCCCTCTCTCTCTCTTTCTCTTCTCTTTTTCCTTCCCTCTCTTTTTCTTGTCCTCCCTCTTTTCTCTTTTCTCTCTTTTGTCTCTCTTTTTTTCCTCTCCTCTCTTTTCTCTCTCTCCTCTTTCTTTTCTTTTCTCTTTCCCTCTCCCCTCTCTCTCCTCTTCTCTCTTCTTTTGTATCTTCTCTATTTTCCTTACCCTCTATTTTATTGCTTTCTCTCTCTCTCTTCTCTCTCCTCTTTTAGTCTTTTTTTCACTTTTTCTCCCTCTCCCTCCCTTTCTCACTGTTCTCTCCCTCTCTCCATTTGTTCTTTTTCCACTTCTCTCTCTTTTTTCCTTTTCTCCTCTTTCCCTCTCTATCTTTTTTTCTTTTGCCTATTTTCTCTTCTCTTTCTCTCTTCTATTTCTCTTCTCTCTCCTCTTTTTGCTCTTTTGTCTTTTTCTCTACCTCCCTCCCTTTTCCTTTCTCTGTCTCTCCATCTCTCTCTGTCTCTTGTATCTCTTCTCTCTCTCTCTCCTTTTTTGTGTCTTCTCTCTGTATGTCTCTGACTCTGTCATCTCTGTCTTTCTCTGTGTATCTCTATCTCTCTGTCCTCTCTCTCTCTATATATATATATATATATACATATATATATATATATGTATGTATATATGTACACTATATAAATGTTATCATAATTATTAACAGGTAAATATGATCAGTTAAGAAAGGCTTCCCAAACTCAAATTTCTGATAGGCATATTCTATGTATTAAAAATAATATGGGATTTCTATAATGCAAGTATTAAATTTAATCTGCATAAATAAAATTAATTTAGAAGCAAGCTAGGTCATACATAACCAAGGCCTTCGTTTTCTCTTCAGTTCTGTAGTAGTCCTGACGCAGGTCCCAGAAGGACCGGTTATTTTTTGCCCCCCAACAAATCACCCAGGAAGTCTAGAGGGTGAGGCAGGAGAAAAAAACCACCACAGAGGAAGCAGTAACAATTTATGATTTTGACAAACAGCAGAGCCATTACCAGGCCCTGTCTTATGTCTGCCTGTGGTGAGAGGCTTCCTCAGACTTTTCTGTGCTATTAGATAGTCTAAGGCTTTTTTTTTCTGAGTCCTATTCTGGCCTTTGGGTATGGGAGGGTCAATAAGCATGTGGAGAGAGGAAAAGAAGAGGTTGAAGGAGGATATTTTCAATTTCCAAAATAACCAATCACCTGGTCCTTAATGCTCAGTTTCAGCAAGGATGAAGAATAGATGAAAAACACTTAAAAATTCATCAGATGCTGAATTAAAATAAATGTTACTTCCTCCAAAAACAGATCAGGAGAATCTCCAATTCTTTATTTCCCATCTTTTTCCTCTCTTGTTCTACTTGCAACATCTGCAACTACAAATGACATGAAGTAGCCCTTATTGCCTCACATCCAGTAATTTCCAATAACGTCAGACTCCGTAGGATACTCACTCTCAGCCTCTAGCTCCCCAAAAAAGCCCAGGCAAAAAATGACCTGAGAAGGCACAATTGGAGGTGGTAATGAGAATTGTGCCTTCCATTATTATCACACTTTTAATTTGTTCAAGGCATTTTCACACCCCTTGGTTCATTTTTATCCTCACAACATCTCTGTGAGATAGGTAGGATAGATATTATGGCCCTCCTTATTTGCCCAATGAGGAAACAGAGGCACAGGGAGTTTCAGTGACTTAGCCAAGATCACACCATAAGTTTAGGGGTAGAATAAGACCTGACTCCCAAACTTGCATACTTTTTTCTACCATGGAGAATGAATGAACACCTAGTAATTTACAGAAGCACTTATTAAAGCACATATTAGCTAAATAATTCCTCGAAACACAAATGAAACCTATATGAGTTCCCACATCAGCTACAGATAACAAAGAGAAATTTGGGACTGACCAAAATAAGCAATGGGTTGTAGTGGAAAGAGCATTCTCTGGATTGAGTTTAGAGACTTGGATTCTAATCTCACCTCTGTTGATCTACCGTGGTGTTTGATGGAATCAAATGAGCATTTCTTGTCTCTGGAGCTAACTTCCCAAACTCTGTATTAGAAAACATTTCAATTAGAGAAAATGAGCCATCTGATACCCTCATATTTAAGTTAATTATTAATTCTAACCAGATGAAGTACAAGGGCTAGCAGTACCCTGTATATTTTGGCATTTTATACAATGCATTGATTGCCCAACCCAATTATGGCTATGACTCAGATAAAGTCATTTCTAATTTTGTTTTCAGTTTCCTTATTTGATGATTATCGGGCTAGATTAGGTGATCTTGACCAATTCTTTAAGTTCACAGATTGTAAGATGTCTATGATTTCACACTGCCTTGAGTGGTATAGGCATGGAAATGAGCCTACACAATGTTAATTCTTGGGTCCTACAAATCACTGGCAGATGGAGAGACAGAATGAAACAGCAGCTGTCAGAGATTCCATATATCTATTAATACTGTCTTATACTTTTTGGTAAATTAGAAGTTAAAAAAGGTTTTGCACATTGGTCTGGTATCCTAACCATCAAGCTTGATGCTTCAATGAAAATGGAGTTACACGTTCCAAGCAACTTAGGAACCAATTTTTGTCAACACAGGTTGTTCAAAAGTTGAAGACCATGATAAAAAAATTGAAGACACCAATGAAGTTGGACTTCATTTTCTTGCTGCTCTCTTTCACTCTCCCAACCCATGCTCTGTATTAACCCTTGGACAGCACAATTGTCTTTATGATTTTGTAACCTGCTCATTAGCATACTTTGGATAGTGCCCATCTCTCTTATCTATTCAGGGGATATTATACATGGAGCAGCTATAACACAAGGATGTGTTTTTGCATTTTTTAATTGAGAAATTAAACAATATGACATTCAGATTAAAGACAGAAAAATAATCTCCTCTGCATAAACTGTCAAGGTCTGTGAAAGACCCCAACATCTTCAGAATCAGAATGAAACACAGGACTAAAGAATAGCTGTGACTAAGAGTTGGCAAAGTGGATGTAACATGCCATAGAGTGAAATAAACATCACTTTAATATATTACATTATATGAACACAGTCTTTTGGGGCATAAATCAGTGAAAGATGAAGACATTCTGAAGAGCATCCTCTTTGGCTGTGGGATGCTGTCCTATATAAACAAGGTAACACAAATGCCAATATGGTAAGTTATACTTTTTACAGATAGGTTGTATGTATGGAAAGAACAAAAAAGCTGAAGAATTTAATGAAGTATGCATGCATTCTCTTTGCCTTCCCTCTATGTATGTGTCCTACTCTCAGACATAATTTTCAAATGGGCTTAAAATCAAAGCTACAATGAGGATACAGCCAAAGGACTTTGACTTGATGCACAAAATTTAGCCTGAATTTTTAAATTTTAAATGGGAAGAATAATAGTGCCTATCTCTCAGGGTTATTGGGGATCAAAAGCGACAATATTTACAGTGCTCAGTGCAGTGTCTGGCACATAGTAAGCACTTAATAGATGCTTGTTCCCTCCCCAACTCCCCACTAGTGGCCTATTCAGTCATACCCTTGTTCCTCTGCCCAGATCTCTTGAGAAGGTGTCATTTGTTTTCACTTGACCCAGGCTGGGCTTGTGGTATTTGCCTTAGGAATAACAATAGCCATTTTAGCTGGGTTTAGGATTATATATGAGAGCCTCCCTTTAACCTAGAGATAAGTCAGCCCCCTCCTGGAGCCTTTGTTTTCTCCTCTTATCAAAAAGAAATTAATACTAATAAGCTTCAAAGGATGATGAATGGCTGATTCAGATGGCCTTGGAGCACTGAATGGGCAAACTTAAAACACTATTATTAATGACAAGTAAAAGGCTTTGAGACATCATCCCATTCAACATTGCCAAAAACTCTAATAACTATAAATAAAGTGCTTGAGAGGAATTTAAGTAGAGTAGACATAAGTATGCTGTGTAAAGAGTGCTGGCTCTGGCTAGAGTTAGGGGACCTGGGTTCAAATTCCAGGTCTGCTACTTACTAACTGTAAGTGTGTTAGCTCTGGACAGGGGAGCTGGGTTCAAATTACACATCTGTAATATAATGACCTTGGACAAAGCATTTACTATCTTGATAGCCTCAGGTTCTTCATTCACAAATTGAAAGGTTAAACTAGAAAACTTTCTTCAAGGTCTAAAATCTAAATCTAAATCTAAAAGACTTAATGCCTAATGTACTCCTGTCTCCTCTTAAATGCTGTTATTAGCCTTCTTTCTCTAGGAAGCATTTAGGAAAAATAAATCCAAAAAGAAAAGCAAGAATGTTGTGAACAGCATCAAAAACAAACCTTAGTGGTTTCTGGTACCCTGGGAAAGGTCAGTTTGGTTTCTAAAAATACAAGTGTGTAGGTCAATAATCATTTAATAAATACCTACTATGTGCCAAGGACAGGACTAAGTGCTGAATATGCACAGTTTTAAGGAAATCTAAATTTACAAAAGTGCTAAATTAAGAGTGGTTAAGTGGTTTTCCTGGTTACTAACAGATCTTTTTAAATGATAAATAATAGGAGTTTAAGGTATCTGTTCATATTCCTAGTGGAAATGAAAATAAAGGATATATGAATCTGTATTAGCTATGTGCTTTGATGACCTAAATTCTTTAGGAACAAGGATAAACTTCTATTTAGGATCCCTGGATTTGAATTCTGGCTCTGACTCTTAAATCTATGAGGCTCTGGAAAAGTAATTTCTCCGAGTCTCAGTTTCTTTATCTATAAAATGGGGACAATAACATTTGCATAACCAGACAAATGTCAGGAAGTATATCACAGTCAGCCTCAGAGAAAGACAGACCTGGGTTCCAGACTATTTCTGAATTGGTCTTGTTATGTAATTAAAGGTAAGTTTTTTTAGCTCACTGATTCTTAAATTTTTGTTCTCTGTATATTTATATTATTAAAAATTCTTTGGACCAGCTTCTGAATCGATTAATTTTTATGATATTAAAATTAATTGATGAGGGAGCTGGTCCAAAGAATTTTTATTTATGTGGGATATATATGTGTGTGTGTGTGTGTGTGTGTGTGTGTGTGTGTGTGTGTATGTGTGTGTGTGTGTATTAACTATATTAGAAAGAAAAACTAATTTTGAATTTGTAGGCCCTCTGAAAGAGTTTCAGAAACCCTGAGACTCTCTGAACACACTTGGAGAACCACTGTTTTAGTTTATCAGTTCCTGGGGCAACTTTTTGAGATTTTAAGTTCCAGGTGAGTTGCCTACTTGTATCAGTATATAGAATACACACACCTGTATTTAGAAACCAAATTGACAGTACTTATTGTCTTTGTCCAGGGGCCAAAAATTGCCAGGTTGTTGCTGTTCTTATTGTTATTCATACAACATTCTTTGTTTATCTTTTTTGATTTGTTGTGCTTCCTAAAGAAAAGGCATTAATGGTCAGTACTTTAGAGGTGGTGTGTAGAACACTTGACCTGGTGTTAAAAAAACATGGCCATCCCAGATAATCCTATGTTATCCCAGACTTCTCACTTTCTCTCACTCCTCTTTATCCAATCTGTTGCTAGAGCCTCTTGATTTCAACTTTCAACATCTCTTGAATATGTCCTCTGTTTTCTGATATGGCAGGTCCCCATCACCTCACTTCTGGACTACAGCAGTATTCTATGGTCACATCTGCTTGCCTCGAGTCTCTCCCCACTCTAATCTATCCTATAATGAACTGACAAAGTAATTTTCTTAAAACAACATTTTGCCCATGTCACCACTACCCCCATTCAATAAACTTCAGTGGCTCCCTATTACCCCCAAAGTCAATTATTGGGTTTTAAAACCCTTCATAACCTATTACCTTCCAACCTTTCCAGGCGTCTTACACCTTGCTTCCCAGTATATGCTCTCAATACAGTAACACCAGCTTCTTTGCTCTTCTATAAACAAGATAAGCCACCTCTTGGCTCTGGACATGTTTTCTGGCTGTCTCCTATGCCTGTGATGCTCTCCCTTTTCAGTTTTTCTTGATTTCCATGACTCCCTTTAAATACCAATTAAAATCCCATTTTTTTATAGGAAATGTTTCTTAATCCTTATCAATTCTAGTACTTTCTATTGGTTAATTATTTTCTATTTATCCTGTATATACCTTTTTTGCAGGTATATTATTTGTTGTCTTCCTCATTGCATTGTGAACTCCTTCTGGGCATTGAATGTCTTTTGCCTCTTTTTATGAACTTAGTACAGTGTATGGTACATGGAGTATGCTTAATATTGTCTGATTAACTGATGGATTGATTCAGAGTTCATTTAGACACTGTTCTTGCTCTTACAAGGGGGAGGGAAGAGGGAAAGAAATACAAAACACACACACTAATTTTGTTGTTATATTGTTCAGTCATTCATTTGTATTTGACTCTTCATGATCCCATTAAGGGTTTTCTTGGCAAAAATATTGGAGTGATTTGCCATTTCCTTCTTCAGCTCATTTTACAGATGAATAAACTGAGGCAAATAAGGTTAGGTGACTTGCCCAGAGTTACACAGTTAATAAATGTCTGAGGCCAGACTTGAAATCAGGAAGACAAGTTAACATATAGCTTTTAAAGATTTATAAAGTATTTTTAATATATTACCTCATTTGCAATCCAATACAATAAATATATAAAACTATAATACAAAACAGAACTTAGTAAGAGTGCTAAAGAGTAATAAAATGCCAGCTGAGAGCAAAGGAAAGAAATGCTATTTCCACGTGTCTAATTAGTGAAATGGAGGTTTTAAAAAGTTAAGCAGAGCACTTAAAGGTTTATCTATTATTTGGGTGCCTAGAAATTATTTTCTTGGCTTCAGAAGAAGAAATCACATCTTCAGCATCCAGGATGCGTTGTATGGGGAGATATTTCCATCAAGTCAAAACAAATTCATTAAGTGCCTACTAGGTGCCAGATTATGTGCCTGTCTCTGCCTCCCAAGGCCAAAGTAGCTGCGTAGTCCTTAAACCTTGCCCAGATCAGTTTGGGACATGAATGGAACTAGCTCTTTCTCACCCTCATCTCCCAGATGAACTACACAGATTGAATGGAAATACGATAACATGTTGGACTCGACCACAACTACATATGGCTCTTTCATAGGCAACCCAACACATTTCTAAGTTTCTGCTTTCTATATTTGAAATTAAAATCAGGAGACTCCATGAGTACATTGCAGTTGTCCATTCACTCAATCATTCAATAAACATCTTTGCTTGTTGCAGTTCTTGTTCAGTCATGTCTGACTCTTCATGATGCCATCCAATTGGGATTTTTTTTGGCAGAGATTACTGGAATGGTTTGCCATTTCCTTCACCAGTTCATTTTTCAGATGAGGAAACTGAGGTAAACAGAGTGAAATGACTTGTTCAAATTCACACAGCTAATAAGTACCTGAGGTCAAATTTGAATTCAGAAAATGAGCCTTCCTGATTCCAAGCTTGGCACTCTATCCACTGTACCACACACCAAGTACCTGCTATATATTAGGAGGGATCTTAAATATTAAATGAAACAGGGATCCCAGACTCAAGAAGCTTACGATCACTTGGTTGCTGGGGACTATAATGTATTTCCTGATCTAGTTGCCCTACTCTAAAGCTTCCTCAGGACCTAGGCAGTGATTGGTCATATAAGCTTAGGGCTACTGATGTGGTGTACTCCTTTCAGAGTGGGGTTTCTACTTTAGCAGTTGAGGAACGATTCTTCCTGTTAACGTCAGCAAGGTGACATTACCATAAGACCACAGCCACCTGGGAGACCGCCGTGTTTCTACAAAACATGGAGGGGAAAGCTAGCATGGCACAAGAGGAAGGAACTATGTGAAAAAAAATTTAAATTGATATGTGAGACTTGTAGCAAATCACAATTATTCTCTCTATACAGATGATTCTCAGGTATTTATAACCAGTTCTAGTCTCTATCTTTGAGATATCTCAAAATGGATGTACTATAGGTATCTTAAAGTCAACATATTTAATGAACAAATGAATGAATGTTTATTAAGCATATGCCATGTGCCTGGCACTATTCCATACTGAATTATTATCTTTCCACCCATCCCAAACTTTCTCTTTTTCAAATTCTTATTATTGCTGGGAGCACTGCCTCTATCATTCCAGTCATTTAGACTCACTACTTGGTAACAACCTTGACTCCTTACTCTCCCCATCCACCCATCCAGCATGTTGCCAAATCTTGACTTTTCTACCATCATAACATTTTTCACATATATCTTTTTCTCTCTAGTTAAATGAATACCACCCTAATATATGCCTTCCTTACCTCTCACTTAGACTATTGAAATAACCTTTTGATCTTCACTCTACCCCATATTTCTCCACATTCAGCTACCAAAATGATTTTCTTAAAGTACCAGTGTTAAAAGTACCTGACTGAGGCAATTAAGTGGTGTAGTGAATAGAACACAGAGCTTGAAATCATGTTAGGATTACAAGGTGATACAACTGCAAGGTGATACAAGGTGATTACAAGGGCTACAGAAAAAATTCAAAGACATGCCCCTTTTCAATATTTAGGATAGGAAGTATATCCTAAGACACTCACAGTATAAAAGCTTTCTTTAAGAACAGAGAAGTTGGGCACTTTAAATGATTTCCAAAAATTAATAGGAGATATCCAATGGATGTGTCCAGTGTTAGGCTTAAGTTAAGTAGTAAGTTAAGTAGTAAGCCTAACTACCAATCAACTGCAACCTCTATATGACATTTTAAGGGGAGACAGTGCTTTAAATTCACCACACCATATTACAAAAGAAGCACAAGAGGCTTTGAGAGAAGTTGAACTGGCTTTTTCAATGTGGAGGAAAGAGTCACTCAAAAACCCTTGGAAATATCAGTTTTTGCTACATAAGAGGCCCCCACAGCAGTCCTTCATCAAGGAGATAGTGTGATTGAGTGGGTGAACTTCCCAGCTCAACCAGAACAAAGCCTTACTCCTTACCCAGTGCTTGTGGCTAGAATTTTATTAAAGGCTATTAAGAGAGTAATACAATTATCTGCAATAAATCCTGAAAAAATATACACATTCTATACTAACGCACAAATTAATATATGCTGTGAGACCATCCCAGAATGGCAAATTTTATTGGCCACAGCTCTAAATTTTGCACATGGATCTCCATTAAAGATAACCTGGCTACTACATAATTGACAATGGATTTTTGAAGAAAAAGTTTCCAAGGTTCCTCTTAAAAGGACCAACAATCTTTACAGACGCCTCCAAAGAAAATATTTGTGCTGTAGACTCTCATGATTTAACCATAAAGAGAGTAGTCAGGAATCCTTTGCAGTCCATTCAGCAGAATGATTTATTTGCTATCATGCTAGCTCTTATTACCCAGGAGACATAAATATAATTACTGATTCAGCCTATTCAGTAGGTGTAGTACAAAGAATTGCCACAGCCCAAATAAAATTTGCAGCCTCTAATATTTATCAGCTCTTTAAGGAACTTCAAGAGCAAGTGAGAAAGCATCCAGGCAAGATTTATATCTTGCATGTCCACTCACATAGTGGACTTCCAGGTCCTACTTTTGATGGAAATTCAAAGGCAGATAGCCTTTTAACCATGTTAGCCAGTACTCCTTTATTTCAGGAAGCACAAGAATCTCATTCTAAATATCATCAAGCTGCTCGAGCTTTACATTTACAATTTGGAATAACAAGAGAGGAAGCTAGGAGCATAGTAAAAAGCTGTATAGCTTGCCTTCCTTTCCACGCTCCTACACTCCCTCCAGTGAAGAATCCTAGTGGTTTAAAACCCAATGAAATCTGGCAAATGGATATGACTCACTATAAATCTTTTGGCTGTATGTCTTTTATCCACGTGGTGGTAGATATCTTTTCAGGATTCACTTTTGCAGTGCCAACAGCAAAAGAAACAGCCCGAGTGGTCACTGAATTCCTTATCCAAGCATTTGTAATTATGGGTGTGCCACAAGAAATAAAAACAGGTAATAGACCTGCATATACTTCTAAACATTTTGCAATATAAGATTTTTTTTTGTGAGCAATATAAGATTTTACACACCACTGGCGTACCTTTTAATCTGTGAGGAGAGGGAATAGTAGAGAGAAGAAACAGAGACATTAAGACACTCCTCCAAAAACAAAAACAAAAAAAAAAAAGGGGGAGCCACAGGTAACCCTAGAGAACTTCTAAATTTAGTTCTCTATACCGTTAATTTTCTAATTTTTGACAAAAATGCACTGGCTCCAGCAGACAGGTTTTATAATCCACCAGAAGGGCATTGTCCAGTGCGAGCAGCTCCACTGTCCTTAGATAATCGCCAGGTGATGTGGAGAGACCCAGAAAGTGGTGAATGGAAGGGACCAGATAGGTTAACTGCTTAGGGGAGAGGGTTTGCTTGTATTTCTTCAGATGGGAGAAGGAATCAGATGGGTGCCAACGAGTTGTATTTGCCTTGTCCATTAGAGAGAGAGAGAAAAAGAGAAAAACCTCAAAACAAAGGAGAAGATCTAAGAAACATCTGACACTGAAAGGGCATGGCTGATAAGGAGATTGTTAAAGAACTTTAAAACCATCAGGAATCATTGGATTTCCTAACACAAGATGAGACTAATGGACAATGGACTTATAGACATGTATAAATTCTCAATTTATGATTATTTGATCATGTTATTTGTTACTTTTATGTTATTTATACTTTTAGCATGTGTTATGTTACTATGTGTTTATGTAATTTATGTAATTATGTGTAATACCTCCCATATTGATGGATTTATGTTTCAAGGCCATGACCACCCTATATTCTAAATCAAAAGAAAGGGGAGATATTAGGATTACAAGGTGATAACTCAGGTTGTCTAAACAATTCTTTATCTTAGAATTCACACCTTTGGTTCAGGCCTTTGAAAGGAGTTTTCACCTTTGGACTTCTGGGGGGAGTTTACATGTTTAAAAGAGTTTGAACTTTTAAGAGGAGCAAGTTCATTGATTGAAGTATTTCCTGCAGGCCCCTGAGTTCTCACTAGCCCAATCTCTGCTAGGATAAAAGAGGAGGGCAGTCAGGCCAGGAGAGTCTAGGCTGGGAGATTGAGTTGAGACAGCAGTCTGGAAGGAGAGAGTCTGGATTGGGAAAGGACAAGAGCTAGAGGAGATTCAGAGTCAGGATTCAGGAAGAAGAGGATTCGAAATTCTACCTTTGCTCTGGCTGGAGGCTCCAGCAGCCTCTCAAGGAACCTGCTTACATAGGAAAATATTTTACAGAAAAGAGATCTCCTCCCAGAGAAGGATTATAACTTGGAGATGACAGGACCTTTACATTTTGGCTCCCAATGTGGGGCAAAGACTTTTGCTTATCCTGACTAGGGCTGATTCTGAGCCCCTCAGAGGGAGCTAGCCAGGACCTTGACAAAATCAGGAGAATACCTTTCTGTGAGTTCAAATCTGGTTTCTGACACTTATTAGGAATGCACCCCACTCACTCCTATAAGCCTCAGTTTCCTCATCTTAAAATGAGCTAAAGAAGGAAATGGCAAAATACTTCATTATCTTTGCCAAATGGGATCCAAAACAGTCAGACACAGTTGAACAACAATAAATCTGTAGTTCTTTAAAATGTCTTTTTTGGTAAAATACTTTTTTCTTCAATGAAATAAAGTTAACAATAACTAGCATTTATATAGCATTTACAAAGCATTTTGCTTATGTTATCTCTTTCTATCCTCATAACACCTCTGAGATAGGTACTAATATTATCTCTGCTTTATAAATGATGAAACTGAAAATAATTGAGATTCAATGACTTACTCAAAAGTCATATAACTATTAAGTATTTAAAGCACAATTTAAATTCAAGTCTTCATAATTTTGTCTAATCTTCTATTTACCACTCTATTTTACTGCCTCAAAACTGCTTTAAGGAACCATTGTATTTCCAAATTCCCTGGAATGAAGGCAGGGTTATCAAGATACTCAAAATGGAAGTTACAAAGGGCTCTGAGGAGGACTTGTAAGGCAACAGATCTTATGTCAAAACATTATCAAGGAAATAGTGAGCTGGGGAGTTTGGGGGAGCATCAAGATTTTCTAACTGAGCATTTTCATATATTACCTATGATAAGCTGACCACAACAACCTTGAGGATGTTTATGGATTTGAGGTTTCTGACCACTCTTTCAACTCCTGGGTTATGAACAGTTGGTAGCACTTTATGTAAGCACTTGCAAAGTCTGTAATATGAATCCCAAACCAGGGCCAGTAGGGATTTCTAATTACACAGTCCCTCACAAACACAGGAACACATAGAGCAGGCAGGGAACAGACGTTTGATTGACACCTACAGAATACAGCAACCAGCGTTTCTGCTGAAATCTAATTGTCCTAATTGGATCTGTGCTCACTGACCTGGCAAAGCTGGTGAGAACCCTGTAATCAGACTGCCACTTAGGAAAGAAAGGGGTTGTGATAAGAGACTGAAGCTGGCTGCACAAATAATCAAAAGCATCATGTTCTTCTTTCTTTTCAACAACTTAGATTTAGTTCTTATGGAATCAGTGTCCCAATTTTCATATCTGAGAATGAAGCCCCTGACTTGCTCTCACTAGGGAATATGCTTTAAGTATTTTTTCCAGCAGTAGGGATGGATTGGTATGCAACTATTTCCATTAAACATGCATTTATAACATGGCTGGCCAGAATCAGGTGTGGTCAAAGACTAGAGGGAAACTAAACCCTAATTTGTCATTCAGTAATGAATGACCTTGAACAAGTCACTTGATCACATAAGATCATAGAATCATAGATGGATCATCTAGATCATTTTACAGTTGAGGAAACTGAGACCAAAAGAAGTTAAATGATTTACCAAATCAGAAGACATATAAGGCAGAACCCAGGTCCTATGACTTCAAATCAGTGAACCCTTTCCTGTCTCCTCTTCTTTTTGGGTCTCAATTTTCTCATCTCAGAGGCAGAATGGGATGGTATATAGACAGCACAGGGCTTGAGGAATCAGAAAGATCTAGGTCCAGATCTTGCAGTTATTTATCAGCTACATGACCCTGGCCAAGTCATTTAAACTCTCCGAACCTCGGTTTTCCCATTTGTAAAGACGAAAATAAAAGCAACCACCTCACGGAGTTGTAAAGACACAGGGAAACAATATGTATATAGTACTTCACAAACCTCAATGACTTATGCGAATGTTAGCTACATTATTAAACTGACAGGAGCTATCAAATGTGTCTTACCACTGGAATCCAACAATTCCAGAAGGGAGAGTGAGGCTGATCACTTTGTGCAGCTTTGCCTTCATTAAATCTAATTCATTTGCAAGTCAAGATATCACTTGTCATTGTGATAAGTGATGTCATTAGTCCCCTTCAAGAATGAAGGAAAAACATCAACAACGAATAAAGCAGTAGGTTGGAACAATTAACTTTGAAAATCCCATCCCTCTTTATATTACAATGACTTTTGTTGAGTTTGAGATGTTGATCCAAGTATCATTAGGGCTATGATTTTACCTGCCAAGGAAACCATCCCTCAATCCTGTAAAAGTATTTGTAAAAGTCAAACACTAAATAGATATGACTAGATAGGCAGAATGAAGGATAAAGATGAGGGGAGACAACCAGATTGGATAAGTGTGAACAAATCCTTTTGTTCACTCCCATTTCCCCCCTAGTCCTTTGTATATATATATTTAGTTTTTGTTGTATAGGTATAATTAGTTCTAATTTCTACTTCTTGAGACTTGCATGTAAACTACCTAAGCAGTTTCAGAGATGAGGATCTAAGGCTAAAATCCAGTAGAAGTAGGTGCTTAGAATCACAGAATCTCAATAGTTAAAAGGGACTTAGAGGATGTCTAGCTTAACCTATACTATAACAAAAATAACACTAAAACAGACCCAAGTCTGTACTACAGCTACTTAAACTGGCTGACTGTTAAATTTTTAGTGTGATTATTTACACCTTGGAAATGGCAAATGCTAAGAATTAGGATTTGATTAATTATTTTGTTAATTGTTTCAATTTAAGAAAGAATAGAGTAAATTTTAATAAAGCAAATTAAACTTGAAAATGTGTATTATACACTATTTTTTTCTGGACAGTTGGTTGTTAAACATTTACCAGCATACAGCACTAAACATACCCAACAGTTGAAGAGTCAGCCCTTTGCTTGAAGAATTTCAGTATGGGGAAGAGAAGGATTTGATAGAAACCTATAACTTACTGAGATTGCCTATTTCATTCTTCGATAGCTCTGATTTTTAGGAAGGTTTTTATTGACAGTAGATCTAAAATTGTCTCTTTGCAATTTCTAGCCCCTGCTCCCAACTCTCTGGTGTCAAATTAAACAGGGCTAATCTTTTTTCCACATGGTAGCCTTTAAGATCCTTGAATGCAACCGTCATGGCCCCACTGTCAACTACTTGGCTACTTTTATTAATTATAGAAATTCTGCAAGAGATGATAACAGAAAGGTTTTTTTCGTTTCTGTTTTTAAAACTTTCTCTTGTCATGTAAGAAAAAATATTTAGTTATTTAAAGGATTTATAAGTTTATAAAAATGAACACTTGAAGGTCTACAAACTGCTTTACAAATATCTCAATTTTATATTCTCAACAGCACTGGGAGGTAGGTTCTATTGTTATTCCTATTTTACAGATGCAGAAAATGGGGCAAACAGATGTAATGACTTGCCCAGGATCACACAGCTAATAAATATCTGGATTTGAATTCCTGATTTTAAGAGGAATGTGATATACTATACCACTTTACCTGCCTCTAATTTCTGTAAGTCTTCCTGTTGAAGATTTCCAGAATCTTTAAGAGAGACTATTTTTATATGAGTTTTTTTTTTTTACAAGACATTTATTTTGCCAAAGAAAACTGATTTTTTTTTCTGGCAGAGTAATATTTCCTAAAAGGTTAATGGTTTCTTTGTCCTAATTGAATATTGGAATTGAGGCTAGGAAGATCTGAGTACAAATTCTGCCTTAGACATTTATTAGCTGAATGATCCTGGACAAATTACTTACATCTGCCTTGGGTTCTTCATTTGTAAAATAGGAATAATAATGGCATCTACCTTCCAGGGTAGTTATGAGTAGGAAATGCAATATACATAAAGTACTTTGCAAGCCCTAACGGACTAAGGAATGCTACCAGTTATTAGGATGCCAACATTTTGGTCATAGTATATGAAAAAATTTTGTGGCCTGGGAAAGGAAAAAAAAACACCCATTTCCCAAAAAAGAATTGATTGGGATTTTAGAGTTGGAAAGGAGATAAAAGTTTATAAAGATGGAATTGCATATTTTAATAACAGCTTACTTTTCAAAGTGAAATCTGGACCATCATTAGAAAGATTGATTCTAAATTTCCTTGTAGCTCCAGAATTCTGCTAGTCCAATGAGTCTAATTTGGGCTACTTAGTACATATTGAGATAACTAAGACCATATAGAACCTAATTTTTTTTTTTCATAGAAGATTCAAAAAAGTACTTTAGTGCCTCAGGCTTATCCTTATGAGCCTCAATTAACCAGTAGGCCAGTCCCTGAAGGAAAATGTCATTATTTTTGTTTTCTGGTTGTTTCAATTCTAGGTAAAAGAGAAATTGCTGAAATATAGGCTACTGGGCTGAAAAGTCCTTAGAGAGGTTCATCTTTTAACAAAAAGGACCCTGAGGTTAAGAGAGGTGAATGAATTGTCCATAATTACACAATGAGTTAGTGACAGAGTTGGAACTAGAACATAGTGCTAATAATCCCCACTTCAATGGACCTTCCACTAGGCTAAGACTGTAAATGGAAAAGGCCTTTGTATAAACGACTTCCAAAAATATCAACAAACTAAATACAAAAAAGCCATTGGAGTAATATTTTTCATCACAGAGACTGCAGTGCTGAGGCACTCAAAGGGCACTTAATAAATGCTTGCTGTGTGTTGATTGACTGATTATAAAGGGTTGGAGCTGCTCTTTAGCCCTTTAAAAACTTGAAATATCTCTAATGAGGAAAACACTATGTGCATCTCTATTCTATGCTGTTTCCATTTCAAATAGCCTTCCTATCTCTTTCCCACAGGAAATTTGGAGCCACCCTGTTTTCTGATAAATGAATTTTTATTTACCTTTCCTGGAGCCAGGCCTTCATACCACCTTTCAACCATCACTAGATCATGCTACAGAACTTACTAGCTACCCCCTTTATGTAAAGTCTTCCTCTATTTAAATAATAACTCCCTTTCCTTTTTCCAGCTGTTTCTAGGGGGTAAAGATCTTACCTACCTGAAACACTGGAATCTTGCAGTGGAAAGGGGTACTTTCTCTCTCATCCTTTAAGCCATGTGGTCTCGAGGTTCAGGCTTGGGGGTTTGGTCCTTTTTGTTTGTTCTTTTCAGTTCTACTTGCTTGCATGCAACAGAAGCCCTGGATCTGGGAATTTAGGAGTTTTAGCCCTGGCAACCCTAGAGACAGGATTCCAGACTATATGTGGCTGCCAGCCCAAGAGGGAAACCCTGAGAAGCTAGGGTGCCAAGACATAAACTTGGGGGGTGGGGTGAGACCAGACATTAAACTGGTTAGTTGGCAGGACTGTGCTTACTGAATTAAGCTACAAATCTATTGCCCCTCTCCTTGCCAGAGACTGGGGTGGCGAGGAATGATTATGTCCCCCAAGTGTTGGGAAGAACTGTTTATGTTTGGCTTTTGCTATATCTTTGAGGTAAATACAAAAGAGAGAAAGAGAGAGAGAGAGAGAGAGAGAGAGAGAGAGAGAGAGAGAGAGAGAGAGAGAGAGAGAGGAAAGAAGGAAGAATAAGAACAAGAAGAGGAGGATGAGGAGAAAGAGGAGGAGGAGAAGGAGGAAGAGGAAGAAAGGAAGGAAAAAAAAGAATGAGGAAAGGCAAAAAGTTCCTTAAAAGCAGGGACTATCTTCCTTATTTACATTTATTTTGCTTTATATATATCCTTAATAAATGTTCTCTCTCATTCACTCACTCCTCTGTCTCTCTCTTTCTTTCCCTCTGTCTGTCTGTCTTTGTGTCTATCTGTCTCTGTCTTTCTGTCTTTTCCTCCCTCTCTCCTTCCCTTCCTCTCACTCTCTCTTCTCTGTTTAAATTTATCCATCTATTGATTAAGCTATAATTTCAAAACCTATAATTTTAGGGTTTAAAATATAAGCTGTCTGAATTTAAAAGTAACATTTAAAAATAATTGAAAATATAGTTTACTAAATTCATACTCATCCTCCATTTCATCATAAAATTTCATAGGCTCTGAAGATGGGAATTTAGAAAACATCTGGTCTAAAGAATCCATTTTATATGAGGAAATGAATGTCCTGAGACCTTAACTAGCTTCCCCAAGATTATACATAGATTCTTCAAAACGTGTTTTGTTTTGTTTTGTTTTTCCAATCAAGAACCTCAGACTTCCTAATTATTCAGCTTCCGAAAGCATGGTAAATTTGAAAGAATAGGTTGGTGCCATAAGGTACAGAGCTAGTTAGTTAATAGAAAATTGTTGCTGGGCTGATTGATAATACCTCAGGCTATGAATGTTCACCATGTAACCCATCATCACTAGCAGGTGTGGGATGACTTTTGTAGGCTGGTCTTTTTTGATCTATCTGCAAAGCTGTTGTAAATACCCAATCATCCGAGTCTAGATCGTGGTTTTAGCAGCATGAATCATCCTAAAGGCTGTGGGAGTCACAGAATCGAAAGAAGAGCCAAGAAATAGCAAACACAGTGCTTAATATTTATCCCCCTAAGGATGGGAATTAAGCTCATGAAGGCAAGTAAAATCCCGATCACGGTAGAAAATGTCATCCTTGCATCAAAACAAAAAGTCATGGGGAACAGAAAAATTTCCCCGGGGTGATCACGGCAGCTCCTGGAAAATGTGCACTTGCCTCCCATGCTGTAACTTCCAGCCTAGGCATTTTCTACCTCCAAATTCTATTCACCCTGCTGCACCATAGAGAACTGCAAAAATCTTGGTCAATGTTAAATGGTTGCTATTAAAAAGCTTTTAAAAGACATAAGTCCTAATAACAGCTCAAATTCAGCACAGATAAAAGGGCAGATTGTCTTTAAAGCAAAGGACTTGACTCCCGCTGAGCTCTGAATTCACCTATTCAATAAGTACATGCTAAATGTGTAAAGTTCTATGAACTGAAGATAAAAAGATAAAAAAAACAAAACAGAAAAATAGTTCTTCATATATGTGTGCATATATATATATTACATACATATATGTATGTATGTGTAGATAGATATACACAGACATATATGTATAATATCATTTGGGAGGGAGAAAACCTTAACAGTATGGAGATGTTGAATATAATATTAATATCAGTGGTGGAGAGCTTCCCAGTTGCTAAGATCATAGATCTATATGAATATTGAATATCAGGCAGAGATGATCCCTGTCTTTTCATGATACCTTTTAGAAAGAGTTCTGAGAGTACTCATATTTCAAAACATATTTTCAAGTTGACTTTTTAATCACAGTTTTTACTTTAAAAAAATGTGTGACATGTGCCATTATTAAATCTCTTCTGCCAAATCCTAAAACTTATTCTTTGTCCTTAAGGGACTAAAAATCAGGATTATAATAGTCAAGCTTTTGAGCTCTTTCCCAAATTCCCTCAGCAAGTGGTTCCTAAAACATCCATTTCCCATTAAGCAGGTGCGGATTTTCTGTCCCCAAAGTATGAGAACCATTTTAGGAAATACTCTTTTACAATCCTCCAGGGAATTTTCCAGAGGGAAATTGCTAAGCTTCCATTCTCAAATGTTAGGTATCTGGAAGAAGTCGAAATAACAGCTTATGCAAAATGTCACAGCTCTCATTCCATGTACTTATATCAAGAGGGTTAAGGCTGATACACCTCAAAGGATGGCTTCACCAAAGACCAACCAGTTGAAAAGTTGGCTAGTTAGTTTAAAAATTTAAAAAATCAGTCTGTCTATTCACACAGAATAAGGTAGGGAAAAGAGGTGCAATGCTATGACAATAAGTTCAAAGAGAATACTGTTAATAAATAGTAGTTAATAAACTGAATTCAATGGAATTGACTCTAGACAATTCAGAATAAACCCTTCTATCTTACTTAGATTTATCAATAACTGAGACAAATTGTTTTGGAGGGACATAGAGGAGGAATAAGAATTAAGATTTGGATTATATTGAATGTTATTTGAATTTTTTCTGTTATCTGCAATTATGCAGTCCTAGCCTCAGATTCTACTGAAACAAATAAATCATAGCCCAAACTTCGATTAATTTCACTGTTATTGTCTCTGGATTAGTTGTATATAAAATTCCAGTGAGCACTGAATGCCGCTAACTTGTTTAACCACATGAATGTGTGTTATGTAAAACTGGACTATCAGCTGAGCTCCTTAGTGCCCATGGCTCATTTTATTGACCTTTCTTATGTTGTCTGTCCAAATTTCACCTATCATGATGAATTCTTTGTATAGGTACCAGCATCCTTTAACAGTTACAGGTATTTTTGAGTATATTACATACAATTACAGTATTGACTTGCATATTTTAAGTCAGTGGTATTTAAACTTCTGTTTTCAGTATCTTTATATTTTTAAAATTATTGAGGATCTGTCCAAAGAGTTTTTATGTGGATTATATTTATAAATATTTACCATATTGAAAATAAAAACTAATTTTGAATTTGTAGATTCTCTGAAAAGGTTTCAGAGACTCCTTGTCACTTCCTTTCTCCAAGGACTCTCCAGACCACCCTTTGAGAACCGCTGCCTTAAGTTAAAACATTAGCATTGTTCTTCTTAATGCCCATCCAATTGGATAGGAGTATTTCATTCCAAATTGCCATAGGTATATGAAAGGCTGAGTTTCAAAAAAGAGCAGACTTTAAAAAAATAATCTTGTATTCACACAAGTTTGTTTCCAAGTAGATGTGAGGGAGCAAGTTATTATAAACTCTGAGGATCAAAATGGATGTTGGCAATGGTGAAAATGACAGTAGTGCAGGGAGAAGAGATCCGTGAACTCTTTTGGCTTTGTCAACATGTAATTCAATTAGCTGTATACAAATGTTTAAATCATAACAGAGTTTCCAGAATAAATCATACCATTCTCACCAACCTATATATATGCAAGGAAATAATCAAGCAAAGGCTGAATGTTGAGGATATCAGTAGAGAGTATTCCTAGGTTGGACAATATAACCTATTGGACAACCAACCTATAGGTTGGACAATATAACTACTAGGAGCCCATTGAGATTTGAAATTCTATGATGTGCCTCTGGCATTATCTGATGTCTTCTGAACTAACACTTTTGACACTAACTTGATACACCTATATTTATTTGCTATAAAAAGGAATGGGCTGGATGACCTCTCATGTGCTTTCTAAGCTCTAATGTTCTTATTTTTGACTCGGGGAAAAAAAAACAACAAATATCTTCATAGCACAAGGCTGGTCTAACAGCAAGAGAAACTTTTTCACTGATCCATAGGATTAATTAACTTCTCCTATATTCTTATTTCATGCCTCTGAAATTCATACCCCTTCATTATTTTATTATCTCTAAGTGAAGAAAGAAGTATCAACAGTTCAGAACAACCTGGAATCCTCGAAATTTAGATAATTAAGATTCCCTCATTCAGATCAATCTAAATCTCTCACTAAAAATCATGCAAACACTTTTCAATGATGGGATTTTTAACTGTGTTTTTAAATGACAAAATTAATGGACCATGCTGAACTACAGTATAACATTTCAATTAATATATATTTTAAGAATATTAAGAGTTTAGTTTATAGTTTATTATATTTCTAAAAATGATGAATTCACAATATATTGTTTTTGTAGATGTGACTACACATGTCCTGATACTATTTGTGAGTTCCTGCATGGCTGACTCTAGTCTGAAGCTAATATTAAAAACAAATGAGTGTTGTGAATACACACACAGACACATAATTTTGTTGTTGTTGCTCGATTATGTCCAACTTTTCATGATCACATTTGAGGTTTTCTTGACAGAGTTACTGAAGTGGTTTGCCATATCCTTCTCCAGATCATTTTACAGATCAGAAAACTGAAGCAAACAGGGGTAAGTGACTTGTTCAGGGTCACACAGCTAGTCATATCTGAGGCCAAATTTGAACTCACAAAGATAAGTTTTCCTGACTTGGGTCCTGGTTCTCTAGCCATTATGCTACTTAGCTGTCTGTATGTGGACATATATACATTTATGTAAAGATGCACTCATGTATTTTATATTTGTACTGTATTATGTATACCTACACACATAGTCTCAATGAAAATTACTCTAAATACTAACATGTATCTCATTCATCATCACAGTTGCATATCATTAATCTATTTCTCACAACAAGAGAATATCATTAAAAATCCAGCTAACAAGTCCAGCACAGTGAAATCTAACATTTCACAAAGCATACACAAATAGGTGAGAAGCATTTTCTTTTTATATTATGAGTCATTTAAATTTTATGCAAATCTGGGAACATAAAAGACACTTAGGTATGATGCTGTTAGATTAAGTGGGATTGCTAAAAGACTCTGAGGTCAGGTGAACACTAAAATCAGAACTTTAAAGAACTACCGTTTTTTTTTTCCTCAGAACCACAACTTGCAAAAATAATTTACTTGTGACACTTACAGAACTACTAAGAAATACCATGGTTCAAAGGGAACAACAGCATGGGGGGGGAAATGCAACCTAAACCATTGACTGTATCCACGTGCAATGAAAGTTATCAGGAAATGGACTGTTATAAGCTACCATCAATACTGTTGTGATACAATGTATTCTTGAATGGATGGATCTTCACATTAATACATCTAAGTAAAAACTTTTACATTTGCATTTGGATAAGAACTATCCATTTCTTATATAAGTAATCAGTTCTCTTTTTTGATCCAAGCAGCTTCACCAATCCCTTTGGCAAAAAAGTCTCAATGTTACTTTTTAAAAAAGAAATTGAATTTATAAGCCCCAATCTTTTTTTGAGGGGGGGCGGGTAGGGAGATGGTGAAATATTAAGATTCTTCACTTTGATTATAAAAAAGAAAGGAAATGCTTGGGCACCCATCATCAGTTATACACAGCACCATTTCCTTGGCACAATTCTGACTTTTTAACAGGAAGCTGTTGACAATCCTCAGTACAGGGCGCGCGCACACACACATATACACACACACATACACACACACTCCAGTTTACAGACCAGCTAAGGAACTGATAAAGGCCCTCCCTCCTATTGTCCAAACCTAATGTGCACTGAAAGGGACCTTATTTTAAAAGGAAACACGCACACACAAACTTTTGTTTGTGTTTGGTGTTCCTTTCGCTCTGTTCCCATTGTTGCTAATTATGAACCCTGCAAACGAAAATAGAAACCGAGTTTCAAAGTGTCCTCCGCTGGAGCTGGCGAGAGAGGGTAGCGGTCGGTAAAGTAACGACCCGGAGACGCTGCGGTTCTGGCTGAGTCGGAGTTTGAAATCCCAAACAATGTCAGAGAAAACGACTGCTGGAATGCAGGAGGGGGCGATCTGGCCCCAGCTGGACCAGCTGCTCCCGAGGGGCAGTGCGGTCCTGGAGCAAATGCAGGAGCAGGAAGGATGATTTGGCTGAGACTATCCTACCCCACGGAGCTGAGCCTCTGAGGCTGCACGAATTATTGGCCACTGGAAACTGTCTCCAATTAAAACAAATGATACTCCTTCAATTGCTCATCAAGACAAACTTGCAGCAGCCGGGGGTGGGGTGTGTGTGTGGGGTGAAACATCACCACGGTAAGCTTTGAAAATATGTCTAGAATGTAAAGTAAAGCGGTTACCTCACACGGAAGAAATGCAGGACTTTAATAGTCCATGCTCCGGCAACCTCTGGAAAGCAGCGGCGGCTGTGGCAGCGGCAGCAGAGACAGCGGCAGCGGCAGCAAATGGAGATAAGTCCAGCATCCAACAGATTCTCACAAGCCTTTGGCTCGGTGGACTAAACCACAGACTCAGCCTCCAGCTGACGTCAAAGTCGCTGTCACATGGCCAGATGAAAGCCAAGAGAGCATTGGTTGTCGTAGCAACCACGGAGCTGCTCTGAAATTATTTCAATAGGTCATCTGTCACTGTGTGTGTGTGTGTGTGTGTGTGTGTGTGTGTGTGTGCGCTCACGCTCGTTTGCACAGCTATCGCTGGCAGCTAGTTCCTGATAACCTGAACGAAAAGAAGTCGTAACTCATGGATTTCTTGCAACTTTTCCTTGAGCAGACCGCAACATGTGTCCCTTTCTAAAACAACAAGAATCTCGAAACTTTCAAAGCAGAATTCACTCTGTGTCTCTGTCTTTCTGCTTTTGTCTCCGTCAGTCTCTCTGTCTCTTCTCTTCTCTTCTCTTCTCTTCTCTTCTCTTCTCTTCTCTTCTCTTCTCTTCTCTTCTCTTCTCTTCTCTTCTCTTCTCTTCTCTTCTCTTCTCTTCTCTTCTCTTCTCTTCTCTTCTCTTCTCTTCTCTTCTCTTCTCTTCTCTTCTCTTCTTCTCTGAATTCATATCCAGCCTGAGACACATTTACTGCCTGTGTCACCCTGGGCAAGTCACAATACTGTTGTCTGCATCAGTTTCTTCCTCTGTAAAATGAGGACAATAATAGTACCTACCTCCCAAAGTTGATTTGGGGAACATATATTTCCATAAAGCATTTTGCAAAACTTAAAGTACTATATAAAATACTAGTTATTGTTACTAAGACAAGAATGATTTCTTCCAATTCCAAAGCTATGATCGTATTATTTTTTTTTAAAATATGCTACATGAAATGATGAAAAAACATGCAGGGGGCTCTGAGATTCCAACTAGGAGAAGGAAGTTTGATGATAATGTATTCCTATCTTATAAAATGTTTGCAGAGGAATGAAGATAGCCACCACTGTTATTACATACATACACATTGCAAAATTGTTCTGTTTTTAGACAGTCTTGTCATGAGATCATCTTTCAAGAATTGTCAGATATAGGGGCAGCTAGGTGGTGCAGTGGATAGAGCACCAGCCCTGAAGTCAGAAGCACCTAAGTTCAAATTTGGCCTCAGATACTTCTTAGCTGTATGACCCTGGACAAATCACTTAACCTCAATTGCCTCAGAGGAAAAAAAGATCAGATCAGATTATCTAAAAAGAATAATGCAGTATTTGCATTAACTTTATTCATACCTATCCTTCTCATTTGGCTTTACAGTTTATTAGTATTTGAGAGTGAAATGGGAGGAGGGAAAGGGAAGGAGACTTTTGTGTATATATACATATGTGTGCATATATTTAACAGATGAAACTGTTAACCCATGCTGAGGACATTTAGTTTAACCCCACTTATTAAACACCAACTATGTATACAGAGTATTGATTTGGCTAGGCACTGGATAAAATATCTATCATATACATGCATTTAAATTGCTAGGACAGCTATGTATTTCTAGGATATGTTACATTAATAAGTGTTAAGCAGGAAAGAAAATTACATGTTATTTTTCATCAAGGATCATAGCACCAAATTTATCCTACACATAAAATTTGTAACAAAAGTTGTTTCACAAAGTGTGTGTGTGTGTGTGTTTGTAACCAGACAAAATACAAATCTCTTTTCTTTAAGTCTCTGCTCTTTTTCTCCCCTTTCTCTCTTCTTCTTCAACTTCCCCCAACTCCCCAACTTAATTTCCTCCAAACTTGACATATATCCATTTTTCTGAGCAGGTCATAGAATTTAGAATAGAAAGAACCTTGTTATTGTTCAGTCATGTCTGGCTTTTCATGATCCCATGGACCATACTCTCCATGGAATTTTCTTGGAAAATTTATGGGAGTGGTTTGCTATTTCCCCCTCCAATGGATTAAGGGACATGGAGATTAAATGCCAATAAATGTCTTGAGACTGGATTTGAACTCAAGTCTTTCTAACTCCAAGCTCAGCACTCTATTCACTAAGTCACCTACCTACCCAGGAGGGACCCTACAGATTCATAAATGCAATTTAGTGATGGAAGGGACCTTACATATCATCTAAATTCAACTCCAGATATCCCAAATTAAAAAACAGAGATCCATAAATGATTTCTTCAAGATCAACCAAGATCACAAGTGACAAAACCAGGAGAACCGAAACCCATATTCTTGGACTGCAGATCCAGCTTTCCTTCCACTGTACCCCACTGTCCCTTGACCCTCTTAGAAATCATCTCATACAACTACCCACATTTTACTGAGGGTTTTAAAGGAGAACACATGGTGTATAAGTATACATGACAGGTCAACAAGTTTGGGAGAAACAAAACTTTGTTGTTAAAATCCCAAGGATCTTTCCATTCTGGGGTGGGGAAAGGAGAATCAAAATGCCCAGTTCTGGTTTTCTTAAAAGAATTGTTTGGGACATGATGCACAAACCCAACTGGGGAAACTAAGTAATACTACGGTAAGTGACAAAACTTCTGCTGAGTCAGAAACTGTTACTTCAGGGAATGGGACTACTAACCAAATTGGGCAGCCACAGAAATCTTTTATGCTAGCATCACTCTACCCACTTCCTTCCTGTACCCCATTATGAGCAAATGATGTACTTTGATTCAAGAAGCTTCCTTCCTCTGTCATAGCTACTTTGGGGTGCAATATAGTTTATGCAAGACTTTAGTAAGCAGTCCATTTTCATTAATTTCCCACCCTCTAGCTGCCAGGTTGGATTTGTCTCAGGTTTTCAAGTACTTTATTTAAGGTGCAGAACAACACAGTGCTTCTCCTTTTGTTCTTTTTTTAAATATCTGCTGCCAGATGTTTGGAGCTTAAGACAGACAATGGAAAGATTTAGAGAAACTGCTTTAATTCTTGTGTTTCAACCTTGCTGGGGGGGGGTAGATTATTCAGATCTGCCTTCTGTTCAGGTATAAAAATCATGCAATTTTCCTGAAGGGCTGAGGGTAGATGGGAGGATGGGGAATGAGGGTGCTTTTGGAATACAGACAGAGTTGATACAGATGGCTCCAATATGTCTACATAGCCAATTTGCATATGCTATCTGATCAGCTGAGAGGATCCTACAGTCTGAAACAAGTAGACGTTAATAAAAACCCATGCTCTTCATCCTAAAAATTAACAAAAGTTAAAAACAAACAAACTAAAACTGGTTGACCAGAACAATGTCAAAGTACTATGGCCCTTAGGAGGGAGAAAGGGGTGGACATTAAAAGATCATCATTGGTGGCTATAAAGAACAATGATAAATAGGGACTCATAGTGTTCTGTGTAAGGAGTAGAATGACCTGAGGTTAAACCAAGAGATCCCCAAATTAAAAAAAAAAATTAGAGCTAGAAGGAATGTCGGAAACAGTTTGGTCCAAGATATAAACAAACTGAGTCCAATTCCAAATGAGACAGCACATTAATTAGAAATCGAGAATTAGAATCCAGTTTTCTCCCAGTTCAGGACTTTTGCCACAATACTATAGTTATCTAAGGAAACTACAAGGAGAACAAAGGACTACGGCTTTGTTCCCCATTGCCCAAGTGAAATTCAAGTTCCTATCCCTGGCATTCAAAGATATGTTCAATCTAACCCTTTGCTTTGTCTCCCTGGAACTTCCCTCAGTCTTCTCACTCTGGGCTATAACTTTTCCATGCTGATCAGGGTGGGAGAAGACTTATCTTTTGAGAAAAGATCTAGGATGGCTATCCTTCATTTCTCTTCTGGACTGTCTCGACTTCTCCACCTTGCATTCTCTACTACCCCAGCTTTTCAGTTCCCTTTTATGTTTTGTTCCTGTTTGGTCTTTTTCAATCATGTTTGAATCTTTGTGACCCCATCTGTGGTTTTCTTAACAAAGATACTGGAATGGTTTGCCATTTTCTTTTCCAGTTCATTTTACAGATGAAGAAACTGAGGCAAACAGGATAAGTGACTTGCCTAGGGTCACCCAGCTAATAAGTATCTGAGGCCCTATTTGAACTTTGGTTTAACTGATTCAGGGCCCAGAGCATTATCTACTGTCCTACTTAGTTGCCCTTTTACTACTTATATGACTTTAGGCAAAAAAATAACCTGACTTTAGGCAAAAAAATAACCTAACTTTGGGCTTCATATTCTCATTTGTAAAGCAAAAGGATTATACTACATAGCCCCAGAAGTCCCTTCTAGCTTTTAATATATAATCCAGCTTTATTCATACTTCCTTCTATCCCTTAAATAAGTCTTGTGTCTTTCTGATGTATTTTTGCCTTTTGTTAGTCCCTAGACTAGTTAGTGCCTAGAATAGCATTTTTCCTTTCCTTTTTCTACCTATTTTTTTTTTCCTGTCGTATCATTTAAAGTCTAATGCAAATATCATCCCTTCTAGGAAATCTTCTTTCATTCAGTTATGGCTTTTAGTAATAATGAATGCTTGACATTTATAGACATTTTATGATTTGTGAAGCATTTTACATACTTTATCTTATTTAAGCCTCAAAATAACACTTTGAGGTAGGTGCTGTGATCCTTATTTTACAAAGGAGGACAGTGAGTCAGAAGGCAGGTAAGTGATTTATCAATGATTGCTTGGGCATTCTCAAAGAAGGTCAAAAATGTCATCACTATGTTAAATTCAAATTAGTGTGTCTGATCAAACCAATGTAAGCTCTGAATGCTCTGCCACAGGTTGAACACAAATATTCCCTATGAACATTTGGGATGGCTTCTTTTACTTTGCACATCTCATATTTCCTCTGAGCTAATTCAATTGTGCTTTGCTTATAGAACCTTCACTGATAAAGGCACTCCATGCTGGGAGGTCCTGTGCAAGTACATTCTACAATCTTATGATTATATTACTAATGTGTGTGAGGGGAAGAAATTTAAACTGAGTCTGTTATAAGTACAGTGCTATTGATATTTCTCTTTTCAAATCTCACTTAACATTTTGGTACCATTGGACACACTGGTCCTGGATTTGAAGTCATCAAGAAAACATGGTTCTTAACTATGTGACCTTGTTCAAATCAATTAATCTCCTTGAATTTCAATTTATATAGAAAGAAGGGATTGGACCACAGTATTTTTTATGATTCTTTTCCACTCTAAACCAGTAATCTCTTACACACTTTTAGTAGAAATGTAGGTATTATATTTTTTCCTCCACTAGACAGTAAATTTCCCAAAGGCAGGGATGATGTCCTATCTAGATTTCATGATTTACTCAGTACATAATAGAATATTCTGCACATATGGGCATATAGATGGTGCTTAATAATATCTAGCATTGATGTATCATTTTAAGACTTGTGAAGATAGGTGCCCCATTTTATAGGCAGGCAGAGATCAGATGACTTATCCAAGATCATATAACTACTAAGGCTATCTTAGGCTGAATTTGAACTCAGGTTTTTCTGATTCAGGGATTTTATCCACTGCCACTAGATGCCTAATGTTGTCATATAGACAGCCTAATTAGTGGTCAATAGTTTGTTTGTTTGTTTTTCAATTGCTTTACCATATTCAGTGAAAATGCATACACTTTAGTGCTCTTCCTTCTAATAAAACTCAAAACATAGAACTTTATATTTGTTACTATCAACTTGGGCATCTTATGATTTTTAACTAAATGCAACATAAACAGAAAATATTAGCTTAATATCCAGTTCCCTATTAGTGACATGGAACAGTAAATGGGGAAAGAAACAAAATAGCAAAATTGGACATTTACTGGAAATTTTTCCATGGTAAATTCTCTGAGGCTAGCAAAAGCCTTATTTTTGCCATCATATCCTTAGCACCTACTAGAGTTCTTGGCACAAATTAGGCATTTAAGATTTGTTAATTGATGGATTGAGATATTATTTTTATTCACCCACTATCTACTGAAGATTTTGTTTTAAGACTTGACTTGGTCATATGAAAAAATATCGAACAGTATTTCTAGAAATATTTTTAAAAGAGGAAGGTCCTTAAGAGCACGTCATCCATATCAAGGTAGGCTGAAGGACTTGCAAGTGTTTAGTTTGCAGAAGAAAAGACTTGGAGGGAAATATGACAACTGTGCATAAGGAAAGGCAATTACAGGAAGAAGGGAGACTAGATTTGCTCTACTTGGTTCCAGGGGAAGGAAGGAAACAAGCATTTATTAAGTGTCTGTCTACCCTGTGCCAGTAACTGTGCTAAGATATTTACAAAAAGCATCTCATTTAATCCTCACAACAAGTCTGGGAAGAAAGTACTATTATGATGTCCTTTTTATAATTGGGGAAACGGACATACAATGTGAAATGATTGCCTAAAATCATGCAGCTAATAATTATAAGATAAACTTTGACCTCAGGTCATCCTGACTCCAGGTTCAGCAAGCACTCTATTCACTTGAACATCCAACTGCTTGGAGAAGGCAGAAATAGATGTACAGTTATTCCTTCCATTTCTCAAGGTGGTAGGGAAAGGGAAAGTTAGGAGAATAGCACCCTCCAGCCCATTACCTATGATGTGGAAAATGCAGATAAATTTTTTTTCACCCTCCCTCTGTACTAGAAAAGAAATCTGATTTTTTTTCTTTTTCCTTTATGGAATATTTATAGTACCTTATTATAAAATTTGGGTTTCTAAATTTCTGAGTTTCTAAATTGTGTCTGTGTCATCTGCTGGCCTTCATATGTCATCTGTACCTTCTATAAAACTTCCCCAAATTCCCATTTAATTTCTTGTGTTGACTTTCAATATATCAAAAGCATGATGGGAAAAGCTGCAACGTGGAATAGGTGGAAGCTAAGGTAGATTCAACTACTTCACTATATCTAGATGGTCCCAGATGACCAAATTATAGGCCCTGCTTCACATCTATTCAATTGTCTTCTCTTGCCATCCACCTTTCATCTATCTCACTTCTCCCCATCTGGAACAGGAAGCACTTTGGGATCTCATGATGGGGCAAATGTTCTCATTTTCCAGAGGAGAGTGAATACATTTAGTTTTGTAATTCCCACCCTGGGGCAAAGTTGTCTTGATTGATAAGCAGCTCTGCATATCTAGCCAGTGTCAGACCATATTTCATATTCAATCTAGTATTCTTCTACCTTGACTATCCTATTATTAATGTCTTCCTTGTAGGGCATACTCTCCTTCCCTATTCTGATGACTCCCTGTGTAAAACTTCTTTCTCTAACCACTAATCACTCTTTAGCATATGTTATTTCCTCCATCAGAATGTTAAACTCCTTGAGGGCACATGCTGTCACCCATTTGTACTTATTATTGTATGTATGGTCTTTCAGGTCAATAATTGGCATGTAATAAATGCTTAATAAATGCTTCTTCCTTCATTCAAGTGATTACACGTGGCTGTTCTTGAGCGCGCTACCGGTTATTAAGCTATAGATTCAAGAGATTGTGACCAGAGACCTTTGAAGGCCTCAGAGGAGGCGAGCTGGGTAGAGTTCACACTGCAAAGGACAGTGGTCAAAGGTATTCTGGTGGGTCTAGGACAGTCTAGTAATTGTAACTGCCAGGAGAGCACGTTACAAATGGCAGATTTTGGACTTGATGTAATTATTTTTAAAAAAAAATTCCTAACAATTAGAGTTATTGAAAAGTGGAATGGGCTGCCTGGACAAGTCACTTAATCCCCATTACTATGCAAAAAAAAGCCATCAAAGAATTATATAAGAAATAAAGAAGATGGGCTGGTCATACAGTGGGAATCAAAGATGGCAGGTAGATGGCTAGTGTGACCTACTGGTATCCTCATGATACTGGGAGCAGTTATGGAAGGCTTCTGTTGGGAAAGACATAGATAGATTAGGATCTGCATCATTGGCAAGAACTTCTGAATCTATGAGTTCACAGTAAAACATTTGTGTAGGAGATATAGGAGGGCAAGTGTTAAAAATTGTCCAGAATCACATGTTTTCATAGTAAAGTGGAAACAACACTCTCTTCTTTGTCTGCCTTTACTCACTCTTACAAGTTCTGACATCAAATGTTGCTTTTAGCACTACTTATAGCATTAAGGTTCCACATAGCCACATTTAGCAGCACAGATCACATAGCACATATTTTTCTACATCAGATCCTATTGTCAACTATATGCCAGAATCAGGAATTTTTCCAGTCTTTTCTATCTAACCTTAGATACTTCATAGCTGTATTAGCCTGAAATAGTCACTTACCAATGTCTACTTCAGTTTCCCCAACTATAAAATGGAAATAATTATAGCTTCTACCTCCCGGAGTTGTGAGAACCAAACAAATCAAATTTACAAAACACTTAGTATAGTATCTGGCACACAATAGTTGCTCAATAAATTTTTATTTCCTTCTTCTCTCTCTCCTTGCTTCTTTTCTTCCTGCCTTCTTTCCTTTATTCCTCCTCTCTTTCCTTCTTTCCTCCCTCTTTCTTTTTTCCTTCCTCCCTCTTGCTTCCTTCCTTCCTTCCTTTCTTCCTCTTTTTCTGTTCCCTTTTCCCTCTTCTTTCTTTTCCTGTTTTCTTTCCTCCCTCCCTTTCTTCTTTCTTCCTCTCCCTCCCTTCTTCCTTCCTTCTCCCTCCCTTCTCCCTTCCTTCTTCTCTCCCTTCCTTCTTCTTTCTCTCCTTTCCTTCATCCCTCCCCCTCTCTCTCATTTCCTCCCTCTTCTCTCCCTCCCTCATCTCCCTCTCTCCCTCCTTCCTTCTTCTTTTTCTCCTTTCCTCCCTCCATCCCTCCCTCTCTTCCTTCCTTCCTTCATTTTGTCCATGTAGGGTAAGTCCACCCTTACCTACAGATGCTCTTCAAAGCTTTTTTTCTTTTGAATCTCTGAACTTTCCCAAGATATTATGGGTTTTACAGATGAGATTTCTTTCTTCAGTTCCATGCCTTAAACCAAAATCATTCAGATTCTCATTAATTGGCCACCAATAGGTTCCACATCAAGCCCCATTTGGTCGTTGTGTGGGTCCTGATTGACTCATGTTGAATGCAAATTGCAACTATTTTGGCTTTGTCCAGAAACCCTGAGGGTCTTTTTCTTCCCTATTTATTTATTTATTTAGATTTTTTTTTTTTAAACTAGTGAAAGGAGATACTTTGCCTCAGTTATTATCTAGTCTTAATCACCTCTCTGATGTCATGGTCCTCTTCAAGAACCAAGGATAAATTACAGCAGCCCTTATAATTCTACTATAATATGTTCTTTCTCCCCTCCTACTCACTATAGAGGTAAACTCCTTGAGGGCAAAGACTGGTTGTTCATTTTGTTTTATTTTTCAATCACAGTGCCTTTTAGAAGTAGGAACTTAACAAATACTTGTTGGCTACATGTATAAGAATATTTATAGCAGTTATTTTAGTGGTGGCAAAGAAGTGGAAATTGAGGGGATGCCCATCAATTCAGCCAACTGGCTGAACCAGTTGTGTTATAAGAATGTAATGTAATGCTATTGTGCTATAAGAAATACAAGCAAGCAGATTTCAGAAAAACCTGAAAACATTTAGGAAAACTGATGCTGAGTGAAATCAGTAGAACCAGAACACTGTACATAATAACAGCAACATGCTATGATGACCAACTACAAATGACTTAGCTCTTTTCAGCAATACAATGATCTAAGACAATTTCAAAGGACTTATGATGGAAAACACCATACATATCCAGAGAAAGTAATTGATAGAATATGAATGCAGATCAAAGTATATTATTTTCACTTAATTTTTGGTGGCTTTTTTTTCTTTTGATCTGTTTCTTCTTTCATAGCATGATTAATATGGAAATATGTTTTACCATTTATCATGATTGAATATATATAAGCTATATCAAATTGTTTGCTGTGTTAGGGAGAGGAAAGGAGAGGGTGAAATTTTTAACTCAAAATTAAAAAAATTATGTTAAAATTATCTTCACATGTAATTTAAAAATAAATACTATTAAAATAAATTTATTGGATTTTAATGGGAAAATGAACTGTAGTTCATAGGAAAGGATTTTCTAACAATGAAAGTTGTTCAACAAAGAAAACTCATTTTCTGGAGGCATTTTAACATGGGACAAGTTATTATCACCTGTCTGTTCTGCTTTGAGAATGATCCTGCCTGAAAGCAGGGAAATGAACTAAATTGTTTCCCAAGGCTCCTTCCAGTCATATGAAGTTCTTCTATTTATAAAGGAAATGGCCAAATATACCATGAAGAGGATAAAAAAATTGCAAAGACCGGAGTAGGAGAATAAAGCCAGGAAAATATCAGAAGCAAATTTAACTACCAGAAATCTGGTTAAAATAAAAGATGGGGTTTACTTTTAAACATTAGTCATCTGGACTCTCCTCTGTGACCTACAAATAGTACCAACTATATCCCCTCTAATGAATAAATTGGGAAGAAACCTATAGAAATGTTCTTGTTATCATGGCTTTACCAAGATGGACAAATACTTGACTGATTCCTAACAGTTGATGTGCAAAGGTATCAAACAATGAAATACAAGTCATAAGCAATTATTAAGCACAGACTGTATGCAAAGTACTATGCTAGGTACTGGAGCAATAGAGACAAAAATCCAAACATAGTACCTACCCTCAAGGAGTTTACATTCTAATAGTCACTAAACATGATTGAGAAAATTATCCTCACCACTTGTCCTGGGTTCTCTCTGTCAAGATCTTGTTTTCTCCTCCATGGCACAGGCATTCTATTTTCCCTAAGTTTTCTATTTTTAATGTTCTTTTCCTTTGAACACATGGTACTTCAATTTTCACTGGCCATATTGATTTGAGCCTGGCAGTATGCATATATAAAGAATCAGTGTGTAGACTTGTCTATGGATATGAAAGCATTCAGGATGCATCTCTGTTCCTCATCACTTTTGGTTCAATGTAATTCCAAGTACTTTTAATGTCTTTCCACTGAATATAAACAAACACACACACACACACACACACACAAAGATGGAAGATCCCAAGTTCATGACCCTTTTCTGCTTACTCTATCCATTTTAAACACCTCACTCAAATGGTTTCTTTTAATGAACAGCATCTCAAAAATGATTAACTCAGTGGAAAGCTATCCAATCTTTCTTGTCTCATGCTCAGCAATACTATATCCTTACCACAATGATTAATAAACTAGAAAAGGCTTCCTTTCTATAATTGCTTTGTTGTTGGTGCTGAAAGTCAGAATATTTTCTTACTAGTCAGTGAAATAAATAGGCATGGCATAGAGACTATGCAAAATAGAGGAGATATTTAATTAGGAGGATGATCATTTTACAGCTAGTTAGTGGGTACTTTAAAGGTTTCATTCTTTGGAAAATTTTCAGTACAAACTATAACTTGAATTGCATGCTACTGACATTAAAGAAATTCCTACAACCCTTTGTACTATCCCCCACCCCCATCTCAACCACTCCTGCTTACAATTCACAATCACAGTTTCAGTCTTTAGTCTCGTGTTTCTGGAAGCATAAATAATGCAGGTGTGTAGGAATCAACTCTAGCTGCCTTTGGTTCTCCTTTTTCTTTTTAAAGGAAAAAAACCATATGACTTAAAAAAATAAATCTGATTGCCAAGTGGGAAAAGGCTAAAATGATAGGAAGATGTGTTGCACTGTCCAGCTGCCCAGAAAGCCTGTAAATAATGGTGATTTCAGAAGAACAACCATACTAAAGAGATGCCATTCAGAGTATCCTATTCACTGCCGCCTGGCAGCTGAAAGAGCCATTGTTCCAGGCAGATCAGGTGGAAGATGATTTGCCATGAATGCAGCATTATAAGGAAATACTAAGCCAGCCCTTTTGGTGTCTGTTTAGAACCTCTGGCACCAGAAATTTCAAACAGAATTTGGTTCCCAGTGAGTAATAATATATTCTCACAGGTGTGGGATGATCAGACATCTAAGACAGCAGTTTCTCTGAAAATAGACTCTCAGAGGATAAGGATATAATCAGTCCCATTTTAAGCCCACATTATGGCTGTTCAGAAAGGGCTAACATTTCATAGCTGAACTAAGGAGGAGTAGCACTACAGAAGCAGCAATGGCTCTAGACCCAAAGGATCTAGGTTCAAATGATTCCTTTGACACTTATTCTCTATGTGACTTTTTGAGATCTTGCTTTTGAACATGTCACTTGGACTCTCCTCTGTGATCTAAGAATAGTACAAACCACATCACATCTAATGAATGAAGTTGAGAAGAAACCTATAGAAATGTGCTCCTTATCATGGTTTTTCCAATATGACTAAATACTTGGATGCTTCCTAACTGGGTCTCAGTATCCTCATTTATAAAATGAAGGGATTGGACTAGATGACCTCTCAATGCTGCTCACATTCTGTTCTCTTATTTCAACATTTCAAGGATCTGTGATTTTGTGAGTATAGATGCTCTCTCCAATGACTAGATCCTCATGGGTTACTGAGAGGATAAAATAAGATACTTTTTGTAAAGTACTTAGCAGGATGCTTAGTGCATTTTTGTTGTCCACTTGCTGTTTAGTATCCAACTCTTCATAACCCCATTTAGGATTTTCTTGGCAAATATACTAGAGTGGTTTGCCATCTTCTACAGCTCATTTTGTGCCTGTAACATAGCAGACGCTATATAAATGTTCTCTTTCTTCTCCTTTTTCCTTCTCTTCTTCCTCCTCCACTACATATTTCTTCTTCTTGTTTTTCTTCTTCATCTTTTATTTGTTCTTCTTTTACTTCTTGTTCTTCTCTTTCTCCTCCTCCTTTCTCCTTCTCCTCCTCCTACTATTCCTTCTTCTCTTTCTCTTCTTGTTCTCCTCCTCCTCCTTCTTTATTATTATTATTATTTTCCTGAGAAGAAACTAATACTCGGAGAGATTAAGTAATCAAGGACTGCTGAACTAGTACTAGAACTAAAAAATGATTCTATCAATAGTTGTTGCTCATTTGAGACCATTGGCATAACAACCACTAGGGCATCTCTTCAAGCAATGTATATTGGGATATAAAGAAGGAAGAAAAGCATTAACAGTCAAACTTCGTCCACCCTTTATGCTAAGCAATCTTGGTGGAACCAACACACTCATGCTCACACACTCTGCTTCTCTCTCTCTCTCTCTCTCTCTCTCTCTCTCTCTCTCTCTCTCTCTCTCTCTCTCTCTCTCTCTCTCTCTCTGTATAAAATTTTCAATTTATTTATTTTATATTTATACCTTTTTATTTTTCAAAATAATGCAAAGATAATTTTTAATATTCACCCTTGCAAAATCTTGTGTTCCCAAATCTTTCTTCCTCCCTTCCCCTCCCCTCCACTCCTAGATAGCAGGGAATCCAATATAGGTTAAACATACGTTTAACATATTTCCACATATATCATGCTATATAAAAAAGCACATCAAAAGGAGACAAATTAGAAAGAAAAAAACAAGCAAACAACCAACAACAAAAAAAAGGTGAAAATATTATGTTGTGATCAGTCCCCATAGTCCTCTCTCTGGATGCAAATGGCTCTCTTTTGAAGGACAGGCTATGCTCTGTTCCTGGAATGCCTTGTCTTCCTGACCTCAGTCTTCTCTTCCTCAGTTTCCTTTAAGGTTCAATCCAGGTACCACCTCCTGCTTTCCAGAAGTTTTTCATCAAAGAATACTCTTTCAATTTTTTTAAATGGATTTACCCCCTTTTGTTCTGTTTCTTCTTTCACAACAATACTAATGTGAAATGTTTTATATGATTGTACATGCATAACTTAGATTGTTTGCCATCTTGGGAAGGGGGAGGAGAAGGAAGGAGGGAGAAAAATAGGAACCTCAAAATCTTATAAAAATGAATGCTAAAAATTATCTTTACATGTAATTGGAAAAATAAAATACTATTTATATTAAAAGACCTAAAACGATGAAAAAAAAGTATTTTCTGATCTCCCTAAGCACTAGGACTAACTCCTCAAGCTATATTATGTCCTTATTTGGATAAGTGATATGTCTTTTCCCATCCCCTTAGGAGAATATAAGTTCCTTGAACTCAGAGACTATTTTTGTTTTCTTTAGTTTTTGTATTCCCAGTACCTAGTACAGTTCCTGACACAGAGTAGATGCATAATAAATGCTTTATTAATTCAATTTCAAAGCATATTTGACTTGACAAAATCTTCTTTTTCCATTTCTCTACTCTAAGGAGTAAAGATGTCTAAATATTATTCCTTATTCCTTGCCACTAACATGATCCAATCAGAAGACAATCTACTGAAGTACCTAGTCCAAATGAACTTTAAAAAACTGTGCCCTCTCTCTTCTTTCTTTGCAGAGCTGGAGCACTGTGGAATATTCTGTTCATTTATTTTACTATACTTCCCCTGCCCACCACTATTTTCCCCTCTCTTTGCAATAATAAGGGATTACTCTGTGGGAAGGATAGTAAGAAGAATATATTAAGAAATGGTATGATAACAACAATAGCTATCATTTAAAATAATTTGAGGTTGCAAAGCACTTTACATATATTATCTTATTTGAGCCTCACAATGGTCTTCTGAGGCAGGTGTTATTACCCTCATTTTGCAAATTAGGAAATTGAGGTTGGTAGAAGTTGTGATTTTCCCATGGTCTTGTGTCCAGTAAGTATCTGAGGCAGCTTTATTTTAACTCCAGAATCATAATGTCCACCCCAATTATCTGGCAAATGTGAATTATAAAAATAACAACTATATAAAATTTTAAGAAAAAATAATCATAAAAACTCTCCTCAAACATGTGGATGTAGCTAACCTAACAACATTGAGAGGATATAATGTTCTCTAGCTAGTCAATATCAGATCAGCTTCTGAGAATAATGTTTCTCTGTCCACATCACAGCAATGAAAGTGAGGGTAAATATTTGGATTTGATTTTATATTATTAAGAGGGATTGTGGTTGAGAGGCAACGACAAAAGACATATGTTTCATGCAGGTGTTGTAACTGTAATTGAATTAATGCAGTTCTTGGGCCACAGTTTAAAGGATATATTTGAAGCCTTTAACTGCTAAGTTCAAATGAGTTAATATAATATTATGGGAATGCAGAGTAGTGGATAGAGGGCTACCTTTGGAACAGGAAGACCTGTATTTGTGTCTTGTCTCTGTTATGTATTGGCTGTGTGACCTTGGCCCTCAGGCATTTCTCAGATTCAAGTGTATAGATTGGTTACTTCTCTGAAGTGGTGGAGGGAACTTCTCTACTGGAAATTCTACCACAGTTCACAAGTAGAATGCTGATCTTTCCTAATTTAAAGTCAGACTATGTCACTACTCTTATTCAGTAAACACTAGTGGCTCCCTATTGTCTCCAGGATAAATATAAAATTGTCTGTCTGACTTTTAAAACCTTTCATAATCTAGCCCTTTACAATATTTCCAGTTTTTTTGTTTTTGTTTTTGTTTGTTTGTTTTTTACATCTTACTCAGTGCTTTTGCTGGCATATAATATTTTATTTCCTGACACTGGGGATTTTCACTGGCCATCTCCCATGCCTGGAATCATTTCCCTTCTTATTTCCTGGCTTTTCTGGCTTCCTGCAGGTTCCGTTTTATATCCTGTCTTCTGCCAGAAGTCTTTCCCAGTATTTCTTCATAGTATTTCCATCACTGTAAGATTATGTCCAATGTATCCTGTATTTTTCTTATTGGTACTAGTGGGTCAATAAGGATTTGTTAAGTTCTTACTATATTCTAGGTGCTACATACATGAAAAGTGGGAAAAATAGTTCTTACTCTCCAGGAGCTACAGGAGACAACATACAAAGAATTAGGTCCAAACAAGATATGTACCAAATAAACTGGAGGTAGTAAGCAGAAAGAAGGCACTAAAATTAAGGAAGATGGGGACTGGCTTCTTGTAGAAGACAGGACTTTAGGTGAGACTTGAAGGAAGCCAAAAGAGCCAGGAACTAGATGAGGAAGGAGAGAATTCCACACATGAAGAACAGCCAGTGAAAATGCTCAGAGTCAGGAGGAATACTAAGGAGCCAATACCACTGGATTGGACCAGTATATTCAAAGGAACAAAGCATAAGGAGATTGAAAAGATAGGAAGTTGGGCAGGTGATGAAGAGCTTTAAAAGCCAAACAGAGAATTTTATATTTGATCATGGAGGCAATAGAGAGATACCAGAATTGACTTAAAATGGAAGTGATATGCATGATCAGACTTACGTTTTAGGAAGATCATTTCCCTCCCCACCCCACATTAGTCACTTAAAATGGAAGTGACATGCATGGTCAGACCTATGTTTTAGGAAGATCATTTCCCACCCCACCCCACATTAGTCATGTTGTAAAAGAAGAATCAGAACATAAGGGAAAAACCACAAAAACGTGCAAATAGTATGCTTTCATCTCCATTTAATCTCCATAGTTCTTTCCCTGGTGGCATTTTCTATCATGAATCTTTTGGAATAGTTCTTAGATCCTTGTATTGCTAAGAAGAGTTAAGTCTATCAAAGCTGGGCATCCAAATAATTGTACTGTTACTGTGTACAATGTTCTCCTGGTTCTACTTACTTTACTCAGCATCAGTTCATGTAAGTCTTTCCAGGTTTTTCTGAAATCCACCACCTCATCATTTCTTATGGAACAATAAGATGTCCATTAGATAATTGGAAATGTGAGACTGCTGGCAAGGATGGAGAATAGAACTATACAAGTATATCTGAAACCATGAGAGCTGATGAAATTACCAAATAAAATGAGAATAGAAGAGGAACCAGCAGTAACCTTGGGCAACATCTACAATTAATAGGTATACCTGGACAAAGACCCAGCAAAGGAGACAGAGAAAGAAGAGTCAAACAGGATAGATCCATATCACAAAAATCTAGAGATAAGAGTATCAAGGAAAAGAAGATGATTGACAATGTCAAAAGTTGCACAGAGGATAAGAATTTGGGAAAGGACTTTTGATTTTCCAATCAAGGATCATTTGTAACTATGAAAAGAGCAGTTTCAGTTGAACAATGAGTTTGAGAATCCATATTAAAAAGATTTAAGAATGAGAAAAAAGGAAGTAGAAACACCAAATTGTAGATGACCCCAAAGAGTTTAATCACAAAAAAAGAGTTATAGACTTCTAGCTAGTGGGAATTGGATAGATCAAATGAAGGTTTTTTGAGGATAAAGGAGATATAGGTGTGTTTATAGGCAGCAGGGAAGCTGTCAATAAACGGGGAGAGATTGAAGTGAGAGAGTGGGGAATGATGAAGGGAGCAATCTGCAGGAGAAAATAGGATAGAATAGAATAATTTGTTCACATAGAGACGTTTGCCTTGGTAAGAAGAGGTTATTATTATTTTTTTGTGAGACAAGGGTAAAAGAGGAGATACCTGCAAATGGTCTCAAAATTTTTAGTGAAATATTAGGCAAGATTCTTGCTGAAATGTTTGGGAAAGAGGGAACCATGGGAGTTTGAGAAGAGTTGAAAAAGTTTTGAAAAGTTGACAAGTGGTAAGTGGGAATGAATCAATTGGGAAGATGTAAAAGAATTGTTCTGCCACAGAAGGGTCTGATTGTGATTAGGTAACACTAATTTGTAGTTAGACTGGGCACAAGATTTGTCATTTTTCTTTAATTTCAGAAGCAAATTAATAGGAGCAACTAGTGGATGGTAATAGTAATCCAAGACTAGGGGTTTGGCAGGGCAAGATCTTAATTGGATAAAGGTACAAGTGACCGAAGAGAAGAAGACAGAGTAGAACTGAATTAGAAAAATCAAAATGAGAAAAAGTATACATACAGCCAGTATACCAGTGATAATCTTAGAAAGCAATGGAGGGTGGAAGGATTGGAGATCTTAACAAGGATGAACAATAGATATTAAATTTGGGAGGCAAAGGGTGAGGACGCTTATGATTAGATAAAGGAATTTCAAAGTTCACAAACCTGAATGTGGAACACTTTTGGGTGATGGCAAAAGGTATGATCATTTTTGTGTGCACCTCTTGTGGAGAGGAATAATAGATTATAGAAAATGAATAGATTGAAGAATTGATAGGTCAGATATTTGAAGAATTATCAATATGTATGTTGAAGTCCTCTACTATGAGGGCAGGAGTTGGGAGAGAATACAATGGCTTTGAGCCAGCCACTGATCTTGTGGAGGAAGGAAGAAGCACATCCTGGAGGTTAGTTGGATTCCAGAATCTTGACTGAGTGATAAATACAGTTTGAATGAACCTAAAAGGAAAAAAAAAGTTGTTGAGTGATGGTAGTAGAGGGAGAGCTAGGAAGTCATGTATGAAGGACTGAAACTCTTGAGTCAATGCACTGGGGTCGGACAATCAAGCACTTGAGGCTAATTACTGATTGGACAATACTCTATAAGAAAATGCTTGGAAAATGGCCCTTCTCACTATCCTGTACTGGCCCAATCGCTTGGTATATACAGAGAATTGTGGGAGGGACTAGGAGGTGCAGTGAGACTAGCCGGGGTCACTTCTGAGAGAGAGACTAGGAGGTGAGGTCGCAGAGATCCTACTCATCCAATCTCTTCACTCCTACCGCTAAAGAACAAGAATATAGACTTTTGCTTATGCTGACTCCAGCTGATTCTAAGGTACTCAAGGCCCTAACGCAGTCGCCACAGTCATGGAGCAAGGGGTATACCAACTGTGATCATCATATTCCAGGTTATGAGAGAAAGTCTAATCAGACTTGGGAAGGGAGGACAAGGAATCTGTAGCATCAGGAAGGAGAAAGGTCTCATGGGGTGCAGAGTTGTATGTATGTTATTTCCCCCATTAATAAACCCAGAGGTTAGCACACAGTAGGCAATTAATAATATTGTTGACTTGAAACATGGTAATTTTAAGAAACATCATGGAAAAATCTTTTCCTTGTTGAATTAAAAATAAAAAATCCATAACAATATTATTTCATGTTGTGACTTAGAAGTAATACAAGCTGTTACTTTTTCAAATTTTATTTTGGTGTTGGAACAAGATAGAAAAAAACAAAAACAATCATTTTCAGTTTTTATATTTCATAACAACTGGTGCTACAATCCCTTAATGTCAGTTAACACCAAAGTGGTCTCCATGCTGATGAATAGAAATTTTTGCTGAGGGAGTGGATGTATTCTGAAGGAGGTCTCTTCTGGGATAACACACAACCAGTTTGAGTTTGAATTCATTATGAATATCAAGATTAACTGTCTCTTACTCCCAGTCTTTCCTAAACAATGTGCCTGATCTTTGCCATGTAGACTACAAATTTCTTTTGTCACCAACATATATTATGTCACCCTGTACCTAATTGTGGTTTACCAGGAAGTGTCAAGTGTTCAACCACTGGGAATACATGAAACAAAATGAGAATTGAAGAAGGTTTTTAAAATATGATAGGTTGTTGTTAATTGTTGTTTTTATATCCAGATATTCATGGTAAAGAACTTGACATATGGTATTTCCATTTATAAAATATGCTTTAGGTAAGAAATGACATCACAGATATAATTCCTTAGGGAAAAACTCAGTCTCTACACACACACACACACACACACACACACACACACACACACACACACACATACACAAAGCTCCACTCTGGTGCACTCTGTAAACCTCATGTTAATTTTTCATTGCCAAGATATTGTTACCTTTGTCAGCATTAATGACACAACAGCATCGAGTCTTAATCAAAAAGCTGAAAATATTCTGACAATGGAGCCAGTCATTTAACACTTCTCTGGATTCTTTTTCTTCACTTGTAAAATGAAGGAGTTGGCTTCTAAGCTGTTGTCCAATTCTAAATCTATGATCTCTCCCATCTATCTGGGTTAGAATCCAGATAACAATGTCACTGGTGTAGGACAGTGGTTCTCAAACCCTTTATGATCTTAAAAATTATTGGTCCCTCCCAAAGAGTTTTTGTTTATTTCAATATTATTATTTTTAACAGTTTTGATCTTAAGGACCCACTGAAAGAGTCTTGAGGCTTTGAGAACTACTAGTATAGAGAATTTCCTTTGCATATAGTTTTAGAAAACTATAGTACTAAGAAGTTCAATGACTTTCTCAGGGTCACACAGTCATTTTGTGTCAGAGTCAGGACATGAGCCCAGATCTTCCTTGTCCCAAGACCAGTTCTCTAAGACCACATGGTTCTGGAGAGGGACAGAGACAGAAGGATAGAGAAAAAGAATGAGAGAGGAAAAAAGAAGAAAGGAGGAAGAAATAGGAGAAATAGTAATAGTAGTAGTAGTAGTAGTAGTAGTAGTAGTAGTAGTAGTAGTAGTAGTAGTAGTAGTAGTAGTAGTAGTAGTAGTAGTAGTAGTAGTAGTAGAAAGAGGAGGAGGAAGAGGAAGGGAGGAAGAGAAGGAGAAGGAGGAGGAGAAGAAGAAAGAAAAGAAGAAGGAGGAGGAGGAGAAAGAGGAAGAAAAGGAGAAAGAAGGGGAAGAGAAAAAAGAAGAATAAGAAAGAGGAGAAGAAGAAGAAAGAGAAGAAGGAGGAGAAGCAGGTAGCAGCAGTGGCAGCAGCAATGCATTTGTAAGTGGTCCAGAAAACAGGTTGATTTCTTCTAATATTAATATTTATGATATGCCAATTGATATTTAACCTATTGATTCTGATGTAAATTACATTGCTTATGATCTTCAGGAGTTTGTCAATTAATCATATAAAATACAGAGTGTCCCCAAAGTTTTGGAATACTCTGTATGTAAAGTGCATTTCTGACCATAACACATGATATAAATGATTTTTAGTAATAATAACATCTTTTTTTAATCCAAAAGAATTTGTAAAATAATCCACTCAGATGTAGAAAGTGAAACTCTGCTCTAAAGGAAGGAGTATCCTTACTGATGAAAGCACGGTTGCAATTATGAAGCAAATAGCACATGTAACACGGGTGGTCAGGGAAATCCCCAGTTTCTGAATTGAACCACCTCCCATGGAATTAGGCAAGTGTTTGGGTCCCTTTTTGTGCAGTATATGCTCTGAACTCTTCTTGAAAAACATGAATGTTGTTGAGATGAGATAGAACCCTGATTGGTCACCAGTGGCAAGGATTGTATTAAAGGTGATAGATCATAGAGTCAGGAAGAACCACCCCCTCAATAAGCTAAAAGAATAACAGGGAAGAAACAGAATCAGTTTTGGGACTGATTCAGGGCTTATGCAATTTTAGGCTTCCAATGAGGGATTGGAGTGTGTGTGAGTAGGGGGATTTCAGGCATTTTTCTGAAATTAAGAGGAGATTAGCAGCATAGAGCAATAGGAATATCTGCTTACCTTGTAAAACCTGAGTCCCTGGAATCCTTTTTCTAGATATAATTTTCTTACCTGAGAACAGATCAGCCACCCACTGATCTTGAGAAATGAACTTTCTCAGTTTGGGCAGTAACACTGTATATGCTAAAGAAGCCTTAGACCATGGAAAAAGTGATTTACTTGGTGAAGAAAAGATTACATACTCCTAATATGAATGCACAGTTTAATTTTCAGATATTTCTCATTCTATGACTTACAAAAGTGGGACTTCTCTTTAAGAAAATGTCCTTGAGAATGAAGCTCAAATGTCCCTTTATTCACTCAAAATCTTGGCTAATGAATACACTCCATTGCCTCAATTTAAGCCAAAAGGACTTGTCACTAATGGAAGAAGAAGTCTTACTTTAGTGTTCCATGATCAATTCACATACAAGAAACAAGGACATCTCAACCCCCAAGCACTCAAGAAATAAAACACAATTGCTTTCTGTAACCCTTGTCAGGATATAAAAATGTTGTGCCATATTTTGTATTTAAGAATAGTTCATTTAAGTAGTTTCTTGATTAGCTTTTCAGATGATCAAAGAGGAGACAGGAAAACTTTTTGGGGTGGATCAAACAGGTCAAAGAAAGAATGAATTATTTGACTCATAGTTTGTTTCAATTTTCTCTGCCAAGGAGAATGACCTTTGGATTGGAAAGGACAAAACTAAGTGGGCAAATATTAAATTAGTTGCCCAAATAAAATCTGAAATAGTAAAAGAGAACCTAGCTGCCCTTAATGAGTTTATCTCAGTGTCATATGAATGAGATCCTAAGGTATTGAAAAGATAGCAGAATCACAATAGATGATCTCTGAAAAATTATGAAGAAAGACAGGTAGGTGACACAGTGGATAGTGGACAATGACACTGTCCTGAGTCAGGAAGGTCTGAGTTCAACTAGACTCAGACACTTATTAGTTAACTATAAAACTATAAGTCATTTGACCTTTTAAAGCCTCTGTTTTCTCATCTGGAAAATAGAGATGATAATAACTCCTTTCTCCCAAGTTATTGTGAAGAGAAAATGAGATAATAATTGTAAAATGCTTTGCAAACCTTAAAAAGCTATATAAATGCCAGTTGTTATCATTATTAGCCTAGAATATGTCATACAAGTTAACCTCATTTCTTTTCTTGACAGAGGCAAGAAAGGTGAAAGAAACAAGCATTTTTAGGTGCTTACCCTAGGCCAGACATTGTGCTAAACACTTTACAAATATTATTTTATTTGATCCTCACAACAAACTTGGGGGGGTGTAATGTGCTGTTATTGTCATCATTTTTACATTTGAGGAAATAGGCAGAAGTCAAATATCTTGCCCCCAGTCCCACAGTTAGTAAATGTCTAAGGCTAGATTGTTAATTCAGATCTTCCTGGATCTAAGCTCAATGTATTAGTTATAGGGTTATTTAGATTAGACATATAGATCAAGATAATAGTGCAGACAGATTTTTCTTGTGCAGCATGATAAAGTAAAAATATTTTCAGAAGAATTGCATATGTTTAACCTATATTGGATTACTTGCTATCTAGGAAAGGAGAGAGGGAGAAAATTTTGAAATAAAAGCTTTTGTAAGGGTGAATATTGAAAACTATCTATGCATGTATTTGAAAAAATAAACTCCATTATTTTTTAAAAAGAAAAAATAGTGAAGATACAGTTTTCTCAGATTGTATCAAAACATTTCACAAAGTCCCTTGGATTGATCTTACAGATAAGATATAGATGTATCCTGGATTTGAGAAGAGTCAATATGATTTGACATAAACTTAGAAGCAGGCCTTTGGTGCAGCTCCACAGATGGAGCTAGGTGGAATCATGTAAGGAAAACTTGCTAATAATTAGAGCTAAGCCCATGTAGAATTGACTGCTGAGATCTTGCTAGAGGGCTTCAAGTGAAGACTGGATGACCCCTTGCTATTTATTCAGTTTAGGGCTCAGTTTGCATTCTCTAAGCTCTATTCTGTGTCTGACATTCTATGATTTCTTGAATATAGGCATAAATGTTACCTGAGCAGTAGATGGCACAATGAATAGATTACTGAGCAGGAAAACTTGTCCTGAATACAAATTTGGCCTCAAACCTTATTAGCTGTGTGACTTTGGGAAAGTCACTCAATCCTGTTTGCTTCCGTTTCCTCATCTGCAAAATAAGCTGGAGAAGGAAATAGCAAACCACTGAGGTATCTCTGCCAAGAAAACCACAAATAAGATCATGGAGACTCAGACATAATTAAAAAAAGACTGAACTACAACAATAAAATAAACATTACCACCTAACAGAAAACCTAAGCAGTGATAATAAAAATGGATCTAATTAGGATGAAAAATAATTTTTAAAAAATAACCCATTTGAAATTCTCTTCTACCATTAGCAGGAATGCCAGACACATTAGCAATTAGTGACAAGAAAACAGGAAATCCTTAACCAAGATATAGATCCTCAGCACCAAGTGTCAGTAGTCCCAAGGGAGTCAGGAATCAATGTTGTAGTGAAAAGAATATTGCCTTCATTCATCTAAGACTTTTTTTCCTTATTTGTAAAAGTAGAGGATTGGACTAGTTGATCTTTTTCTAGACATGATTCTATGAAATACCATTCAAACCATCCATGAGCATTCTTGTGCTAGGATCAATCCATGGAGACTGCTACCATCTGTAAATTATCAATGGAACCAAAAATTTCTAACCAGAGGTAGTTATGTACCTGACAACAGAACCACAGGCCCTACTTTAAATGAATTAATTCAATAAGTATATATTAAATGACTCCTGAATACATAGATGTTAACTACTTCATTCAATGTAGCATTCTAGGCGTTTGGGAATACAAAGACAAAACTCAATGGTCCCTGCTCTCTAGGTGCTTACATTCTTCTGACTTCTAGAGTTATCTTTAGACCTGTAGAAACATTATATCTATGGCAACAAAAAATGTGGAAAGTGCCAGTGGACATTTGGTGACTGATGGATTCCAAAATATCCATCTGTAACTTTGGGCTAAAAAAAATGCAAAAATGCTTTCAGAATCCATTGCATTTTAACTGGATTTTATGAGCAGACTTTAGTAAACTCTTAGTGGAATACTTGCCATAGTCTCAAAATAGAAGGAGTAGGAGCAGATTGCCCTCCTACCAATAGTCCACATTCTAGGAGATGGTGGCAAACTTTGCAAAAGGACTCCACTCTAGCCTTCTATTTTCAGAAAAGGTTTTTGTCCTATACTTTGGGAACTCTATCCTTTGTTATAATCTCAATCTTAGTATTTGAAAGATATGGCAATGATCTCTTTTATTTCCTGTTCATTTAAAAGAGAAACTTGAGCTGTAGAAATGTCTCCCCATCCCTAACCCATTTCCTTTTCTCTTCAGAGCCACTTAAAATGGTAGAAGGGTTTGGAATGGAGAAGCTAGAAGGCCAGTTACTACTAAATGTTTTGGCAATTGATTTTGCTTGCTTCCAGGGCAAAAACCACAGGGTTAAGTCTGTTGCATATGAATTTCCAGCCTGTTAAAAAAAAAAAAAAAAACAGCTCTGGAATTTGGTATTCACTCAAAAGCATGCCCATGGCAGTGGTTAAGGAATTATCTGGGGAAGCCAAAGATAAGGCCATCCATCTTAGAGGATTAGGGAAAGAGAGAAGGAAGGAGTCTTTTCTTCCTTCTGTTGCCAGAAAGGGTATGAAGTTTTACCTTCTAAAGCCTGAAGCAGAGAAACAAGTTTGGCATTTCATTGCATAAATTTGATGTGAGCAATTTGTCCTGTGGACTCTGGCTGTGCTTTTGATGAGCTGTCAAGAAAGAACAGGTGAAACCCTGTGATCAGTGCTTTTCTTCATTGTAAAACTTCATTTAGCTTGCCAGGTTTCTTAAGCTTTTGAGAAGGAAGGACAGAGACAGGGAATTTCCTTCATAAATAGAGCATGAGACCCAAGTTGCAGCCCATCCACCATATCTTCCATTTCCAACTTGTGAAAAGCAGCCGGAATTGATTCTAATTCTAACAATGATATTGTTATTGAGCAGTGCCAGCCCTTTTGAATCCACCAGACACTTGCATTACCATTGGCATTAAGCTTTGTATAGTAAGTTTTTGGAGATATAGTACTATCGCTAAAATGTGTACATAGCCCTGAATGCCTTAGCTAGGGAATACTTTGTGAACAAAGCCTTTTTGTTATTGTTATTATATGTAACAGGCCATCATTTCCAAGCATTCAATTAAAAACTGATCTGTTAATGCAATAAATACAATGTAGTACTTAGCTAGAAAGAACACTATTGTTCATTTTAGACAAAAGACACAGGAAATTGACTATTTTGGAAGAGTCTTCCCAATTGTTTGCATTACTAGACACTGGAATATATTAGAAAGTCATGTAATATAGGCTCTTTCTATGGAGACTGTTATGGACTGTTTTCAGTCATCATTTAAATTTATTTCCTTTTTTGTGGAAAAAGAAGAGCATACATTCTTAGAACCTGCAAGTCATTTTGAACAGCCTATTGTCTGATAATTCATTCATTCATTCAATAAACATTTATTAGGTGTTTGCTATGTGCTGCTAAGCACAGGGGATACAAAAAAGAAGCAAAAGACAGTTCCTATCCTCAAGGAGGTTACAACTAATATGGGAGAGAATTTGCCACTTACATACATATATATGTATTTAGATTTATACACACATACTCACACATATATGTATATAATTTATAAACAATTTATGAATAGAAATTATTGGAATTAAGGGAGATTAGAAAGGCTTCCTGTAGAAGATAGGATTTTAGTTGGGATTTAAAGGAAGCCAGAAAGATCATTATTCAAAGAGCAGAAGGAGAACTCTTCAGGTATGGGGAATAGCCAAAGAAAATGCCCAGAACTGAGAGGTGAAGTGTCTTGTTCACGCAACTTCCAGAAGGCCCATGTTATTGAACTGAAGATTATATTTTGGAAAGTAAAAAGCAAGAAGATTGGAAAAGTAAGAGGAGGCTATATTATAAAAGGCTTTGAATGCCAAAAAAGTACTCTGGATTTGTTTGTGAGGCAATAGGAAGCCACTGGAGATTATTATTATTATTATTGTTATTATTATTATTATTATTATTATTATTAAGTAGTAGTGGTTGTTGTCCTTCCTTTTTAAAGAAGACCAAAATAACATCACTATTTAAGACTCAAGTTAGTGTCTCCAACTGTGATTGGTAGGCCAATATAAGCTTGAAATGCTCTGCCACAGGTCAGACACAAATTAGTTCTGATGAACATTTGAGGTGGATTCTCTAACTCTGTACATCTCTAATTTCTTCTGAGCTAATTTAATAATGTTTTGCTTATATCTACCTTCTCTGATGAAGGTGTGACATGTTGGGTGGTCCTGTGCCAGTGTCTCCCATGTCATACAATTAGTTCTAAAATACTTAAGATAGAACTTCAGAGTGTTCTTATATCTCTTTTTCCGATCACTTTCTGGCAAGCGTAGATTTGTCATTCAAACACTATGGCCAGCCCAATGGAGTTGCATTCTCTGCAACAGGGTTTGAATGTCTGGCAGTTTGGTGTGAGAAAGGACCTCAGTGTCTGATATCTTATTTTGCCAAATGCGTTCCAGAATATTTCTATGACAATTCAAATGGAAACAATTTATTTCTTGGCATGGCACTGATATACTGTTCAGTTTTCACAAGTATACAACAACGAAGTCAGTACAATAGCTAGGTAGGGCGTCAGTTTGATAGTCAATCTAGTATCTCTTCTCTCCCCAACTTTCCTTTGGAGCCCCTTAAACACTGAGGTCTGGCAATCTGTGTGTCAACCTTATCATGAATGTATACATCCCTGCAAAGTATACTGCCAAGGTAAGTGAATTTATACACAAAACTTCTCCATTTGCTGTAACTAATGGTTTCACATATGGATGGTGTGGTGCTGGCTGATGGAGTACCTGCGTTTTCTTGGTGAATGGACTATGTGGGGAGGGGGAGGTATATGATCAGAGTTTTAGGAAAATTATTTTAGTGATGATATTTACTAAAGTACTATTATGTATTGGCACGGTGCTAGATGGCGGTAATACAATGACAAAAATCAAAGAGTCCCTTCCCTCAAGAGTTTACAATCTATCATATATAAATGCCTTTCTATATTATACTCACAACTAATCTGGGTCTTCCAGAATGAAAATAATTGATTTATTAGGCACTTGTGTATAACCAGGGATATCACTAGGCAAATCATATTTCTGTTTTTTTTTTTAATTTAAGCTTTTTATTTTTAAAATATATGCATGGATAATTTTTCAACATTAACCCTTGCAAAACCTTATGTTCCAGTTTTCTCTCCCTTAAATGGAAAGTAATCCAATATATATTAAACATGATAGAAATATATGCTAAATCCAATATATACATATACCTATTTATACAATTATCTTGCTTCCCAAGAAAAATCAAATCAAATAGGAAAAAAATGAGAAAGAAAATAAAATGCAAGCAAACAACAATAAAGAGAGTGAAATGCTATGTTGTGATTCATACTTAGTTCCTCTCTCTGGGTATAGATGACTCTCTTCATCACAAGATCATTGGAATTGGTCTTAATCATCTGACTGTTGAAGAGAGCCATGTCCATTAGAATTGATCATCGTATAATCTTCTTGTTGCCATGTACAATGATCTCTTGGTTTTGCTCATTTCACTTAGCATCAGTTCATGTAAGTCTCTCTCAGGCCTCTCTGAAATCATCCTGCTGATCATTTCTTATAGAAAAATAATATTCCATAGCATTCATATACCATAAATTATTCAGCTATTCACCACCTGATGAGCACCCTCTCAGTTTCCAGTTTCTTGCTACTACAAACATTGCAAATCACATTTTTGACACTTTTTTTGATATGAAAGTTGTCTCACTGTTTGTTCCAGAATCATTTATCAATTACATACTGTATGTCTAGCACTATATGCACTAATTAAGAGTTTGTCAAAGGAGTTAAGAGGACCTATTAGTGTGAAATGGGAAGGGCATTAAATCTGGACATAAGGATTCAAATTTCTCTTCCTATGCTTTCTAGCTGTATTATCTTTGAGCATACCACATACTTTCTCTGGGTTTCATTTCTATAAACCTTCCTTTTTTACTTCTAAAATGAAGGTGTTAATACTAGGCTTACAATTATATTGTAAAGCAGTGTTCATTAAAACGATCTGGTGCTGCCTAAGAAATAGAGCAGTGAACTAGTGGAATAGGTTAGGTACATTGACAGTAGTCAATGACTATAGTTTGATAAAGCCAAAGGTTCCAACTTCTAGAATAAAAACTCACTATTTGCAAAAATTGCTGGTAAATTTGGAAAACTATGGCAAAAACTAGGTATTGACCAACATCTCACATCTTATACCAAGATAAGGTTGAAATTAATTTATAATTTAGATATAAAGGGTGATATTATAAGCAAATTAGTAGAGCAAGAGATAGTATACCTGTCACATCTATGGAGAAGGGAGGAATTTATGGCTAAAGAAGAACTAGAAAACATTATGAAATACAAAATAAACAATTTTGATTGCATTAATTTAAAAAATTTTACACAAACAAAACCAATGCATCCAAGTTCAGAAGGGAAGCAGAAAGCTGGGGGAAATTTTACAGACAGTGTTTCTGATAAAAGTTTCATTTCTAAAATATATAGAGAACTGAGTTAAATTTGTAATAAGCAAGCCATACCCCAATTGATAAATGGTCAAAGGATATGAACAGACAACTTTCAGATGAAGAAACTAAAGCTATCTACAAACATATGAAAAAATGCTCTAAATCACTATTGATCAGAGAAATGCAAATTAAGACAACCCTGAGATGGCACTCAAACAGCTCAGATTGGCTAAAATGACAGAAAAAAGATAATGATTAAAATGTTGGGAGGAATGTGGGAAAACTGGGACACTAATGTATTGTTGGTAGAGTTGAGAAATGATCCAAACATTATGAAGAGCAATTTGGAACCATGCTGAAAGGAATATAAAACTACATATCCTTTGATCCATCAGTGTCAATAATAGGTCTGTATTCCAAAGAGATCAAGTGAAACATATAACATGTGCAAAAATGTTTGTAGCAGCTCTTTTTGTAATAGGTAAAGAATTGTAAATTAAGTAGATATCCATTAAGTAATGGCTGAGTAAGTTATAGTATATGAATGTAATAGAATATTATTATGTTATAAGAAATAATGAGCAAGCTGATTTCAGAAATACTTACATGAGCTGATATCAAGTAAAACTAGGAAAACATTATACAAAGTAACAATAAGATTATGTGATGATCAATTGTAATGGATTTGGCTTTTCTCAGCAATACAGGAATTCAAGACAATTATATTTGGGATGGAAAATGCCATATACATTCAAAGAGACTGGAGACTGCATGTAGATTGAAGCATAGTTTTTTTTTGTTTTGTTTTTTTTTTGCTTTTTCTTTTTCCTGGTTTTCCACTTTTTGGTCTGATTTTTCTTGCATAACATGATAAATATGGAAATATGTTTAAAAGGATTGCGCATATTTAAGCTATATTAGATTGCCTGCTGTCTTGGGGAGGTGGAAGGGAAGGGAAGGAGGGAGAAGAATTTGGAACACAAAGTCTTATAAAAATGAATGTTGAAAACTATGTTTATATGAATTTGGAAAAAATAAAATACTATTGAGAAAAAATTAAATGAAAGCATTGATCTGAGAAACCCTGAGGTTTCTTTAAGCTTTGAATACATGATCCTATAAACCTATAATTTCAAGTAATGGAAGAAAAAAAAAGAATGCTTTTCCTTTGAAGATCTTGAAATCTAGTTGAGCAATCAAGGCATTCAAACATGGAAAATAAACAAATGGGATCAGATGGTGCCTGAAGACGAAATCAAATGGGAACATCTTTATCTTTTCAGAATAGTTTTTTCTGGTGTATCTTTGAGAATTTATGTTAGATCTAGGATATGCTGGGAATTTGGATAAGCAGAGGTTGTTGGACAGTAATTATATGATCACTAAGTAGGAGCTGGAAGTGGACTTCAAGTCCAATTCCCTCTTTTTTAATTTTGAGGAAATTAAGGCTCAGTTGCAGCTAGGTGAAAAAGTAAATAGAGTGCCAGGCCAGGAGTTGGAAAGACTTGAGTTCAAATTTGAGCTCAGAAATATACCATATGACTGTAAGTCACTTAATCTTTCCTTCCTTAGTTTCCTCATCCTTATAATGGGGATGATAATAACATTTATTGGTTAGAGTTGTTGAGATAATAATTGTAAAGTGTGTTTAGCAAAGTGCTTGCCATATAATAAGTGCTACATAAATGTCTGTCTGCTATCATCGTCATCATCATCAGTTAGGTGACTTAGTCATACTGCTAGTAAGAGATAGTGGTGAAATTTGAACCCAGGTCTTTTTGGTGCCAAGTCTGGCCCTTTTATTGACTTAGCCATGATACTTTGGAGTCTCAGTGTTTCTCCTGATTAATCCTAAATCTTTGGCTATTTCTTGATGCCCATCTAAGAATTAAAGAGATCCCAAATTCACCACATCTCCCAGTAACTTCTGACTAGAGCTAATATATATGATACCCTAAATGGCAAATGAGTCTTGCCTCAAACTGCATTCTCTGGAGAAAAAAAGGATGCATAAGTAAGTGACCTGATACTTTTAAATAATAAATACATTTTAAACAATCAAATAAATTAACCATATGCAAATATTTATACCATCAACAATTTAATTTTTATTTGTAGGCTATCTGGTAAACCAGCTAAGCTAGATGCCAGCTAGTCTGATCCCAAAGGCTGACATCAGTAGACCTGGTTCTTTTTCTCTTAGTTTATTCTTTCTCATGTTTTTTTCTTTTGAGCTGTTTCTTCTTTTACAACTGTAACTAATATGGAACTAAGTTTTACATAAGAGTCCATGTATAAACTATATCAAACTGTCTATTATCTTCGAAAGAAAAGGAAGATAGAGAGGAAAAAAGTTTGGAACTCAAAAATCTTGTAAAAATGAATGTTAAACTTTTTTGACATATAACTAGAGAAAAAACAAAATTGCACATACATGCATACATACATACATACATATATATATATATGTGTGTGTGTGTGTGTGTGTGTATGTGTGTGTGTGTGTGTGTGTATCATCAAATCAATAAGAATATGAGTCATTCCCCAATTGATAAATGGTCAATGGATATGAACAGTCAATTTTTCAATGAAGAAATCAAAACAACTTATAATCATATGAAAAATGCTATATATCATATTGATTAGAGAAATGCAAATTAAAACAACCTTGAAGTATCATTTTATACTATTACATTGGCTAAAATGATTGAAGGGGAAAATAACAAATGTTGAGAGGGATGTGGAAAAATTGGGACACCAATTCAACATTAGTGTAATTGTGAACTGATCCAATTATTGTGGAGAGCAATCTGGAATTATGCCCAAAAAAGTTATTAAACTTCCTATACAGCCTTTGACCCACTAATACCACTACTAGATCTATTTCAAAAGATGATTAGGAAAAATAGAAAAGATCCTAAATGTTCCAAAATATTTATAATAGTTCTCTGTATATCAGCAAAAAACTGGAAATTGCAAGGATGCCCATCAGTTGAACAAATTGTGGTATATGATTGTGATGGAATATTACTATACTAAAAGAAATTATTAACTTAATGATTTTAGAAAAAAAAATGGAAAGAATTGCGTTAAATGATGAAGAGCAAAATGAACAAAACCAAGAGACTTTGAATATAGTAATAGTAATATTGTTTTAAAAATGACTTTGAGTATATGTCATTTTGATTTTTATAAAAATCCAACATAATTATAAAGGATATATGAAGAAAGATGCTATCTGCATCCAGAGAAAGAACTCATAAATAGAAGTGAATATAGAATAATTTTACATCTATATATACCTATTTGTATATAATGATAGTCATTGCTAGGGCAACGAGGGGAGCAGTAAGGAAGAAAAAAGGGGGGAAAAGAAATTTACATGATAATTTTCTTGTATATTCACAGTTACTATGTTTGCAGATCAAACTTACATGTCTCTCAATCAAACTAAGCCAAGTTAAATCAGCAAATAGTTATTGAGTGTCAGGAATTGTGCTAAACACTCAGATACAAAGAAAGGATACAGTCCCTGCCCTCAAGAAGCTAATAATAAGGGACATCATAGGAAAACTACTAAATAAGATATAAACAGGATAAATTGGAGAAATTCACAGGATGAAGGTACTACAATTAATAGGGGAATCAGGAAGAAGGGTTCTTGTAGAAAGTAAGACTTAAGTTGAGACTTGAAGGAAGCCAGAGAAACCAAAAAATGGTAACAAGAAGGGAAAGAGTTCCAGGCATAGAGGAGAGCCAGTGAAAATGCTTGAAAAGATGTTGCAACTTCTGAAAAGAACAGGAAGAAAGAAGATCAGTCATCAATGGATCATTGAAGATAAAGAAGGAATTAAGGTGTATGAAGACTGGAAACATAGAAAGGGGCCAGATTATGGAGGATATTTTAAGGTAAACTGTCAGCTTCCTTTAATGATCTGGTCTGAGATCCTCAGCCACATGGCGGTAATCTTAGACGCTTGTTATTTGATAAGCATGGAATTATATAAAATTTGTATTGCATTGTTACTTTGCTGTGTATGAAAGTAAAGCTTCTAATGACTAGGGGTAAGCATATATTATTTTGCTATATATGTAACAAATTAAGAATAGCCACACTGAGATCAGGATTCCATTTCTATGTAATGCTCTGTTTTTCAAAATAGGGATATGTAGTAGAAAGTTACAGATGCCCTCTTTGCTTTTGCCATCAAAGTATAGATGACCTCCAAATGCCTCACATTTCCTTGTTAGCATCTCATGATGTCATTGACTTATTTGCCTAAATTATTTTCGAGCTTATTTTTTATTTTCAACCAAAAACACTTCTTGATGGAATGGGTTACATATTATTCTCCTTCACATTCTACAGTCTCTCATTTCTGTCCTTTTTGCCTTTTTCATAAACAGTGAAACCTTCTATCTTCCATCTCTGTGCATTTTTAATGTCTTCTTTTCCTCAAATATCCCCCCTCTTTTTATTTCTGTCTTAAAATCCCTAGGATTTTTCAACTCAGCTCAAGAGTTACCATCCAAAAAAAAAAAAAAAAAACAGAAAGGGGCAGCTAGGTGGCGCAGTGGATAGAGCACCAGCCCTGAATTCAGGAGGACCCGAGTTCAAATTTGGTCTCAGACACTTAACACTTCCTAGCTGTGTGACCCTGGGCAAGTCACTTAACCCCAGCCTCAAAAAAAAAAAAAAAAAGAGTTACCATCTACAATGCTCCTGAGGGTACTATTGCCTTTTCTGACCTAGCCAGCCTACTATTTCCTCCTTTAATCACCTTTTAAAAATTTTGTTGTTTCATACATACTTATTATCTGTTATTATTATTATTATTATTTATACATACATGTTTATACATTTATACATAATACATATTTATACATAATGTATACATAAATTTATACATTTATACATGTTTACAAAACATGTTGTTTCTTTTAAAAATTAAATTGTATTTTTTAGTTAATGGAAATCAACTTTTTCTTCCTCCTAACCTCTACTCCCATGGGGAGAGAAAGGAAAACAAATTCTTCTTAACAAATATGCAGTCAAGCAAAACAAATTCCATCATTGACTATATTCAAAAAATGTGCCATTCTACACCCTGAATCTGTCACCTTTTACATAACAACTTTCATCATGAAGTATGAAGTGAGCAGAACTAGAAAAACCACTTATTTTGTAGCAACAACACTATAGGAAAATAATTTCAAAAGATATAAGAATTCTAATCAACTCATTGCACACATTGTTTTTCCACTAGAATTTCATTTCCTTGAAAATAGATTTGCCCTTTTTTCATTTTATATACCTACCACTATTTCTGGCACACAGTAGGTATGAAACAAATGTTTGTTGGTTGACTGATTTCTACAAGTAAAACTTCGGTTTTATTTTATAACATCTGAGTTATTATCAATGGGTGCCACTTTGATCTAGATCTTGGGAATTTGACGAAAAGTTAACGTCCATTTAAAAGTTTGGATACATCAACTTTTTTCCTCCCACTTTTTAATACATCATTATCCTAGGATTCTTTCTTCTATATAGACCTCTTTCCCAATTCAGAGTCACAAAGAGTTCTAGAGGTCCTTAGTCCAACCCTTTCTTTTTACAGAAAAGGAAATGGAGGCTCAGACAAGTTAATGATTTGCCCAGTAGATTTGAACCCAGGTCTCTAACTTCAGAGCCAATGGTTTTTCTGTATCCTGCTGCCTTTGAAACTTGCCAGTGATTGTCCAAGGAGATCCCATCTGCTATTTCTTCTTAATTCATAGTTAAATATCATTTGCCTTAATAGAGACTTATTACATTCCCTCCTTCTCATAAGTAGAGCCTGAAGCTGTTCCAAGGAGCTGGACTCCTAATGTTACTAAAGATGAACTACAAGGCACAGAATATGTTTATTATTTTAGGCCATCACCTGCTTTCACTGGCCTGGTAAATACCGGACAGGCTAGTGATTAATAAGGATATTTCCTCATGTAAACATTAAGGTTTCCAGTATAAATACTGAGGGTTCCTGACCTCCACATTCCTTGTGGAGTAGATGAGTATATCCTTGCCACCTCAGGGGAAATTATTCACAATTGGCCACCTGCATACATTGGTGACTCATTCTTTACCTGCCTGGTTTGAAATCAACCTGCCAGCCCCTCACTGGCATAATAAAGAAAAAAAGCTTTTTTACATTCCTGGGGATAGACTTCTTAGAAAAGTTCTCACCAAAGAAGCATCTCTTAGGATTCTTTCTGAGTTTGTGACCATATTAAGTATGGTTAGAGATAGACAACAGTTTCAGAGCACATTATAAGCTGCTCTAATAAAAACAAGCTCTCGGGGCAGTGGCAGCTAGTTTGTCAGGCATGCATATATGTGTATTTTTTCAAATGAACTTCTGATATTAACCAGCCTATCTCAACTATAGCTAAAACTACCAGGCAAGAACAGCAGGCAACAGTGTACTCCAAAAATTAGTCACAAAGTGTCAATCTGACACATGGCTTAAATTGATAGCTGGTTTACCATAAACATGGGACAGCTAGCAGGTAAGGCTATTAATTTTTGTATTAACTTTGATTGAAACATTAGCTATCACATACATATTTTTCCCCTGACCTTGAAGGATACTTTCAGCTCTTCAATACCTACCCATCAAAATTTATAACGGAGGAAACTGAAGACTGGGAAGATCTGCTGTAATAGTGGCAGAATTTGGACCCTTGTTCTTTGACTAAAAATCTAGCATTCTTTTTCATCTTTCCCCATGGGCATCTTTAAGTCAAAATACCTAAAAGAACTATAGCATTTTCCACTTGGAAAAACTGACCCAAGTTATGAAATTTATTCAACTTGCACAGACACTGGTCAGTCAGCACAAATTTAGTGAGTTTCCATTACATATAGATTTATAGATTATCATAGAAAATAATGACAGTGAGAATGATTTTTAATGAATAACCTATAAGCCCCAGATATGGGTTGCTAACTATCTATTTGGTGAGGCAAGAACCTATACATGTGATATCACAGAAGAATATTTCTCAAATAATGAAGTATATAATGATATAGAACAGTTTCACTTCTTGGGGACTATACAAATTTTCTTGACCAAGGCAATTAGCAATAACTATCTATAATTTATCTATGAAAAAGGAGCTATGTGGTTTCCCAAGATAAAATGCACATATGTTTTAACTCACAAACTTTCATCTCTGAGCAAATTATTATGATAGCATTTTTGTGGTCTTTTGAGCTCACAGGTTTCATGAAACTAGAGGCTATCTTAAAACTCTTGACAATCTATGTGCAGAACTCAATTCACAGGAATAGTTTCTTAACCTTAAAGACATAAAATATATCAACCTGTGAAAATCCCAGGTAAAAAAAAGCCATGAGATTCCTAAAGAGATTTGATTAATTGATCTGCCTTTTGCCCAGCCTTCAATTTTTCATGGAAAATAGTATTCATATTAGAAAAAAATAGCTGCTATGAATGGCATATGCAAATGATGAAGATAATGGTCTTTCTTTTTCCTATTGGCTCAATTTTTAAAATTCCCTCTCTCAAATTAATTTGTGCCGTACATTAGAATGACATCTAAATGACCAAGTGCAGATGATCAGAGATCCAAGCTTTCCTCTCTGACCCTTTTAAGATTTCTAGGGAATGAAATTCCCTTCTCGCTTTCATAATTTTGAGAAACCAGGAAAGTTTAAAGTCCCTTTCAAGTAAGGAGATAACATGCAACACTGGAAGATGTTCATGATGAGTAAGATGAATAAGAGTATGGTCCTACATACTCTTCCCTGGTTGGGCAGCTAGGTGGCAGTGGGATAGAGCACTGGCTTTAGAGAAAAGAGTGGAAATTACAAAGAGAAAACTTCAAACTCTATGAAAAGAAAATCTTTCTTACCCCTCTTTCCAAAAGTGATAAAAAGGATAGGGTTTTTCAGCACTGAAAGTATTCAAGCAAAGGCTTATTATCAGTTGTTCCACATATGTCTCATGTTTATGTTTTCCACAGAACATTATCTTTCCCTTCACACTCATTCTTTTTTGAAGATTCATTTCTGTTAAGGATACTACCATCCTTTTGGTCTCTCAGGTACACATCCTCAGCTCCTCAGTTCTGGAACTTACCTCACATATCAAATCAATAGCCAAATCTTGATCCTTCTCCCTTAACACCATCTTTAACATAATGTTCCTGTTGTATAGCCACCAGATTAATTCAAGCTCTCATCACACCCCCAATATACCATTACTTTGGTGCCTTGAGTCTCTAGTCCCTCCAATCACCTTCCATTCACTAATTTTCCTTAAATACAGGTCTGTCCATAACATTCCCCTACCCAACAAACTCCCTTGACTCCCTAATGTTTCTAGAATAAAACTCCTCTGGTTTCTACAGCCCCAGACTGGCCCTAATATAGTCATACAGCTATTTGTTAGGCTATTCTACTTTCTACTTTTCATGACCTAGCTAAAAGAGCCTTCTTGTTGTTCTTCATATATAACATGCCTTCTTCTGTTTCCATTTCTTTGTACCTGGTGTCCTGCATGTCTGGAATCCTTTCTCTTTTCAACTCTCAATCCATCTAAATCCTGATTGCTATTATCTCATAAACAATAGCCTAGGTCATTTTGAAGGAGGTCAGCACTTGTTTCTTCATCTTCCTCCCTACCTTTAACCTCTGTCCTTATGCTTGGGAACTTCAACGTATATTTTGTTGTTGTTCTTCTAAACAGGCTCTCCTACCCTAAAAACATCTTCAGTTCTCATGGTCTACATCTTCCTGCAACTACAGTCACTCATAGGGATACTCATGCCTTAGATTTATCATCATCTTTGACTGAAATTCTCCTTATGATCGCGATTTCCTTTTTTTATGGATAAACATTTGTTAACCGAAAAAATAAGTGCCAGTCACCATAGTAAATACCTGTAATAATAATGATATTATGTATGTAAATATAATATAAATTTGTATGTAAGTGTAAATAATATTATTATGTATGTAAAAATTAAAAAATAAAAGAAAGAAACACTGTCCCCAAGAAGCTTACACTCTAATAGAGAAATAATATATACAATTATGCTTAATAAATGCTCTCTCTCTTTTTCTATCTCTAGCTACCCATCTCTCCATTCATATCTCCTTCTCCTCTCCCTCTCCCTCTCCCGCTCCCGCTCCCTCTCCCTCCCTCTCTCTCCCCCTTTTTCCCTCTCTCTTCCTCTCTCTCTCCCTCTCTCTCTACCTCTCTCTCCCTCTCTCTCCCTCTCCCCACCTTGGGTCTCACTTTCTTCCCTTCACAATTTTGACATTCCAGCTGAATTGTTTAACCACACACTTTGTTCCAAATTGAATTCTTTGCTATCTTGTCCTTCCACTGTCCATGCCTGCTAATACTAAACTCAGTGTTACCCCCATTATCAGCCTTCTTTGCTCCTACTTCCATGTTCCTTTGGGAGGGTGACTGAGTTCACTATAAGTTCATGTTATTTAATTGAATTGGGCCCTCACTGCCACATAACATTCTCTGATTTTGCACATTTAGAGGACTGGATTTAGAACAATTTCACTGGAATATATATGGAATTAATGGAAACAGTTATATAACATAAGACTGGAAAGATAAATAAGTTCAGATAGTGAAAGGCCCAGAATGCTTTTTTTTTTCCTATTTTGACTGCATGTGATACATTAAAACAACAAAGATTTGTTTTGCTCTGAAATTTAATTCTGGTTGCTCTTATTAGGCCACCTTAAAACTTTTTCACTTTTAGAAAAAAAAGGTCAAATTCTGAAAATATTTTATATTTGTTTATTCATTGATTAATTTATTTTTTATTATCCCATTTTTCCAATATGGTTTTTCTCTCTGAACCCAGCACAAATTCTCTAATCCTCCTAAAAGCCTGAAGCTTTTAGGTTATGACAACTATTTGTGTGCCTGGGTGTGACTGTAAATGTTAGTGTATAGTCCAACAACTCAACAGGACATTCCCTAAGCAAAACTATGAATATAGTAAAAGTTTGTCTTGGAGCCTTTTCTATTTCCTGTTGCTATATTCCTCCCTCTTTTGTGTTACTATCCTTCTCTCAGTGAAGCATTGGAGATTTTCCTAACTTTCTTTCCCTTATTAAAACTTGTCTGTCCTTGGCCCCATGTCAGTTTCCTATTATCTGTGGACATTGAGCAAATGTAATGAAAATAAATGGCTATGGATTAATGTTTTCCTCCTCTTGGGTAAGGTGTTTATTTTTTTAATACAAGGCTTAAACAGGAACAACTCCAAGACATGGTAATTATATGGGGGAATATTTGGCTCTAAAACAGACACAAAGACACAAATACATAGATAGCTGTAACTTCCTGGTATGATCACAGATCAAGAGCAGAAAGGGAGCATATCATAGACACCATCTAGTCTAATCCTTTCAGTTTACAGTTAAGGAAACTAGGGCCTAAGGGGCATATGTGTTACCAAGTTACCCAAGATCATAGAGCATCAGTACAGGATTTCAACTAGGTCCTCTGACTACAGAGCCAAAGATCCTTTTGTTGTACCCTTCTTCTTCTCCTGCTGAGTTCTGACATTCTATCTAACCTCATTTCAAAGAATTAAAAATCATACTATAGCTACATGGCACAATGGACAGAATGCTAAGCCTGGAAGAAGGAAGACCTCTGACCAAAACTGTCTTCAGATACTTACTAGCTGTGCAATCTTAGGCAAGTTACTTAACCTGTTTGCTTCAGTTTCCTCAAAAGTAAAATGGAGATAATCATTGCACCTACCTCAGTGTTGTTGTTAAGAATTGTATAAAATAATATTTGTAAGTAAGGAGTAGGTGCTCAATAAATGCTTATCTTCTTCTTTCCCTTGAGCTTATGGTTTCATAACTATCAAATACTTTTTACAACTTTGTTTTACCTGGCCCTCACAAAACCTGAGGGAAATAGGAGAAATGCAGAAATATGCATCAGGTGAGCTTTAGAACCTATTTTATCTTCTTCCTTTCTCTCCCCCTCCCTCTTTTTCCTTCCTTCCTTCCTTCCTTCCTTCCTTCCTTCCTTCCTTCCTTCCTTCCTTCCTTCCTTCCTTCCTTCCTTCCTTCCTTCCTTCCTTCCTTCCTTCCTTCCTTCCTTCCTTCCTTCCTTCTTTCCTTCCTTCCTTCCTTCCTTCCTCCAGATTTCTTTTTTCTTTCTTCCCTTCCTTCTTCCCTTTTTCTTATTTCTATTCTTTCTTCTTCCCTTCTTGCCTCTCTTTCTCTCTTTTCTTCTTGACAAGGCAACTGAAGTTAAATAATTTGCCCAAGGGCACACAAATAGTATGTGTCAAGTGTCTGAGACCATTTTAAAATTCAGAGCTGATTTCAAGGCTGGTTTCTATCCACTGTGCCATTTAGCTGCCCCTAGAACCTATTTTCAGTGTATTCCATTATTGGGTGCAAAGTAACAAAAGGAATCTGTTTCAAGAAGGCACAATGCACCCCCCCCTTAATAAAATAATCATCTGAGTAACCAATCAACAAGCATTAATAAAGCACCTATCATACACAAGGCCTTGGAGTAAACCCTAGGGATACAAAAGATAGGTAAAAATATTCCCTTATCTCAAGGAGCTCATGTTCTGATGGGAGAAGTAACACATACATAATTAGATGTGTACAATATCTTTACAGAGTTGATGGGAATCTCAAAGGGAAAGGCATTAACATCTGGAGAGGCAGGAAATGTTTTCTGCAGAAGGTGGGACTTAATCTGATTCTTGAAGGAAGTCAGAAAAACCAAAGAAGGGGAACAGCTAGTTCAATGCACAGATGCTAAAGCAGCTTTGTAGGTAAAGAAGAGCAAGTCAACCAGTGTATCTGACTGGGGGTGAGATAAGGTGATTGTGGTAAAGTATAAAATTACTGGAAAGGTAGGAAGGGTCCAGGTTTATATATATACATACATACATACATACATACATACATACATATATGTAAACACTTAATAAGTGCTTGTTTTCTCCTTTGCTCTCATTGAAAATAAAGTTACAGTGACAGTATGAGGCATGGGCAACAAACATAAATTCATACAAGACATGTACAAAGACAGAGTCCTTGACCATTAAGACATCTTTTTCTTGGTGTAAGAGAAATCACCCTCAGTCCAGGGTTGGTGTGGTGATTTGGATTCTTACAAAAATTAATTTTGTTTTAATGAGCTTTTTTTTTCAGGCAGCTGAACCCAGGGAAGAAACAAAAAAGACACTACTGATGTTTCATTGATGGCTTCCATCCGCCTTTTGGAGGACTTAGGACAACCACGTGATTTTTTTTTTCTTTAGCTTCTAGCATCCTTCAGAAACTGCCAAGTTTTAGAATCCATGCAGAAGAGTATCTCAATTTTCACTCATCTAACATTCTGATATTCACAGGATATAACCCCACTAGCTTTATCACTATGATGCAGCATTGCATGGGAAATAGAAATCCTCATGACAACAGGAAGATCTGGTCCAAATTCTACTGCTCAGGCATGCTAGCTGTGTGATCTGGGCAAATCACTTCTCTGGGTCGTAATATCCTCCCTTGTAAAATGGGGATAATAATTATATTTTTCTCACAGAGTTGTGGTAAGGATCAAATGAGATGCAATTATACAAAGCACTTTTCAAACCTTAAAGTATTATGTAAATGTGTGATATTTTAAAACTGTGAGACATATTTTCTGTGTAATTAATTATTTTATTAATAAAAGAGTTGATGACACTCTTGAATACCAAAGACCAATCATGGTGCTATGATCACAGTTTATATGCCCTTGGAAGAGAGGAGGTTCCTGAAGATGATAATAAACTCTAATTGGTTAATAATTAGTGAGATAATGAATATATTACAATGAGCTGTGCCCTTAATCTTGTGTATTCAGGGTGACTTGGATCACCCAAGTCTTGGTCAAAGAGACATCAATAAACATCAAAGAGGGAATACAAAGATTTGCCTAATGAAACACAATGAGTAGGAATCTATCAATTCTCTCAGCCTCTTTGGGTAAGTTTTTCTTCAAGGTTTCTGGATAGGGAAGTGGAAAACCGTTTAATCTTAACTCAATAATTGATTATTAACATAAGAAAGAAATAACCATTTCTCTCAAATGATAGCTATTACTACTACTACTACTTTAATTACTAGTATTACTGACAAGGGAGCACCGAAACTCTCTAAAACTCCTTGAAGGACAGAATCTCCTTGAATGTGGCCTCTGTAGGGGACCCCACCTGAGGGAAACATCCTAACAGCTTCATTTTGTTTTCCTGAGAGACAGGCACCAGTGATAACGCTCACTACTGATTAAGCTACCCATTGAATTAAAGATCAAGCCTAGAAAGACTCATTCAATTCTATTCAAATTCCAGATCAAGCTGACCAGCCCCAATCAGAAGCAGGCCTCGGCTTATAGCTAAGGCTTCTATTATAAAAAGAGCCAATTTTAAACTCACTCTTGCAGAGGACCTAACATTCCATGCCTTGCCATGCCAAAGAAACCTCTGCACACTGAAATAATATTTCACTTTGAGTGTTTTCCCTCTCTTTATCCTCACCTATTTCCCTAATGAGACTTTATACTTCTCTGTTGGGATTTCTCTACTAGAAACTTTACTTCTCTGCCAGAACCTTGCCACTAAGGAATTCAGCCTTTCTATTCATGCATAGCAAAGGTTGACTTCCAAATGCTTATAATAAACTTCTTTTTATCAGTCTAGATTTTTGGGTTCATAAATTCCTTAATGAAGGACCTCTGTGCTGGCCAGAAGGGGGTTCCCACAACTTATTCCAATCCTAAAGGGGATTTAGGGGAGTCAAACCTCTTCATTTGGTTCCCTGAACCCAGAACCTGCCACTAACATCATTTTTAACTCCCTGACCACCAGGAACCCTATTCTCATCATTTTGGTTCCCTGAATCTAATCTCATCAGTAGTACTATTACTAATAATGGAGTGGAATGGACCAGTTCTTCTGTTTAGTGAGATTGTATAAGGCCTCTCAAATAAAAATTTATCTTAAAAACAGACCTGAGAAACACAAAGTACTGTGTTTGGGTTGATAGTATTAATGCATTATCATGGAATCATAATTGGAAATCACGATCTCTCTGATTTAGAAGAGGACAAAAATCTGTTTAAGGAAAATTTCGAAGATTTTTTTGGATCCATGCAACCCACTACATACAATACACAACACACACTTTTCATAGTCAATGTTTTCCTTCCTGGAAAACCAGTGTTCTTTACAATAGAATAAGTAGGGAAAGAAAAAAAGGCTAAAAGAGGCAAGGAGAAGATTTCTACACCCTATAAGTTAAGTCATAACATTTCAACATTTTGCCCAAGGCTCATTTACTCAAAGTAAAAGTAGAAAAATAAAGAATGTCTTTTGGCTGCTCAATTGAAAAATAAATGTGCAGACAGATCTTTCTTTGCATTGTTGACAGGTTGGTTTTATTGCTGTCCTAAGGAAAGTACACACATACAAATACATCCACACACACATGAACATATAACATACCTGAAATAGGCAGACAGAAGCACTAAAAAAGATAGTCTACATAAGTATTGTATAATGAGTAACAAAATTTGTAATCATTAAACTTGAGTTAGCATTCTGGCCATATGTGACTTTGGGTAAATAACACCATCTATTGAACTTCAGTTTCTTTACCTATTCTTTTGTTTTCCAATCATCTTTAAGTTCCATCTTATCTTTAAAAATCTGTCTTATGAACTTCAAGTGAATTTTTAGAAATTCTATATCTCTAATCATTCATAAACTTGTAAATGACACCTGTGAATCTGTAATTTTTTTTAAAAATCCTTCTTTTTCTTCTTCTTGTTATTTCCATCTCATTCTTCTCTTTTCCCATGAAGTTCAACTAGAAATAATTCTGGGACAAGGGACTATTCTGCTATTCATCTTTTATATTTTATGATCTGCAGACACACAGATAACTGCTCTTTGTAATTAAATATCCATTTTGGGATCTAAGTTCCTTTTCCCTGTGCTCATTGAAAGCATCTGCAGGACAAATGAATAATACATCCCTGTAGGCTACAAGAATTTAACACCCACTACATTCCTTTCAAGGCAGAGAGCCCAGTTTGGAGGCCACTGTTTGACTTGAGGCAGGAGGAAATGAAAATATGAGCCATGTTGATGGCAGTAAGAGTAGAGACAATGGAAAAGATACGTAAAAGGCAATGAAAATGGAAACAATAGGACTTGGAAAGTGACTAATAATATAATATTAATAAATAAATATTTGAGGCAGGAAAGAAATAAGGAAGACTCCAAGGACACCTAAATCAAGTTGACTGAAAGGATAGCAATGTCCCCAACAGAAAGATGCGAGGGTTATATAGGAAAGATGAATGATGAAGTCTATTTTGGAGAAGTTGAATTCCAAATTCTGATAGAATATGAAAGGAATATGTCCAACAACTAGTATAGAACTGAAGCTCAGGGAATAGATTTGTGTGGGTCAGGTGCTAGACCCCCTTCCCCAAATTAGTAATTAGAGACATCTTCAGGTACAAAGAAAGAATTTATGTAGTCCCTGCAGGAAGAGGCCCAGACACACACCTGGGAGCCATCCCAGCTCCCATCAAGTGCCAGACCTGACAAGCTAGAAACAGTAAAGCTGGTTAAATAGCAAAATACCTAAGCCTTTTCACTGGATAGAATAAAAGGAAGAAATTATTATTGACCAATGGTCACCAATGTTGACCAATGAACAATAAGAATATTATTTCACCTGATATTTGTAATGTTCTTGAATTGTGAGAGTCTGGTCGTCTGCTCAATTATAATCCTTCTCTGGGAGGAGATTTCTTTTCTGTATAATCTTTTCCTCTATGAGCAGGTTTCTTGGGAGGCTTCTGGAGCCTCCAGCCAGCCTCTTCTTCTTCCTGAATCCTGGCTCTGAATCTCCTCCAGTTCTTGTCCTTCCCCAATCCAGACTGCTCTCCAGGTTCAATGTTGCCTCTTTTTATCCTCCCAGAGAATGGACTTGTGGGTACTCCCAGGGGCTTGTGGGAATTACTTACAACCAATGAACTTGTTCCTCTTAGAATTCCTAAGGTGTAAACTCCCTTTAAAGGCCTGAGCCAAAAGTCTGAACCAGAGAACTATTAAGTCAACCTGAGTTCTCACCTTGTAATTGTCCAGACAACCTGAGTTCTCACCTGGTAATCCTAACATCTCCCCCTATCTTTTGATTTAGAACATAGGGTGGTGATGAACTTGAAACATAAATCCATCAATATGGGAGGCATTACACATAATTACATAGATTATATAAATACATAGTAACATAGTAACATAATGCATGCTAGAAGTATGTAACAAATAACATGATCAAATAATCATAAATTGAGAATTTATAAATGTCCATAAGTCCATTGTCCATTAGTCTCATCTTATGTTAGGAAATCCAATGATTCCGGCTGGTTTTAAAGTTCTTTAACAGTCTTCTTATTAGCCATGCTCTTTCGGTGTGAGATGTTTCTTAGATCTTCTCCTTTGTTTTGAGATTTTTCTCTTTTTCTGTCTCTCTCCAGGTGCTTGTTGCCACCCATCTATTTCCTTCTTCATCTGTTTTCTTCTGTCTGTTAAAATACGAGCAAACCCTCTCTCCCAGACAGTTAACCTATCTAATTTTCTTCTATTTACCACTTTCTAAATCTCTTCTCATCATCTGGCAATTACATTGGAGTTGTTTGCACTGGACACATCCCTGTTGGTTTAAAAGGCCTGTATTCTCCCCAAGTGTAATCCATTTTTGCAATCTGATTGCCTTTTGGCTGACTTATCAGGTAATCCCTTTCTGCCATGTGATTAATTTTCTGCTGGTTTATCAAATCAGAGTCCTGACCTTCTAAAGGCTCTTTGGGTGTAACATCAGCTGCCATCATGCCCCAAGTCTTTTTTGCCTGGGGCCCTGGACCTGGGCCCCTCATCCCGTTTCCCTAAATTATTCTACACTCTGATGCCCAATGGAGTCCTCTGTTGCATTTTGGACATGGGGTTTTAGGTCTTCTTTCACCCTGTCTTCTCCCTGTATCTCCATACTTACACTGAGCTCTTAGATGTCCAATTTTTCCACATTGAAAACATCGCCGAGTTTCTCTAGAAGTCCCTTGCCAGGAGGGACCCTGTCTTTCCACGTTCATCATTGTCCGGGTGTAAAAAGCATTTGTTCCCACTGTAGCACAGCGTCTTATGATCTCCTCTAAAGAAGCATCTTTGTCTAATCCCCATATAATTCTTTTGCAAATCTCATTGGCATTTTCCTTAGCCAGATGTCTGGTCATTATTTCTGTAGCTGCATTTTCTCCAATAGTTCTTTTGACAGCAGTTTGCAAACGTCCCACAAAATCTGCAAAAGGTTCATTGGGACCTTGCTCTATTTTAGTGAAAGCCTCTCCCCGATCTTTCTGTCCAGGGAGGACACCCCAAGCTTGTATTGCAGCCTTAGCAATTTGCTCATATATTGTCATGGTATAATTAATCTATTCTGAATTCTCTCCATACTGACCTTCACCAGCTAAGTGCTCAAAAGTGAATTTTGTGTTAACTCCTATTTCCAAATTGCATCTGACTTGAATTTTACATAATTCATGAAACTCCACAACCCATAGCAAATTTTCTCCAGGTTCCAGGCATGTCCTTGCTATGGATTTCCAATCATTCGGGGTTAGGATTTCATAAGACAAACCATCTAGTAACATTTTAACATAAGCTGATATAGCCCCATAAAGGGTACAACCTTTTTTCAAATCTTTAATTTTATTCAAATCTAAAGGTGCATATCTTCTCCTTTTTTGACATATAGAGTCAATATCTTCAATCACAGGATATGCATGTATAAAAATCACTTATATCCTGTCCTTCTCTCTTAGCTTTCACCAATGCTTTTTCTAATCTTGTCATAGGCTTAGGCTGCTTCACAGGCAATTTTGTTTGTGTTTCTGCCTCTCCCCCTCCTCTTTCTTCCTCCACCTCTGAAGGTGGAGTTGATGTGGGCCCATCAATAATCTGCTCTCTAGGTGGGGTTAAAGCTTCTTCAAGACAATTAGAGTCATCACACCCTAATTCCTCATTTAAATCCTCTTGCTCTTGGGCAAGATCTTGATCTTCCCTTTTTCCCTCACACTTCCTTCTCTGTTCATTTTTAAAACTTTTCCTTCTCCTACAACTTGCTTGATAGTTTAAGGCTAATTGAACAATGTTGTAGATATAAAATACCTCTGCAGAAATTGAACGAGGCCCATTTTTTGCATGAAATTCTTTCATTTCAAATCCCACTAGCTTCCATTTATCTACATCTATCTTTTCTTCCTCTAAGAACCAAGGGGATGTGCATCTTAATGCAGCCAAGAGTTTAGCAATCTGTACCCAGGTTACAAGTAAACTCTGCTTCTCAATTATCTTAATTATACTCTCTATAGTACCACTCCTGAATGGGGCTGGAGCTGAGGCTGCCTCTGGTGCTGGGGTTGAGTTGGCTGAGGTCGAGGGACTGTCTTTAGCTAACATCTTCCCCATTTCAGCTATAAGAGATTGCTGGTTTAGCCCTTAACAAGTTAAGTTCCTGACTTCCGGCCAAGATGGCGGCGTGGAGGCAGACAGCTGCTTGAGCTCCTCGTTTTCTCTCAGAACTTACTTCATGACAAGCCTCTGACTTAATGTTTGACCCAGAAACAAATCCACAAATAATCACCAAGAGAAGACATCCTTGAAAGTCGCCAGAAAAGGTCTGTGTTTGCTCGGGGGAGGGTCAATCAGACTGGGCACAGAATGAGGGCAGGCAGCCAGCGCAAGACAGGCAGCTCACACAGCTCAGACCGGAGGGGGAGGGGTGTGATCTCTGCCGTTTCTGTGAAAGGGCTTTTGCCCCAGTATGGATGCTCCGTCTTGGCAGCAAGCCAGGAGCAGCAGAGAGGGTGTAAACACCGGAGGTGAAGATTAAAACCCCAGAAAGCCAGAATCTCTCAGAGCCCGGCCACCCCCAACCCACACCTGGACTGACTCGGTGCGTTCTCGGAGCCTCAGAGCGCAGACTCAGTACAGTCATTGCTGTTCTGTTAGTGGCTCTCTGCTGCCCTACCCCCAGTCTGTAGAGGAAGCCCATTAATACCATCCAGCCCCATCCCCCACAAAACAGACCAATTGTTTCTCTTGTCAGTTTGTTTTCTTTGATTCCTGCTCTGACAAAATGAACAAAAAATTCAAAAGGGCTCTAACCATTGACAGCTTCTGTGTGGAGAGGGAGCAGACTTCGAATGCTGAGGAGACTAGGAACAGACTGTCCCCAGATGTATCCCCTGGGAGAGATATAAGCTGCTCCTCAATACAAAAGAACCTCACAGAGGAAATCAAAAAGGCTCTCACAAGAGAGCTGGAAGAGAAATGGGAAAAGGAAAGGGAAGCTTGGCAAGAGAGCCTGGAGAAGTCATCCCATGCATTCAAAGACAGAGTGGATAAAGAAATCAAATCATTGAGAAACAAGATTAGTGAGCTGGAAAAGGTAAACAACTCCAAGGAAAACAGGATTAGTGAGCTGGAAAAGGTAAACAACTCCAAGGAAAACAGGATTAGTGAGCTGGAAAAAGAAATCAGCTCTCTAAAAAATAAAATGGATAAAATGGAAAAAATTTCCATAGAAGATAAAAACTCAATTGGACAATTACAAAGAGATATAAAAAAAGTGAGTGAAGAAAATACATCATTGAAAATTAGACTGGAACAAGTAGAAATGAATGACTCAAGGAGAAACCAAAAGGTAGTCAAGCAAAACCAGAGAAATGAAACAATTGAAAAGAATGTCAAGTACCTTACCAGAAAGACAACAGACCTGGAAAACAGATCCAGGAGAGACAATTTGAGAATAATCGGACTCCCTGAAAAATGTGAGGAAAAAAAGAGCTTGGACACCTTTTTCGAGGAAATTTATCAAAGAGAACTGCCCAGACGTTCTGGAAACAGAGGGTAAAATAGACATTGAAAAAATTCATCGATCACCTACTGAAAGGGACCCTAAAATCAAAACGCCAAGAAATATAGTGGCCAAGTTCAAGAACCATCAGACAAAGGAAAAGATATTGGAAGCTTCTAGAAAAAAGCAATTCAGATATGGAGGATCCACAATAAGGATAACCCAGGATCTAGTAGCGTCCACATTAAAAGAACGCAGGGCCTGGAACATGATATTCCGAAAGGCTAAGGAACTTGGTATGCAGCCAAGAATAACTTACCCAGCAAGAATGAGCATCGTTTTCCAGGGAAGAAGATGGACATTTAACGAAATAAATGAATTCCATCTATTTTTGATGAAAAAACCAGACCTACATAAAAGGTTTGATCTTCAAATACAGAACTCAAGAGATTTCTAAAAAGATAAAAAGAAATCTTGAGAACTATACTTCTGCAAAAAAAAATATGTAAAGAACATATGTACAATTTGTCTTAGAAACTAGAGGTGGAAAGGAAATTATATCATAAAAAAGTGTAAAGTGGTGGTACTACATCTCATGAAGAGGCAAAGGTAACCTATTATATCTGAGAGAAAGAAAGGAGGGAGATGAACATAGTGTGTATCAATAGACATATTCGATTTATGGTGAAACTTCTTCCACTTCATTGAAAAGTGAAAGGGAAGGAGTAAATTAAGGGGAAGGGAATACAGAAATTTGGAGGAAATGGGGTAAAATAAGGGGAGGAACTTTAAGGTGGGGGAGGGATCCTAAAAAGGGAGGGCTGTTCACAAGTTTAATACTGGGTAGGGGGGTAAGAGGGAAGGAAAGGGGAAAAGCATAAGCAGGGGTTAATAGGATGGCAAGCAATATAGAATTAGTACTTCTAACCATAAATGTGAATGGGGCAAACTGCCTCATAAAGAGGAAGTGGTTAGCAGACTGGATTAAAAGTCAGAACCCTACTAAATATGTTGTTTACAGGAAACACACCTGAAACAGGGTGAGACATTCAAACTAAAAGTAAAAGGGTGGAGCAGACTCTATTATGCTTTAAGCAAAACCAAAAAAGCAGGAGTAGCCATCCTTGTCTCTGATCAAGCAAAAACAAAAATTGACCTAATTAAAAGAGATAAGGAAGGGCATTATATCCTGCTAAAGGGCAACATCAATAATGAAGCAGTATCAATATTAAACATATATGCACCAAGTGGTGCAGCATCTAAATTCTTAAAAGAGAAATTAAGAGAGCTGCAAGAGGAAATAGATAGCAAAACTATAATAGCGGGAGATCTCAACCTTGCACTCTCAGAATTAGATAAATCAAATCACAAAATAAATAAGAAAGAAGTCAAAGAGGTAAATAGAATACTAGAAAAGTTTGATATGATAGATCTTTGGCGAAAGCTAAATGGAGACAGAAAGGAATATACTTTCTTCTCAGCAGTTCATGGAACCTATACAAAAATTGATCATATACTAGGGCATAAAATCCTCAAAATCAAATGCAGTAAGGCAGAAATAGTAAATGCATCCTTTTCATATCATAATGCAATCAAAATAACATTTAATAAAAAGCCAGGGGAAAATAGACCAAAAAATAATTGGAAACTAAATAATCTTATACTAAAGAATGATTGGGTAAAACAGCAAATCATAGACATAATTAATAACTTCACCCAAGAAAATGACAATAATGAGACATCATACCAAAATGTGTGGGATACAGCCAAAGCAGTAATAAGGGGAAATTTTATATCTCTACAGGCCTACTTGCATAAAATAGAGAAAGAGAGGGCCAACAAATTGGGCTTACAAATAAAATTGCTAGAAAAGGAACAAATTAAAAACCCCCAGACAAACACAAAACTTGAAATTCAAAAAATAAAAGGTGAGATTAATAAAATTGAAAGTAAAAAAACTATTGAATTAATTAATAAAACAAAGAGGTGGTTTTATGAAAAAACCAACAAAATAGACAAACCCTTAGTAAACCTGATTAAAAAAAGGAAAGAGAAAAAGCAAATTGATAGTCTTGAAAATGAAAAGGGTGAACTCACCACTAATGAAGAGGAAATTAGAACAATAGTTAGGGGCTACTTTGCTCAACTTTATGCCGATAAATTCGATAACTTAAATGAAATGGAAGAATACCTTCAAAAATATAGCTTGCCCAGATTAACAGAGGAAGAAGTAAGTAGTCTAAATAGTCCCATCTCAGAAAAAGAAATAGACCAAGCTATTAACCAACTTCCTAAGAAAAAGTCCCTAGGACCAGATGGATTTACAGGTGAATTCTACCAAACATTTAAAGAACAACTAACTCCAATGCTATGTAAACTATTTGAAAAAATAGGGATTGAAGGAGTCCTACCAAATTCCTTCTATGACACAGACATGGTACTGATAACTAAACCAGGTAGATCGAAAACTGAGAAAGAAAATAGACCAATTTCCTTAATGAATATTAATGCTAAAATCTTAAATAAGATATTAGCAAATAGACTTCAGAAAATCATCCCCAGGATAATACACTATGACCAAGTGGGATTTATACCAGGAATGCAGGGCTGGTTTAATATTAGGAAAACTATTAGTATAATTGATCATATTAATAATCAAATTAATAAAAACCATATGATCATCTCAATAGATGCAGAAAAAGCATTTGATAAAATCCAACATCCATTCCTACTAAAAAACGCTTGAGAGTATAGGAATAAATGGACTATTCCTTAAAATAATAAGGAGCATATATTTAAAACCTTCAGTAAACATCATATGTAATGGTGATAAACTAGAACCTTTCCCTGTAAGATCAGGAGTGAAATAAGGTTGCCCACTATCACCATTACTATTCAATATAGTACTAGAAACTCTAGCCTCGGCAATAAGAGCCGAGAAAGAGATTCAAGGAATTAGAGTAGGAAATGAAGAAATCAAATTGTCACTTTTCCCAGATGACATGATGGTATACTTAGAGAAACCCAAAGACTCTGCTAAAAAGCTATTAGAAATAATTCAGAATTTTAGCAAAGTCGCAGGATACAAAATAAATCCACATAAATCCTCAGGATTTTTATACATTACCAACACAATCCAACAGCAAGAGATACAAAGAGAAATTCCATTCAAAATAACAGTCGATAGTATCAAATATTTGGGAATATATCTACCAAAGGAGAGTCAGGAATTATATGAGCAAAATTACAAAACACTTGCCACAAAAATAAAGTCAGATTTAAATAATTGGAAAGACATTCAGTGTTCTTGGATAGGCCGAGCGAATATAATAAAGCTGACAATACTCCCCAAACTAATCTATTTATTTAGTGCTATACCAATCAGACTCCCAAGAAACTATTTTAATGACCTAGAAAAAATAACAACAAAATTCATATGGAAGAATAAAAGGTCGAGAATTGCAAGGGAACTAATGAAAAAAAAGTCAGAGGAAGGTGGTCTAAGTGTACCTGATTTAAAGCTATATTATAAAGCAACAGTCACCAAAACCATTTGGTATTGGCTAAGAAATAGACTAGTTGATCAGTGGCTTAGGTTAGCTTCAGAGGGCAAAATAGTGAATAAAAATAGCAATCTAATCTTTGACAAACCCAAAGATCCCAAATTTTGGGATAAGAATTCATTATTTGACAAAAACTGCTGGGAAAATTGGAAATTAGTATGGCAGAAACTAGGCATGGACCCACATTTAACACCACATACTAAGATTAGATCAAAATGGGTCCAAGATTTAGGCATAAAGAACGAAATCATAAATAAATTGGAGGAACATGGGATGGTTTACCTCTCAGACTAGTGGAGGAGGAAGGAGTTTGTGTCCAAGGGAGAACTAGAGACCATTATTGATCACAAAATAGAACATTTTGATTACACCAAATTAAAAAGTTTCTGCACAAACAAAACTAATGCAAACAAGATTAGAAGGGAAGTAACAAATTGGGAAAAAATTTTTACAGTTAAAGGTTCTGATAAAGGCCTCATCTCCAAAATATACAGAGAATTGACTTTAATTTATAAGAAATCAAGCCATTCTCCAATTGATAAATGGTCAAAGGATATGAACAGACAATTTTCAGATGATGAAATTAAAACTATTTCCACTCATATGAAAGAGTGTTCCAAATCACTATTGATCAGAGAAATGCAAATTAAGACAACTCTGAGGTATCATTACACACCTGTCAGGTTGTCTAAGATAACAGGAACAAGTAACGATGAATGTTGGAGGGGCTGTGGGAAAACTGGGACACTGATGCATTGTTGGTGGAGTTGTGAAAGAATCCAACCATTCTGGAGAGCAATCTGGAATTATGCCCAAAAAGTTATCAAAATGTGCATACCCTTTGACCCAGCCATACTACTACTGGGCTTATACCCCAAGGAACTACTAAAGAAGGGAAAGGGACCTGTATGTGCCAAAATGTTTGTGGCAGCCCTTTTCATAGTGGCTAGAAGCTGGAAGATGAATGGATGTCCATCAATTGGAGAATGGTTGGGTAAACTATGGTATATGAATGTTATGGAATATTATTGTTCTATAAGAAATGACCAACAGGAGAAATACAGAGAGGCTTGGAGAGACTTATATCAACTGATGCTGAGTGAAACGAGCAGAACCAGAAGATCATTATACACTTCAACAATGATACTGTATGAGGATGTATGCTGATGGAAGTGGATTTCTTCAACATAGAGAAGAGCTAATCCAATTCCAATTGATTAATGGTGGACAGAACCAGCTACATCCAGAAAAGGAACACTGGGAAATGAGTGTAAACTGTTAATTTTACCTTCTGAATCCAATTCTTCCTGTGCAACAAAAAATTCGGTTCTACACACATATATTGTATCTAGAATATACTGTAATATATTTAACATATATAAGACTGCTTGCCATCTGGGGGAGGGGGTTGGGGGAGGAAGGGAAAAAATCTGAATAGAAGTAAGTGCAAGGGATAATGTTGTAAAAAACTACCCATGCATATGTACTGTCAAAAAATGTTATAATTATAAAATAAAATTAAAATTAAAAAAAAATAAAATAAAAAAAAATTTAATTAAATTAAAAAAAAAAAAACAAGTTAAGTTCCTTATTTATCTATTAGCACGCTCACTTAATCTTTAACAAAGTTTCCTTGTTACTCATGGTTCTGGGTCAGAAAGACTGAGATCTGGATGGGAGGCTTTTCCACTGGAATCAGGACCATGTCTGTCCCTGTTCAGGAGCCAAATTGAGAAGGTCTGGGCTAGCTCCTCTGAAGGGCTCAGAATAAGTCCTTAAATGCAATGGTCCAGTCTAGCTCCTCTGAAGGGCTCAGAATAAGTCCTTGTCAGGATAAGCAAAAGTCCTTGCCCCACATGTGGACGCTAATTTGTAATGTTCTTGAATTATGAGTGTCTGGTAGTCTGCTCAATTATAATCCTTCTCTAGGAGATTTCTTTTCTGTATTATCTTTTCCTCTATGAGCAGGTTTCTTGGGAGGCTTCTGGAGCCTCCAGCCAGCCTCTTCTTCTTCCTGAATCCTAGCTCTGAATCTCCTCCAGCTCTTGTCCTTCCCCAATCCAGACTGCTCTCCAGGTTCAATGTTGCCTCTTTTAATCCTCCCAGAGAATGGACTTGTGGGTACTCCCAGGGGCTTGTGGGAATTACTTACAACCAATGAACTTGTTCCTCTTAGAATTCCTAAGGTGTAAACTCCCTTTAAAGGCCTGAGCCAAAGGTCTGAACCAGAGAACTGTTAAGTCAACCTGAGTTCTCACCTTGTAATTGTCCAGACAACCTGAGTTCTTACCTGGTAATCCTAACAGATATTCACAACAATCTTGAGAGGGAAATGATCTTATAATACCCTTATACTGCTGAAGAACCTGAGCCAAGTCAGAAGTTATAAGTGACTTGGTGCTCAGAGTCACACAATAGTAAAGACCTGAGCTCAGCTCAGGTTCTCTATCTGTTGTGCTACCTAGCTGATAAACTACTCCCATATCTTTGCCAAGAAAACTCCAAATGAGGTCACAAAGAGTTGAACAAGACTGAAATAACCAAATAATTTCCTTACTTCATATCTAGCATTTTATCCACAACCCAAGCTAGCTGCTAAGTATTGCCCTAGGCACTGAATATACAAAGACAAAAATGAATTAATAGTCCCTGCATATATGTTGGAGCATAGAAAATCCTCACTAAATGCTTATTTCCTTCTCCCTTCCCCCTAGATGGACTAGCTGGTCTGGGTCATAGAGTGGAGTGAAGAAAAGTAACTCAGAAAGTGAGACTGAAGCCAGATTATAAAGTTTTAATAGATGTGCTACTGGGGAATGTATATTGTCTTCCCTGTACAAAGGGAAACACTTGGAAAGACAAAGCTGCAACACTGGCCAGTTGCCTCTGAAGTCAAATAACAAAAATTCTTCTGCTTGGCATTTAAAGCCCTTTAAAATCTGGTTCCAAACTTCCTTTCCTGTCTTAGTGTACATTATTTTCCCTTATTTCACTTTTTGTTCCCAATAAATTGTTTTTTTTTAATGTTCTTCACACTCCATCTCCCATCTCTGTATCTTGGGATTGATTTTAACACCCCCCCCATATTTTGAATATATTCCCTCCTCTTAGAAACCCTAGTTTCCTGAAAGGTTCAATTCAAGCACCACCATCTACATGAGATCTTTCCTGACTCCACCTTCACCATCTGCTAGTGTTTTTCTACTTCCAACAGAGATAACCTGGTGCTTATTTTATAAATACACTCATATATACACATATATGTATATATTATATATATATGCATATATATACATAATATGCATATACATGCATATGTGTATGTTTGCATATGTATACATATAAACACATATATACATCTATATCTTAACTATAGCTATTTATATAACCTGTATTGAAATCTTATTTACATCCTTCATATTAAAAGTCTAATTAGTTTCTATAGGGACAGAAATGGTCAGATCAAGAAAGAATCTTTCTCAAAACTCATTAACTTAGTGATCATTCTAAGAGCCCTTTTGATTAATTCAATTAAGACAAATATCTTTTGATTTTATCTTTGACCAAGTAAAAAAGGGTTTCATTAAAGAAAATTCTTAAAAGAGGACATCAGTAGTTTTAAAGAAATGATTCTCCAGGAGGCATCAAAAGTTGTCATCAATATTCTATTTGATGAATCAAAATGTCTACCTGAATTTTGAAGCTAAAATTATATCTTCTTGTAGAATTTTGTCTTTTTACTGGAGATTATTATAAACTGTGAGTGGCAATGCTGAAGGTTGGATAAATTTTAAAGCACAAGATATATCTTTGCCATTTTGGATTTCTGTTTCTCTAAGATACAATGTTAAAATTTAATTTATAAAATTTTTCCTGCAATTTGTGACAAAAATATAGAATATAGCATTTTCTCCAACAAGTGACATGAAGGCTTATACATTTTTTTACATTTCATGCTGCTTCTCACATGAAAGTATTCATTGTCAATGAAAAATTTAAAAATGAGTAGACACCAAAGATCAATAAATTATCTACAATGTTTAGTAGACTTAGTCAAATGCATTTGAGGTTACCCTCTCCCTTCCCTCCTTCATTCCTATCCCAAATCCTATAAATGTAGAGTAAATAAATGACTTGAAACAACTCTAATTAACTGAATTATCCCATTCACAACATGGGATCATCACTCGGACCTTCCCTAGGTCCCCCCTCATCCTTTCATCTGAAAAATTTACCTCTTATTTTACTGAAAAACTCAGGTCATTTGTTGAGAGATCCCTCTTCTCTCATCTTCCTCATCTTACATAATCCAAACAGTTATTGCCACTATTTCTTCCTTCACTTTTGTCCCACATGAAGAAGGGGCCCTTCTCTTTACCAAGGCAAAGTCTCTTATATGCACAAGTTACCTTATTCCATCCCATTTTGTCTAGCAAATTTCCCGCTCCATTTCCCCAATGCATCATTTATCTTCAATTTCTCCTTGTCTACTATATGCTTCTCTACTGCCTACAAATAAACTCCTATTTTCCCCATTCTCACTTTATCTGTCAATCTCCAGTAGCTATCATCTCATCTCTCTCCTCTCTCAGTGGTTAGACTTTTTGAGAAGGCTTTCTAGAATTGATGTTTTTATTTTTTCTCTTATTCTCTTTTTTAATACATAAAAATTTGGCTTCCTAGTTCTTCATTTATTGAAAATTGCTATCTCCAAGGTTACCAATGATTTTTTAATTGCCAAATCTAATGGACTTTTCTTGTACTCATCCTTCTCTGAAGCATTTGACACCTGTTGATCACCATCTGCTCTTTGAAATTCTCTTCTTTCAAGCTCTCTATTATACTTCTCTCCCCTGGTCCTCCACCTATCCATATGACTTTTACATCTTAATATCTATTGCTGGATATTCATCCAGATTACATCCACTAATCATGGATGTCTCCCAGGGTTCTGTCCTTTAGTTTCTTCCCCCCCTTTAAACTCTTTCAGTTGGCAATCTCATCAACTCCCATGGATTCAATTATCATCCTTATGCTGAAGATTCTCAAATATGCTTACCCAGCCTTAACATCCCTTTTAATCTTCACTCATAACTCCAACTACCTGTTAGGCATCTCAAACTGATGCTTAATAATATCTATCAATGACTTAAAACAGAATCCAAGATAATTTCATATAGATTACATGTCCTTGGCCATCACCAGATTCTCAGCTGGCATTAGAATATGGAATCATTTGAGAAGATGATGTCTCACTTGTGTTTTTGGTCTTGTCTTTGCACTGGTTTTTATGACTGTAAGTCCCAAGGGCCATGAATAATCATATCAAGCCATAGTTCAGACTAATGAAATTTTTTCCTCCTATTGCAGCCAGCACTAACCTCAGTGATTCAGTTGAGGCTGTGATAAAGTGAACTTTGTGACTAAGGACAATTGGCTACAAACGTAGCAATAAAATGAACTTGCATTATCAAGAGCATGGATTGGCCTCTGGTAAGCAAACGCAGAAAAAAAAAAGTCCAGTTGAGGATAGAATGGGGGATCTGAGTCCCTAGTGGGCTTACAGAAGTCACTTTCATGCCTTGGCCCCATGAAACAAAACCCAGATTCCTACTATAATTTATGCAATCCTAGTCTTTTTTTAATTAAAGCTTTTTATTTACAAAACATATGCATGGGTAATTTTTCCAACATTGACCCTTGCAAAAACTTTTATTCCAAATTTTCTGCTCCTTCCCCCCTATCTCCTCCCCTAGCTGACAGGTAGTCCATTACATGTTAATATGTTAAAATGTATATTAAATCCAATATATGCATACATATTTATACAGTTATCTTGCTGCACAAGAAAAATCATAAAAAAGGAAGAAAAAGAAAAATTGAGAAAGAAAACAAATTGCAAGCAAATAACAACAGAGAGAGTGAGAAGGCTGTGTTGTGTTCCTGCCTCTGTTCCTACAATTCTCTCTGTGAGTGTAGATAGCTCTCTTCATCACTGAACAAGTGGAACTGGTTTGAATCATCTCATTTTTGAAGAGAGCCACGTCCATTAGAATTGATCATTGTATCTAGTCTTATTGTTGCCATGTATAATCTCCTGGTTCTGCTCATTTCACTTAACATCAGTTCATGTAAGTCTCTCTAGGCCTTTCTGAAATCATCCTGCTGGTTATTTCTTACAGGACAATAATATTCTATAGCATTCATATACCATAACTTATTCAGCCATTCTCCAAAAGATGGGCATCCACTCAGTCTCCAGTTTCTTGCCACTATAGAAAGGGCCACCACAATCATTTTTGCACATGTGGGTCCCTTTCCCTCCTTTAATATCTCTTTGGAATGTAAGCCCAGTAGTAGCAATGCTGGATCAAAGGGTATGCACAGTTTGATAACTTTTTGAGCATAGTTCCCAACTGCACAGCAAGTTTCTTAAAGAGACAAATGTAATCAATTGGAATAAAAAGCAAACTTACTGCATCCCTCCTTCCCTTGAAATGATTCCTGTACAAATGAAGCTGAAAATTGCTGGCCTGCAATATCTGCTTCAGCAATGCCTTTATAATTCCTCTGAACTCTGCCTGATACAGAGAGCATTTATCAAAAGGGACATACAGGGCTCTCAGCTAGCAGCCAGCTTTAAAAATTAACTAAAGGATTAAGTGCTTTCATCTGGCTTTGAGAATGTTCCTATTAGTAGTGAGTAGATCATCTCACCTTGTCATCTGTTAAACAAGATGTTAATTTCACTTTTGAAGTTTTCCCTACAATAGAGAAGAAATTATATTCAGCAGACACCAATACTCTAACCTCCACAAAGATATAATTTTTATTTCTTGCCCTTAAGACAGGCATTATTAAAAAAAAAGTTACTTAATCACCTCAAAACCACAATATGGAAGGAAGGTAGAGAAGGGAGGAGAAGGGAAATAAGGAAGTGGGAAAATTGCAACCATTGTTAAATATTGTTTAAAAACTTTAATATATCTAGCATGTATTGATCAATCTGCCATCTGGGGGAGGGCAGGGAAGGAGGGGAAAAATTGGAACAAAAGGCTTGACAATTGGCAATGCTATAAAATTACCCATGCATATATCTTGTAAATAAAAAGCTATAATAATAATAAAAAAATTCTATAAAAATACAAAATCATTGATCTGAAAAGCTCTCAAGAATCTTAAAATACACTTTCTACTTCCTTCTATGAATTGAAGCCGGAGCTGCTGAGCTAAAGGGACAAGAGTAGTCAATGTGGGTAAAAGCCCACCAAGACTTAGGGACTCTATCAGCACTCTGAGGCTGCCTGCAGACAGCAGATAAAAAAGCAGGAACAGTCTAAACCTGATATTTTAGGCTGGCCCATTATTTTGTTGCTTATATATTTTTTGTTTTTAGAAGAGGAAGAGAAGGGGAGCAAGGGAGAGGAGAAAAGAGGGAGATACAGAGATAAAGAGAAAGAAAGAGAGGGAGAAAGGCACCAAATAAAACCTCGGCATATCAGAGAATCAGCGGGTTTAATGTAACAGAGACTAGGATCCCTTATGTTGTGAATGCCACTGGGGAAATATTGTATATTAGCCTCCACTTAAAACTTCCTGGAGACTTGCAGAGATCCTAGAAGTAAGTATGGGGACTGTACCACAAAGTCACTTCTAGTTGCCCTAAATCAGAGCTTCTTAATTTTTTTTCTATTCACAACCCCTTTTCTCCAAAGAAATTTTTGTGTGACCCTAGACATATAGGTGCATAAAAGAGGCATACAAATAAAACATTTACTGATAATAAAGCATAATTTCATGATCCCCACATTCAGTTATGAGACCCCATATGACATTGTGAACTACAATTTAAGAAGCTGGGTCCTACACAACAACTTCTGAGCCTTTTCCTACTCTCTTTAGCATTTCTGTGGCAAAAGTTATAGGGTCCTGGCAGTAAGATGCTGTGGGAAATTACCTCTCTGATTCATTAAACCATTCTAAACAGATAAAAATTGATTCTTATTTTAAGAGAAAGAATTATACCTTCCAAAGATAACTTATTACATTATTCAAGAACCTGATTCCAAATAGTGGTATCAAACTCAAATAGAAATGGGGAGCCTAAATTATATATAAGGATCCCTACAGGTTACATTTTGACTTAGGAAACCACACACACACACACACACACACACACACACACACACACACATAATACAACAACAAATTAAAATCAAACAGGAACTCCAAAGTTGGAGCTACACTTAGGAGTGTTGCAGACTTCATAGTTGACACCTCTGATTTAACAGATAGATGGCTATTGTTGGGGTCTTTTAATCAGTATAATTTTTTTTAAAAATAACTAAAAGCAGAATGGTAGTTATTAATCTTCTCTTTAAAACATACTGACTGGGAAAATAATTTAATCTTCTATTCATTCTGAAAATACAAATTGCAGAATAGATAATTCCTAAGGCTGTTAAGATAATATTTGTAAAGCTCTTTGCAAATTTTAAAATGCCATATAAATGCTAGCTATTATTATTGGCAAGACAAGAAACACATATGTATTCTATTATATAACCCTTCTCATAAGTAGATAAGTGTTTTTTTCTGAACAAGCCATGTAGAATGCTACAGGATATAGTAGAATAAATACCAAGGTAAGAATCAAAAGAACTAGATTCCAATGTTGTTTCTGTCACTTAAAAGTTATGTGAACCTGTGCAGTCTCAAAAATTCACTCACTCTGTTTCTCTATGTGTAGAATAATAACATTAAAGTAGTTATATGATTACTAAAGTCTCCTCCAGCTATATTATATTAAGCAAAAACTTGACACATTATATATTTTGGAGTTTATATATAATAGTTGTATATTAGATCTATAAAATAAATGTATTAATAAATTATATGTTCATATATTAAGCATAATACTAAGTCTATATAAATATTCTATATCTAAAATTACGTTCTTCAGCTCAGTGATCTCTAAACAATTAGAAGACTATTACAATGATCCAGATAAGGGGTGATAAGTGCCTCAACAAGGAATAGAGTAGAATGAAGGGAGAAAAGATGTTGTGGGTATAACATTTAGCAACTGAATGGATATGGAAGGGTGAAAAAGAATGAGGAGACAAAGATGACATCACATTTGAAAACCTGAGTGATGAGAAGGCCGATGGTACCCTCAAGAGACATAATGAAGCTGGGGAAAGAGGTGAATTTGAATGACAACATAATAAATTCTATTTAACACATGTTGAGTTTGAGATACCTATGGAAAGCCAGTTCAAAATATCCAACAGACAATTGGCATTTAGGGACTGGAGTTCAAAAGATGTGTCCTCCCATCCTCCCTCCATCCCTTTCTCTCTTCTTCCTTCCCTCCCTCTGTCTTTTTATCTCTGTCTTTCTGTCTCTCTCCGTCTCTCTCGTGTGCGTGCGCGCGCGTGTGTGTGTGTGTGTGTATGTACATGTAGATGTGGATGTGGATGTGGGTGTGTGGATGTGTTTATGTCATGCATAGAAATGAAGTCATCAAATTATAGAACGTACAGAGAGAAGAGAAGAGGACTGTTCATTGAAGTACATCATATTTGGGAGGAAGGAAACTGATAATGATCCAACAAGAACAGATTGAGAAGTAGTAGTCAAAAAAGCAAAAGAACCAAGAGAGAGAAGAACTGATATGGAAACCAAAAGAAAAGTAGATATTCAGGAGTGAGTAGACAGTAGTGGTCAGTATTGTAGAAAGGTCAAGAAAGATGTAGATAGAGAAAAGTAGACCAGATTTAGTAACTGCTTACTGATAACTTTGAAGAAAGCAATTTTGATTGAATGAAGAATCAAGGATAATGAGGGAATTGAGAATCTGTGAAAATAGAAGGATGATGATACCGTCAACAGAAAGAAGGAAATTTGGAAGTAGCATAAATTTTGGAAGAAAGATAGAGTCAAAATGTATTCATTCATTCTCCTCCTATGCTTCTCTTTCCGCAAGATGAAAAGAGAGAAAAAAGAAATAGAGTCAGAGACATAAAGAGGCAAAAGAAAGAAAGGAAGGGAGAGAGGGGAAGACAGAGAGAGTGAGCAAGCGAGAGCGAGAGAAGTTTACTCTCTGGTTGGTGCTCCTAAGTGAAAAGTGCATTACTATATTGATTGGGAGACAACAATGGAAGGAAATTTTGCATACAAAGCTGCTTGAAGTAACTGAACTGAGTTAGGTTATATATTTCTTGAAAAGTATATGCCTAAGGTACATTTACGAAAGAGGAGAAGAGAATGTTGAAATGGATGAGGTAGTTGCCCAGCATTAATTGTCAGAGGGAAGATGGGATGCAACCCATCTTTCTATCTTCCAATTAATCATATACTCCTTGGGCCCAAGCTCTACTTTCATAAAGATCAAACAAGTCTTCTTGGGTTCATTCCATGGCCTTCGTTTTAAAGACTATCATCTTAAACTGGAACTCATAATTAAACACCAGATAGACTATTTTGATTAACTTAAAAAGGTTTTGTACAACTATTTCAAAGTCCTATTCTTTTTGTACAGCAAAACAACTGTCTGGACATGTATACATATATTGTATTTAATTTATACTTTAGCATATTTAACATGTATTGGTCAACCTTCCATCTGGGGGTGGGGAAGGAGGGGAAAAATAGAACAAAAGGTCTGGCAATTGTCAATGTTGTAAAATTACCCATGCATGTATCTGGTAAATAAAAACTATTATTATTTTTTAAAAAAAGGTTTTGTATAAACAAAACTAGTACAGCCAAGATTAGAAGGGAAGCAATAAATTAGGAAAACATTTTTACATTTAAGGGTTCTGATAAAGGTCTCATTTCTAAAATATACAGAGAATTGACTGAAATTTATAAGAATTCAAGCCATTGCCCTCTTTGTGGTGGCCAGAAACTGGAAACTACATGGATGCCCATCAATTGGAGATTGGCTGAATAAATTGTGGTATATGAATATTATGGAATATTATTGTTCTGTAAGAAATGACCAACAGGATGATTTCAGAAAGGCCTGGAGAGACTTACATGAACGGATGCTGAGTGAAATGAGCAGGACCAGGAGATCATTATACACTTCAACAACGATACTATATAATGATCAATTTTGATGGATGTGGCCCTCTCCAACAATGAGATGAACCAAATCAGTTCCAATAGAGCAGTAATGAACTCAACCAGCTACACCCAGTGAAAGAACTCTGGGTGATGACTATGAACCACTACATAGAATTTCCAAACCCTCTAATTTTGTCCACCTGCATTTTGGATTTCCTTCACAGACTAAATGTACACTATTTCAAAGTCCGATTCTTTTTGTTCAGCAAAACACCTTTTTCGTTATTTATACATATATTGTATTTAATTTATACTCTATCATATTTAACATGTATTGGTTGATCTGCCATCTGGGGGGGGGAGTGGAAGGAGGGGAAAAATTGGAACAAAAGGTTTGGCAATTGTCAATGTTGTAAAATTACCGATGCAAATATCTGATAAATAAAAACTATTATATTAAAAAAAAAAGAATTCAAGCCATTCTCCCATTGATAAGTGGTCAAAGGATATGAACAGACAATTTTCAGATGAAGAAATTAAAACTATTTCTAATCATATGAGAAGATGCTCTAAATCACTATTGAGCAGAGAAATGCAAATTAAGACAACTCTGAAATACCACAATACACCTCTCAGATTGCCTAAAATGACAGGAAAAGACAAGAATGAATGTTGAAGGGGATGTGAGAAAACTGGGACACTAATACATTGTTGGTGGAATTGTGAACAGATCCAGCCATTCTGGAGAGCAATTTGGAATTATGCTCAAAAAGTTATCAAACTGTCCATACTCTTTGACCCAGCAATGCTTCCGCTGGGCTTATATCCCAAAGAAATTTTGAAGGAAGGAAAGGGACCCACATGTGCAAAAATATTTGTGGCAGCCCTTGTGGCAAGAAATTGGAAACTGAATGGATGCCCATCAGCGGGAGAATGGCTGAATAAGTTATAGTATATGAACGTTATGAAATATTATTGTTGAATAAGAAATGATCATCAGGGTGATTTCAGACAAGCCTGGGAGAGACTTACATGAACTGATGCTAAGTGAAATGAGTAGAACTAGGAGATCATTGTACATGACAACATCAGTATTATATGACAATCACTTCTGATATATGTGATTCTTTCCAACAATGAGATGATTGATGCCAGTTGCAATGATCTTGTGATGAAGAGAGCCATCTACATTCAGAGAGAAGACTATAGGAACTGAATATGAAACACAACATAACATTCTCATTCTTTTTGTTGTTCTTCGCTTGCATTTTGTTTTCTTACTCTTTTACTGCATTTTTATCTGATTTATCTTATGCAGCAAGAGAATTGTAAAAATATGTTTATATATATATATATATACATACATATATATATATTGGATTTAACATATATTTTAATATGTTTAACAAATATTGAATTGTTTGCCATATAGGGGAGAGGGTGAGGGGAAGGAGAAGAAAATCTGAAACACAAGGCTATGCAAGAGTCAATGCTGTCAAATTTTCCATGCATACATTTTGAAAATAAAAAGCTTTACTAAAAAAAAAAAAGACTCCATCTTAAATAATGGCTGGATCTCTAATAGTATGCTCCCAATTTATGGGGCCTTTAAGTTACTTGTTTAGACTAATTATTTATGCTGACAAAGTGACTTCTTAATTACTATAAGTAATTATTCAATAATAAACACTTTGGTAGTATCAAGTAAATTAAAATTGACAGGGTGAAGACAACAAGGTACATAGCAGATGTTCAATAAATACCTATGGAATTGGACAGATGGAGAAAAGGAATCTAAGATTTTATTCTGGTAATCATTATAGAGCAGGTGTTTGCAGCAATTTGGGGTCTTTTAAAAGCCAAAGATGCTCCCACTGCCCTCCCCTATAGTATGAGTGAGAGAGAGCAGATTTATGAGATATCAAGAAGTGGTGAAATTTGTGTAGATATTTCTGGAAGACTCAGTTTCCATTGCCTTTGCTTATGGTGACAAAGTGATTTTCTTAAAGTAAAAATTGACCACATTCCTCTGCTCAATAAACTCCATTGTCTCTCAAATTAAGTACAGATTTCTGGTTGTCCTTGAAAGTCCCTCATGATATAATACTAATCTACCCTTCTAGTACTGTTATAATGTATTACTCCTTTTCACACAGCTTCTAGTCCAGCCAAACTGTCCTTCCTGCTATTCCTCATATGCAATACTCCGTTGCCTGTCTCCACGCCTCTGAGCTGGCTGTGCTCTATGCCTGGAATGTACTCTCTCCTCCCTTTTACTTCTTAGAGTTACTAATTTCCTTCAAAGCTCAATTCCAGTGCTACCTTCTCTAACTAATTTTTTTACATATTATGGACCCCTTTGACAGCATATGAAACCCTTCTAAGAACAACATTCTTAAATGAATAAAATAAAATATATAAGATTAAAGGGGAAACTAAATGTGCTGAAAAAAATAAAATTCTTTCCTATTCAAATTCACTAACCCAGTACTAACCCAAAGCGCCCCTTCCCCAGAGTAGTATAACCTCAAAACACTGAGGGTGGTAAACTAGAAAGAGGTTGTCTAAGGCATTCATACCTTTAATGTATATTAACTAAAATGATGTCTAGACTCTTTGGTTCTCCTAATTCCACCATTAAACTTTTTCAGAAAGTGCTTCAAACAATGTTAATATATATCTCTTACGCCATAGATCTGACAATGTTCTATGATCCTAAATGAATGGAGATTATTTTTAGAAAGGAAGTGATCTGAAGCCATAACTGAAACATCTATGAGCTCTATAAAGAAAAACACATTGGGATGAGTGTGACCTCTTTTTGATATCAATAAGTACTCTTAGTCTTATTTAAAATCAAGATTTTTCTAAACTTGTTGTTAGCTTTATTTTTGGATTGAAAGAAAATGTGATAATAGTTTTGACCTTCAAATTTATCTGTTTCTTTAAAAAAGGAGGAAAGCAAATTCCAGTTTGTAGAATCATTTCCTGAAATTGTTGATCTGATAGTTACATGACCTGGCAGCATTAAGAATTGCAGTAACTGTCTTTTTAAAAATCTAAAAATCATGTAATAATATATAACTTGAATCTCTACATTCTTTACAATGAGTAATTTGTTTCTTATAATAGGCAGTATAATATAAAGATTACACAGCTAGCTTTGGAATCAGAGAGATCTGGGTTCAGGTCCAGCCTTTTACACATACTACTTGTGTGACCCTGAGCAAGTCTCTTAAATTCTAAATATATCAAGGAATATTCTAACACCTAAATTATAGAGGACTAACTAATCTAAATGACAGAAAAACTGACTTCATGGAGGAAGTTTCCACACTGCGAGTTTCCCATGCTGATTAAATCAAAAGTCTGGAATTGAAGAAAAAAATCTTACAATATTTCCTGGAACATCATTATTTCTACAACCATTTCAGAAATAAGCTGAGGAGAACCAAGATAAATGAATTTCTTTGAATCACTCTCACCTAATTCTTCTTAAATGTACTCCACATATATATGGTATATATGCCATGATCTCTCAGTAAATACAGTTTGATGACAGCCCTATAGGACCTGTATTTATGAAGACTTTGGCTGATTAATATAAGAAATGAAGTCATCACTTACTTTCTCTTCTTTCTAAACTTAGCTCGAGTCACCATTCTATAGTCTGTTTAATTCTGCTTCAAGAAGCATTAAAGGAGAGCTGGGGTAAGACAGACCCACCAGACTATATCTTCATAGCCATAATTGACAAATCTTATGAAATAAAGAGCCAAAAAAGAGATAGCCTCTGAAAAGAATGGCTGCAATACTAATTTTTTTTTCTGGTGGTGATGGTAGTGATGGTTGCCATAATTGTTTTGTGTAATTCATTAAGTTCTCTGACATTGAATGGAATCTGGGAGAAAAAAAATGTTCTCACAGACACTCTTATTTCTAAGTACTTTTCCACATCTGACTTCTCACCATTGCTGATTAGCAATGTACTTGTTAAACCTTAAATTCTTATGTGCTGAATGCACACAGAATTCCATCTGGAATATATATGATTTTGGATGCTTTTATTGGAAATGCTTGGCTATTGTAGAAATGACTGAGATGGTTGAATTGTGGCATCTTCTTTAAAAACAAATCTATGTCATCCACCCATCAGTGGTTTTTCATTGCCCATAGGATAAAATACAAACTCCTTAGTTCTTCCCAGTTTGATCCCTTTCCAGATTTAATGTGCATTATTCCTTTTTATACATTCTATATTCCAAGCAAACTAATTTATTTGCTATTCTCTGAATTTAGCATTCCATCTCTCACCTCTGTCTTTATAGAGGCTATTCTCCCCCTAAAATGCATGCCCTCCTAAACTTTGCCTCTTAAAATCCATACATTTCTATAATGTTCAGTTTACATGCTACTTCCTATGAGAAAAAGTTCCTGATAGTTCTCTTTCCTTCATAATACCACTGAGGTACTTATCTGTTTATAAAGTATATCCCTCTAGGACGTGGGTTCTTAAGTGTGTGTGTGTGTGTGTGTGTGTGTGTGTGTGTGTGTGTGTGTGTGTGTGTGTGTGCGCAGACTCCTTTGGTGATCTGGTGAAGTCTGTGAGCATCATCCTAGAATAATTTTTTTATTTGTAAAAAATGAAACATATAGGATTACAAAGGAAGCCAATTATGATGAAATGTACTTATCAAAATAGTTTTTTTAAAAAAAACAAATTTACAAAGCTCATAAAGCTCATGTTAAAAATATATATTAATTGAGGATAGGAACTTCTTCAAGTTTTGTCTTAATATCCCTAGACTTTAACACAATGTGGGTTCTTAAAACATGTGTGTGGTATTGAATTGGATTGGACTAGATCATCACTGGGAAAGACTGATTAATACAGACTGATCATGGAAATCCTTCAGGTAATCACCAAAACTGCAATGGTTGGTGTTGTTGCTATTCAAATGTTGTAGTCATAGCTGACCCCATTTTGGGGTTTTCTTGGAAAGATAGTGGAGTGGCTTGCCATTTCCTTTTCTATCTTATTTTACAGATGAGGAATCTGAGGCAAGTAGGGTTAAATATCTTGGCCAGGATCATATGCCTAGTAAAGGTCTGAGTCCAGACACAAAATCATGAAGATGAGTCTTCCTGACTAATTCCAGGGCTCTACCCACTGTACCATCTAGCTGCAGGTAATCTCCAGTTGTGCAAAGGAGTCGATAAAATAGCAAAAAATCCTCCTTTCAGATTATTTCTCTTCTTGTATATCTTCAATGTCCATCTCAAATGTAAACTTCTTGAACTCAGATATCCTAGTTCATCATTCTTGCTTTATGACTGCTCTAGCTCCTTTTCTAGTTTTTAAAATTTCCAGTCCTGCTTTTTATGCTACTTTACATATAAAGTTATTATTAATAATATGCTGGTATGTGCCTATTCAGTCCACTAGGAATTTGCTTATCACCTTTGGGTTAGCTGTGATTTAAATTTTTATGAAATCATGATGGTTCATGCCTTAAGTATATAACAATACCACAGTATTAGTGTTAAAGAGGCAGGATTAACAGTAGTTAGCAATGTGCAAATCATTGAAAGCAGAGTGTAGTTTCCCAAAAACAATACATACTGACCTCCTACTTTTATTTAATTACAGGATTAGTTCATAATCTATCTGTAATGTTTAATCACATACTTATAAGGATAGCAGAAATTTTGATGCTATCAGAAATGTAGGACAGAAGTCTCCAGGTCTGCATCTAATCCTTTCTAACTACTAACTACTAAATGAAGCATCTGGATAATTTTTATGGTTCTGAAACTAGTAAGTGGGGACATAATAGGAGTTGAAAGGAATTTTCTCCATTCAATCTTAATAGTAGGTGGATCTATGGCAATTGTTACTGAGTTCTCCCTACTATCCCCCCAAAAAAGGCAGTTTATAATACAGAAATGATTTAAGGGTTTTACTGGCTGTCTGAGTATGGCTGTGAGTCTGACTTATAAGGAGCTGGAATAGCACCTCAAGGTTATGGACTAGATAATTGAAAAAAAAAAAAAAAAAGGAATTATGACCACTCCCCTAAGGGGAAGGGGTCCCATAAGCAGTTGTAATTCATTAGAGAACCAGTAGATGACAGCAGCTTAGTGGAGAATTAGTAGAAGCCTACAAATAACCCAATAGATCTCAGCAAAGAAAAAGAAGTTTGCAGCTCAGTGGAAAAAAAAAATATGACCTTACCAGGCTGAAAAATAGCATAGCCAGATTAGCAAATAGCAGTTTAGAAGGCAGAGAACAATTTTAACTACCATACATATAGCCCTGAAAATGTTAAAATATCTTAGTTATATGTAAAAGTTTCTCTTTTTTTCCTTTTTTTTTTTTTCCATTTTCCCTTTCTTATTGATGATGAAAAAGTATTTGGGAGAATGTGTCACCCTTTTTGTATGTGAATGTATTGCATACATGGATGTGAGTGTGGGTGTGTGTATGAATTTGCCTTTGTGTATTTAAGTTATTGTTCTATTTAACATTATGTCTTTTACTTGAATTAATGTTTGGTTTGGCATGATAAAACAAGTATCAATGATTGCTCATGATCCCTAATTTTCAACAGATGCCGACCCAAAGCAGGCCTTGAATTTGAGGGAGTTTGCAGGAGCCCACAGTAGTTGAGAGCCTGAGCTCATGCAAATAGGCTTTTACCATAAATTAACAGCTTCCATATCTTTTCTCTTGGAAAAGAAATTAAATATTTATTATATAAGGTTTTCAGCTTTTTCACTCTGGCAACTGTTCTGCATTGATTAGGAATCTCTCGAATATTATTAGTTAATATTTATACTTTGATCAATTTTTCATTTTTAAAAAAATTGCATTTACATAGTGATTTAAAAGTGCATTCCTCACAAGAACTGGTGAAGTAGGCATATAGATATTGTATGTTTTGTGTTATGTTCCAGATCGTTTTACCCCACTTAGTCCTAACAGATTTATCAGATAAAACCATATTAAAAAAATAGAAACATACTTCCTGTTGAATCCAAAGATATTGGCTGGAACTTTCTCTTTTAGCTTGCTACAAGTTGAAAAGTCCAATTTTATCAAGTTCAAAATCTAATATAGACTCCACAGAGGGAACCAGCCCCTTAGCCAATGTTAACAGACTTCGTATTATACTCAGGAAGGTGTTCAGGTATTCAGCCTAGTAAACAATGGAAGGAAAGATGGAATCCGAACTAAATGGAATGGAATGATTTCAATCCCATTTTCATATTTATATTTCCCACTTTACAGATAAGATAATGAAGTCTCAGAGAGGCTAAAATAATTTGACTATGGTCATACAACTAGAAGATGGGAGAGCAGGTGTTATTATTTTATCTTTATTAGCCAGATCCCAATTAACAGGAATACTAAAATGTCCATATCTGTCCTACATATTTCTATTGGTCTGAAATCAGTTACCATATTTTACATAGTTATAACCATGTATGTTGGCAAGTATTCATCCACTAACTGTTTTTTACATGAATATATTTATTTATTTATTTAATTTATTTTTAAAAATAGTTTTTATTTACCAGATATATGCATGGGTAATTTTACAACTGACAATTGCTAAACTTTTTGTTCCAACTTTTCCCCTTGTTCCCCCCACCCCTTCTCTCAGATGGCAGGTTGACCAATACATGTTCATTATGTTAAAGTATAAATTAAATACAATATATGTATACATGTCCAAACAGTTGTTTTGCTGTCCAAAAAAAAATCGGACTTTGAAATAGTGTACAATTAGCCTGTGAAGGATCCAAAATGCAGGTAGACAAAAATAGAGGGATTGGGAATTCTATGTAGTGGTTCATAGTCATCTCCCAGAGTTCCCTTGCTGGGAACAGTTCATTGCTGCTCCATTGGAACTACTATTTTTTTTAAAGATACTTTAAAGTTTAATCTGAATTATTAACATTTTCTCTATTACTTTCTCAGGGTTAGTTAATCAACAAAATAATAAGCCAAGCCCTGATTTATGAACTTTGCCAATTTCTGAAGTGTAAATAGTTATACTGCATATTTTTAAAAGACAGTTAAAATGGCTTCAGGAATTCCCTAGTAATTTTGAATAGTACAAATCTAATCAATTTGAGGGGCTCTTTATTTGAATTACTACTTTACAACAACACTGTGGATCAAGTAGTTCAGTATACCCATTTTACAAATGAAGAAAGGTTAAGTAACAGTAGAGGGGTCAGAGGTCTTTGTCTCAAATCTTGGCTCCATACTTGTTAGCTGTATGAAATTGAGTGAGTCTTTTGTCTTCTCTGATCCTCAGTTAGCTGAACTCTAAAATGAGAATTTGAAATGGATACCCTTTAAATTCCCTTTTAGCTCTAAGCCCACAATCCTAAGACTTATCTAAGGTGATCCAGATACTAAGTGGCAGAGTCAGGGTGTAATCCCAGGTAGCCTGAAACCAGTGTACAGCATTTTCATTTCACTGGATTGTCTTTTACCCCTTTATAGGTTTCTCAGTGGGTGGATGGAACAATGATAGAACATGGGTCACATGCTCTGGGAGGATTCCCATTGACCTTTCTTTCTCTCAAGGAAGAGCTGATACAGAGTTATCGGTAAATCCTATGGGGAAGGGGAAGGGCTAATGGGTGTGAAGAAATACCTGGCTCAAGCTTTCCAGGTGCCAGTGGTACATGGAAGAACTTCCTAAATAAAGTATAAGAATTTGTGTGTGCATATTAGGAACATGGTGACAGTACTTGGTCCTGCTCCTAGCTCTCCACAAGCTTTTTTCTTCCTTCAAATTTCTTTTTTAAAAAGAAGTTATTGGAAGCAATAACAATACCATATTTTGGCTATGTGTTTTATTTCCCTTACAAGTAATGGATCTCCAAATAAGAGGAAATCAATCTCTACACTGAGAATCCTCTACATTGTTGAAATACAGTCCCTCCAAAATCAGTCACTTTCTAACTTTCTTTTTCTTCTTTTCTTCTTCCTTTTCATCTTCCTCTTCCTCCTTTTCCTCTTCTCTTTTTTCTTTGTCTTCCTATTCTTTCTTCCTTTCCCTCCTCCTCTTTCTCTTCTTCTTTTCTTTCTTTCTCTTCTTCCTTTTCCTCCTTTTCCTTCTTCTTTTCTTCCTCCTCCTTTTCATTCTTCTTCTTCTATTACTCTTTTCTTTTTTCTTCCTCTTCTTCTCCTTTCCTCTTTCCCCTTCTTTTCTCCTCTTCCTTCTTTCTCCTCTTCCTCTTCTTACTACTCTTCTTACTAGTTTTGTGATTCTGAGCAAGTCATTTATCCTCTGTCTATCTAAATTTTCTCATCTGCAAAATGGTGATGATACTAGGACTTGCCTTCAAAGGCTTTTATGAGGATCAAATGATCCTCATAAATATTTGTAAAGCACTTTGTCAAACTTAAGGCTCTATATAAATTACACATACACACACATACAAGAATTTATCAAATATATATATATGTATATATATATATATATACATATATATATATAAACATCATATATGTATGTATACTTTTTTACTACTACTGCAGCCACAAGAGATATTTGGAGGTTGACAAAGTGATGGTACTTGATTAAAACATTAAGAAGGAATTAGGGGCAGCTAGGTGGCACAGTGGATAGAGCACCAGCCCTGAATTCAGGAGGATCTGAGTTCAAATCTGGTCTCAGACACTTAACACTTCCTAGCTGTGTGATCCTGGGCAAGTCACTTAACCCCAGCCTCAGGGGAAAAAAAAGAGATGAAGAAGAAGGAACTAATTTTTACTTCTTATACTTACCTGGGACAGAATTAATATCCCCAAATCATAGAATTTGAGAGTTGTACACAAAAAGAATCCCCACTGTCTCATACCCAATATATGATGGTTACGATTCTGCTTAAAGACCTCCAAGGAAGGGGCAACCTAAACTATTTTTGGACAGCTCTAATCATTAACAAGTTTTTCCGAGCTCCAAGCCTAAATTAGACTCTACAACTTTCACTCAATGTTTAGGGTTTTGCCCTTGGCAAATAGAATAAATGTCTTTTCAATATAAACAGTCCCTTTAAATATTTGAAGACAAGCTTTCACGTTTCCCCTCAACCTTCTCTTCCTTGGGGTAAACATGCCCTTCCTTTTTCCAATATTTATAACTTTAGGATAGAACTGGGAGCAGGCCCGGTGCAACATCTGAGGTCAATCATGACAGGAAAATTTTGACTAAGCTCACCTTAATAAAACTGCCAAGGCTAACTGCTGTACTTCCTGGAGTTATCCTAACATTAGTTATGGAGAACAAAATTTGACAATGATAGTTAGCACATAGTCATCCATCATCCCTTCCGGTGTATAGTAGAAGAGGACCACTCTGGGATGGTGAGGAAGAGAGTAGGTCTGAGAATAATATCTCTCAGTGGCAGGGCCCAGGAGGCAGACAGAGAGAGTGAAACATTTTACCAGTCAGAAATCAAAGACATCTCTTCATTTTTCATCCTTTTGTGCTTTCTCTCTCTGACTACAGAGGATGGAGGTGGAGAAGGAGGGTTCCCAAACAAGCTATCTCTTCATTTATCACTTGGAAACACTTTTGTGGACTTGCTCATCATTCTCCCATGTCTCCTTTGCCTCTTTTTAACTTCCTTCACAGTATTATCTTCCCCCACCATGAGACTGCAAATTCTTTAAAGGAAGGAATTGCTATTTCCTTTTTGGGGGAGGAGATATTTATAGTCCCTGGCATATAGTAGTTGCTTAATAAATGTTTACTGTTGAAGACTTTATGTAAAAATGAGGTTTGTATTAAAATTTCTTTTTGGTTTTAATAATTCCTTTGAAGTTCTTAAAAGAGAAAAAGCAAATACTAAGGAGAAAAGAAACCAAAATCTATTTTTTCCCCTCTACTGGACTGCCCTGGATATCTTTGCCTGGAGATACACAGCACAAATCTTAGAACAACTAATGCTTAATAATTAGGTGCTTTCATTCTCCTTGTTAATAGAAATGTAGCAACAAACTAAAGAATGCTCAGTTGTCATTGTTCTTCTAAAGAGATAATTCGTCATCTGTTAAGAGTCCATAATATCTCACTTAACCTTTTTTCACAATCCATTATGAAGTTAGAACAAAACCCCAAACCCATTTCAGACCCAAGTTTTTATGCCTCGGGTAGAATGGGGTTCTTCCCACAAGATGTGGTAGAACAAAAAGGGGTCAAGAAGGACTTATCAACTGAACTTTATAACAATTGAACTTTAGAGGCTTAGGCTTGAGAGATATGACATCTGTTCTGGTCTTTCCTGAAATGCAACGAGTGGAAGAGGAAGAGAGGGAAGGAAAACTGTGAGAAGAGTAATAAGAAATAAAAAAGAAATAGTAAATAAAAGCATTCTACTATCCAGAAGTGATCTTTCCAAGGCATCTAAATGAAAATAGTTGGGATTGACCTCAGTCGCCTGTGACCTTGAAGAGAAGGAATGGTGCCTCAGTGCACCAACTGCACACCAGCATGGAGGGGTGGAGGAGATAAGACTCTAACTAACTACTAGTCAAACTGATTCTGAAATATAGACCAAATCCCATTGGTGACCTCAAGATCCAGGGCTAGTGCTGAACAAGTGGGGCATGAAATGTCCCAATTTCAATTCTACTTTGGAAGTCTAGGAAAGGAAGAGTGGTCCTTGACCCTGGAAGACACTCCTACATTATTCCCTACATCTTTTCCCTATTTTTTACCTTTAATTCTGTGTCTTCTATTCTCTTCCTTAATTAACTTTCCTCTTTAATATATAATATTGCTTATGTATATATAATGACTAGTAGTCAATATAATAAAATTGCATTGTATATATGTATGTGTATATATAGAGATAAAGATGTTTATATATAGTTACATAGATAGATATAGATATAGGCATGTACTCTGGGTTTTAGTATATATTCCCATATCTATACATATATCTATGTTTCTCCCCTTATTGATAGACATGAAGGATCTGCCCTATGTAAGGACCAGCGTAGAGCTGGTGAGAGGCTAGAGCTTCAATTTTTTGCCAGTCCCCTTTTGGAACTCTCCAAGCAAGAATTCCTTTCAAGTCCTCTTTGAAGGTCTTGGTGAGGTCAAGTAATGTCTGGCATTTCTGGCTTACAGATTTGAGAGAAAAAAATAGAAGAGGCTAACTTCAATAGGGGTTGTTGAAGGAAAAGATTATGGGCAGAGAATGGAGGAGCTAGCAGTCTTTATCATGATTCCAATCCGGGGAGTTTCTCCTCAACTGAGATCTAGACACTCTCTCTTGGTTGAGTAAAGTCATCTTCCCAATAGGGGAAATCCTTAACTCTGTATTGTTTATTTGTATACCTCCTCTGCTCTGTGTTTTGCTATGATTTGGATAAATGACTTTCTTTGCTATTTGCTATATGTATTTGATGTGGAATTGATATTAGATGGAGAAGAAGTCAAGCTTTGGATATTCAATCCTTTTCTCCCAAAATGACAAAGTAATCAAAAGTTAGTTAGAACCCAATCATACCCCCTAGATAAATAATATTCATGTAAGCTTATAGACAGATATACTTCTAGCATAGAATCCTTTGTCCTTGAGGGGAGCAAAATAGTGGCCTCTGGTCCCAAACTCCTACTTCCCTTCTTGACAGGAATGAAAATAATCCTTGGATAAGAGTGAGGGGAGAAAGGGTTGGAGATGTCACTATCTAGAAATGTGTGCCTCCATTTGCGCCCCACACAATGAAAGCCTTGCAATAGGCAGGTACCACTAAACATGTGAGCTCTCTTCTACTGTTGAGGAACAGCATGATAAGTGAATAGAAAACTGGATCTAAAAATAGAAAAACTTACATTTAATTCCTGTGTTTCACACAAACTGACTGTTCCCACAGGAAAATCACTTGACTTTTCAGTATCCCAGAAAAAAAAACTCTAAGACTATTTTTTACAGATCAGGGGAGAAATAGAGGGAACACACATTTATTAAATGCTTATTGCATATTAGTTACTGTTCTAAGTGCTTTACAAATATCTCATTTGATCCTCACAAAAACCCTGGGAGATAAGAGCTATTATTATCTCCATTTTACACCTGAGGAACCTGAAGCAAGCAGGGCTCAATGATTTTACCAGGATTATCAAACTAGTAAGTGTCTGAGGCTGCATTGGAACTTGGGTTTTTCTGATTTCAGATCCAATGCTCTATCTACTCATTAAGTTGACCCACTGCAATTCTACATGGTGGAGAGAGTTTTTGCACTGGGTCTTCACACCATGCAAATCACATATTACAAGTGAAATAAATAAGTCAATTTTACTGTTAGACTATCTTCTTTAATTTTCTGCCAAAAACCGGGGAATTCACTTTTTGATTATACATGAAGTTAGCACAGTTAATATGGGATAAATATATAAACCCTGATCCAACCAAAAAGAAACTAGTCTCTATCCCCTACTACTATCTTGCTCTTTCTTGGAGCCTCCCCTGTGATTGAAATACAATCCTTTCCTATCTTAATCTTTTGAATCTTTTTCTATCTTCAAGCTTTAGCTTAGCTAATACCTCCCACTGAAAGCTTTTACCCCAGTGGAAAATGATCTTTCATGCTTAAACTTTCTTAAGGAATTTGGTATAGATCATTCATTGGTTATTATCATATTCTCCTCAATATAGTGTTTATTTCTGTTTCATGTCTTATCCCATCTAATATCTTGAGGGTTGGGATTATCTAATTTTTCATCTCTGTAATTCTAGCTTCTTTCTCAATGCTTGTCTTCAATAGGTGTTTAATAAAAGTCTATTTAATTGAATTATAGCTAAGATTTCATTTTAAAACTAATAACTATAAAATAAATATATTCCCTTTTTAAAGTAATAGGTCCTCTGTTCCCTTTGTTGGAAAATGTATAATGCATGATTATTGGGTTATAAGTGGCGTACCAATTGTTTAATACTAGACCATTTATTTTGTATTGACCTTATGAATTATAAATGTCTAATTGTCCATAGATGTACTTGCTGTAACCGTTGCTATGACACCAAGTGACTTTACTATGAACTAAAATAGCAAATTTATAACCTTAAGCATAAAATTCTAAGGATTCTTCATTGATTCTATCTCTGAGACAAGTTCTTATAATCACAAAATAGGAAAAGAATGTCCTTTGATGATGAAAAATGTTTTGCATATACAACATGAATCTAAACAATGGCAAAATCAATTTTAAATCAATAATGATAACAGCCCATGTTTGAAAATAATAATTACTGATATTTATGCCCAAAAGACTATTTTATGGAGAACTCATACATGGCAAGTGTTCATGTGGTAATCAGAAAAAGCAATACAAGAATACTCTCAAGGTCTCTCTTAAGAATTTTAGATTTGATTATATGATATGGGAGATATTGACACAGTTCCACCCAGCACGGCATGCCTTCATCAGAGAAGATGCTATGCTCTATGAACAGAACAGAATTGAATTAACTCAAAAGAAATGCTAGATGCACAGTTAGAGAAGCTACCCCAAATGTTCATAGGAGCATTCTCAGATTCTTTTGGTCTGATCAGTCACAATCAATCCACTGTAACTTGACTGTAACATAGTAATGTCACTTTGATCTTCTTCAAGGACTGAACAACAACATCCAACACCACAGAGTCCCAGGCTTGGAGTAAGGAAGACCTTAGTTCAAATATGGCCTCCTATACAAGCTGTGTGACCCTAAGCAAGTCTTTAACCCTGACTCTATTTCCTCATGAGCTAAAGAGAAGGAATAGGCAAACCACACCAGTATTTTTACCAAAAAAACCTGAAATGGTGTCTTGAAAAGCAAAGACATGAAAGCCAGTTAAACATGACTGAAACAACTGAATAGCAATGATAAAATATAGTGTTTTGGGGTCTACAAAATGTGTTTCTAGTATTGGAGCTATAAGTGATCCTAGAGAGCATTTAGTCCAAATCCCTCCTTTTTTTAAGGATAAGGAAACTGAGGGCTATCAACATTATGTAACTTGCCAAGTGCATTACATTTTAAATTAATTAATTATATTATTTTGCTCTATGAGGCAACTAGGGTTAAGTGAGCTACCCAGGATCACACACCTAAGAAGTGTTAAGTGTCTGAGGCTGGATTTGAAATCTGAGAAAATGAGTCTTTCTAACTCCAAGTTCAGCACTTTATCCACTGCACCATTTAGGTACTCTTAAATATCATTATTATCCTCATATTACAATTAAGAAAATTGAGGCAGATAGAGGAGAGTTATAAGCTAATGTGTCTAAGACTATATCTGAACTTAGGTCTTTCTGACTTCAGACCTATCATTCGATGCTTGAGTGTTCCATTTCAAACACCAAGCAAGGATGACTATGAGGTACCTTCCAGTTTTTTTGCTCCAGTGTGGATATACTCATTCTGGGAAAGTAAGGCTCCTTCCCCCCCCCCCCTGCATTCTGTTAGGATAATCCAAATGCTGTTCTAGCAGTCAAAGTTGATACTTATTGGTAAGAAAATCATAAGTGTACTTTTTTGGTCTTACCAACACAGCCTTGTCTCGGCCCCAGACTCATGTTAGCAAAGCAGAAATTGGTTTAAGGATTTCTGACTTAGTGGCTTCCAGACCTCCCAGCCCAGAGACACTAAAGATAATTTAAAAGATCAGCAGATAAAGGTGAGAGGGAAACTAGCAAACCAAGAGTGAGCATGGGTAGTGGCAGTGGTGGCAACTACTGAAGAAGATATCTGTTGTTTTAGCATAGTAGATTTTACACCTAGATTTTACAATTATTATGGTGACAAGGAAGATAAAAATACATACTCAGTAGAAGGTAACAAAGGCAAAACTCCTACATGTCCAAAGCCTCCAAGAAAAATTAAAAATTGGTTTTAGACTATGGAAGAGCTCAAAAGGGATTTTAAATATGAAGTAAGAGAGATAGAGAAAAAATTAAGGAAGAGAATGGAGAGTGGTGCAAACAAATACAAAAAGCTAATGAGGAGAAGAATGCCTAAAAAAGCAAAATTGGCCAAATGGGAAAGAATGTACAAAGAGGAAAATAATTCCTTAAAAATTAGAATTGAGCAAATGGAAGCTAATGACTTTGTGAGAAATCAAGATATAATAAAGCAAAGCCCCCAAAGTGGAAAAATGGAAGGAGGGAGTGAAATATCTAATTGGAAAAATAACTGACCTGGAAAATAGATCCAGGAGAGATAATTTTTAAATTAACGGTCTACCTGAAATTCATGTTTGAAAAAAGAGCCTGGATATCGTCTTTCAAGAAATTATCAAGAAAAACTATCCTGATATTTTAGGACAAAAGGATAAAATAGAAATTAAAAGAATCCACCAATTACCTTCTAAAAGAGCTCTCCAATGAAAACTCCCAGGAATATTATAGTCAAATTCTGGGACTCCCAAGTCAAGGAAAACTTATTGCAATTATCCAAGAAGAAACAATTCAAATATAATGGAGCTATATTCAAGATAACACAAGATTTAACAGCTTCTGGATTAAAGGATTAGAAGGCTTAACACATGATATTCCAGAAAGCAATGGACCTAGAATTACAACCAAAATTCACCTACCCAGCAAAACTGAGTATAATCCTTCAAGGGAAAAGATGAAAATTTAGTGAAATAGAGAATTTTCCAAGCATTTGTGATGAAGAGATCAGAGTTGAATAGAAAATTTGATTTTCAAATAGAAGACTCTGGAGAAGCATAAGGAGGTAAACAGGAAAGTGATATCATAAGGGATTTAATAAGATCTGTTTACATTCCTACATGGAAGGATGATACTTTTATAACTCATTAAAACTTTCTCATTAGTATGGCTCAGGGCACAGGTTAGAGTGGAATATGAAGGATAATATATTTTAAAATGAAATTAAAAGATGAGAATGTCCTGGGAGAAAGGAGAAGGGGGAAGTGGAATGGTGTAAATTATCTGCCATAAAAAGAAGCAAGAAAAAGCTTTTATGATGGAGGGGAAAACTGGGAGGAGAGGGTGAGTAAGTGAACCTTACTCTCATCAGATTTGGCTCAAAGAGGAAATAAGCTACATAGTCAATATGGATATAGAAATCTATCTTAGCCTGAAGAAAGTAGGAGGGGAATAGGATGTGGGAAGAAGGGAAGATGATAAAAGAGAGGGAATACAAGAGAGATAAAAGAGAGATATAAAAGAGGTAGTAGTCAGTAACAAAACACTGTTGAAGAGAGACAAAGTAAAAGGAGAGAGAGAGAATAGAATAAATGGAGGAAATACAATTAGCAGCAATAACTGCAATAAAAATTTTGAGGCAAATTTCTCTGATAAGGCCTCATTTCTCAAACATAGAGAGAACTGAGACAAATTTATTTTTTTAAAAAAGCTATGCCATAATTGACAGATGATCAAAAAATAAGATCTATGCCCAAAGGTTAAACATTCATGCATATCTTTTAGCTAACAATACCAGTATTAGGCATGAATCCCAAAAGAAATATTTTTAAAGGAGAAGGATTTATATGTACAAAAACATTTACAGCAGCTCTTTTCTAAGGACAAAAAATTGGAAATTGAAGGAATAATCATCAATTGAGGAATGGCTTAATAAATTGTGATTATAATGGAATATTATTGTTCTATGGAAAATGATGAACAGGATGTTCCCAGAAAATTCTGGAAAGTCCTCTATGAACTAAATCAAAGTAAAATATACTGTACAAAATAATAACAATGATCTGGGATGATCAACTGTAAAAGACTTTGCCATTTTCAACAGTGAAACAATCCACAACTACTCTGAAGGACTTAGGATGAAAAATTCTATGCATACTCAGAGAAGGAACTGATTGTTTCTGAATACAGAGTGAAACATAAAAAATAAGATGAGGACAAGGTGACAGGTAGAAGTAAAACAGAGAAGTCAAATAAAGATCAGAAGTAGAATTTATTTATGTTTAAAAAAAAAGCAAGGGTAAATAACATTTTCACATATTGCAATTCTAAATATTTTATCTGTGCATCTCAAAAATAAAACTGAAAATATATTTTTGATCCACTGCCCAAATTTTCCCAATAAATGCAAAAGGTAAATTTGTTGCAAATATTAATTATAGCAATAACAATAATGACAAAAGAGAACAAGTATTTATTAAATGCCATGTGCCAGGAGTTTACAAATATCTAATTTGATACTAACAACAACCATGCAAGTTAGGTATTATTAAAATGAAGTTAACTAATTTAGACAGTAGTTAAATGACTTGTCCAGGTCACATACTTAGGAAGTGCCTCAATCTGGATTTGAATTTGGGTCTTCCTGGCTTCAGACACACTGTTATAACTAGTGCTCCATCTAGTTTCTCTCCCTCCCTCCCTTCTTCCCTCCCTTCCTCCCTTTCCCTGTCCCTTCCTCCCTTTCTCCCTCCTTCCCTCCCTCCCCCCTATTTCTCTCTCTTTCTACATATATATGCATATATTGTATATATTTATGTATGTATAATTTGAGCCACCCAACAAACTTTGAAGTATTTACATCATTGCTGCATTGTACAAATGAGATGACTAAAATTTGGAGGGGTCAGCCCATGCAGACATAGCTAGTAAGAAAAGCAGAAGCAAGATTTCAACCTGAGTTTTCCTAATTCCAAGACTATTGTTATGTCCAGCATACCACTTAATTTTTGGTTCCATCAATTTTAATTGAAAAGTTTATTTGAAAGCTTGGCTTTTAAAGTCTGACAATTCTCAGTAAGAACTAATTTGTGCACCCACTTTAAACTGTTTTACTTTTGTACATGTCATTATAGAAACACAAGGAAATTTAACATGCTGGGTTCTTAATTTTGATGCCAGAAGTTTCTTAATGAAATTCATAAAAAATGGAGATAATGTTCTCTTCATTAACCATCATTACACATGGTGTGTGTCTTGTACATGTAACTTCGGATAACTCCAAGGCTTCACCTTACAAAAAGCCAGCCAAAACAAGAGAATAAGGATGAAGTGGATGTCAATTACAGTATAATAAAAGAAATAGACATAAAAATACTTTGCATAAATGTAATGTTAAGTGATTAAAACACCAGAGCCATAGAAAAACTATCCAAATCTAATCCGAGTAGTGAGAATCTGATATTTCAATGGCTGAAAGGACATTATCACATGAAACATTTCTCTTTAATGAATTCTTCCCAAAAATCAGCATGCTAGATTTTGGATGAATTATGGTCCCTTCTACTAATTAGATAGGTGATGGATCAGTTAACATGGAAGGTTAAACCTTTCTGAGGTTATACACTCAGGTATACCAAGAAGAAATCAATCAAGGGCCTTGAGATCACATCACTACAAAGAGAAGACTTAGGGAGATCATTTTTTTGGCTTGGCCATTTGGGATCAAGAGGATATTAGGAAGTTACAGAAAAAGAGATTATAATGGAGAAATTGCAGAGGTAGATTTCAGATTCATTGAAAGGAAAAACTTAGCAACAGAAAAAAGTGACTAAAAATAAAATAGACTACCACAGGATGTTTTGAATTCTTCATCTCTAAAAGTTTTTAAGAAAAACTGGATGCTTCCTTGGAGTGTTGAAGAAAGAACTTAAGAATAGAGATGAGTTGATTCAATCACTGGAGGACCTCTGAGGTTCCTTTCACATCCTGAGGCTCTATGATCTTAGAGGTGTTTCAAAGTGGAAGAGACAGCTCCAGAAGGATATCTAGAAAAGCTGTGATGACTGTTGAAAATGTTTTAGAAGATTTGTGTATTAGGCTGGACCTCAAGATAACCCCTGAGGTCCATTCTAGACTTAAGAATTTATGTTTGCATGACACTGACTACAGGCCCAAACTAATCAAAATAAATATATCACATGATGTATATATAAGGGGGTGGGGAAAGAGAATACAAACCCCAATGCAGCAAGCAAGCTGCTTTAAGAAAACTCAAATTTAAAAGATTACTTAAATTAAGGACAATTTTTCATTCAACTAATAATAATGTCTAAATCCAAGGAATGATGCTAGTAACCTATGGGAGTAAAGCAGAAAACAAATATTGGACTTGCTTTAATAACCTTGAAAAGCAAATAATCTAGAAACTACTTACATAACCAAAAACTCTATTACTCAATATTCAAAAGTATTCCACAGCAGCAAGCAATGTTCATAGATCTTCATCTTTAGTATTTTTTTAATGTGAGATGCTATTGACAACTGAAAATAGCCCCAAAATTAAAATAATGAATTACAGAAATATTTGTAGAAGTTAGTGGGGAAATGATTCAATTTAAATAAATGATTTCCACACAACTTTTGAAGTTTGATTCTACAAAGTTGAAGTATTGATTCTACAAAGTAGATGTGCTTGTTAATTTTTTTAAAAAGATGTAATTATGATGTTATGATTTCCACTGTAAATTTATCTTTTCAATCTTTTTATATCTGCTTGAGCAATACTGAATAAAATTTCCTCAGGCACATAAAATTGAGCAAAAAACCAGTTAGCCCACATTTTATACCATAAAGCTTTTTTAAAAACTCAAAGTAACCTAATGATAAATATTAATGAATTTATTACTCTAATTTAATAAAATTTAAAACAAGATATGTATAAGTAAATATAATTACCTAGGTACATAAAGTGTTATAAATCACTATTTAATCTAAACCTATGAAGAGCAACTTGAATACTGGCTCCCTCAGACACAGTGAGTTCTTTCCTAGAGATCTTCAAAAGCAGACTAGGTAGATGATTACTTTATTCAAGGAGTGATAGATAGAATTCATGCTTTGGATTTTCACTGGACTCTGATACCTCTTCCAGTCTTGCAACTCTATGATACTATGATTCTTAAGGGCCTCTAGCTCTGGCCCTTGATGCTTCAGAGTAGCTTTATCATCAAAATCCCTTACTAGCTGCTTTTTAAAAAATCTATGTAGTGTTATGGGCCAGAACTCTGAAACAAGGATTCTTACAAGGCGCTAAGTCAGTGGAATTGATGAGACAATGGTTATCTAGTTTAGCATGATGCTTAATAGTTCTCTAAATTCAGTAGGAATTGATTTAATCTTACAACAAATAATGGTTTCCAAGTGATATAATGATTGGTTTATAGCAATGTAGAGCATATAAACTAGGACTCAGAACCAGAGAAGGCAAATGGACTGGAGATGGGAGCTCAAGCTCTCAGAGCCAAGGAGAGACAGATTCATTCCATCTTCATCAGCTGGCCTGTCCTCCTGCACTTCCCCCACTGAGACCAAGACCTGTCTGAAAGGCTCTAAGAAAGCTAGCCTAGCCCAGGCAAGGAAACTAGATTGTGAAGGAGAAAATAAAGAATTTGGATTTTAACACCTGGCTATTCTTGTGGTGATTACTATATTGAAAAGAAGGCTGTTCAAACTATGGAATTATGCTCAAAAAGTTATCAAACTGTGCATACCCTTTGACTCAACAGTGTTATTACTGGGCTTATATCCCAAAAAGATCTTAAAGAAGGGAAAGGGACCTGTATGTTTGTGGCAGTCCTCTTTATAGTGACCAGAAACTGGAAACTAAGTGAATTCCCATCAATTGGAGAATGGCTGAATAAATTGTGGTATATGAATATTATGGAATATTATTGTTCTGTAAGAAATGACCAACAGGATGGTTTCAGAAAGGTCTGGAGAGACTTACATGAACTCATGCTAAGTGAAACAAGCAGGACTAAGAGATCATTATGTACTTCAACAACAATACTATATGATGATCAATTCTGATGGACGTGGCTATCTTCAACAATGAGATGAACCAAATCAATTCCAATAGAGCAGTAATGAACTGAACCAGCTACACCCAGTGAAAGAACTCTGGGAGATGACTATGAACCACTACATAGAATTCCTAATCCCTCTATTTTTGTCCGCCTGCATTTTTGATTTCCTTCACAGACACTATTTCAAAGTCCGATTCTTTTTGTATAGCAAAACAACTGTTTGGGCATGTATATATATATATGTTGTATTTAATTTATACTTTAACATATTTAACATGTATTGGTCAACCTGCCATCTGGGGGGGGGGGGTTAAAATTGGAACAAAAGATTTGGCAATTATCAATGCTGTAAAATTACCCATGCATATATCTGGTAAATAAAAACTATAATTAAAATAAATAAATAAATGTTCCCACTGGCAAGAAAAACAAACAAACAAAACAAACAAGCAAACAAACAAACAAATAAATAAATAAATGAAAAGAAGACTGCTCCAAGACCTCCAGAAAACCAACAAGAACATTAACAATGTAGAGCTTAAAAATCATTAACATATTTTGTCACTCTCCCCTTGTTTTCAAAATCCTCCTGATAGCTAACAATCCATGGGAAGAATAAAAGAAACTGGCTTTACCCTCTGTGACTTAAACAGGAAGAAAGCCATTAGGAAACACCTGCAGATCATGATTTTATTTTTCTAATATCAACATTTCCCTGGTGATAAGATTTACCAACTTCTTCTGAATTCCCTTTTCTCCTGATATTTGTTCAATATCCACAGGGAACTGCCTTCTTTACTAGGTAGTGAGATTTTTTTAGATGTTCCTGTTTGCAGATGATACTGTGATGTTTACATCAAAACCTACGGTCTCCTCAGTGAAATCCATGGTCACTCAAAAGGGATTAGCCAAACATTCCAAGCAGGCAAAAATAAACGAATGGAGAAGGCATATTGTCCAGACTGTAATAGGAAGTTGTATGATCACTGAGTTAGTTCATTATAGATACTGCAGATAAATAATGAGCCAAGAATTTCATAGGAGGAACAGAACAGACTGTATTATATTTGGGAAATGACAACGTGCTTTTAATGATCCCAAGCTGCTCCTTTACACAAAAGCCCATCTTTTTTTAAACACCAATATTCTCCCTGTTTCATGATTGAGAATATCATAACCTTAAAAGCATACATATCATAATCTTAAAAATATATTTTCATGTCATAATTTTAAATTAAGATTTAAATAATAAACAATAAAATTATAATCTAATAAGATTATGATGATAATAAAATCATGATCTTATAATAATCATAATCTTAATAAGTCATTATCTTTAAAAAATCAGGATTGCCTATACTTTAACAAATTTAACATGTATTGGTCAACCTGCCATCTGGGGGGATGGGAAGGAGGGGAAAAATTAGAACAAAAGGTTTGGCAATTGTCAATGCTGTAAAATTACCCATACATATATCTGGTTAAAAAAAAAATCAGGATTGCAGCTAACTCAAAGGACAGTGAAATATACCAGAGGTTATAGCATATTTCCAATTACCACTGACATGTGAGGAATGATTAAAAATACAATCCAGAAAATGTCTAAAACATCACAATACCTAGGAGAAAGTCCTCTGTTTAAACTCAGATGACTTGAATTCAAGTATTAGCTTTGACACTTTCTGCTGTAATCTGATATAAATTACTTATTCTTTGGGACTCAATTTCATTATCTGTAAAATAGAGAAGAAAATGATCTCTAAATCTATTGTCTTTTAATTTGATATGTGTCAGAAATAGAAGTAGGCTAGTCATGTTGTGAAAATGGGCAATAAGGAAAAGCCAGACCAAGTACAGCAGTTGTAATCATAGATGGTTGGATGGCCCTCCAGGATATGAATAGCTCCTCTTGTATGGAAAAGATATATAAAAGACAGGAAATCATAGATGGTTTTATGATTGACACTGGTGGAATGTCACCCATATATATGCTTGAGATCAAAGATTTGTTACAGAATTGAATGATTCTGTACAAAGAACTGCTTTCTTTACTTTAACTTTTCTTTACTAAGTCATATGTCTGCCATTTTATAATTTCTGCAAAAGGCATGTTCTTTTATTGTAGAGGGCTGAAACTCCAAAAAGGTATGCTTGAATCAGACAACCAAGCACTTGAAGCTAATTACCTATTCAATGTGAGACAATGATTCTATAAGCATATGTTTGGATAAATGGCTCTTCTCTGGGTTGGTGCTTGCTGAATGTTTGGTGTTAAGATAATCACAGGCAAGGATTGTAGGGGGGGGGAAGAGGGGCCAGAGGAGCCAGAGTCACTTGGCAGCAGGAGAGAAGTTGGTGACTACAGATTCGAGAATCAAGGATTCTGCTTGCCTGCCTCCTTCACTTCTCCCCCTAAAGACTAAGGACTTTAATTCATCCTGACTCTGGCTGACCCTGAGGCCTCCAGGGAGCTACTGTACTTTACATTTTATTTTTAAATGGGTCCAGACTCCTCTATTTCATCTCCATTTCTATTTGAAAGTGCAATCTATAGAATGAAACATCTGCAGTTTTCAAACTGTGATTAGAGGTGATTTTGTCAGAGCAACACTAACTTCCACATTTTTTAAATCCACAAACATGGTACTATCACTAAAGATATATCAATCTGTGGATTCCCTCTTTAGAAACCTTTACTTTCTTACAATAAACAAGATATGAATATATTCCTAACAAATCCCACATATCCCTTGTGTATGCTTTGATGATAGGTTTTTAGCATGTAGAATTTGTTTCCTCAACTCAGCAGTGCTCAGCTTGTGCTCCCAGGACACTTTGGCTACTGTGAATTACTGTTCTACCCAAACTGATTTATCTACTTGCCTCCCCAAATCAGTCCTTCTATCTGAATTTCTAAATTTCTCAATCTAAATCTAAAAGAAAAATAAGTTTGCCCATTTAATGATAGACTTTCTGGCCACTGATTGTGGTAGGAAATGCTCTTGTGTGAGAGAGATAATTAATAATCAATTTATTAATTAATGTAACTTATAATCAATAAATTGATGGTCAGGGATTTCTCTTCATAACTAAAACACTTAATGGAGATATTAAATGCCTTAAATATTTTTGTAAAGGGAATGCCCCTAATAGGAGAAGTCAATTCTGATGGGTGAAAAATTAATGAAAGGGTAGACATACTAATGAAGAGATGGGCTAAAAAAATGACTTAAGCTTCTGCTGAGAACATAGCTTGATCATGAGACCAGTTGGCTCCAGCAATCTGGATAAAGGAATCCATTTCTATACAGACAGTTGGTTTTCTCCTTTATGAACTGGGTTACCCTAAACCACAATGGCGGGCTACAAAGGCATGGACTTGATATTTTAGAGCTGGAATTCACCTAGATTAGATTCTATTTACTCTCTAAATAGAAGTAAGGTCTTCTATATGGGTAGGGTTCTGACTAAGATGGAGGAGATTGCTCTGGGAGACTTTTGGCAATCTTATCTATCAGATGGACTTTCTTTCTTATACTCCTAAAATACCAACTGATTTAATCCTTAGAATCCAGTGTTAGATTAACATTAGAATCATGGAGCTCAGACCTTTGGCTCTTGGGATCCAAAGACATTGATCTTTGGGATCATTGATCTACAGCTAGCTGGGACTCCAGAGACCATCCATTTCAATTTCTTCAGAATCAGAGTGAGTGGGTCTTAATATACTAGAAAAATAATTTCTCTCACTTTTAATAGGAAAGAGCAATATCTGACTGACAGTCTTAGTTCTCTGATTAACTATTTATGTGACTTTATATAAACTACTTCAACCATTTAAAGCCTGAGCTTCTTCATCAGCAAATGTACCACTTGTGCGACTTTAGAAAATTCTTTTTAATTTCCATGGACCTTAGTTGCTTTATCTGTAAAATGAAAGTTGAACTAAATAATCTCTGGGGTCTCATCTAGCATTAGATCAATGATACAAAAGAGCAATGGCTTTGGATCCCAAAAGCCAAAGATATGAGCTACATGATCCTAATGTCACTACTAACTCTAATAGTGTAGGATTCTAAGGGCTAAGTCATTTGGTATTTTAGGAGCAAGAGGAAGAAGATCCATCAGAATTTGACCTCATGATTCAAAGTAATTCCAATAGAATGAGTTATCTGTATCCAGAGAGAGAACTAGGAAACAGAATGGGGATCAGAGAATAATATTTTCACCTTTTTGTTGTTGTTTGCTTACTTGGTTTTTTTTTCCCCTTTTCTCATGTCTTTTTCCATTTGATCTGATTTTTCTTGCACAGAATGATGAATATGGAAATATGTTTAGAAGAACTGCACATATTAAAACTGTATTAAATTGCTTGCTGTCTCAGGGAGGGGGGAAGATGGAGAGAGGGAGAAAATTTTTAAACACAAGGTTTTGTGAAGGTGAATGTTAAAAACTATTTTTGTGTGTATTTGGAAAAATAAAATACTAATTTTTTTTAAAAAGAATATTACCTCAGTCTGTGACTAAGATAAGTTGCATTTTCAAATTTAGCTATGGAGAAAAGAACCAAAGATAAATATTTCATTTACTCTTTTGATTTAAGGAATCAGACATAATGACAAATCATGGGACTAAGGGCTGGAATGTTCTGTGAGACTGTGGAATGTATTGTTTTGCTTCCCTTTCTATCTTTTCACCTATGAAGTGGGATGAAATCTATTCTGCTTGTTTCAAAGGAGGTACCTAGAGAATGTGCATAATGAATTAAGTCTTATAAATGCTTCATGTAGATGCCATAAAGAGGAAGTCATCTTGATAACAGAAATGAATGATAACAGAACTGGGATGTTAGGTATGTGAAACCAATGATCTAATATCAGTATCTATATACATACATAATATGTATACATACATATAAACATATATAATACAAACACACATAGTATATTAAATATTATATATATACACACATACATGGGCACATATATACATATTATATATATATATACATATATGTATCTACAGAGATGGGTGAGGGAGAGAGGAAGAGATTCTTTTCTTTCCTGAGAAAGTCTATAGTACAAAAGCTACAAATCAAAATTCAGATACTGATGTGATATGGAATACACTCTTTAATAAACTGGGGAGTACAATACTTCTTCCTAGAAAGTACATCTATAGATTCTGTTGAATTATTTACAAAACACCCATCCATCCCTACCTCTATTTTATTTTTAGAAGACGATCATTTGTTAAGCATGTTGATCTTATTCTTTCTAAAAGGTCCCTGATCACATTTGATAAATTATTTATAATCAGCAACATTTTTCAAGTCCTCAATTTGCAGTGTGCAGGATTAGTAATATTGCCTTCTTTTGACACTTAGAGAGCATTTTATACATGTAAAGTAATTTCAGTGAGTGATATTATCAGTCAGTAAACATTTTAAATGCCAATTATGTGTCAGGCTTACTTTGATCTTCAAAGAAATATTCTGAGATAGGTCTCTCAGGTATTATAATTCAAATTTTATGGGGGACAAAATATGCATAGTAACCTGTCCAGGGTAACAAAGTCAGTTATTGATCATGTTATAACCGTTGTATAAATTACACTGAATCATGCAGTCTCAGACCTTAAAGGAACCTCAGAAATCTAATCCAAAGTGTTCCTGCAAATGACTCTCATAACATTTATTAATTCATTTTAAATCTTATTTATGTACTCCACATTGTAGTAGGCATTGAGAGAGATGCAAAATTTAGGTGAGATGTTTCCTGTCCTCAAAGAACTTTTATGTTAGTGATATTTAAGCTAAACCCTATGAATGCTTCATGTAGAGAAAGCCATCAGAATGACTAATCAAAAGAAGATAAAACTGGAGGGGGGGAGGCATTAAGGGCAACTATCTTAAATTAATACCTGCAAAAATATACAGGTCTATAAATGTAAATAGATAATGATATAGATATCTATGGACACAGGTATATTTTTCCCCTATCAAAGTCTATAAGGAAAAGTTACAAATTGAGATTCAGATGTTGCTATGACAGAGGATACACTATGATATTAACCAGGGAATGAGATAGCTTTTGCTACAAAGTATATACAAAGTTAAAACTTAAATTTTATTCAATTAATTACTATCCATTCTATGATTGGGTAGCTCAAATTGTTACGAGTTTTTCCTTAAGTCAGGACAAAACCTGTCTCACAGTGTTTACAGAATGGACACTAGGTGGGGTACAGTGGCTAGAGCTCTGGATCTGGAGTCAGGAATACCTGAGTTCAAATGTAGCATTTACTAGCTTTATGACCCTGGACAAGTCACTTAACCCTGTTTGCCTCATCTTCCTCATCTATAAAATAAGCTGAAAAAAGAAATAGCCCCAAACTCCAATATCTTTGCCAAGAAAACCCCAAATAGGATCACAAAGAATTGGGCACGACTGAAACAAAGGAACAACATTCCCAGAATATGCTAGAGACAAGCACCATAAATAATACTAAGGGAAAAGTATATGAAAGAGACTTTCAGTTGAAGGGGGAGGGGATGTACAGACAGATGAAACACTATTTCTTGAAGAGAGAAGAAACCTTAGTATACTCATATAAAGCTGATATTAGAAGAGTGGCTCAGGTATTAGTATGATCTTTTCTGTTTCTGGGTCTACATTGCAGCTAAAGAGAGGTGCATGATTGAGGCAAGTTACAGAGTAGGAAAGTAGACCAGTAAGAGGAGGAATTAATCTCAACTGATATCTTCCTATTTTAATTAATTCTAGCTAAGAAGTGCCAAGTTTTCTTTTTGTTTGTTTGTTTGTTTATGTAGTACAGAAAGATTTGAAGTGCTATCAGAATTCTCAAAAATTTGGCACCCTGGGTTAAAAGTTCTTGTATTCCAGCATTAATTGTAACCATAATTGCTTTTAATTCTACCTACTATTCTATCGCTTAGTTTTAACTATGAACCAATTAGAACTCAGATAGGCCTATAATCTTTCCATGTACCTATGAAAACATGAAAACATAAATATGTTCATATCAAAGAATAAAATCAAAGGGAAAAATGCTCATCATCTATACAGAGATTAAGTGTACCTCAGTGTGCATAATAGTGCCTTAGTTTTTCTAATGAAAAAAAAATAATTAATAGCTTCCTACTGAGTAAAGTTCAAAGTCCTATAACCATGAGTCCATTACCACCCTATCAGGAGATGGAGAGTGTGCTTCATTATCAATCCACTTGAATTGTGGTTGGTTACTATGTTGATCAGAGTTCTTAAGTTTTTCAAAGCTTTTTTTCTTTATAATGCATAAACTGTTCTGGGTTGGCTTACTTTATTTTGCATTCATCTGTTCATATATGTCTTCACAAATACTTTTTCAAGCCTTTCATGATCTTAGCACCTTATATAATATTACTTATTGCTGTAACCGTCCTATATATATATTTTATTCTCATGCCCAATTGAATACCTTGAATACATCTTTCACTTTCCAAACTCTGTACCTTTGTTAATACTATTCTCTGTTCCTGAGATGCCTTCCCTTGTTCTCTTCATTTGTTGAATACCAAACCACTTTTTAAAACTCAGCTCTTCCATGAAACCTTCCCTTGGAAGTCAACATGGTATAATGGAAAGGTTACTGAATTTTGAGGCAAAGAACTTGGGTTAAATATCTTATGTGAATTTAGTCAAATCATTTAATTTCTCTGAGCCTCTGTTTCCTCATTTTATAGATGAAGGGTTTGGATTAGATGCCTGTAATTACTTTTTTTTACCTCTAAAATTTGTAATCTGTCCTCCCCTTGCTGATAAGAACTTCTCCCCTCAGATTTCCTATAGCTCTTTCCGCCACATCTCTAATGTATGTATCATAACAAGCTCTATATCACAGCTCTGTTTGAGTCTTATCATCTTTGAGATGATAAATTCTATAAGGTAGATGGCACAGTGGATAGAATGCTGGGCCTGAAGTCAGGAAGACTCATCTTCCTAAGTTCAAATTTGACCTTAGAAACTGACTAGCTACATGACCCTGGGCAAGTCAAGGACTCATATCCCAAAGAGATCTTAAAAGAGGGAAAGGGACCCACATGTGCAAAAATGTTTGTGGCAGCCCTCTTTGTAAAAGAAATAAACTGGAAAGTGAGTGGATGCTCATCAATTGGAGAATAACTGAATAAATTATGGTATATGAATGTTATGGAATCTTATTGTTCTGTAAGAAATGACCAGCAGGATGATTTCAGAAAGGCCTGGGAGAGACTTACATGAACTAGGTGAAATGAGCAGAACCAGGAGATCACTATACATGGCAACAACAAGACTATACGATGGTCAATTCTGATGGATGTTGCTCTCTTCAACATTGAGATTATTCAAACCAGTTCCACTTCTTCAGTGATGGAGAGAGCCATCTACACCCAGAGAGAGAACCGGGAGAATAAAGTGTGGAATACAACATGGCATTCTCACTCTCTCTGTTGTTAATTGCTTGCATTTTGTTTTCTTTCTCAGTTTTTCTTTTTCTTCCTTCTTAATCTGATTTTTCTTGTGCAGCAAGATAACTGTATAAATATATATAGATGTAATGGATTTAACATGTATTTTAACATATTTAACATGTATTGGGTTACCTGCCAGCTAGGAGTCGGGGTGGAGGGAAGGAGGGGAAATTTTGGAACAAAAGGTTTTGCAAGGGTCAATGTTGGAAAAATTACCCATGCATATGTTTTGTAAATAAAAAGCTTTAATAAAAAATAAAATAAAATAATAAAAATGTTTATTTACTTTAATTAATTCCCCTCCTTTGCTATCATCTACTACAAACTACAGAAAGCTTCCTCTTTGTTGTACATAATTTTCAAGAGAGAGGCAATTGATTTGAAGTTGGAGGAAAAGTAAGGAAAGAAGCAATTTAAGGGAAGACACATACATATAATCCTCATTATTTATAGATTCCATATTTATCAATTCACCTGCTCACTAAAATTTATTGGAATTCCCAAATCAATACTTGTGGTACCTTTCCATGGCCTATTTAGTGTTACATTCATATTTCTGTTGCTGAATTTCATTGTTTAAATGGACTCCTCAAGAATAATGCTAAAATGCTGTCTAGTGTTACTGTAACTTCAGATCCAAAGTCTACTGGTATGGGATTCTCTCCTTATTATGGAGATGGATGCCCTGTTGCATGAGAGACAGGGTGATGGTGGCTAGTGGATTAACTTCAGCCTTCTTCAGTCCTCTTCAGGATTCCTCAAGCTTTAGGCCTTTTTTAAGCATTAAGCTGCTTCTGACTTCCAACTTTGAGGGAGAAAGATAAAAGAGGTCAAAGCCTTTTCAGGTTGCTAAAGAAAAAGACTTTAGGAATATATGAGAGAATCCAACAGTCTTTATCATGCTTCTACTCCCAGCTTGCTACACTAAAGACAGGAATATTCTCCTTGGATGAAATCTAAAGCTCATTTTCTCTTTCTCTTGGTTGAGCTATGCTATTTTACTCAGCTCCTTCACTCTGTTGTTTGGTATATATTCTCCTATGACCTTCTCTGATTTCCGCTATGCTACAATTTGGATAAATAGGTTTCAATATGTGTATTCATTGTGGCATTGATACTATGTGATGAAAGAATCAAGTTTTGGATATAGAGTTTAGGTTTCCCCTTGCTCCCTGTACAACAAAGTGATCAGAAGTTAGATTCAAACTAATCATATTTCATAGATTAATAATATTTAAGGAAGCAGAAAGACATGATTCTAGCCTGGTACTTCCTCTGTCTCTGAGGAGAACAGAGCAGCCTTGGATCCCAGTGAACATCTCCTTTGAAGAAGGGTATGGGGAAAGAAGCGAGTGATAATTCTGTCTCCATTTGAACAACACAAATTCAGACCTTGACACAGGGAATGTGCATGTGTGTGTGTGTGTGTGTGTGTGTGTGTGTGTGTGTGTGTGTGTCCCTCAATACAGATGGAGTCTTCCCTACATTTCTAGACACAAGAAATTTGCAATGTACCTTGCACCAAAAATGTATGTATTAGATAAAAACTTTAAGCTTTTTTCAGGAATGATTTATAGTGCTGTTGGTTATAAGTTCAATGTTAATGAATCAACAAATGACACATTCAAAAAAGAAGAAGAAATGTATCTATTGTATGTAAAACCATTACAGAAAGTGACAAAAGTAAATGCTGCGACCAGAAACTCACAGAATATAATTTTGTATTTCACTGAGGAACTATAGTTGACGTTTCCTCAATTCAATTCCTCAACTACCATGAATGATGAGAATTAACTGTAATCCAATCTCGTTTAGTAAGAAACATTAAGATTGGAGCTGAGCTCAGGAAAGATGGGTTTGAATTCTATTTCAAACATTTTCATATTATCATGGTATGGTCAAATTCTCAGAGCCATAATTTCTTAGTCTACAAAATGGTTATGATAATGCTCTTACTCCTATTTCTTGACCAGGCTTTTTATGAGCAAGTCATTATTTAAACCTTCAAAGCGCTATATAATTGTGAGTTATTATTAAGCCATCATTAAGCAGGAATGGGGTCAGAATCTCTGAGAATATATATAGCTCTTTTCCTTTAAAAATGTATTCTTCCTTTATTTTCCTTTGGAAGGACAGGTAGGACTTTTGGATGAAAGTCAAAATAATGAAGACCAATTTGCAAGTCACTGTAAACATGGTGGTGTCTATATTCAGCCTGTCATACTCACAATCCTATAAACAGAACCCATGACTCAGACTCAAAATTCCTGAAGAAATCTCACACATACAAAATATATTTAAGACTAGAAAAGGCTAATCCCTTCATTTTTGAGACCAACTCGGAAGGACTGAGTTATCTAGGATTAATAAGCACTATAATTAGGCAGCTAGGTGCATAGTGGAAAAGTACTGGATGTGTAGTCAATAAGTCTCATCTTCTGAATTCAAATCTAGCCTCTGACACTTACTAGTTGTATAAATACATTGGACTCAATTTCTTCATCTATAAAATGAGCTGGAGAAGGAATTGGCAAATCACTCCAGTATCTTTGTCAAGAAAATCCAAGAAGGATCACAAATTGTTGAACAAGATTGAAAATGATCCAATTCAAAGCAACAGAATCAGGATTTTAGCACCACTCTTTTGTCTTCTCCCTTAGAAAGCATCCTTTCTAAAATACCATACTACTTCTAAAAAGTCTCCCAACCTTAAGAGAATGAAAACAAATCTATCCAAATAGGTTGATCAGCCTAGAATTCTAGTCTCCAAAATAAGGAGACATTGGCAATACCAACAATATCACTGAAAGAAGACATTTGGTAAATTATCCTATCCTGCCCATGATGGAATTAAAGCAGTCCTTTCTCACCTTCAGCCTACACAATCTCCTACTGGCTTAGTAACCCCATCTGAGATGCAAATAACCTTAAAATCACAGGATGTTCCACATGCTAATTTCAGTACAGGAAGAAACATTCAGATTGCTCATAAGCAAGGCTGTGTAAGAAATAATAACATGTATCGTACTGAGACACTAATGTCTGCAGATGACACTATCTTGATTGCAAATCTTTTGAATGACAAAGGGATGTGACAGGAAAGAAAATAAGAAGGCAAGGTTAAGGAGGAAATAAATACTAACCATCACAAAATTATGCCTTTACAAGAGGACAGAAATCCACATATGTGAAGGTAAGAATATAGACCCACTGGAATACTTCAGACTGGTCTTCATTTATGAAGAATGACTGGATTAAGAAGTGGTAGGTTAAAGAAATAGAAAAAAAGTCAAGAACATCTAATAGATAACAATGGCATAGCACATCTAAGGAAACTCAAAAATAGAGAAATGCATAGCTTAGTCACGATTCTTCAGTTATACTGCACAAAAAGAAATGTTTACACTATGTTAGGTAAGCAAAGTTGGAATGTGAGTTAGCAGTAACAGAATGATACTTTTCTGAAGTTTTTAAGCTGGTTCCAAAGGCAATTCCAAAAGATAAGTTCCAAAGATATTTTGAACAAAGGCAGCATTATTAGAATGGATAGGAAATCAAGATGTATCTGAGTACATTAGTGGTTTTTTGTTTGTTTGTTTTCTTAACAGTGGACAGTTAGATGGTGCAGTGAATAGAGTTCTGGGTCTGAAATTGGAAAGACTCATCTTCAGTTCAAATCTGACCTCAGGCACTTAATAGCTAGGTGACTCTGGACAAATCATTTAATCTGTTTGCCTCAATTTGTTTATCTGGAAAATGAGCTGGAGAAGAATATTACAAACCATTCTTGTATCTTCCCCCCCCCAAAAAAAACCCCACCAAATAGGGTCAATGAAGAGTTGGACACAAGTGAAAATTATTGAATACATTACAATGGGGAAAACTAAACCATCTGGATCTAGAATGATAGAACTTGGAATCAAAACCTACCTATGTTACTTATCATCTGTATATTTTTTGGGAAATTCTTTCAACCCTTTTATATCTGTTTCTTCATTTATAAAATGGACAGGTTGAACTAGATGGCCTTTGAGATCCCTTCCAACTGAAAGAAGAAAGGGAACTTAATATGCTCCAGACACTGTGCTAGGTACTCATTTGGTCCTCATAACAATCCTGGAAGGCAGGTGATATTATTACCCCTATTTTGCAATTGAAGAAAATGAGGCAGAGAAGGGTTAAGTGACTTGTCCAGTTAGTAAATATCTGAGGATGGAATCCAGGGTTTCTGGACTCCAGGATCAACTCTGGATCAATGGTCCCATTTTAGATACCAGCTTTAGCACTCACTGTGTGATTCAGGAGAAGTCATTTATCCTTAAGCCTCAATTTCCTGATAATTTTCCAGGATAAATAATTCCATAGCACCTATTCATGATGCTGTTGTGAGACTCAAGTATTTTGCAAAGTTTAATGTACTATGTAAATGTCAGTTGGTGCTATGATCATTATTATTATTGCTGATTTCTCATTTTTCAGTTTTTTTGATGGGCCTCAGAGAGAAATTGTCCAAGGACAAATCATTATCCTGCTGTTTACTAAATGTTCTGTGAGCTGCTGTGCAGGCGGATAATGCCTGCTTTTGCTAACTGAGTAAGAGTATGGGGACAGAAGCTCATCTCCTCTAGACTCTCATTAAAAATGCTTGGAACTTTTCCATTAGCAGACAAGGAGAAAAAGATGACATTTACATTGACCTGTTCCTCTATAATTTAAAAAATTTCTTCCAAAGGTCTCTATATTTTGAAAGTTTCTCATTCTTTATAGGTTAGTGACTATGTATACTTGGGATAGTGGTAGCTATTAAAAATATTGTTCTTAAATTTTTATGAGTGTTATGTCTATGAAGTTGTAGGCATCAGTTCTATCATGTACTGATTATTGCCCCCCCCCCACCCCTCCCCGTCCCGAGGCTGGGGTTAAGTGACTTGCCCAGGGTCACACAGCTATGAAGTGTTAAGTGTCTGAGACCAGATTTGAACTTGGGTCTTCCTGAATTCAAGGCTGGTGCTCTATCCACTGCACACCCTAGCTGCCCCAGTACTGATTGTTATGCTGGTGGTATGGTTTGAGAGAGGTGATTATTAAACTTTCAGCATAAGCATTTAGAAATCAGCAAACACTGGAAATCAGAGCTTGATTTATTGGTTTGTTTATTTGTGG